>NC_054740.1:11986639-12649139 GCF_018143015.1 Lytechinus variegatus | reverse complement strand
GTTTTTCACACTGTGGGGTATATATTTAGTTTCCAAGACCCCCTACTTACCCTTTTAGTCAGTTCCTTAGACCCCCATTTCAGAGTTACGTGAGGCACACCCAATCAAAAAATCATTTGAGTGCCACCCCCCCCCCAGCTCTATCTACTTAAGTTGAGATCACAGAAATCTGCTTGATCTAGAAGAGGTACATATGTATGACACACATTTTGAAAAGTCTGGCCTAAAAAAATTGTTTTGTTCTTTAATAGGCAAGTATGTGACATGTGGAAGCTCAACTTAGGCTCAGTTACCCATATTTAGTTAACTTTCTTTCACTAGCTGCCAGAAGGCCCATTTAAAGGACAAGTCCACCCCAACAAAAACTTGATTTGAATAAAAAGAGAAAAATTCAACAAGCATAGCACTGAAAATTTCATCAAAATCGGATGTAAAATAAGAAAGTTATGACATTTCAAAATTTTGCTTCATTTCACAAAAACAGTTATATGAACGAGCCAGCTACATCCAAATGAGAGAGTCGATGATGTCATTCACTCACTATTTCTTTTGTTTTTTATTGTTTGAAATATGAAATATTTTGATTTTCTCGTCATTGTCATGTGAAATGAAGTTTCATTCCTCCCTGAACACGTGGAATTCCATTATTTTAACATTTTGTGCTTCAGGCAAGGAGGTCCTAATCGTCAAATTCGAAAAAATTGAAATATTGTATAATTCAAACGATAAAAAACAAAAGAAATAGTGAGTGAGTGACATCATCAACTCTCTCATTTGGATGTAACTGGCTCGTTCATATAACTATTTTGTTAAAGTAAGCGAAACTTTGAAATGGCATAACTTTCTTATTTTACATCCGATTTTGATGAAATCTTCAGCATTGTGCTTGTCTGATTTTTCTCTATTGATTCAAATCAACATTTTTCTGGGGTGGACTTGACCTTTAATAAAACTAATTATGTTACATGATTTGCAATAACAGTTATAAGCTACTGAAATCATTTGATTTGATTGGCTAATATGGACTTTGATATAGATATTTATATAATATTGACTGACCTTGAAGGGAACATCAAATACATTGCCCACAACAAAATCACATATGCCCGACCCTTTAGACGAGGGCGATATGGTTCTTTTAAGGACAAAATATTTGATGTTTACTGTAAGGAGAACCAGTCAATATCCAAATCACACATCTAGAGCGAAATCTTGAAAATTTATATATTCTACTATTTCAGAATGTGATTCTATTTCTTTCATGTTGAGCAGGCTGTGTCTCTAGGCATTACCAACTTGACGTATGTCTCCAGTATTCGTCTCATCTTGTTTGACATTATGACATATATTGTGCTGAGCAGATCAATATGGTGCGTATCTCTTTTGATGCGTCCTCAGATGCCCGAATGTGAGACCAGGAATGATACAAAGGTATATTTGCGTCATCTCAGCAAAAAGAAAGAGGAATATACAAATAAGATATCTTTCCCTTCCCGATATTTATGAAATCTAGGGCAATACCATTTTGAAAATTATCTATCTACTTAAGTTGAAATCACAGAAATCTGCTTGATCTAGAAGAGGTACATATGTATGACACACATTTTGAAAAGTCTGGCCTAAAAAAATTGTTTTGTTCTTTAATAGGCAAGTATGTGACATGTGGAAGCTCAACTTAGGCTCAGTTACCCATATTTAGTTAACTTTCTTTCACTAGCTGCCAGAAGGCCCATTTAAAGGACAAGTCCACCCCAACAAAAACTTGATTTGAATAAAAAGAGAAAAATTCAACAAGCATAGCACTGAAAATTTCATCAAAATCGGATGTAAAATAAGAAAGTTATGACATTTCAAAATTTTGCTTCATTTCACAAAAACAGTTATATGAACGAGCCAGCTACATCCAAATGAGAGAGTCGATGATGTCATTCACTCACTATTTCTTTTGTTTTTTATTGTTTGAAATATGAAATATTTTGATTTTCTCGTCATTGTCATGTGAAATGAAGTTTCATTCCTCCCTGAACACGTGGAATTCCATTATTTTAACATTTTGTGCTTCAGGCAAGGAGGTCCTAATCGTCAAATTCGAAAAAATTGAAATATTGTATAATTCAAACGATAAAAAACAAAAGAAATAGTGAGTGAGTGACATCATCAACTCTCTCATTTGGATGTAACTGGCTCGTTCATATAACTATTTTGTTAAAATAAGCGAAACTTTGAAATGGCATAACTTTCTTATTTTACATCCGATTTTGATGAAATCTTCAGCATTGTGCTTGTCTGATTTTTCTCTATTGATTCAAATCAACATTTTTCTGGGGTGGACTTGACCTTTAATAAAACTAATTATGTTACATGATTTGCAATAACAGTTATAAGCTACTGAAATCATTTGATTTGATTGGCTAATATGGACTTTGATATAGATATTTATATAATATTGACTGACCTTGAAGGGAACATCAAATACATTGCCCACAACAAAATCACATATGCCCGACCCTTTAGACGAGGGCGATATGGTTCTTTTAAGGACAAAATATTTGATGTTTACTGTAAGAAGAACCAGTCAATATCCAAATCACACATCTAGAGCGAAATCTTGAAAATTTATATATTCTACTATTTCAGAATGTGATTCTATTTCTTTCATGTTGAGCAGGCTGTGTCTCTAGGCATTACCAACTTGACGTATGTCTCCAGTATTCGTCTCATCTTGTTTGACATTATGACATATATTGTGCTGAGCAGATCAATATGGTGCGTATCTCTTTTGATGCGTCCTCAGATGCCCGAATGTGAGACCAGGAATGATACAAAGGTATATTTGCGTCATCTCAGCAAAAAGACAGAGGAATATACAAATAAGATATCTTTCCCTTCCCGATATTTATGAAATCTAGGGCAATACCATTTTGAAAATTATCTATCTACTTAAGTTGAAATCACAGAAATCTGCTTGATCTAGAAGAGGTACATATGTATGACACACATTTTGAAAAGTCTGGCCTAAAAAAATTGTTTTGTTCTTTAATAGGCAAGTATGTGACATGTGGAAGCTCAACTTAGGCTCAGTTACCCATATTTAGTTAACTTTCTTTCACTAGCTGCCAGAAGGCCCATTTAAAGGACAAGTCCACCCCAACAAAAACTTGATTTGAATAAAAAGAGAAAAATTCAACAAGCATAGCACTGAAAATTTCATCAAAATCGGATGTAAAATAAGAAAGTTATGACATTTCAAAATTTTGCTTCATTTCACAAAAACAGTTATATGAACGAGCCAGCTACATCCAAATGAGAGAGTCGATGATGTCATTCACTCACTATTTCTTTTGTTTTTTATTGTTTGAAATATGAAATATTTTGATTTTCTCGTCATTGTCATGTGAAATGAAGTTTCATTCCTCCCTGAACACGTGGAATTCCATTATTTTAACATTTTGTGCTTCAGGCAAGGAGGTCCTAATCGTCAAATTCGAAAAAATTGAAATATTGTATAATTCAAACGATAAAAAACAAAAGAAATAGTGAGTGAGTGACATCATCAACTCTCTCATTTGGATGTAACTGGCTCGTTCATATAACTATTTTGTTAAAATAAGCGAAACTTTGAAATGGCATAACTTTCTTATTTTACATCCGATTTTGATGAAATCTTCAGCATTGTGCTTGTCTGATTTTTCTCTATTGATTCAAATCAACATTTTTCTGGGGTGGACTTGACCTTTAATAAAACTAATTATGTTACATGATTTGCAATAACAGTTATAAGCTACTGAAATCATTTGATTTGATTGGCTAATATGGACTTTGATATAGATATTTATATAATATTGACTGACCTTGAAGGGAACATCAAATACATTGCCCACAACAAAATCACATATGCCCGACCCTTTAGACGAGGGCGATATGGTTCTTTTAAGGACAAAATATTTGATGTTTACTGTAAGAAGAACCAGTCAATATCCAAATCACACATCTAGAGCGAAATCTTGAAAATTTATATATTCTACTATTTCAGAATGTGATTCTATTTCTTTCATGTTGAGCAGGCTGTGTCTCTAGGCATTACCAACTTGACGTATGTCTCCAGTATTCGTCTCATCTTGTTTGACATTATGACATATATTGTGCTGAGCAGATCAATATGGTGCGTATCTCTTTTGATGCGTCCTCAGATGCCCGAATGTGAGACCAGGAATGATACAAAGGTATATTTGCGTCATCTCAGCAAAAAGACAGAGGAATATACAAATAAGATATCTTTCCCTTCCCGATATTTATGAAATCTAGGGCAATACCATTTTGAAAATTACAAGCTCACATGTCTGATACGGGAAATAATGTGCATTATTATAAGAAGTCTTTACAGTATCCTGCAGAAGTTTTCTACAACCCCCTTCTATGGCATACATAAATATCAAGCACTCGATCCTGAACTCACTTACAGAATAGCATGTTAATAACTTTAAGCATATGTGTTCACATATGGTATTACATGAATACCTATGAAAGGCTGATTTTTTGCCCCCTATCTGTAGTTTTTTTTTTCAGCACTGAAGTCTTACTTTGTGGATGCCCATTCATGTTTCGTATACCTGTCATATTTCCATAACAAATACAGAATTTCGTAAACAGTTGGCAGCTCTGCTAATGAAAAGGCTGACCTACCTTGTTCTGTTCAAGATCCCAGCATTTGACCATCTTGTCCTCACCACAAGAGAAGAGGTAGGGTTGACGAGGGCTCACTGCAAGACCACGTACAGCACTCACATGACCGGTCAACGATAGCTTCAGCTGGCCGCTCGCCTAAAGGAAGTTAACAGATATAGAGAACAAAAAAAGTGTCGCTAAGGCAAGCACATAATACGCCCGCCTGTAATGCGGAAAATGGAGTTTTATTGGTCAAGCAAGAAAAGTGGAAGGTGGCGACTTCATCTTTGACCCTCTGACCTAAATATCAATATAATTCCTGGGATCTATGCTAGTATCATAAACACAAAATTATATGAACCTAAGTTAAACCAAAGTTATCGTCTTAACAAGGACTTCAGAAGGGTAAGATGAAAACCTGTCACTGTTAAATTGACCTTTGACCTTTTGACCTCAAAATCAATAAGCTTCCTGGGATAAATTACTAGTATCATACACACCAAACTACATGAGCTTGGGTTAGGTTCAACTGAAGTTATCGCGTTTACGAGGAAAAGTTAACGTATGGACGGACAGACAGACAGATGGACAACGAGCGTGATACCATATTACGTCCCGTAGGATCTGCGTATAAAAAGTTAATTCTGTTTCCTCTTATTTAATAATGTTCATTAAAATTCATGAAATGGAATATAATGGATATGAAGTCTTTGAAATGCTTTGAGGAGACTCTTTTTTTCTGTAGTTGCCTCAACATCTGCCATGAATAATATTCAAGGATTAAAATCCATATTCTACTTTACAACAGAAAAATGACATTAGAATTTACTGCATAATTGCTTGTTGCGCAAAAAAAGTAGCTTTTCAAAGGAAAAAGAAAGTAGTTGCAGGAAACAATTATTTAATGGGGGGGGGGGTGATGGCAGAGAGGGGTAAGAGAAGGATGGGGTAGAAAATGGAGGGGAATCTTAGAAGACTTACCAGATCCCAGATCTTGATGACCCTGTCTCCTGCCCCAGTGACAAACCATTGATTGCCTGGTTCCACAGCTATGCTCCGAACCCATCCAAGATGGCCGCTGATCACTCGGTACAACTTCCAAGGAGGATGCCACTTTGGTCTGGGCATTGTGGGAGCTTTTCTCGCAACAAGGGCTTGCGAGTTCTTGGTTCCCGAGGAAATTGCCACCAAGGCCTGTTTAAAAGAAAAAGCAAATAATCACTTTTCAACAAATAAAGCTACGTACCAGACCAACTATCTAACCAAGGCCTTAAAGAGAAATGCCAGTAGTTGCAGTAAACATTGATTTCATGCGAAAGTCTGTAAAACCAGGCTTAAATGTCAGGATATCATCGAGGAACTTGGTCTGGTACAGTTACATAAACTGAACTTTGTGAAATCTTGAAATCTACGCTGAAAAATGTTCATACTGAAGATCACCAACACAGATAAGCACACGTGGGACAGTGTATTATTATTGCTGGAATAAAGACCCGACGGAAGTAACTGAATCCACGCTTATTTTGCTTATTTCTCAGCAATTACACAATTTCTTCCAGAATCCTTTGGCACATATTTTTTATTCAACCGAACAGACACTTGGGTGGTCATTATATTAGATTCTGTAAAAAGTCATTTTGAGGTCGTTACCAGAGTTGGAATTTATCCTTAAACTTTCAATATTTTTAGAACAATGTCACTTTTCTATCCGGCAAATCTCTATATTTCAACACAAATGAAAAGGGGAAAAACAAAAAGTACCAAAAATATACAATTGAAGCCATTGAATACAAAGTCTGTGGCCTCAGACTGCTTCAACCGTACACTGATTCCTATATACCCCTTTCAAACTTTATTGAGCAGGGGTATGAATATCTTACCCTTGACCCTGGGGGTTGTATTCTCTCTGGAATGCCAGCTTTCCTTTGAATGTCTTCAACTCCATGTGCTGTTCTTGAAGCTTGAATCCTAGGGGGTTAAATCAAATGAAACAATGAGTACTGGACAATGAATACTGGACTATGGATTCCCTTCAAGTTCTCCACTACGACTCTGATGTAAAAATGAATTAACATGGTTGACAAACCATATATTTTTTTCATTGCAACACATCTGCTAAAAGATGCAGCCTTGTGAATTTTTCAGCAAAGAAATGGTTAATTAATAAAAACAAATGATTTTCCTTCCACTTTCTAGCAAAGTAGTATGGCAGTATATTCAACAATATTTATTCACCATGAACCATACAGATAGATCCCATCAAATATAAATTTGACCCCCTTCAGATCTTGACGGCCAATTGCCCAATCGCCTAAAAAATTTGCAGGTGCATAAAGTCGGATGTACATGTAAACTACAAGGCTGTAAGGTAAACAAAGTAATGCAAATAAGTGTATGAAATCATGTTTTTGCATTTAGGTCAATTCATGTAGTAAGAAGTGTTATTTTTCAGTGAAAATATGAATCGCAACAATTTACCAAATGTATCAAAAAAACTATGCCAAAACAGAATGGAAGTGGTAAGATAGAACAAAATAGTATAGTGTTCATACAAAACAAGACATCAAGTTGAAGAAGGGGAAAAGGCAAGTGCTGTCAAAAGGACAGTACAGAAAGATTACTTACTGCGCTTCTGAAGGTGGAAGCCCCCTCATCACCTGCTGTATCCCACCCTCACTAAGATTGGGTTGTCTTGCATTCTGCTCAGATAATGGTACTCCTTTTTTAAAACAAATACATATATTTTGTTAGAAAGGGAATAACTTTTGATGGATCTGCATTACAAAGGTTCCAAGTGTGAACATATTTTTATGCAGAAATGTGAGCAAACTGAACATAACCTTAAAAAAGGTTGAACATGACCTCATACCATTTGACCTTTTGACCCCTATATGACCTTTTACCTTATCATTATTATAGGGTCACATGTGGTATTACCTAAGGATCATATGTACCAAGTACGAACATAATTAATGCAGAAATAAAGAAATGGGAGAAGATGAACAACAACTTTAACATTTTCGAACAGACTAACTGGAAAAATGATTAGTAGGTCTCTGCTGAAATTTGTCAAGCAAAACAAAATGTTAATTGAACCCATCTTGTTCGTACACGTAATTGTCACCAGCATTACAATGAACGGGTCACACATTAGATTGGATAGATAGATTCATTGTTGCAAATTTTAATGAGAAATAGGAAAGACCCTAACCTGGAGCGTTTGGATACGGATGCCCAGGCTGAATATGAGCTGGGATCTCCTCATAACCTGAATCAATGATTGAAAGAAACAAAGATGAGTCATATTTTCATATGGTGAAAGAAGAAGCAAAAGCCTACGGTTGTTAGTAACAATGCAATGTTAAATGATGAACATATTAATTGGACCTGCTGCAAGAGTTCATAAAATAAAACCAAATATATTTTTACACTAATTTGTGTACTTATTAAAAATGTTATCACTATCTAAAAGCAGCATTGCCACTATGATCATTTAGAGTTTGCAGTAGATGACTTCCACCTTTTCCCCCCTACAGATGTTCATTGCATTAAAAAACAAGTGGAATGCCTCTGGCCGTCTCACCTGCATCACGCGGTTCAATATAGCAGCAGTGCTGACTTTGAAAACTACTCTAACTCGCACAAGATGTTCAGTGATACATGGTTACTCTTATGTCCACTCTTTATGAACTAGACCAATAAACTTACAGAGATATGATGGTTATTCAACAAAAAAACCCAACATGGCCAAAGTTCATTGGCCTTACATGACCTTTGACCTTGATCATGTGACCTGAAACTCGCACAGGATGTTCAGTGTTACTTGATTACTCTAATGTCCAAGTTTAACGAACTAGACCAATAAACTTTCAAAGTTATGATGGTAATTCAACAGATACCCCCAATTCGGCCAAAGTTCATTGACCCTAAATGACCTTTGACCTTAATCATGAGACCTGAAACTTGCACAAAATGTTCAGTGATGCTTGATTACTATTATGTCCATGTTTCATGAATCAGATCCATAAACTTTCAAAGTTATGATGGGAATTCAACAGATACCCCCAATTCGGCCAAAGTTCATTGACCCTAAATGACCTTTGACCTTGGTCATGTGACATAAAACTCACGCAAGATGTTCAGTGATAATTGATTAATCTTATGTCCAAGTTTCATGAACTAGGTCCATATATTTTCTGACTTATGATGACATTTCAAAAACTTAACCTCGTGTTAAGATTTCAATGTTGATTCCTCTAACATTGTCTAAGATCATTGACCCTAAATGACCTTTGACCTTGGTCATGTGACATGAAACTCTAAAAGGATGTTCAGTAATACTTGATTAACCTTATGGCCAAGTTTCATGAACTAGGTCCATATACTTTCTAAGTTATGATGTCATTTCAAAAACTTAACCTCAGGTTAAGATTTGATGTTGACGCCGCTGCGGCCGCCGTCGGAAAAGCGGCGCCTATAGTCTCACTCTGCTATGCAGGTGAGACAAAAACTCATTAGTAAATTCTTCATCTAGAATCAGGCAAAAATATTGTTTTTAATAAAAAGCAGCTGTTCCTCAGTCTCCACATATGTAGATTATGCTTATGAAGAACTATTATTACACTTTCACAAAGTACATGTATACAGTATTAGCATTGCAATGGCATTATTATACAAGTGATGAAGGAAATAAATACCACAATGCATTGTAAAATTGATAGATTTATGTATTGACTTCAAGTTTAGTCACTAATTCAGAAAAAATAAAGGAAAGAAATTTCTACTAATTCGTATAGTGAAGAAATAACAGGATTTTTCACATAAAACGAATCAGACCTTAATCATACAGTGTAATTGAGTGAGTTAGTGACTCAAATAAATTTCAGCTAATTTGTCTTTATTGATTATATTTTTTACGAAGCTGCCATCATTATCAAGCATAAACGCTCACGATGGTGTTCTCCTGCATTTGTTTAAACTGCCATTGTTTAATGAAAAATACTTTTTTTTTAAAAGATATTATTGAACCAATGATCATACTGTAACTATCTTATAAATTTGTTGTATTTATTTGTACATATTACCTTGTAAACTTATATCTGATATATTCCGACCAACCAAAAATACATTGTTCATAATGCCTAAATTGTAATACAATCAAGTCATCCAGTTATTCACCTTGTTCATACTCCTGGCTCCCTTCTCTAATTTCTCTGTGTGATAGTTCAGCTATTCTCTGGTGTCCTGTGCTAGCTGTAAGATTCTGTATCATTCCGTACTGATCTTTAACTTTGCAGGCAACCTTAACCTTATCTCTGTTAGCACACACAAAGTAAAGGATATATACTGTATATATATATATATAATGTGAGTAACAAAAATTAGATCACAAATCCCCAATTAGAAAAAAGTAAGTCAGGAACACATAGTCATTATATATATGGCTTGAAATCTTGAGTGTCTTCTCCCAAATAATTTGATACCATATTTACGGGGTATGCTTGACTGATCAGGAGATATTATTGGCAGTGATGTAAATTCTGATTTGTGCTAAAGTAAGGCATAAATGCAATGAATGAACTGCAGAAGCCAATTAGATCATAATCCTGTACATGACTAAAAATATTTGCAAATCCCTTTACAATGAAATTAACTTGAGAATCGATACCAACAATTGTTTATAATACAATTATAATGTAAATTACTGAAGAAGTGTTTTGACACCATTGACATCTGGATTCGATCATTGCAGTCATACCTTACTTTGGCGTAAATCAAGATTTACATCACTGCAAAAAATACCCCTCTGATCATCCAAACATTAACACATACCCCATAAATATGATATCAAGTTATTTGAGAGAACATACCCTATCAGGCCATATGATTTCATGACATATTTTCCCCTTAAATGGGGGATTTGTGAGGTGTCCAGTTTTTCTTCTCACACTGTATATGGAAATATTTGGCATGGAACGTGACAAAACAATTTGATTACAAAACATGCAAACTGTGCATGAAAAACAGAGTTCAGAGAGAGTATGATTGGGGGTGGGGTGAGTGTGTGAAAAAAAAGTGAGAAACACAGCAGGAATAATTTGTTCATGGGAAATATAATAGGGAAAACAAAGGAAAGTATCGATAAGAAAGAACATCAATTGACTTCCTTTTATTTTAAAACAAGCTCTACTCTATCACTGATAATATACTATGAAGAAATATATAATTAGTCATCAGGGAAGAATCTCTTTACAGACCCAAAATAGTAAGGTCTTTAAAAAGCAAAAAAATTAAAATAAAATAAATAAAAATTTGAAATTTGCCTATCCGAAAGAATTATTTGCTCTTCTCCATACAATAAAAATTTGAAGTTGAATAAACGACAGGTTGCAAGAGTGTTTTTTTTTTACCCATTTTTGGGGTCTGCTTGAAAGTTTTACTGAGATTGTGCAATCACATGCATATCTCATGATTGAGTATATTCCAACTATTCCAATTGTTAAAATCACTCCTTATTCTTATAAGCTCTCACTGAATGTCTTCTGCATTCAATCAAGTACTTGTGTGGGTTATTGATCATAATCAATATTGAAAAGATACATTTTTATATAGCTCAAGGATTTTTTTTTCAAGCTCAATTAAAATCTAAAACCCATAATAGGCCAACCCTCATTATTTGACGGTTAATAATCATTTTCACGGTCTAAAAGGTTCCCAAATTAGTTTATGATGTGTGCTTCTAATTCCATCAAATACAAATTGGTCTACTATTGAAAAAATTATTTCATCCTTTAAAAAAACAAGGCAAAAGCAATTTTGTGTCTCGCCCACTTATGAAAAATAACCAGAAATATTGTGATTTGCGAGGGCACGCAAGAGAATTATATTGAAACTTCATTGTGAAATGACTGGGATGGAATAACACTTGTCATAAGAGCCTTGCATGTAAACTTTAATGTTGACCTGAAAATGACCTTTGACCTTACCATGTGACCTCCGACAGCAGCATAACATGCAGGTCGCCTAAGTACATCTACCATCCAAGTTTTGTTGCAAAGTAACTTACGGTTGCAGAGTTAGGTGTCATAAGAGTCTTGCATGTAAAATTTAACGTTGACCTGAAATGACCTTTGACCTTACCATGTGACCTCCGACTGCAGCATAACATGCAAGTCTCCTGAGTACATCTACCATCCAAGTTTGGTTGAAAAATGACATATGGTTGCGGAGTTAGGTGTCATAAGAGAGTCTTGCATGTAAACTCTAACGTTGACCTGAAAATGACCTTTGACCATACCAAGTGACCTCCGACTGCAGCATAACATGCAGGTCCCCCAAGTCCATCTACCATCCAAGTTTGGTTGAAAAGCGACTTACGGTTGTGGAGTTAGGTGTCATAAGAGAGTCTTGCATGTAAACTTTAACGTTGACCTGAAAATTACCTCCGACTGCAGCATAACATGCAGGTCCCCAAGTCCATCTACCATCCAAGTTTGGTTGAAAAGCGACTCACGGTTGTGGAGATAGGTGTCATAAGAGAGTCTTGCATGTAAAATTTAACGTTGACCTGAAAATGACCTTTGACCTTACCATGTGACCTCCGACTGTAGCATAATGTGCAGGTCCCCCAAGTCCATCTACCATCCAAGTTTGGTTGAAAAGCGACTTACGGTTGTGGAGTTATGTGTCAAGGTTTGTGACGGACGGACAACATTTGGATCCCTAAGCCGCCTTCACCTCTAGTGGGAGAGACAAAAATTGATGTTTGATACTTACGCATGAGCATCTCTGTTGGGAGGATGGGCATTGTCAGCTATGAACATGTCATGTGACCTCTTGAGTGATCGAAACACCAGGGTGTGAACAGACTGCTTACTGACCTGAAAGTTAAAGAAAACATTAAAATTTTACCCTGAATTCATGTGAATTCAGCCTTTGGCTACTTATCAGATTTCATCATAATTAAAAATTATCTATTAAACAAATAATAAGGTTTATAAGTGCAATGGAGAGAGTGCTTCATGAGGTGAAGATGAATGATTCATTCGACTTAATATTCATTTCATCTTTCACCGAATGAAGTATTTTGTCCATTGAATGATTGAAAAGAACATTCATTACCGGTATTTAATTTATATATATGACACCTAAGAATACCTCCTTTTTTCATTTCAGATTTATGACTTCTGATGCAAAATATGCTAATGCAGTGCGAGCTCAGTCTATTGATTGTTGTGTATATACATGTACAACATGCGCTGCAAACACAAGTGTTTTTACTTGTGACGCCTGCGGTCTCGGTGTGCGCGTGCAATTGGCAAAATCGATGACGTCATTGTAAAATGGGCTGAATGATCAATATCAAACAACCAATCAAATAATGAGGATCTACTATCTACATGTAGGTGTCATATAAAGGCCTATACTTGGTTGGCATTATCATTTCCAATATCAGTCCTAAACTTTCCAATCCATGTACAGTACATACATGTACAATATGACTAGAGTTGGCCATTCCGGAACCATGAGAACAGCATCCATATGACGTGATCAGAATCCACTTTAATATCCGATTCCTGTGATCTGACAAAACAAATGACAGCCGCAAAACTCTTGCAAATAAATCTGAAAGTAGGCCTACTGTTGGTATCCTTTCTGTTTAAGCTTTCTACCACATTCAAATTCAAACTTGTGTTAATATCAATCAATGAAAATGGGATTATCATGATGCATTCTTAAATTTTCTTTGAGCAGCCGATCAGAGAAAACGTGAATGAAATTACTCCCCGCCCCCCATCGGGGAAAGCTTGATCCACATCTGTATACATGTACATGTACATGCATACACATGTAAATTCAATATGAAATATAAAGTGTGCCCCTACCTCATTCCGAAAAGCTGGCTATGATGGCTGCAGATGGCTTTTTGCCCCACCCCAGCCAAAAATGGGGTCTTTATCACCCCTATTCTGGGCCAAACACTCAACCCCCCATGCAGAGTGATTTTTTTTTAGGTTTATAAGTGGTAGGCCCAAACATTTAATCAAGAATGGATCTTTTAGTAGACATTTTGAACTTGGACAAAACAAAATAAAAGTGCATGACCAACAAGCCCATATTGTTAACTTCTATGATAATAATTCTGCTCTTATATTTTATTTGTTTGATGTTCAGTAATCTGTATTTTTTAGTTGTTCTTATTAACATGTTCAGTTTGGTACTTGTACCTTTGTATCATGTACATTTATTTATGTTTAAACCGGATAAATAAAATGAAGAAAGCCAAGTAAAAAAAGAAAGTAGTTGATCGCCCTTGCGCGCATCTATTTTGGCTGCTGCATGAAATTTTTTACTATTTTCAAATATTGGCTAAAAATATCAAAAAGTGATGTTTCTCGTCTGCACCCACATCCCTTTTTGATTGCCGCATCAATTTTCTTGATATTTACTATTTTTATAGCTGTTGAAAAGCGGAAAAAATATCACACGATTGGTGAGCGTTTTGCTCTCATGTGCTCTGGGATCTCTCTTGCAACTATTTTGCAAAGTCCAATATCGCCGTAACTGCGATGAAGAAAAAAAATTCTGATTTGGTTTTTGATTGGTAATTTTGAAGACACACATGTACGATCATAATAGTGAGAAAATAAAGTTCGCAAACTCGGATAAATCACAGATTTCTTCATTTGCAGGGGGCACTTGCACCCCCCAAAAAAATCCTGTAGGAACAAAATACTATTTTTCCAAAATGGGAAATTCCCTTGTTTTTTTCCAAAATGAAATGTGCCATTTTTCGAAATGAAAAAACTTTTTTAAAGTATACATTTAGATTTGAAAATACCAATTTTGTTTATTCTTATCAGTTATTGTTTAGTATTAAGGTAATCAACGTTTCTGGTTATAAAAAGGTTTAGAATATCCAGTTTTCAGGCTGGAATATCTTTTTAACTCGCGCTTCGCACTCGCATTATTCAATGTATTGTATTCCTATTCATGAGTCACTAAACGCAGTCCTTAAAGGAAAACTTGTCTACCCCCCAAAAAAGTTGATTCGAATAAAAAGTGAAAATTCCAACAAGCATAACACTGAAAATTTCATCAAAAACGGATGTGAAATAAGAAAGTTATGACATTTAAAGGTTTCGCTTAATTTCACAAAACAGTTATGCAAATTAGAAGACTGATGATCTCACTTGCTCACTATTTCCTTTGTATTTTATTATGTGAAATAATTTATTCAAATTTTCTCCCTGTTGTGTGAAACAAGTAATTCCTTCCTGAACATGTGCAATTAGCATTGTTTAATGCTATATGGTTCAATCAAGTTGGTCCTTATCATCAAATCTGTAAAAAATGAAATATTGTATAATTCAAACAATAAAAACAATCCCAGTACAACAATACACTAGACGGTGGACTGTACTGTTTCCAGAAGAAAAAAAAGAATAGTGATGGACATCATCGACCGACTCACCTACACTACAGTGTAGTTGTGAATATCACTGTTGAGTGAAAAATAAGCGAAACTTTAAAATGTCATTAACTTTCTTGTTTTATAATATGATTTTGATGAAATAATGCTCGTTTGATTTTTCTCTTTTCATTTAAATCAAATCAACATTTTTCTGGGGTGGACATGACCTATAAGTACAGGTTCCTTTTCTGGTCAGTATATTTCAGCTCGCACTTCGTGCTGATGTTAATTCTTCAGTTAGATTTATTGCACATCTTTTTTATTGCAAAAACTGCTCAAACAATTTTTTTTGTTTTCGGATTAATGAACGTTGAGGTATAGGCCACTCATTCAATGAACAAATTACGTCATGCACGTTTTGAAAATTAGGAACCTTTGGAATAATGTATCTTCAGAATTACGAAGTGTAACCCTTTCTCATTTCACTTAGCTGCTAGATTTAGTAGTTCAGACATGTCCACCATCTTTCACTGTCTTTCAAATTCAATTCATTCTTCAGCTTCATTCCATTCCTTCTTTCCTTTCTTTTTTCCCCTTTCTTCCTTCTTTTGGCCTTATCGTCATCCAAGTCACTGGGGACAAACTTGAGACACACCTCAAATATCAGCAATCTTTCAATAGAATCCACGGTTGGAAGATTTTCAAAAGAAATCTATTGTTCGCGATGCGAAACGGTGCGAAACTTCTCACTGAGCGGGGACTTCCTTCCACCACACGTTTTCCCATTGACACAATAACAACTGACTCGGACACTTTTTCAAACGACAAAAATAGTCTCTTTCTTTTCACTCTTGTGGCGGTATATTCTTCCAAGTTGATGAAACAATGATCAAAACACTAAATAAGACAAATTTAATAACACTAAAAACACTATTTAACTGTCTAAATACTCCTCGTGATCGGAGTCCCCTTCCCGTGTTGAGTTCGTCTAATTTCCCATAGGAGGGGACTTGGATAACGAGGAGTACTATTAGTCGTTATCCAAGTCCCCTCCTATGGGAAATAGGACGAACTCAACACGGGAAGGGGACTCCGATCACGAGGAGTATTTAGACAGTTAAATAGTGTTTTTAATGTGATTTTCATTGATTTTAATGATTCTTATTATCGAAAATATTCATTAATCATGTCTATTAAACTGTCTAAAAGTGGCAGAGTGGTTTTGAAGAGGAGGGAAATGAGGGGTAGATGAATATCAACGGGTTAATTGCCGTTTTGTATTTTTAGGAGAGGGGACTTGGATCACGAGTAATACTACTCCTCGTTATCCAAGTCCCCTCCTATGGGAAATTGGACGAACTCAACACGGGAAGGGGACTCCGATCACGAGGAGTATTTAGACAGTTAAATAGTGTTTTTAATGTGATTTTCATTGATTTTAATGATTCTTATTATCGAAAATATTCATTAATCATGTCTATTAAACTGTCTAAAAGTGGCAGAGTGGTTTTGAAGAGGAGGGAAATGAGGGGTAGATGAATATCAACGGGTTAATTGCCGTTTTGTATTTTTAGGAGAGGGGACTTGGATCACGAGTAATACTACTCCTCGTTATCCAAGTCCCCTCCTATGGGAAATTGGACGAACTCAACACGGGAAGGGGACTCCGATCACGAGGAGTATTTAGACAGTTAAATAGTGTTTTTAATGTGATTTTCATTGATTTTAATGATTCTTATTATCGAAAATATTCATTAATCATGTCTATTAAACTGTCTAAAAGTGGCAGAGGGGTTTTGAAGAGGAGGGAAATGAGGGGTAGATGAATATCAACGGGTTAATTGCCGTTTTGTATTTTTAGGAGAGGGGACTTGGATCACGAGTAATAGTACTCCTCGTTATCCAAGTCCCCTCCTATGGGAAATTGGACGAACTTAACACGGGAAGGGGACTCCGATCACGAGGAGTATTTAGACAGTTAAATAGTGTTTTTAAAGTGATTTTCATTGATTTTAATGATTCTTATTATCGAAAATATTCATTAATCATGTCTATTAAACTGTCTAAAAGTGGCAGAGTGGTTTTGAAGAGGAGGGAAATGAGGGGTAGATGAATATCAACGGGTTAATTGCCGTTTTGTATTTTTAGGAGAGGGGACTTGGATCACGAGTAATAGTACTCCTCGTTATCCAAGTCCCCTCCTATGGGAAATTGGACGAACTTAACACGGGAAGGGGACTTGGATCACGAGGAGTATTTAGACAGTTAAATAGTGTTTTTAAAGTGATTTTCATTGATTTTAATGATTCTTATTATCGAAAATATTCATTAATCATGTCTATTAAACTGTCTAAAAGTGGCAGAGTGGTTTTGAAGAGGAGGGAAATGAGGGGTAGATGAATTTCAACGGGTTAATTGCCGTTTTGTATTTTTTAGGAGAGGGGACTTGGATCACGAGGAGTAGTATATACTGTTTTAATTCAATTCTTTAGACAGTTAAATAGTGTCTTTAATGTGATTTTCATTGATTTTAATGATTCTTTTTATCGAAAATATTTATTAATCATCTCTAGGAAACTGTCTAAAAGTGGCAGAGTGGTTTTGAAGAGGAGGGAAATGAGGGGTAGATGAATATCAACGGGTTAATTGCCGTTTTGTATTTTTAGGAGAGGGGACTTGGATCACGAGGAGTAGTATATACTGTTTTAATTCAATTCTTTAGACAGTTAAATAGTGTCTTTAATGTGATTTTCATTAATGATTCTTATTATCGAAAATATTTATTAATCATCTCTAGGAAACTGTCTAAAAGTGGCAGAGTGGTTTTGAAGAGGAGGGAAATGAGGGGTAGATGAATATCAACGGGTTAATTGCCGTTTTGTATTTTTAGGAGAGGGGACTTGGATCACGAGGAGTAGTATATACTGTTTTAATTCAATTCTTTAGACAGTTAAATAGTGTCTTTAATGTGATTTTCATTGATATTATCGAAAATATTTATTAATCATCTCTAGGAAACTGTCTAAAAGTGGCAGAGTGGTTTTGAAGAGGAGGGAAATGAGGGGTAGATGAATATCAACGGGTTAATTGCCGTTTTGTATTTTTAGGAGAGGGGACTTGGATCACGAGGAGTAGTATATACTGTTTTAATTCAATTCTTTAGACAGTTAAATAGTGTCTTTAATGTGATTTTCATTGATTTTAATGATTCTTATTATCGAAAATATTTATTAATCATCGGCTAGGAAACTGTCTAAAAGTGGCAGAGTGGTTTTGAAGAGGAGGGAAATGAGGGGTAGATGAATATCAACGGTTTAATTGCCGTTTTGAATTTTTAGGAGAGGGGACTTGGATCACGAGGAGTAGTATATATACTGTTTTAATTCAATTCTATTGATCTTAATAATTCATCATCGAAAATAGGAAACAAGTGACACAGTGGTTTAATTCGGATGAAGAGGGACTTGAATCACGAGGAGTAATTATAGACCGACATTCTAATTACGTACCTTACGAAATAAAGCAATGGAGACAGTTAAGAGAGAGATATGCATTTTGATTTATTTAGTAAAATCGTGATAGACGAAATAAAGCATAATCATGACAAACATAATGAGATTTATTCATAGTATAATTAAAAAGTACGACGAAATAAAGCCTATATATACTGAAAAGAAGTAGATGCAATTTTGATTTATTTAGTAAATTAGGGATAAACGAAATAAAGCAATGTCTGCAGAAGAGGGATACTCGGGACCGATTTATTTAGTAAAAATGTAAACGAAATAAAGCAAATTTCATAGTGTGGGAAACATAAGAAGATGAATATACTCTTGATTTATGTATATGAAAAGTACTAATTTACGAAATAAATCAATGGAGATTGAAAAGATGATTCAATCCTGATTTATTTAGTAAATTAGGAATCAACGAAATAAAGCTATTGAGACTGTTCGAGGGATATACTTGGGGCCGATTTTAGTAAAAATGAAAACGAAATAAAGCAAATTTCATAGTGTGGGAAACATAAGAAGATGAATATACTCTTGATTTATGTATATGAAAAGTACTAATTTACGAAATAAAGCAATGGAGATTGAAAAGATGATTCAATCCTGATTTATTTAGTAAATTAGGAATCAACGAAATAAAGCAATTGAGACTGTTCGAGGGATATACTTGGGGCCGATTTTAGTAAAAATGAAAACGAAATAAAGCAAATTTCATAGTGTGGGAAACATAAAAAGATGAATATAATCATGATTTATTTATATGAAAAGTATAATTTACCAACTAAAGCAACAGAGATTGAAAAGAAGTATATAGATGCAATTCGATCTGATTTATAACGCCAATAAAGTGAACTTGAGATAGACCAAAAATTGTAGAGCGCGCGTACGCGGCGCTCTACAATCTTTGGTGGAGACTGAAAAGAGACAAGTCACACACAACTACGATGGAGGTTGGTAGAAACAGGTAGGACATGTTTTACGTTGTGAAAAATTGTCCGTGGATCCGAGTCACCGGGGACTTGGATCACGATAATGCCCTTCTTTTTTATCTTTATTTCTTTATTTCAACTTTGCCATGATAATAATCAACACTTTTAAATTGTGGACATCAATGACAATGGAACTGCCACCAACCGCAGCTCTCTCTCTCCTGTGTTCTTCCTCCGCTAAGCTTATCCCCCTATAAAATAAAGGTCGGAGATTTCTGCAGCGCGAAGAAACACCAACTGTGACCAAGTCCAAGAAGTGTGTGTACACCATCACACAAGAAACGTAATGTGTGGGACTGATAATCAAAACGATTAATTTCCATCGTGAATTCGTGTGAATCAAAATATGAATATTGCTTGAATTATTTTCAGGTGAAAGAAAAATCACATTGACTTACCTCCATCGTGATGAATATTATTGAAACTGGGTAATATTCGAGTAGATTCAAGTAGATTCAAGTCCAGATCTAGTTTCACTTCGCTTCTCGCATTCTATAAATAATGAAGCTATCAGTCTATTATAATCCCTCGACGTGCTCGAGCATACCGTATATAGGTATATCTATGAATAATATAACGGAAGCGTTTTTTATTTTTTCAACGCAACGAATCAGTACCACTGATCTCTCCCCTCTCTTAGTGGAGAGATCAGTGATCAGTACCGGTATGACAGGGAGAAGAAAATATATACTAATTCTGACATTTCCCGTGAATCAGTCCATGGGTGTACATACGGGAAGTAAACATGACATGTATTAATGTTTTATTTTTGTATTTGAAATTTTACATTTACTCTTGCAAATTTCAGGAGAAAGAACAGAGGTTTGAAGCTTTAATTTCAAAGGTTAAATCAAAACAAAATGTAGAATATAAGAATAAGCTGAGTGCTCATTTTAAGTTGTTGTTTGTTGAAAATTAATGGCGACCAGTCATATTTGACTATTATCGCCAACTCGTTAGGCCAACTATTATTTCTTTTCTTTTTTTCGACGTGTCTTTAAAAAATCGTTCCTCTCCTTTTTTTTTCTTTTCTTTTTTATTATTATTATTATTATCATAAAGACTATCGTATCTTACAGGTTACCGCATGATCCCGTCCTTTCTAACGACACCGTCCAGACATCGTCCTGTCTCTCCGGTGTAGACAGGGGGCTCCCTTTGGGATACTCTATAGTCTTGAAACTCGAAAAAGAAAATAGAAATAAAAATGATAGAGTCTTTTCCCGTGAAATGATCTCGCATATACCAATCAAATACATGTATGTCTGTTTTGTTTTGTATAAAAATGATAAAATTTGATATGGGGAGGTTAGGATGATTCGAAATTTATGGGGCATCCAAAATAAGGGCTTTAATAAATGGAATGGTGCATTGTTAAATCAAGGTTGTAAGTTAGATGAACATGGAATTAGTAAATAACCTACATATATATACACACATGCATATACATATTCTTTTTCCTTTCCTTCCATTTCTTCATTTTTATTATTTTCCTTTCATTTATTCTCCTCTTCCTTCCATTCTTCTTTTTTCTTTTCCCTTTTCCTCCTTCCTCTCCTTTCCCTTTCTTTTCCTTTTTTTTGTTTTCTCTTTCTTTCCTTTGTCTTTTTTTTAAATTAATAATAAGCTCTACTGAATACAAGGCATATAACCTAGAGAGAAAAGAGATATATCTTATTCTAAAACTAAAGTGAACAAGGACCATCATCTCATATGGTCATTATACTCATATAAATGATATATATACACACATGTGTATCTACATGAATAAATATACTAATCAAACATATATATTTCTCTCTTTCCGCCACGGAGAAAAAAAAAATCCTATCGAATTATTCTTTTTAAGAAATGGACCATACAGTTTTAAGGAAATTTTTCCTGTTTCAATTATTTTACTTATTTGATGTAATTTGTACTTGTTATGCAGTATGTATGTGTGAGTGGTATGTTGTGAGGATGGATGTTTGTGGTTGATTATCAAGTTAACTTTAGATAATTTAGCTTGTTAATGTGTTTAAATAGCCTTGAACTTATTGTCAGCCTATATTGTTTGTTACTGTTATTTTATGAAAACCAATAAAAACAGAAAAAAAAGATTCATGGTAATTCTGATGAAAGCACATCTTGAGGAAAACGCTCCAAGAAAAACTGCAATTGGGGTTATATTTACACAAATTGAACTGCCCTCCCTTTAGATTATCTCATTGTAACGCAAATACTAATCCCAAAAAATTGGACAATAATAAAAATTATATAACAAAATAAGTTGGTTTATGGGAGGATTCTAGATTCAACTTCTTCTTTTCTCAAGTTTTTTTTCCCTCTAAAATTGAGAAGTAAAATTGTAAGGCCATCAACCGAAACACATGATTCCCATCTTAAAGCATGAAAAAGAAAAATTAACTAAAAAAAGTCCACCCCAACAAATATTAATTTGAATAAAAAGAAATAAATCTTCAGCATTTTGCCTGTTTGATTTTTTCTCTTTATTTGATCAAATAGTTTTTTTTTTGGGGGGAGGATGCGACTGCCCTCCCCCTTTGGTACCATCCTTTTCCACACCTATCATGTTTTGCCTAAATGTGGATATTTTTGTCATTCTGATTTCATCCATATCATTGGAAAAGTCATTAATTTTACAACCATAAACAGTTCCCAATTGTATGAACATCAGCTAGTCTAATTTTAGACGGTGAGCCAAGGGTGTTTTCTGTCTCAAATCGTTTCAGTTGAAACTTGAGGTGTGATACATTGAAAAAAAAATACCTTGATTGGAAAAGGCTTATCCCCGCAGTCAACGTATGCAATTTAGCAAAACATGTAAATTTAGAACTCCGGTTTCATCATGCTATCTCACATTTGTACGAGCCGCACATATGCCATACTCACTGAAATAGTACAGCGGCGAAATGCGAGCGGGACGTCCTCTCTCAATTTTCATCATCTCTTCAATTTGTCGCTTACTCAGTCTGTATCTTCTGATTTACCTTCCTGTTTCTCTCTCTCTCTGGCTCATCTCTCTTACTCTCTCTACAATATTTTATATATTTCTTTCTGTTACTTCCTCTTTTTCTTCTGCAAAACGCATCTTCTTTTTTCATACTTTTTGATATTTAAGTAGAGTAATATGCATTTTTTTCTTACAGGACATCTATTATGTGAACACTATTGAAACAATTCAGAATTCCTGCTTTCATGACTTGTTTTTTATAAAATATTTCGAATTCATACAAAATTTGAAATCCCCATAGCAATAAAATGATTAATTTTTTTTTTTACTTTTAGATAAATTTACTACTGTTTTTCTGAGTTAGTTCAATCTTTCACGTATCTGCTTCTTCCTTTCTCCCCTTTTAATTAAACCGAATTTCCATTTGACATAGATTCCCCTTGAAGTAATTAGTGTTCTTTGTGTAGACACTGGTTTATATTCTACTGTAAATGAGACTAATCATGGAAACAAAATTATCAGTTTTCAAATGTGAACAAACATTTAATATGTCTCAATAATTTACAAACAACTGCATATATCTTTCAAACTTATTTGTGGCAAAAAACACGTGCACAATGTGTCACTCATATAGTCATATCCCTTTAATGTATCCAGACACCAATCAGCAATGTGTCAAATTTCATGATATAACCAAAGTGATCATTTGAGAGCAAATGATTTTTGCCTGAAGCACTGTTCAATGATTGTAGTGGATCATACATTCAGATCATCATAATGGTCACCAAAATTAAATGGCAGACGATAATGAACGGTCAGACACCAAATACAGTGTATTGTGAATTTTATACCATATTTATGCTTGAACAAAAAAATCCATGAATAACTTAGTCTTCCCAATTATGTTACTAAAATATTGCTTCTCAAATTGGTGATGTTCTAATTTAGGTCACTATTATTTACAGTGATAACACGTTTCAATGATATATCATTTTTCAATAGTCCTTATAGCTTCTTTCATGATGAAAAAGGGTAATGCTGATCCTTAACATCAAGATAGATGAACATCAAGGCAGATCAGGAAACCGCTTCAGGTTGTAAATGATCATAAGGTGAAAGCACCATGAGAGAGCTTATAAGGGTCCTGTAGGGTGTTGAATATTGAAATGGTAGACTCTATGAATCATTGGCGAATTCTGCGAGGTTCTTTCGTTTCGACCTGGCATTTTCTGCGTTTCCCCAGGAGTAGATCAAGTAAGCCACCACAAATGCTGCACATAAAGATAAAAATAAGGAAATGAAAATGAAACATATTTCAATTTCATTGTCCATTCATTCATTGATTTATGACATCTTATCTTTATTTTTTTTCCTAAGAATCAGACTCATTTTTTAAACATTGAAATTTTCCCAAAACCGATTATGCATACATGTAAAGTAATAAGACATGCACTTTTGATGCATATTGAACACTGAAAGAATATGACAATAAACATATTACAATTCATAATAGAATAAAAGAAATGAATTAGCAAATAAATCACCATTGAAAGATAAAGAAGTGAAATGAAATACAGCTGAAAAAACAATATTGTAAGAAAGAATTACAGAAACAATGGCTGATCATTAAAAGAAACAGTGTTGGGTTAGTCCAACAGCTGGCCTGTGATACATGTACATCTTTGTTTACTAATACATGTAGTATTGCAATTTAAGCATTGATTCAAAGGATAACTTTATATACCTTGATCATTTTCATAAACTGAGGTATCATATTACAGAGCAGATCTTCAACTTTTAAGACATGCAATTAGATTTCTGAAATTCAGATACTGCTCCCATCAAATTTCTTTTTGGAATCCTTTCTTCAAATTCTTTTGCTCACTAATGCGTAAGCTTTATAATCAGATAAACTTTAAAGAGTTGATTCTAAGCTTTGCGATAATGGGTCATACATCTATTATATTTGTGATTAAGTTATGCTAAAGCATTGCTACTTTTGGGGTTCCATTTTTTTTGGGATGCACTGTATATGAACAGGGTAGCTACAGAGTTTGTGGAACGAGATGGAATACTCACGTGGTGTGACGATGAAGACCTTTGACCTGAATCTCCTGAAGAAATTGGGCAAGCCTCTGCTGAAGGCGCCAGCAAATGCCTTCTGCTCGTGTGGAGAGAGGGTGTACGTGATCACTCCGCTGAACTTGGCCAGGTTTCCGAACTTGAACCCCATTATTGATGATGTTTGTACAACAGTTCCTGGACCTGGAGGATGGAAGACTGCACAAGGAAGAAAAATAGACGAGAGAAAAAGAAAGTTGAGTTGGGAGAGTGAGAACAATTGTAAAATTAATCTTCTAATAATGCTCTCCTTCCCAAGTTTTCAGCCAACGATAAACTTAAAGTACATGTAGAATCATCATACATGTATGGATATTGTTGTCATGCACATTAATAAATTACCTTTGAAAAGAATGTATTAAATATCAAATTTCATGAAAAATCCTCATATTGACAGATTTTTGTCAGGATATGGTCCAACTTTCATTAAAATTCTTATGAATGTATTTTGATCTAGAGCTAAATGATACCTCACCAGACGGTGGCAGATCTAAAGGGGGGGGGAGGTGTTCAAACCCCCACCTTGGGTTCCCTAAAATATGGGGAAAAAAGTGTGGGATCATATTCCAACAACCCTTCCCTGTTTGCAAGAGTCGCACAAGGAGAACAGTGGCAAATCTGCAATCAGCTCATGTTTATTGTGTCACACCATCTTGTCAACCCCATCCCCCCTTCTCCTCATTGTCATGTGAAACAAAATTGTATTCCAACCTGAGCATGTGGAATTACTATTATTTCAACAGTTATGGTTCGGTCAAGTTGGTCCGTATTCAATATTTTGTTAATTTGTTTACAGATTTGACAATATATTGTCAAGTTGTAAAAAATTGAATATACATGTATAATTCTAATAAAAAACAATAGAAATAGTGATTGAGGGACATCATCATCTCTCTTATTTGCATATCACTGTTTTGAGAAAAATAAGCAAAATTTCTTATTTCACATCAGATTTTGATGAAATTTTCACAGCACCATTATGCTTGATTTTTCTTAAAGGTCAAGTCAACCTCAGAAATATTTTGATTTGAATCAATAGAGAAAAATCAGACAAGCACATTGCTGAAGATTTCATCAAAATTATACAATATTTCATTTTTTACGAATTTGACGATTGGGACCTCCTAGCCTGAAGCACAGAATGTTAAAATAATGGAATTCAACGTGTTCAGGGAAAAATTAACCTTCATTTAACATGACAATGACGAGAAAATCAAAATATTTCATATTTCAAACAATAAAAAACAAAAGAAATAGTGAGTGAATGACATCGTCGACTCTCTCATTTGGATGTAGCTGGCTCGTTCATATAACTGTTTTTGTGAAATGAAGTGAAACTTTGAAATGTCATAACTTTCTTATTTTACATCCGATTTTCATGAAATTTTCAGCGTTATGCTTGTTGAATTTTTCTCTTTTTATTCAAATCAAGTTTTTGTTGGGGTGGACTTGTCCTTTAATTGATTCCAGGGTTGAAAATAGATGGGACTGACAAGCGATTCCGCCCTTGTGTGCTTGGGAATCGCTCTTGCAATGGCCTAAAACTGCCTACATGTAGTACCAAATCGCTCCCGTCCAGTCTCCCATTTACATTTGTACGACTGCATAGTAGTCAGACAGCCAGGCCAGCGCAGCTGCAGTTTTTACTTTCATGCATCGGTGCATTCTGAGTTTTAAACTCTCAATATCTTGGGTACTATTTTTCAAAATGCTGCGCGGCACCAGAACCAGGTTTGGCAGTAACTTTGATAGTAACAAATTCCTTATATTGGATTTATTTTATAGATAACATTCTTAATTTGCAAGAAAATTAGCTCGTGAACTCTGAAAAAAATCACAAGTATTTTTATTCTAGAGTAATTCTTGGCACCTCCACCTCTTAGATCTGAACTAGCCACTTGGTGCTCTGGAAATATGGTGCAGATCCTAGAATTTTAAGACTGAAATTAGGATTTTTCGTGGGGATTTCTGGTAACAGTCATTGGTGCTAATGCAGTTTCAAACCCGCCTGTGTTGCAGCGATGATTGACTGTGAGCTGCCGTGTTGCAATGATGATTGAGAGTTGTGCTGTGTTCAGTGGCTGTGGCCTGCGCTGGCGTAGGCATAGCTTAGCTTGAGAAATAGTTGACATGTTGATGTTACATGTAGCTGTCAGGCTGTGATGCATTCAATATTTCATAAAATAATTTTCAAGGAAGTTTTATAAAAAAAAGTAATTATGAAAAGGATTCCTCTGAATACGAATCCTCTTCAAATTTGATTGTTAAACTTCATCCTAAGTTAGAACGTCATCCAGTGAATTCGATATACGAGATACAAACAATAAACATTACATGTAGATCTATATGTAAATGAACAATAATTTTCAATAATTGATAACAATGAAGAAAAAATTAATAGCAATTACAAATAAACAAAACATTAAAATGAATTTAATGTTAAAACAAGCAAGACAAACTGCAATGCAAAACCATTCACTGAATCATGAAAATAAATGGCTCTCGAAAGCAGAAAATGGCTCTGGCAAAATGAAAAATGTTTTTTTTTTCATAATCCCCAAAATGGAAAACTAATTAATTTCAACAAACACTGATCGATTCAAATAAAAAAAACTTCTGGGGTGGACTTGACCTTTAAGTGCCTGAATTGCGCGTCTTTAAACCAAAATGTATCATGTATCCACCCTCCACACACGTTTAGATCTCTAGTTATTTTTAAAGAATGGCAGTTTAACTTTAATTAGGCCTACTTTAACTTAACTTAGTAACCTTCGATCAAAGGAATGATCGGAAGCAGTACACTACAGGTAGGGTGTCTGAAGCCACACTGGTGTCAGCATAAAACAGGCTGATTTAGGGGAAAATATGGCACATATTTTTCGGGATGTTCAGGCTACTAGAAAAATGTGATCTGAATTGATTATTAACTTGTGTTTGGCATGTATGGAAAGAAAAAATTCAGGGGCTTCTTTTGACAGTAAGGACAAGTTTATATGATCATTCTAAATAAGGATTTAGAGATAAATTTCAAACCCTTATTTTTGAGTGTGTTGAGATTGCCATTTCCCCATGCGTTTTCTATGGGAAAATGAAATTTCTGTTTTGCACAATTTTTTCACTTTGTCGCAATTTTTCATTGTGATCTGGTTTCCAAATCTTTATAAAAATCATACCATCAGAAAGAGCATAAAAAATCCTATTTGACTCTTTATGGACAAGTTTTTGGCATTAATACTAAATTTATAACAGCTCTCGGAAGCTAAAAATTTGGATTTGTGTGTGTCCATTTCTTAACTACACAGTCTATGGCAGAAAAATGCTGAAAATTGACCTAATTTCATTCTTCTTTTTTGCAGCCAATAATTGGATTTTTTTCAAAAATGTTACATTTCTGTAAGTCTGAAGGTCATTTCTCTTCAAATTCACAAAGAAAATGTGATATTTTCTTGAAATAAGAAAAATAATTTTTTTCTCCAGACACCCTACTAGTACTACAGGATCAGGACTACCTATTTCTTCCGTACAGCGATGATGATCATGATGATGAAAGCCAAGACGGACAAACGATACACACAACAACAAAACGGCCAACACAAAAGCCACCGAATATTCACAGAACTTGACCCTTGACTCGAGTGCTTAAATTAATTCAAACACCGGGTTCATACAATACAGCAAAATACACGAATGGGACCAGGCATGCCTGGACTCTGGAGGCAGTCGAATTATACAACTAGCATCGTATCGTCCATATTTACGATATCCATGAAATTTGCAATAATTTGAAGGCAAAATTCCAAGGTAGAATTCTCTATAATAAATAAAGCATTCGAAAAACGTTCATAACATTCGCATTTTTATAAAGATAACAATTTCGAATTAGAAAGTTTACTAACCTGTCTTGGCCTACTCAGATTTTAACTTCCCAACATGCAACACCGGAATAGTATGGTACGTCACATAATTACGTCATTATCTCAGCAGTGCAATGCTAGTGCAGCCGGCCGGTGGAAAAAATTAGCTTAGAAAAAGGAAAGGGGCGGACTCTGAGCCGGGAGATCAGGGGACAGATGAAAAAGAGAAAGGGAGATAGGAAAAATTAAAGAAAGAGGAAATGAAAAAAAGAAGGGAAATGGAGAGGGAAAGAAAATAAATGGGAACAGAAGAGAATCTAAATAAGAAATCAAAATCCAGGGGAAATAGTTCTGTTCTTTCTCTCTCTCCCTCTCTTTTTATTATTTTCATTTAATTCATCATGTTCTGCCCCATATTGTAACTATAAAAATGTATAAAAAAATGGGATGATTCTCTTTTAAGGATAGGCCTACGGAGTACGGTGGCGTACCCGTAGGATTTTCCACAGGGGGGGGGGGGCACATTCGTCCCCAAAAAAATTTGGTGAGCAAAAAAAAGGTCTTCAACCATAAATATAGGATTTCGTACCAGAAAAAAAAATTGTCTAGCAAAAAAAAAGGTTTCAAGCTCGCCGGGGGAGGGGCAGGGATACGTTCCTTGCATGGGTTGTGACTGGTCAGGGGGGGGGGAGACTGCCCCCGTAGGTACGCTAGTGGGCGTTTATTTACCTTGGAATTTACCTTGGAAGTAGGCATAAAGTTATACACAACTTATTTGCCCCTCTGTATCTAAACGTTGATACCTAAAACTTATTTGGCGTTGAGTGGTATGGGTAGAGCATGGACAAAGAAAATTTTCATCTGGACTGTATGATGTTCAGGGACGTTTAAGTTCCACACCTTTTCCAAACGTGATTTGTGTCCTTGTGTTCTCTCTGATCTAGACAGTGTAAAGAATTGGTATGCATAGAAGTCGTCAATACCAGGTCACTCCCGACCTTTCGTTTTAGGACGCGAACGCTAATTTACAACGGTAGTTGATTTTGGAAGAGACTTTTTGGGCCCGTCGTAAAACTCTAGCCGGCAATGCAAATTGTGTGACATGAGATTTTTTTTTTCGTTTCGCATCTGCGACGGAAACGTTCAATATGCGTTTCGTGTGCAAAATTCTGGTTGCTACTATGGTAACAGCGATATATCCGATTGAGGACGACTTTCCAAAGCCACATTTGATTCCTCCTAGAGCTCGAGAGGCCGCCCGGGGGGCCCACTTCCATTGATTAGTGGATACCAAGAGCAACCACGCGTAAAAGGGGACAGAGTGGGCAAGTACATTACGTATAGACCTATGTAGCGTTATAAGGGTGTCAAAACGATGTTTAAAATGCTGAAAGAGGGATACTGACATATCCAATACTTGTAGGGTGTCACAATCCAAATACTAATTAAGAGATGCATTTTCATAATATGAAAAAGACTTAATTCCACTGTTTTGTGTGCTTTTCGAAACTCCATTGTCGCGCCTGGTATCCACTCATCAATGGAAGTGGTCCCCCCGGAATTTGAATCTAATCCCCATTTCTGGGGAATGTAAAACATAATGCCCCTCACATCGTGTGCTAGAGGCATATCGTTTGTGTAGAAGGCGTACACAATAGAACAAAGAAACCCGTTAGCTCAAACCATGGACCCTATAGGGTCCGTGCTTAAACGTATTGTACATGTATATGCTGTGTACAGAAATGGTTTTGGCTAGAGAGGTTGATCTGACCCATGAAATCAATTGCCAGTGATCCACCAATAATCCACATTAAATGCAATATCGATTCGATGGACTGTAATGATCTATATCTAAGCGTTCATTCAGTAAGTTTTTCCTCATTCAATATGTACTCGATCTGTTTGAAAAACCACTTTCTTATCCATGTCATAATCTATTTTAGGTCCTGCATTTCGAATATCTCCAGCCATCAGTCATAATATACATGTATGTATAGTGCGGGTGTCGCGGGAAAGGATTTTGCACACGAAAAGCAGATCTGTAGGGCCTGTAACCCCCCTGTAACACAAAGTTTAGCATTGATCGTACAGCAGTTTTCTACGTTTGATTCTATTGACTATAATGTACAATCAATCTTAAAAATCAAGTGTATGATTAAGCGATAACTTTTGTGTAAGGGGACCCCAAAATTAGCGTCGGTGAAGATTGCGAAAGGTCCCAACTAATTTAAAGATCTGCAACATGTCTGATCGGTGTCTCCTATAGGCAAGTGTAGGCAGTTTCAGGCTTTGGAGGCGTGCAGGGTATGACTTAAAATTTCAGCTAATTGCACCCCAATCGTGCGCACTATTTTGTTTGATATGAGAAACATATCATTGGTCTATAATTACAATAAAAACGTAACTTAGTATATAGAAATTTTCAGCAGCATCGCGACAAATTCGAATGGTGCTTGAAATGCCGAGTTTTCAGGTCAGTAGGCCTATATGTAAACAAAAATCGAGCTCGCACTACCCGCTCGCATGATTTTGTTTAGTGCTGACATTATTCCTGAATTCATGCGGTGCTTTGAAATGTCCTTTGCTTTTAGGTCAATACATTGAATAAATTCAATTTCCGCTTATAAATTCAAAGGTGCTTAAATACTATTTCCCATTTTTCGCACATATATACAAAACATCATCTTCATACTTTTTTTTTACTTTCCCTCGTTCAGAGGTACTTTATTCTTCACATTCTTTTCCAATTTCATCAATTTATTTCGAGACATAAACAAATTAACCGAAGTAAACCTGCCATCTTGAATCCAGTGAACAATTTCGTTTCGTTAATAGGAATTTTCCTTTCATCCATGAATTGCACAGAATTCTTTATCTTTATCCTAAATTTGGCAGCAGGATTACATTCTAATATGATGTGAACAGAAGTTTCTTCTGCTTCTCAGGACATTACAAGACGTTAAAATTCAATTCCATGAATTAAATTTAAAGGGCAACCATAATTGTGAAAATTTTTCAAGTTACATTTTCGAATCTTGTTATATTTATAAATACTTCAGTCTGGAATAAAAGCGTTTTGCCATTGAACAATTTAGCGGTAATTCTAATTTAAATTGCTATTTGCATATTGTGAAAATTTGCGGATCGAACTTTTTTATGCGTTACAAATAAAACATAAAAATCTTTTTGTTTTCATGTTCTTTAAGTTAACAATATCTCCTCCACTAATTTAAAAAAGATCTTCTGGAAGCTTAGGGGATGGGTGTCATACTTCTTAGTCTACTCAGCTAGGACAGCTCTTTTCAGCATTGAATATTCAAATTCGATTAAAAGTGATTTGCATGCTACTATTAATCTTAGGTAGGTTTCCACGCATGATAACCTATATAATATAGTGAACATACAAGATGCTGTGGTGGGACCACCAATTGAAAACAAACAAGCTTCTAACTTTCTTTATATGACTGTTATGCCATATAATATTTCATCGTTTATACTATTTATATTGTGATATTCATAAAGTAAAACAGTGCTTGAAATGTCCCGTTTTCAGGTCAGTACATAAAACTAAAATCAGCTTACGCTTCGCGCTCGCACTTATTTTTGTTTAGTGATAGGCTTGTACATGATCTTCTCCACTTAGTCAAACGGTGTTTGAAAATAATGTCTTTTGGCAGGTAAGAATATGACACAAACAAGCTCGCGCTGCGCGCTGCATTTTTTTTAATTTGATAAACATATATGAAACATTTTCATGAATTCAATCGGTTCTTAAAATGTCCCGTTTTCATGACAGTATATATCAAAAGAGGGCATTTTACAATGAATCTTATACTGCAACTCTTTTCGGATTGTGACTTGACCTCAGGAATCAATCATTCCATACATAATATATGGCACAAATCAAATCTTCATCTGCATTACCAATATACGGAAAAGAAAGTCCTGTATGTCTTCCGGTCACTTCTTGGGAAATTACAGACGAATCAACTATCACGGCACGCTAGAGAGTTGGATCGTGCAGTGCAGCTACATAATCATATAATTTTTTGGACCATCAGTAAATGTCGAATGATCTTTTACAGATATACTCCCTCTGACTAAGGTCTGGAAGATTGTTGTTCCAGTCGTTGACAACTCTTTTGCTGAAAGAGTGCCCTCTGAGGTCGAGTCTGCAATGTTGCTTGAAGATTTTCAGTGACACGTACGTTTTGTGGGCTAATCTTAGAGTATGGCCAGGCTGCGTGGTCACCGTATAAGCTGGGTGAGCAGAGGCGGTTAGAAAGTGTCCAACGTAGAGCTACTAAATTGATCCCAGGTATTAAGCACCTATCATACTCTGAACGTCTTCGCCTCCTGAAATTGCCATCACTCAGTCATCGACGTAAAAGAGGTGACATGATTGATGTGTACAAATATCTGCATGGTTACTATGATCATGGACCTATCCATGCTATGATTCAAGTTCTGAACTTTTCTATCTGAGACAAGGTGGTAAAACGCGAGGTCATTCCTTAAAGCTAGAGAAAAGATATTCGCGTCTTGATGTGCGTAAGTTTTTCTTTGCTAACCGAGTGATAGATGTGTGGAACAGTCTCCCAGAAGATGTAGTTACTGCTTGTTCAGTGATTGCTTTTAAGAATAGACTGGATAAGCATTGGGAGAAGATTGCCTATGACTTTGAGTAATTTTCGTTTCTTGTGTGTTTCCATGGGATTTTTCACTGTCTAAGATACCCCTGCCACCCCTCCATGCCAACATAAGTAGCGCATCTAATTTTGTCTGAAGGAGAGCAACAATAGACATTTCTACTTTGATCGATGAACAGGCTTCGTCCTACAACATCGTTGGAGTAAACTAAACTAAACTAAACTAATTAATACATCGTGAAAACATTGACAAAAGTCATTAAGCCTACCATGAGTGGGTCTATGATGCACTGATATCATCCTTGTCCTTATCTTACATCACAGCAAAGGATGTCTCCTTATCATCCAAGCGTAAACATTTACCACATAAAATTGGTATTGACTTTTTATTTCAAATTGACAATTTTTAGATTTGTTCCTGACTCAGTCGGTAGAGAACCACCTGTAAGTTTAAACCGGCGTTCTCTCTTTGATGATGGTTCAACACTTATACAACACCTTTGGTTTTGCTTTATTTCCAATTCGTTCAATTGCCAACTAATGTCCTTTGGTCTACCATCAGTTCGTCCACAATATCCACATGGTCTAATTGCCGATTCGTCCACTCACTATTTCGTCTATAACCAGTTGGTCAAAATGGCCATTTAGTCCTTATACCATTTAGTCTAATTGGACTTCGTGGTTATTGTGCTAATGAATGAAAATGAAATGGACAGACCAACTGGTTATTAGACAAATGGTCATAGACGAAATGGTGATTACTACGACGTGATGATTGGCCCAAATGGTTATTAGACGAATGATTATATGAAATTTGATGGACGGAATGGGCATCATCATATGAATTGTGTTTTTTGTAAATGATTATTTTATAGCCGTTTTCAAATTCAGCACTGCTGCTACATTGAATCGCGTAATGCAGGCGAGACTGCCAGGGGCGCTCCATTTATTTCATTTTCTTTTTGACGATAAGCCATGCATAAATTCTTCTGTTAACCATGCCATTAGCGTATTTTAGCATCCACTCCACAGACACTTTCTGCAACGTTCACATTCTATTGAATATGTCCGTCAAATCACAATGGATAGATTAGAGGTCATTGCCGAAAGTTGGTGGACCGGGACAGCACATCGTCTTAAGATTCGGACCGGATAAAAATTGAAAATTATGACTGTCGTTTATCCAGAGTCCTGGGCGACACTGCTGTTTAGATTCACCGAATTCGACAAAGGCCGGCTGCTTTATTAATTATGGAGAGCTTATGACAAAAAGATTCTCTGCGTAATAGGAAGCGTCTGCGAAGTAATTGCTAAAATCGGAAGGCAATCCATAACAAATGGCAGGCCTCTGGCAGTCTCACCTGCATTACGCAATAGCAGAAGTGCTGACTTTCAAAACAACCCCGTGTAAGATATTTTTTTCAAAGAGAGAGAGAGAGAAAGAAAGAAAGAAAGAAAGGAAAGTTAGGAGAGAGGAACGTAATTATATCAAAGTTTGATAAATTATAATACCAGTAACTGATGATTTCAAATTTATCTTTACAATTCAAAGTCCTAACCAGGCGCGTAGCCAGGGGGGGCGGTGGGGGCGGTCGCCCCCCCAAAACGTCCCCAAAAAGAAAAAAAGAAGGGAAAAAAGAGAGGAGAAAAGAAAAAGGGAAGGGAGGAAAAGGAAGAAAGGTAGCTTTGTGTTTTTTCTTTTTATTCTTTATTTTTTTTTCAAAAGAGAAACTCCTTCACTCTTCTTGCTCTAAATTCATATATGAATTTTGCTTCAGCGCTGCGCGCGGTTAAATGACAATATTGAAGTTCTCCATTGTTCCCCCACCTCTTCTCTTACCCTGTTTTTCCACCTTAGCTATGTGCTTCTTGCCAGTTAAAGTTAAAATTGTATATATTAGGGCATGAATTTGAGTAAAGTTAGGCCGAAGTAAATATATGAAGTTATCTTTTTTTTTCAATTGATCGCGCAACTTCTGGTCTGGTCGGCTCCGAGCGGGTAAAATCTTTATATCAGTTTCTGCCGTCACCTCCATAAAGTCAGCTTCTCCCGCTTTTCGGCTCATTACTATAAACAACCATAATTTGGGGGCAAACAGGTTCCTAATTTAAAAAGAGGAAGGTATGGAATTCGTGTCGTATTAAATAAAAAAGTACAATATTTTTTTATCAAATTGTATTAAACTTCATGTCATTTCCCTGTATACATTCATCTCCTGTCCTGTTTTGCGCCCTTAGTTTGAAATTTTGAATGACACTTAAGCTTCTTTATATTCAAAATGAAGCGCTTCAGGATAAGTAAAAAAAAATAATCATCCTTCATTATATAGATAGATAATTTCAATAAATCACAGAAGTTTCAATTTTATGCGCACTATTTTCCTTGTAATGAAGGTCAATAATCTTAGAAAATCAATTGATTAAGAGACGATTGGGTATTAGAGATATTTACATTTGATGAAACGTCCGCCCTTTGAAATTTTAGAGTTTCATTGCTCTGCGCGGGGAGGAATATCTTCCTCTACCAATCTTCTCCTCTGTTTTGCGAGTTAAAAATATGCACTGATGCTAAATTGTTTGTAATCAAATCTGATCTTTCCAAAGAAAGTTTCAATATATCTTTGAGAATACCCTTTTCGGGACCCTTTTTATGGCAAGAAAAATTGATAAAACACTTTAGCTTCCGCGCTTCGCGCGGAGTTATTATCATTTTAATTTCCTCCATTGTATACCTCTTTTGTGTGTTCACAAACACTTTTGAAAACAAGGTTCAAAATCGCAATATAGTCAACCGAATTGGAGGTACTAGAGACAAGAGAAACGGCTCCTTTTCATTTTAATTTATGAAACACTAAAAGCTTCGCGATTCGCGCGGGAGGGGGAAACTCCTCTCCCTGCACCCACCCCCTAGGGAGCGCGCTTCGCGCGCTCTGTAAGTGTTGGCACGCTTCGCGTGCATTTACCGCCCCCTCCAAAATGAAATCCTGCATGGCTACGCGGTTGGTCCTAACCGACTTTGCTTATTTTGTAAAAAGATATTAGTTTATTGACACGCATAATGACCGTAGACCTTCGTTGCCTAGAGAACAAAAATTACAGTCATCCATTTGTTGATAATATAGAAACCATTATAGGGCTCTTACTTTCAATTTTTTCTTTAAATTGCTCGTGTGGGCGAATCGTGGTTTAGTGGTTCTGACTATCGCCATTCAAACATAGGATCGTCGGTTCGAATCCTAGCCATGGCGTGTTTTCCTTCAGTAAGAAATTTATCCATACTGTGCTGCACTCGACCCAGGTGAAGTGAATGGGCAGGATTAATCAATGCAATCAGTGAGCCATGGGCGAAAATCCCAGGAAGGACAGAGGGACGTGTCCCCCGCTACTCAAATAGTAGGGGGGGGACACAATTATGTCCCCCTACTATTTTGTGGTCTTTTATGATTTATTTTCAAATTTATTTTCGTCCGAAATGACCTTAAATTTTGGGTGATAACCCTTTTTTTTGCTTGTCAAATTTTCCGGCCCCTTGTCCCCCCTACCTTTTGGGAGAGATTTCCGCCCCTGCAGTGAGCGCCGGTGAAGGTAGCTCAAGCTAAAGCCAGAGTGATAGCAGCACTTTTATCCTCACTCAAAAAAGCGCTTTATAAATCCATCTATTATTGATATTATTATCATTATTATGATTATCATTAATATTGTCATTGTTTATCAAAGTGCAAAAACCTTAACTTTAGTTAAATTTTTGATATTGATACAAAGATCATTGACCCGAATGGCCTTTGCATGGCTTGGATCGTTTGACTTGCATGGCATACCCTTAAACACTCTCACTGAATAAACTTAACCCAATATTGTGCAGAAAGGGAACATGCATGTCTGCTGGCGGGTATTTTTACCCCATATTGGGCTAATTAAATTCAACATTGCGTAAAATTTACAACATATTGGGTTTTACCCAACCAAAAAGCATGTTCCCATTTTACCCAATACTGGGTAAACTTTTTTTAATGAACGAACACGTCTCATGGAATATGTCCAAACACTTGCAAAGTTATGGTGATATTTTTATAAACCTTGGTTAAGATTTCAATTATGATACCAACAACAACGTCAAAAATCATTGACCATAAAATTACTTTGACCTTCGTCATGTGACCTGCAAATTCCTGCAAGATTACAATCCTTGATTAGCCTTATGTCCAAGTTTCATGAAATAGTTTAATATCAGTTTTAATTAATTATGACATTTTCAAAAACCTTGGTTAAGATTTTAATGTTGACGACACCGCTGCCATCGCAAAACGGTGCATACAGTTTTGCCATGCATGATGGGGCATTTATTATTTTGATTAATCTACAAATTAAATGCAAGCACTATTTCAAAGAATCCGAACATTCGTTTTCATTCCTTGGTTGTTTTGAGTAGGGTATCGAATTAAAGAGAAAATATGAAACTTTTGAGAGACATAATTTTCTTTTGCAATTCAAAGTGCCTTTTTTCGTATTCAGTTTGGTTTTACTCACTCATGTGTGAATAAGGAATCATTCAAGTTCTATGCAAGGGGAAATTCTATGCGGTATGATTATGTGTCATTGGCATTGTGATTTAGTTGTAATGAATCTCTAATAATTGTCGTGTTTTTTTTTTTTGGGGGGGGGATGCACTGACAATGAATATTTCTTAACTTAATGGCTTATAATGACCCTCATGAAGAGTGAACATTTTAGTTACGACTAGCAGATATAGTCTCTAGTAGTATAGGTTACACTCCTTACGAAACGAATGCAATTTAAGAATGGAACAAATACAAAATATAACAAGACTCACCATAATGATTGCTTTTATTTCCATGGCTTCAAAGAATACATCCAGTTTGCTCCGCTCTGAATTCCACATACTAATCAAATGACCAACTTGAACCCTGGGTTTAAGACCATACCCTGCCCATATTCCAACCCTAACCCTACCTACATCTAAGACGAAATTAAGTCTGGTGCGATTGTTGCAGGTCTAGAGCAAATATCGTGTCATAATCCAGGTTGCCCATTTATATAATATATATATTTTCTGGGGATATGACATGGTAAACATGGTAAAGGACCGCATATAAAGTGTGACAGGTACGTATTACCAAATGTATTAAAAATTAAAGTAAAATGAAGCCATCTAATGCCTACAAAAATGAGGGGTCATCAGGGGGGTGTTTCATCAACATTTTCATCCGACAAGTAGTCAGATCTGACATCTTTCTCTGATGTTGATTGGCTGAAAGGTATAGTTACTATGGTAACTGTCGGATAAAATGGGACTTGTCGGATAAAACGTCCGACAAGTCCTTTCATGAAACGCTCCCCAGATTCATAATTAACAGGACATTTTAGCAATATCTTCGCAGACGCTTTCCATAACGCTGATAATCTTTTGTCAAATGTCCTTCACAATTATAACGAAGCAGCCTTTGTCGAAAATCGGTGAATCAAAACAGCAGTGTCGTACCATTTGGGCAAACGACATTATTTGCAATTTTTCGTCCAGTCCGAACATTAAGACGATAGATCCCGGTTCACCAACTTTCGACAATGACCTCTAATCTATCCATTGTGATTTGACGGGCATTTTAATAGATTCTCAACGTTCTTAAAAACGTCTACGAAGTTGATGCTAAAATACGCTAATGTAATAAAAAGCAAAACGTTGCGAGTCTTTGAAATATTCTTGCCTTTTGGATTTTAAAAAGACTACAGTGGAATATGATTCATTTTAATTTTATTTATTTCATTTTTAACGAAATAATATTTCCAACAACGAAAAAGGGCTATGAGGAACTTCACAACAAAAAGAGATTTATTAAGCAGTCTGTGGTATAAATTACATTTGTAAGTTATGTAAACCTATGAAACCATCACACGATTATAATAATTTTATTTAATTTATTTTGTTATATATACCATATGGGAAAAGTCAAGATTTAAGCTTGCCTAAATCATTGGTAAAGGGTCGTGAGTTGTGTAAATTATACTCCAATATCGTTCAAAATCCATGATCATTGCAAATGTGTAGTGGTTAATGAATGTTCCCTTTCCGCTATTACAATTCAGATTTGGCATTTGCAGTCATTAGAATTTAAATTTGACATTTTCATTTTCATTCTTTATATTTTCATTTTGTTTTCTAATGTAAAATAGCCTATTCAGCTCTTTATTCAAATTTAGAGAAAGCTACAAAGAGAGATTGTACGAGTCTTTAACATATCCAGCTCATTCAGTGCTTGAGATGAAGTTATGTATAATAAGCAAGACAAAAATGACACATTTAATCTTGTTTGGATCGGGTACACGATCAAACAAACAAAAATCTATACTTTCAACATATTTTTATTTTCGTATCTTTCATATCGTAATCAAGTAAAGGGCACACATTAATATAATGATTGGAAAAGGCATATCGACTTTGGGAAAAGAACCAAAAGTACAAATAGGTTTTAAGAGGATATGGTTCAGCTGCTATATATCTTTCTTTCTCCTTTTTTTTAATGAATGTCTACACTCTTCTTGATGCTGATTGTCCATGATAAGGGATTCACGGAATTGATGATTGATGTAATGAGGAAGGGTACAACAAAATAACATCAGTACATAAACATTTCCATGCGCTGAAAGACCAAAGTGGATTGTATATAAGCCGAATGTGTATCACATAAATGGCACTTGCGTTAAAGAGCATACTATGCATGGACATGGCTGCGTGGTTCACATGACTTAAATGGCTGGTACAAAACCAAATGAATTAGAATTATAGTTAGATGAAATTAGGCTTCAATTTCAAAGATTCACAGTAAGCAGTGCCGGATTCATTAACTCAGCAGCTGCACACCCTCGTATTGAAATAGGCTTCAACTCTGACAATTTCCCACTCCCATGTTTTTCTGTGTATATTTGATAGGTTTAGAATCACATGTTTCGACACTAATCAGCTATATTGTAAATTTTCTGGCTCGGATGTAATATGGGGGCGTCATGGTAATGTTTCTCTTCTTTTAATCAGAGGGACGTGGCCTCGAATCCCAGTCGACATGGTTTTCTTTAGAATGAAATTCACCCACATTGTGCAGCACTAAACACCGATGATCCGGTGAAGGATTCCCTTGAATGCACTCTGTAGGGCAGCTCGAGCTAAAGCTGGGGGTAATGACAATACTCTGTCTTGGAATAGATTATTTCTATGTGGATAATAATCATTATAAATTGTTAACTATATCATAAAAGGCCCCACCCCAGAAGCTTTTATGAAGTTCAAGTGAAAAATAGGTAGTCACTTTTTATTTTAATTATATCTCATGATTCACTTTTGCTTTGCTCACCCGGAGTCAAAGCCATTTGGCAGATCCAGGAGCGCAAAAAGGAGGAAAAATGGCAAGAAATAAAAGAAAATATGAGAAGAATATGATGATAACAAAGAAGGAAAGGAAGGGTGGTAGAAAGAGAAGAAGACAAGTAAAGGGGGTTACAATTATTGGAGAGAAGTGGAATGGAAAACTGACAAAAGCACAGCTTTAATTACATACGTCACTACCGACATGATTATTTCTCCGCGCTTTGCGCTGGCATTGCCTGTTTAATGAGAAACATATCCCATTCAGTAATGATACGCCTTATTTTAAAGTTAATACACACACACGCACAAATGATTCAGTTTTGCTTCTCACTTTCATTAGTTTGTTTTGAAAGATACACATCTTAAATGTGATTGCAAAACCATGCTTAAAATGTCCCGTTTTTCAGATCAATTTCAGATCAATTAGCTCGCGCTTTGCGCTCGATAATTACATATTTTCATGAATTTAGACAGCCAGATAGTCCTCGAAATGGCCCTTTCAGGTCTGCCTATACTTCTTTCGTGAAAAATTAGAGTGCATAAAATGTTCCCTTTCGGGGTATATTTTTATGCCGTTTACAAGACTGTATATTATTTAGTGCGATCGGCATAGTATTCCTGATCAAAGTGCAAGTACTTGAATTTAAAGTCAATATACAAAGATGTTTCAGTTCGCGTTTCTTGCTGGTATTATTTGTTTTATGAGATAGGCATGCACCCTGTTGACGATTTAAATTGTTCCGTTTTCAGGTCAGTACATTGGAAAATTTCAATCTCGTGCTTCGTGCTCGCATTATTATTTTCTTTAATAAGCTAGGTAACAGATAATTATGTATCATAAATGCGTACAAAATCAATCATAAAAATTAGATTTTGAAACTTATACAACTTGTGACTTCTTTTGTGCGACATACCCCCCCCCCATCCCCTCTAATCATGACATTTTATAGAAGCATCATGCTACTTCTTCTTCTTGCCAGTAGCCTTCTGAGCAGCCTTGGTCACCTTGCCGCCGGATGATTCCTTCTTCTCGACAGCCTTCACCACACCTACAGCAACGGTCTGCTTCATGTCACGTACAGCAAACCGACCAAGCGGAGGAAATTCCACGTAGCTCTCGACAACCATCGGCTTTGTAGGAACCAATGTAGCAATGGCAGCGTCACCAGACTTCACCATCTTTGGGTTTGTCTCGAGAACCTTGCCTGATCGACGGTCGATCTTCTCTAGGAGATGGGCAAACTTGCAGGCAATATGAGCAGTGTGGCAATCCAAAACCGGGGAATAGCCAGCATGGATCTGTCCAGGATGGTTCATGATGATTACCTGTAAGAAGGAAATAAAATCGCGTATGTTCACAAGAAAGGAAACATGACCAGGGGTCTTCCACCGAGGCCGAGGATTGTTTGTCTGCATCAAAAATACTTGTTGCTTTAGCCTAAGCTATAATACCTCAGTCGCATTTGCTTTACGGCGGCCATACGGCTAGTCGAAAACAGCCGTTTTAACATCTTTTTTGTGTAATAGCTTCATACAGATGGTTTAATAAAAACGAATAAAACAGCTGTTTTGGAATAGCCGTACGGCCCCTGTAGAGCAAATGTGACTGAGGTATTACAAACGTTGCTTTCGATTTCAAATAATAATTGGCTTCGACGTGAATCGTAATAATAACGACTGCGGTGTAGACTGTATTTCTAGTTTCTTTTCAAGTTAAAGGACAAGTCCACTCCAACAAAAGGTTGATTTGAATTAAAAGAAAAAAATCTAACAAGCATAACACTGAAAATTTCATCAAAATCTGATGTAAAATAAGAAAGTTATGACATTTTATATGCACATCCTGGCGGTATGCAAATGAGGAGCCCGATGACGATGCCGTTATCCACTATTTCCTTTGTATATTTTTATGAATTATGGAATATTATAATTTTCTCCTTAGTGTCAAGTGAAATACGATTAATTCCTGCCTGAACATGTGGAATAGGCATTGCATAATACTATATGGCTCAGTCAAGTTGGTCCTTATTGTCAAATCTGTAAAAAAAATGAAATATTGTATAATTCAAACAATTAAACAACAAAGAAATAGTGAGAGAAGGACATCGTCGACTGTCTCGTTTACAAGTCACTGATTTCTGCATATAACTGTTATGTAAAAAATAGGCAAAACTTTAGAATATCATAACTTTCTTATTTTATATGCGATTTTGATGAAATTTTCATCGTTATGCTAGTTTCATTTTTGTTCTATTTATTCAAATCAACATTATTGTGGGGGTGAAATGACCTTTAACAAACCCGGACAATCGTGCATGATATCCGGCCTTGATATGAGAACCTCGGCCTTCGTGTATCTTACCAAAGTGCCACTTTTAAAGTGGCACTTTGGTAAGATACACGAAGGTCGAGGTCATAAATTATGAAGTTTCTCTAATCCACTTTCTGTTTATTCGTGTATCTGACGGATAATTTTCACCAAGCGCCGAGTAAACATGATCAGCCTGTTCATATATATATATTTTTTTTTCTTCAATTTTTTTGTTTCACCTATGTGGTTCCATTTAGCCTAATCGTGTCCATGATGAAATCGAAATGGTCAGGTGTATCAATCATGCAGTGGCGTAGCTAGGATTTTTTTCCTGGGGGGGGGGCACTTGCTTTTTCAGGGGGCAACATTTTTTCCGGTGTGTGTATGTGTATGTGTCACAAGGGTGGATCCGACCTTCGCCAATAGGGGACGGGGCCCGAAATTATCTTCACTTATATTTTCCCCGATCAGTCACTTCTTAGTTTTATTCATATAAAACAACATGAACATGAAATAATCTCATAAACCTTATAAAAAGTGCGAGCGCGAGCGATATTGTGGGCAATGTTATGTGTGGTCCTGAACAAGATTCGTATGAAACTAGATGGTTACTGCGAACGCCGAGCGCGAGCGGAAAATTTTATTAACTATTTTTTAGCATTATCGAAAAGGGATCTTTTAAGGACTGCTTGCAGTTACCCACGAAGACGGTATATATTTCAATAATGCGAGCGCGAAGCGCGAGCAAATTTTTTACTTTCCAACCTAAAAATGGTCATTCTAAGCACTTTTTTTTATTAATAAATGAGATAGGTATATATGTAACTAAACAATTGATGCGAGCGCGAAGCGAGAGACGAAGAAAATGGAAATTTTTTTTATCTAAGAGTGGGACACTCTATTCATATTGTGTAAATTATAAATAGGATATAGTTAATTGGGTAGCATTAATAATGCGATCGTGAAGCGTGAGCAGACAATCATTGATATTCTGATGTGAAACTGGATAATTTAAGTACATTTTAAATAAAGAACATGCAGGCTGTCGCGCATGTTTTAGATTTAGAACCTAGAATCTGGGCATTCTGAATACATTTATTTAGTGGAACATTATGGAATGTGACCACGCAGCGTGAGCATAAAATGCTGATATGGAGACCATAAAACGGACATTTTACAGAACACTTAAATTTGTTAATGAAAAAAAATAATGAAAGCTCGATGTCCGAGCTAAAACATGTTTTGTATATTGACTTCAAAACTTGCTTCATATCAGCCTATTGAGCAAGATGTAAATCGCATCGAACAGGTGTTTCTGGTTCGAAGCGCAAGCAAAAATTTTATATGGTAACATGAAAGACTTGTTTTTTGTTGCAAGTCTTCCCCTCACATTATTTTATTCACTCGTCTTCTTCCTCTTATTTTCATCTTCTTTTTTTCTTCTGTATTTTTTTCCTTTTCTTCGTTCTCCTTTTTTTTTGCTCTGCCAATTTTTTCAGGGGGCACCTGGGAGGGGGGGCACACCAAATCTCAGGGGCACGTGCCCCCCAGCCCCCCCGTAGCTACGCCACTGCAATCATGGCAATGGTAGTGACATAGTACATCTCTTTTTCAAATTTCCAGAGAGCAACGTCGATGGTGATACCACGTTCATGTTCCGCTTTCAGACTATGTTAAAACTCCCCAGAGGGTGTTTCACAAAGATTTAAGTATGGCTTTAAAATAAGAAAGCTATGACATTTTAAAGTTTCGCATATTTTTCACAAAATAGTTACATGCACAATATAGTCTCATGCAAATGAGACTTACTATTTCTTTAATAGTTATAACAATTATAATTCTACATGTTCAGGGAGAAATAAAACGTTTTTTGACAGGACAATGAGGAGAAAATTTGAATATTTTATATTTTTTATTTCTTATAATAAAATACGACAGAAAATTTAATAGTGAGTGAGTGATGTCATCAGTTCCTTCATTTGCATACCGACCGGGATGTGCATATAACTACAGTATATTGTGAAATTAAGCAGAACTTAAAAATGTCATAATTTTCTTATTTTACATCCGATTTTTGATGAAATTTTCGGTAGAATGCTTGCCAGTGGATTTTTTTCTTTTTATTCAAATCAACTTTTTTGTGTGGCGGACTGGTCCTTTAAGTGCAACTCTAAGTTATACTTAATAGAGGATTTTAAAACCCACTTCTACTGTTCTGCTCTTTTCACAGCTGTGAACATTACTGATTCAGCATCTACTGGATAAAGACAAACGGTACATGAACCCAATGCACTTTGTAAAACACCCCTGGTCTATAACTATGATGAGGAATATGCCATTGATATAATCATTTAAATATTAAATAATCATTTGATTATTTTCATCCCGACATCACCCGCATACCTGTGCCTTGAATTCCGCTGCTTCCTTTGGAGGGTCGTTCTTGTTGTCTCCGCACACATTACCCCTCTTGAGTTCCTTCACTGAGACGTTCTTGACATTGAAACCAACGTTGTCACCTGGCATAGCCGTTTCTAAATTTTCATGGTGCATCTCAATTGATTTCACCTCAGTGATAATATTGACAGGGGCAAAATTAGCAACAAGTCCAGCTTTCATTGTTCCTGTCTCAACACGACCCACTGGAACAGTTCCAATGCCTGGATATTAGAAGACAGAATAACTCAATAATCATCATCAAAAGCAGAGAAGTTTATATCGCATTAAAGGTATAACCAGTGGCGGATCCAAGTGCGGGCCACCCCTTCCCCTTCCGTGAGGTATATAGGAAAAATATTTTTCCGTGGAAACAAAATTCTAAACGCAAGTGTGGTCCCTTTTTCCCCTTCTTGCTCGTCAATAAAAAAACAAAGCTCAATAAAACAAAGTGCCGGTGCATTATACACCCTATATAGGAACCAGTGAGAGTAGCTGTAATACTTCGTTACGTACCTCCGATCTTGTAGACATCTTGGAGGGGAAGTCGAAGAGGCTTGTCTGTTGGCCTCGAAGGAGGTACAATGGCATCAAGTGCATTAAAAAGGGTAACTCCACTTGCGTCTCCAGCCTTACGTGTTATCTTCCACCCCTTGAACCAAGGCATCTGTAAGTACAAAGGTGTTTCGTTGACAAAATAGCTGAATCCATTCTCACTACACCGTTTTGCCCATGATTGTATGATTTAATCATGGCTTCTTCTTTTTTTTCAAAAGAATATTGTTGTAGGTTTGAGACCAATCAATTTCATTCATGTTCAAGAAATTGAAATTGTAATCCCATCCAAAATACACTCGGCAAAAAAAGTTCTTGGACACTTACTAAAGGTAAAATATTCCATATAGATATTTGATTAAAGGCAAATTATTACATGTCAACATGACCAGACAATATTCCTCTTCCAGTATGACATGACATTTTCATGTGAACTGTCATGCATGGGTGGTTAAATGCTTTAAACAATAGCAATGTCAGTAAAAAATAATTGCAAGAAATAGACCATCCAAGTGCTAATGATCATGGCCTTCCTGTAGGCATACATTCATCAATTTCAACGGGTGGTTATCATTTGAATTGAATGCTTAGGAATGCATCATGAGATGCATAATGAGATGGATCATTTGGACACTCACTTTCAAGATGAAGCTTTCCAACCAAGAGCGAGAAAGAGCAATAGGAATGTTGCAGTCTGGGCAGCCATTTAGACAAGTGGCTCGTTATTACAAGGTTTCACCAACAACAATTTCAAATATATTTGGCTACTGATGAAGTTAGAGACTGCCCTAGGAGTGGTCGACCTAGGGCCACCACCCCTGCAGAAGATAGGAGGATAAGGATGCGTGCGTTGAGAAGGCGATTTGTCACTGCACCAACTATCGGATCTGAAATTCATCGACTAACATTGACTTAAAATTCCAATGGAATAGTGATGCATCCAAGGTGGATAACTCTCTTCTCTTTTAGAATGGTATTTGACTTTAAGTTTGCTTTTATCGTATAATGGATATTTATGCCACATAAACTTTAACAACTGAAAGAATGACTGATCTTTTTCTTGCAATTTTCTTTTACTGACATTGCTACTGTTTAATGCCTGTAACCAGTCATGCACTGACTGATCTATTTCTTGCAATTTTCTTTTTACTGACATTGCTATTGTTTAAAGCATTTAACCACCCATGCATGACTGTTCACATGGAAATGTCATGTCATACTAGAAGAGGAAGATTGTCTGGTCATGTTGACATACAATAATTTGCCTTTAATCAAATATCTATATGGAATATTTCAACTTTTATAAGTGTCCAAGAACTTTATTTACCGAGTGTATATAGTTTTTGGCAAGGGGACCACTTTATTGTTCCTTTGATGCCCGTCCGTTTTCTTCATGTAATGATGCAAGTAGCCGGCGGGCTATCTACCTACCTGGCTCAATTAATTGAACAAAAATAATGATAATCATTGGCGTTGATAAAACTTTAATGGTTTAAATGAATAGTGCAGCCAGTGTGTATATTTCACGGGAATTTTTTTTGAAGCGTTTAGCTGCAAGCATAGTTGCACAACTATCGTTTCCAATTTAGTAAGATATAAAGGAACACAGTGCTTGACTTTAGCTCTAGTCAGTAGGGAGCCGGTGGTAAAATTAATATGCTATGAAGTTTTGCCATCAAAATGAATAGCAAGAAAAGTAGGACATGAATTGTGTTTTGCTACTCTCTGTTTTTCCCCCTCTTCAATAATTGTTTACTGCAGTCCGACATCATTAATACCATGCTACAGAATATGAAGGGGCTACCGAAGATAAAATTAAACAAGACAACAAATGTGCTGTTGCTACAACACATACTGAATTAGAATCTTTAATTGGTTCTGACTGAAGCTGTATTAAAAAATGTTCAGTCCTTATGTGAATTAACGGAGAGATCGTCCTTAACCTATATAGTTATGGTATGACACACGTGGCCATTTTGTGATCATCAGTGAAAACCAGATATGTATCGTCATCACATGTTTTTTTTCCAATGTAAGAAAAAAAAATCTTTTTAGCGTTTGTCCCGGTTGGTCAAACCTGCAGATTTTTTTCTTCATTCCTTGGCCAACAACTTTCCAAGAGCGTATATAGGATTGAAAGACTTACACTTTCCGAAGGCTCAAGCATGTTATCGCCGTGAAATCCAGAGATGGGAATAAATGGAACACCCTTGGGGTCGTAGCCCACTTTTTTGATGTAGGCAGAGACTTCCTTCACAATCTCATTGAAACGGGCCTCGGAAAACCTGGGCTCAGTATTGTCCATCTTGTTGATGGCGACGATGAGCTGTTTGACTCCCAAGGTATAGCACAACAAGGCATGCTCACGAGTCTGCCCGTGTGCAGAGATACCAGCTTCGAACTCGCCAACACCGGCAGCAACGACCAAAACACCACAGTCAGCCTAGATAATATTGAATAAAAAGAAAGAAAGGGACAAAATCTTGTGATATAATAAGAACATCGTACACGGCGAATCTCTTTAAAAAGCTGTCTATACTTGACGAGATAGCGAGGTATTTTATTGGTAGACTTACGGCCATGTACGGCGGAGAATAAAACCCTGAAACGAGGGTTACTACTAGCTTGTGTGAAAACGGAAATATCAACATGATCAAAGAAACAAATAAACGATGGTTTGGGAAAAGTAAGTAAAATAACGTAGCAAATAATAAGAAAGTTATGAGCTATTGAATGTTAAGATCACTAATGATGAGGACATCCTTTATTTGGCAAATGCGACCAACAACCTACATCTGTGATGCCACGCTTGTAAAACTCCCCAGTTACTTTTCCATACATTGCCACTTTAATCAATTCTATTCATAGATCATGTATTTGTTTTTCCATTGGGAGGACATGCCATAGTGGTTTCATAAATATGTCATGGAAAAAGAGTTTGTACTATCATTAGAATGAACAAAATGGAGATGTTATGGGGTACATTACAAATGGGAGGATACTTCTAGATCTATGGCATCACTAATCTCGGTCGCATTGCCAAAAGTATAATAATGTATAATGGGCTTGTGCCAACAGCTCGGGTAATCGCGTAACCAAACCATTCGAGGAAATGCCCCTCCCCCCCAAAAAAAAAGTTCCCGAAAAGTCGTATCCAGTTTACCTGACCCTTTGGATATGTGGCTTATAAATGTCATAAAACATCGGTAAAATTGGACCCGAACATTCGTGTAGTTGACTGATAATTTTCACAAAGCGTAGGGTAAAGTTGGTTAGCTTAGTATGTTTCTAGTCTTATCATATTTTTTTTCACCTGCGAGGTTCCAGTAATCATGTTCTTGATGAAATCACGATGGCCAGGAGCATCAATGACAGTGACTTGGTACTTCTCTGTTTCAAATTTCCAGAGAGCAATGTCGATGGTGATACCACGTTCACGTTCCGCCTTCAGCTTGTCGAGAACCCAGGCATACTTGAAGGATCCCTTTCCCATCTGGTTGAAAAAAAATAATAACAAAACTAATGGTCAGATTTGCAATGGAAAGAAACAAGGGACTTGTAATAAATGGGGATCTTGGATTATCATGAGCTACCACTCAGAATATTTGGTGGTGGAGTATATACTTGAAAGTAGAGTCAAAGATAGTGGTACGGACGTACATTACGAAGATAAATATAAAAAGGTTACGCCGCTTCATCTATCAGTCGACACCTAGATTATAAGAACCCCCTCGGCCAAAATATAATTACTCGGTGTAGATGAGCAGAAAGACTATACACTCTGGCTAACACGTTCTTGTCAGACATCATCATACTCGTTTCCTATTCGAGAGGATATCAATTACGTTCTAAACCAAATTCCTAAGTTAATCATGAGAGTTTTTTTTTGTTAATGTTTTTATGTTTTTTTTATTTAATCATAGTAAATAAAAATGAGCCTACCTCGGCAGCTTCCTTCTCGAACTTTTCGATGGCACGTTTGTCGATTCCACCACATTTGTAGATGAGATGACCGGTAGTGGTAGATTTCCCGGAGTCGACGTGGCCGACAACCACAATGTTGATATGAATCTTTTCTTTAACCATGATAGATATTTGGTGTTACAGATGAAACACAGAGAATCGGAAGAGTTTTTCTGCAGCGGCAATACTAGGAAATACAACGGAGAAATAACATTTACTATTTTGGAAAAATTAACACAAATATTTTATAAAAAGACAAACCGAACTCTGGGCTATTCTAATAGCACATCGTTCATCTTCGCAGATACAGGTAGCAACCCCGCTAAATGGAAAGAAACTAAAGTGACGACAAAATGTTAGACCAATACCTGTCCTACCAATCAAAGTAGTTAAACTTTTTGGCAGATTAATTATTGATCAACTTCACAATAACATAACTGAAAATATAACATTATCTCAATTATCATATCATTCTATTTCCGTAAGCCATAATAATCAGATGGGTATAGGATCGGCTGAATTGTCCAAAACATTTCTGAACGAACTTTTTTTCCAAACATGCCCAAGTCTGAAGAAAATAAAGAAATCTTGATGAAATCGTCTTCTTCAAAGGGTCGATTGTCGGTGACAGTTTCTAATTCAAAACTTGGCTCAACCGAAAAAACTTTTTTTGATTTAGTTGTATAAGGCTTTCAGTCAGCCAGGGTGCCAACCGAGCTGGAAAGGTAACCCATTTTATTGTTCATGGATGAAAAAACAAAGATATTAACAAATTTAGTGATTGCATGTCAGAAAGCTAGATACTATTTCCAACAAAAAAATCGACAAAATTATATCAATGCCTTACCTAAAATAGTACAGTTACTGCAATATTGTATTGCTTGGAAAATATGTACGAAAAACCTAAGCCAAAATATGTACTGATTGAAACATGTGTGGTGAAGGAAGAGTGATGGCGTTTTAACATATGCTGAGTGATGGGCAACGCACCAATCGATATGGTGAGCATGGGCGTCAATCAAGGGGGTCACAGGGTGACACCACGGAGAAAAATAAGTATACAATAACGCATGCGACCCGCCTTAACATAGAATTATTGCATTTCGTGGAATATCCCTCCAACTTTACAAAATGAATTATCGTTATGCCGACGAAAGATGCAAATAATATTCGACTTAAACATACTTTCAATTAACAATTAACAATCAATAAATTTGTCAATGCTTTAGTATATCCAAGTATTAATATGCAATTTGCATGAATCTGAGCTGTGTCAATTTAGTTTTACTTTCATTTGTTTGGTCTTTGAGACAGTGATCATGTAATGTATCCTGTAAATAGTCTTACATTGATCACAATCCTATCAAACATGAACACAATATTGATATGATGTTTGTTTAGAATAAGCCTATGAGGTATAGCGTAATATGCATAGAAGCGTTGACTTCATTCAAAGAACGGAGTATAATAATCTCGTCTCGTCTGGCCTTTTGCCCCGGCATGAATAATGGTGTACAGTGCCACGTGGCTTTCCTGTTACCGAGATCACGTGATTTGCTTTTAGATATTACATTCAACATGCTCACATGAAAAGATAAACCACGGATCAAAAAATCGCACAGCCATGCTAATGAGACTGCATGCCACGCTAGCTTGCAGAGTTCACCTTGTCCTTCTCAAAGCGAAGTTCACCAATAAACGGAAGGCACATTTTTAACAAAGGAATGGAAAACGGAAGGGAACCAAGGCACGAAATCTATGATGCTCTTGTTTAAAGCACAAGTCTACCCCCAAAAAAGTCACATTGAGTAAAAAGAGAGGAATCCAACTAGCATGTGCAGGGGCCGCGGAACGGTTTTCAAAGTGGGGGGGTGGGGGACTGAGCCAAAAGTGGGGGGCTGACCATGCTAAAAATTACAATCATATGGCCATTTTTACGTTTTTGTACACGGTTTTGGAAAAAAGTGGGGGGGGGCTGAAGCCCCCCCGGTTCCGCGGCCCCTGATGTGTATGTATGTGTATATGTGTGTATGTATGTATGTATATATGTATGTATGCGTGTATGTATGTGTGTGTATGTATGTGTAGACATAATATATATGCAGCAAATTAGCTTTGCATCCCTCTCCCTATCTCTATTTTCTTTTTATAGTCTAGGCAGTTGTTATCGTACTAATTGTCCACCTCATGTTCATGTGTTGTGTTGTTTCGTGTTATTTACTATTATTACTTGCCTTTTCGTTATCTTCATGTATTACTTTACGTATATTTCTATATTCCTTGTATCTATTTTTGAGGGGTCCACATTATACAAGCTTTGCTTTTCAGTGGACCCCTCCATTCTTCTTATGATATATAATTGCATTGATTCAGTTATATCTAATGATATTGATTATATTGATTTAACTTGACATGTATGTTAATTTATATTTAAATTACTTTCAAATATGTATTTTTTTTCTTCCAATATTGAATTTTGTTCATGCTATTGTTTATTTAAATTGAATCAATCTATCTTGTACTTATTTGTATCATTTTGAAGAATGAAAATAAAATTTGAATTGAATTGAATATAATGCTTAAAATTTCCTCAAAATCGGATGTAAAATAAAAGAGCTATGACATTTTAAAATATCTATATTTTCTCCTCATTGTCACGTGAAATAAAGTTTCATTCCTCCCTGAACATGTGGAACTAGCATTGTTTAAAAAAAAATGGTTCAGTCATGTTGTTACTGTCAAATCTGTAAAAATTGAAATAATTCAGAAAATAAAAGAATACAGAAGAAATAGTGAGTGGGGGACAACATCGACTTTATCATTTGCATATCACCGAGCTGTGCATATATACATGTAGCTGTTTTGTGAAAAATAATCGAAACTTTAAAAGGACATAACTTTCTTATTTTATATCCGATTTCAATGAAATTTTCAGCGTTATGCTTCTTTGATTTTTTCGTATTGATTTAAATCAACAATTTTCTAGTAGGACTTGACCTTTAAATATCTCTATTTTATTACACTATTGATGTTGAATAAAATCATGACGAATAATATCAAAGACCTCCTCCACCTCCATGGAATTGATGATCCCCCATTTACATACGCCAATGACGCTGGACAATCTAGATTATTGTGCAATCAGTATTTAATGGAAAGCGCATGAGATATCGAGGAGACAATTAATATGACTAAATATATGAATCATAAACCAAGTTCGATGTGAGAAATTTATTTCGAACAATAACATTACGTTGGAACCTTATAAGAACGTTATCTCCCTTGCAAAAAATGAGGACGCGTATATGCGTATTAATTTTGATTGGCTTTTTTCTTGCTTATAATTCTAACGACTCTGTATACATGTATCTTAAACAGTAACTTATGCAATCACGACACTCATACCAATAGCAAAGATTTTTTTTTTCATATTGTTTTATTCTGATTCCATGAACAAAAATATATAACATTTCAAATTAACATTTCAAAACACATAATATTTTACATTTCATATTTGGACATTTTTCACTAACTTAATACCAGCATAAATCATATATAACTTAAAGGAGAAACAATGAAATCAGTTATAAAAATGTTTGAAACACCACTCCTCCCCCCCCCCCCGTCCCAATCAAAAAGTCTTCCCTTGCACATTTGTGGAGGGCTATTTATACATGGAATACAAAGAAAGAACAAAACAAAGTAGACCCAAATCCAAAACAAACCAATTAACAAATAGATATACTGACACTAGGATCCCCTTAAAAAATACATATAATATGCCTAACACTTTTCCTTTCATGTATCAAATATTGAACAATGATATAAAACTATATGAGATTACTTGGCTTGCACTCATCAAAAACAAAGCAAATCAAAAAAGAAATCGACAAGTAAAAAAAAAAAAACATCCCAAAGAATCACCCATCCCAAAGGAAAACTTCATTATCCCTCCCCCCAAAAAACACACATACACACACCCTCACATACACACATACACCCTCACACACACCTACACAGTCACTTTCTCCCAAATCACACCTGGATATCGCCCTCAGTCCTGCCATTTCGGTACATTCTCTCCCATTTTAATAAATGCTTGTCTAACTTGTTCCTTTTAATAGCTATTGCTTTTTCTTCATTTCGATATTCTACGACTCTCTGAATACTCTCTTCTTGAGTAGGAACTCTACCTACTGACCTTGATCTAAAAATGATATATTTCATTAAAAAGATTACCGTGTTACAAAATTTCACTTCAAGATCGGATCCATTAATTCCCACATGTATATCTTTCCACTCTGCATTTTGAAGCTTTATCAAACTAAGTTTTTCAATGACCCTCTGCCATAAAGCTTTAACATCATTACAAAGCCAGAATAAATGTTCATAAGATTCCGGGTTATGTTTACAGAATGAACAGATATTAGTATCTTTAAAACCAAATTTGAACAAATGTTCGTTGGTGTATATTGCACCATTAGGTAATTTATATTGAAATTCTCTTACTTTTGGTAAGATTATTGTGATTCTAGGTCTTATAAATATTCCTGAGATTTCTTTTTTTGAGACATCAAAATTATTGTGGCCATCCCTTATTTGTAAAGTATAGAGATGTTGTAAATTTATTACAAAATTTTCATAAACCTTTCTAGAAGGTACATCTTTCAGTAAAATTATCTTTCCAAACATCTTCAAAGAGATATTGTACTTGTGTACGTCATTCGAGCATAAATGGTGGAAATTCCCATTATATTTTCCGCTTTTCAAAATTACATCAGTTAACTTCCAAATTTCCATGATATTTTCAGCACTCAAACCTAAATTATGAAAATAATCGATTGTTCTCACCTGCTCTTCCTCGAGAATGTGACCTACTAGATAAATATTTTTCTTAAACAAGTCTTCATCAAAAATCATTTTACCTCTCAAAATATAATCTTTATTATTGAAAAAAATTGGATTAGCTTTTCCTGCACTAAAATTCCGATTTTCCTCCATATCTTGCCAAGCCCTTAACATATCAAAATAAAACACTGGTGCTTTTAAATTTAATAATTTAACATCGTAATTACAGAGTGAAATAAACCTACCTCCCACTTTTCTAAAGCTATAGTCAAAATAACGCTTCCAGCCCATATTTCTTTCCCCATAAAGCAACCGTTTTAACCACATTACTCTTTGAGTTTTCACAAATAAATCAAAATCTATCATCCTTAAGCCGCCATTTCCGTAGTCCTGGTAACAAATGTCTCTTTTAATTCTGTCTTTTCCGTTCCATACAAATTCAAAACAAATTTTCTTGATCTCTGTTACTACCCACTTTGGAACAACTAATGATGACGAAACATAATTCAGTTTTGACAAGGCATATGTCTTAAGCAAATGTACTTTCCCCATTATTGTCACGTCTCTCTGTTTCCACCATCCCAGAATCCTTTTTATTTTACTCAAAATCTCCTTATAATTCAGGTTTTCCATCCTCTTTACATCCAAGGAAAAATATACGCCTAAATTTTTTTCATTTCCGTTACAATATTGCCAAATGGTAGTGTTCCCAGGTCATTCCTGTTTTTTCCTATCCTCATTATATTAGTTTTTTCTATGTTAACCTTTAAACCGCTTAAGCCCCAGTCACATATAAACACGGATCCTCACGGATCAACACGGCAATGCCGGCATGATCCGGGGAGGTCCGGGATAGTTTTGCCCCGGATGACTGTAAACACGGCATCAACACGGCAGCTTCACACGGATCAACACGGACCATGCCGGCAGAGCACGTCGTCAACACGGACCAACACGTCAGCAACACGGACCTACACGTCAGCAACACGGACCAACACGTCAGCTACACGGACCAACACGTCAGCAACACGGACCAACACGTCAGCGACAAGGACCAACACGGACCAACACGTCAGCAACACGGACCTACACGTCAGCAACACGGACCAACACGTCAGCTACACGGATCAACACGTCAGCTACACGGACCAACACGTCAGCTCAAGGATCAACACGGCAGCTTTATTGACCAGCACGGCAAATTAAATCTGCTCATAATAATGAGCTGATATTTATTTATTTATTCATTTTTTGTCATCCTTGTCGCAACATTATATTATGATGTTTTTAAAAAAGATATCAAAACTCAAAACTTCCTTAACCAGTAAAAACGCTGTTTTTTTATACAACACAGTTTACGGTTTTAACAGTAGCGTTAAGTACTTCAAATCTTGAACGACAAATTTAATTTCGATTCGATTCACTAGCATACCTACGGGGGGCAGAGGGAGGGGGCAGTTTGCCCCCCCCCCCCTGACGAGCCACCACTCATATTTGTGATTGAAAACTTTTTTTTTTTGCTTGTCAATTTTTTTTTCGGGTACGAAATCCTTTATTTGTGATTGAAAACGGTTTTTTTTTTTTTTTTTTTGGCTTGTCAAATTTTTTGGCGAACGATTTTGCCCCCCCCCCGTGGAAAATCCTAGGTAAGCCACTGATTTGATATTTTATGTGATATCACTTTATTGAAATCACAATAAAGGAAAAAAAATTACAAAGTCAATAGAAAACATAATCAAAATTAAGATAGGCCCAGGTCCTGACACATAACTATCGATGAAGGGCAGTAGTATAAAACTTAATGTACAATTTTCGATGTAACAGGTACATAACATATACATATAACATATTAAAAAAAATGAAATGTGAAATAATAACAAAGTTGGGGTAAATATTAGAAAAAATAGAAGAAAATATTCATACATGCACTAAGTTTACAAATATTAGGTTGGGGCCAATCTCCAAAGCGTAAGAAAATATCCTGAATTATTTAATCATCCATTTAATCATAAATAAATTAAGCATGTTTGTGTCAACTATTTAACAACTACTGAAAAGTTCATAAAGTAAATAGCATTGTAATGATTTTGATGGGAAAAAAGAACACGGACTGCCAAGGATACTCCAGGCAGCCACACGGACCTACACGGCAGCTACACGGACCTACACGGCAGCTACACGGACCTACACGGCAGCCACACGGACTTACACGGACCATCCCGGATGGCTTTGCCAACCCGGCAGTCCACGGATGACGCCGGATGTTTTTGACAGTCAAAAACTGCCGTGTTGGCCTCCCGGACGTTCAAGGACCAACACGGACCACCCCGGACCTCCAAGGATGCCCAAGGCGCCAACACGGATCTCTCCCCGGACCACCCCGGATCAGATCCGGGATGGTCCGGGTGGTCCGGGCTCTATATGTGACTGGGGCTTTAAGTCATGGAAAGCTTGGAATATGTCCTGTATTCTTTTAATTGATGTTTCATTCCTAACAAACAAAGTCATGTCATCGGCATATAAAGTTTGTCGAACTTCAGAATCACCAAATTCCACTCCTTTAATAACACTGTCATTCCTAAGCGCGTGAGCCATGGTTTCTATAACTACCAAAAACAGATACGGTGAAAGTGGGTCACCCTGCCTTAACCCTTTCTTAATATCAAAATAACCAGTGGAGAAACCTCCATTCATAACACAACTACTAATTCCGTTATACATGGTTTTAACCCAAGAACAAAAATACTGTCCAAACCCAAAAATTTCTAATACTTTAAAAAGAAAGTTATGTGAGACAGAGTCAAAAGCCTTTTGGAAATCGACTGCTATAAGGAAAATCTCTTCCTCACAGTAATTGTTACAGTGAAAAATTACATCATCTATCAAACGTATAGCTTCACCAATGTGTCTGTCATTTATATAGCCAACTTGATCAGGAGAAATAATGTCATTCAAAACGTCCTTTATTCGTTTTGCCATTATTTTTGCGATTATCTTATAGTCAGTGTTTAACAATGTAATTGGTCTATAGTTTTTAGCATATAAAGGATTTTTGCCATCTTTTTAAATTAATGTTATAACACCTTGTTTTTGAGAGGTTGATAAACAACCCTTTTCAAATGCTTCGTTTAAGACATCTACCAGTAACCCTCCTAAAAGCGGCCAAAATGTAAGATAAAATTCTACAGTAAACCCGTCGTTTCCAGGAGATTTGTTAAGTTTCATACTTTGTAGCGCTTTATAACATTCTTCTTTGGTAATTTTTCCGTCACAAGTATTCATACTTTCAACACTTAGGTGCGGTAAGTCTTTACAAAATACACTGTTAGCTTTTAAGTCAGCCTCTATATTTAAATTTCCTGAATACAACTTTCCGTAAAACTCTCTAAGAATTAACTGTATTTCTTTCATTTCTTTCACTACTTCCCCAGTGTCATTGATCAGTTCCCTTATTACAATTTTCTTTTTATTGGAGCGAAGTAACTGTTCAAAGTATTCTTTATTATGTTCACCCTCTTCATACCAAACCGCTCTAGACCTTACCTTGAGCCCATCTACTGACTCATCATATAATTTCTTTAACTGACCTTTTTTAGATTCTATATTTTTGATAACTGAAGGACTATTAGGAGATTGCACTAGATCTTCCTCGAGTGATGTAATTTCTTTTTCAAGTTTTTGTATATTGAGTCTCCTCTCTTTCGATTTCTTTTTAGAAAAATTCGATGCATAATTTCTCATTTTCATTTTAAGAAAGTCCCAAAAGAAAGATTTGGTATTAAATTCCTTCAACCACTCCGTTTTTATCACTCTGATTTCCTCACACATTCCTTGTACAAAAGCTTTATCTAAACATAAACTATTGTTAAATTTCCAATAGATCAGATCAGAACATTTAGATGAGAAAGAGAACACTCCACACACACCCCCACACACACAAATAAAAAGAACTTTCAGGTAATGCCTGTGGATTTTTTTTAAGTATCAAGTTGCAGTTAAAAGACTGATCTCCTTATAAGCATGATGTATGGGGACGAAAGCATATATTTCTGGGGAAAAGAGAGAGAAGAGGAACATGCATTTGTCAAATTTTGTATGTAACTCACTATGTTTTTAAACATGTGCAAACTTTAAGATACGATGTAAACGATGTATATAGATGCATCCGGTTAGGGTGTGTGTGTGTGTGTGTGTAGGGTGTGTGTTGTTCGTAGAGTTGGCGCATAATGTGTGTGGGTGTGTGTGGATATGTATTTATCATGTGTAGACCTAATGTGAGTTAATGCAGAATTTCATAAATAGATCGTGGAGTTTTTGTGTTTTCCATATAGCTTTGGAGTCCCGCGCAGTATTTAAGGACATCTTTATAATCATAATCATAATTGGCATTAATACCTCAGTCATATTTGCTCAACGGCGGCCGTATGGCGAGTCGGAAATTTAGTATTACTATATCATTCCGATATGCTTTACAAATATATCTTAAACATGTTTTCAGGTTCTTTATAATGCAATCAAATTTTAGTATAACTCAGTTTTCCCCCACCAAAACAAAATAAGGGAGGATTCCTTCCCCCCTCTTCAGTACCCCACCTCCTCCGCTGTCTAAGTCCCACAATTATGTCTGGGGAGAAAAAAAAGAGTACATTGTACATGTAGTATGTGTTCATCACGTTGAACGCAAAGAACTATAATATAAATCTCTTCTGGCATGGACTTTGCCCCGGCATAAACTATGAAGATACACTGCAACATAGAATAATATCTCTTTTATCATGGTATCGCAATACAACCTCACATTCAACATGGTATCATGGCACATAGTACAAAGATACCGAGACTCTTTCAAAAAAAGGGAGATGTATAAAATGTCTTACCCCCTCCCTTTCTCCATTTGTTTTTTTTTTGTCTTCAGATTTTGATGAAATTTTCAGCACTTTGCTTGGTACATGTTACTTTATTTTTATAGATATAATTATTTTCAGCTCGGAGGGCCCTTAAAGAATCTATTTTTAGTGAAAAATTTCACTTGTATGACTTATAGAGTTTAAACGTACCTGTCTAAAATTCTCAAAAAATGTGGGCGTAGACATTTCATTTTATTATGTTAAAAAAATTATGTAAATTCATTCCAGCTACACCAATCGAACAAAACAGAACAAATCAAATCAAATCAAATCAAATCTGACTGATCCCTTTACCACTTTCATGTACATGCGTGCGCGTACATGATTTCAGTGCATTTCCTTATGTACATCCTGGTGTGTGTGTTCGTATGTTATGTGTGCGTGGGTGTGATTCGGATTGCAGTAGTAGTATACACACTAGACGCAAACACATTGCGTGTTACTGTATGTGTCTGCCGGGATCAAGTCTGTGTATGGAGAGGACTGGGTGGGGGAGGGTTCTGTTAAGGGTTTAGAGGAAAGTGATCGGTTTGCGTTCAAGGCTTGGAGTTTGTAGGCCTATATAAATCCTTCAAAATCTTACAAATAATTTCTTAAAATTCTGTTGATTTCGATCTGTTTCAAGTCGATACGAAACCTTTCAACACATAAACCCATATCATTTTTTAATTGTGTACTCGTAAGCTTAATCATGTTAATATGCACATTTTATTAAGCTGCAAGATATCTATATCCACCAAACAATAACGCATGAAATCCTTTTTAAATTACAACATGTTACAAGGTTTTAAGTTAACTAAAAAAGAAATAAAGGATTCCAAATACAAATTACAATTATGAATGTAAATCTGCACGATCACTATCGTAGTCCGGGGTATACCCCCCCCCCTGAAAAAGAGGGAGCCAAATAAACAGGAATACAGAAAAATAAAATTATGGGTATAATATCAATATTATGTATATCATATGTTTAAAACATAAAGATAAATATATGTATACACATATATTACTCCCCCCCTGAAAAAACCCCAATTGGCTACAACACAATGTAGATGGATGAATTGGAATGAAGTAAAATCATGAATTTTTAAGTATATGTATGTATATATATATATATATTTTAATTCCGTTTGATACATATATATATACATATACTTAAAAATTCATGATTTTACTTCATTCCGTTTTACCCATCCACACACACATTACAATTGTTCCTAAAAAAATGAGGTTTACCTTATAAAAATTATCAAACTTCTAGGTCTTTTTTTTCTCTTTTGTTTTATTTCTTCATATAATGTCACAGACCTACAGGCTACAACAGAGTTGCAATGCTAGTCAACCCCTCTTATTTTATTTCCATTTTAATACACATTTTAATAAAATCTCATAATCCCCACAAATGATACCAAATGGAAGGTGCTTGTCCAATCTACAGCCTACTGCTGATAGGTAACTTCTAAATCTCTCCCTCCCTCCCTCCTTTCTCCCCCCCTGTAAAAAAACGAATGGCTACTAACAGCACAATGAATAGCTATGATATGATAATTCATAATGTTCATGATCCGAAACCTCTGCATAAAGCCCGTATCGATGGTAACATGCCCCCGCAACAATGCTAATACTGTTCTGTTAAACACACACAAAGGGGTAAGTATCATGGTCGTATCATTATGTACAGGCACGAAATTGTATTTTTAATTGATAACACACTTGCATGCGCCAAACACACACTCACATCAAGCTCTCGAAATCGAAAATTACATCTTGCAATAAAGCAAATACGATTTTTGTTTTGTCTTACTGTGTCTGAAGATGTTATTTCTCGAATGATGAAATCCTTGCACTACATAGACCATGGACGGTTTTTTGTATGATTAAATCGTGACTCCTCTTTGAATTGCACCACATCCGCGAGCATGACTACATTATACGCACATTTTGTGTATGACTCATTTCTATAATTATGAATGCTCCTCACTACGCAGAACTCTGACGCTAATAGTTAATATCATTTTTTCCACCATTAATCTCTGTTCTCAGTCGATAAAGGATGATATTGCACTTTGACCTTTTTTAAAACCTTTTTCAGATAGCAAAATGCACACTTTGGTTATAAAAATGCTCCTGCAAATTTAAGAGATCAATACAAAGGGGAAAAAAATCACTCTCCCTATAAAAGATATTCCATTCAAACGATCACATTCACGGTTTGTACAAGGAACAGACGATATGAAAATGGTATAAAACCAAATATAAAAACATGACCAAAAAATGCTTTATCCTTTATCCAAATTTATCCAAAATGCTTTATCCTGATTTTTATGCTCACTGTCGATTATGATGTTTAGAATCTAATCATTCTGCTTTCGAGCAAAAATAAATTATAAGAGCAAAATGATATTATAACAATAATGCATCTTGTAATGGAATGGAGAAAACAGACTAATTTTCAGTCTCGCTTTCAATGTGTGATCTTTCGAAACAAATTTTCAAAAAATATATTGGGAGTGGGGGCAGAACAACCTAGAAATGGCGTTATAATGCCCCCCCCGTGAGTTATAGGGGAAAAAAGAGATATTAGAGAATTACATGGCCCGCCATACCCCCCTTTCATACCCTTTCTTCTTTCGTTCTTCCTTTTTTCTTAATATTCTCCCTTTTCCCCCGCTTGAATATCATGGGAGTAATTGCCCCTTGCCTCCTCCTCTGTGGCACATACAATGACTATTGGATGCAATATCAATGATTAAAATAATTTAATCTTACTTCATTATTTCCATTTGAAACAGGTAAACTTCGTCACACACCCCCTTACAAACATACATACACTCACCCACACACATACACACATACACGCACACCCACACTTACAGTTGAGGCCAAACGCTTACATACATCCACGGAATTCAGTGAAATTTGTTCGCTTCTCAAACATCGTAAAACTGAGTATGTCTTCAGAAATATAAATACCACCATGACCAAATTGGCATCAAATGAAAGAGCGTATTGAGCTCTTTTACATGATTGGGATGCCGTTGGGATTTAAGTATATTTCAGAAGAAATTTTCTTTGAAGGAAAAAATTAATATTCATGCCAAATGTATTCTATTGATGGTTATTGTTATATTTTCAAGCATCGTTTCATCGAAATATATAAATTCAAATGTATGATTATATTATATTTTTTATCATGATTTGTCACCACTGAACAAAAAATTGTAATCTGAAATGTTTGTGTTAAAAAGTAACTAGGAAAAATATGAAAAGCTTTTGCCAAGTTTTTATTTTTGATTAGTCTAAAATAGGAAGATTTTTTGGGAAGAATGACACTTAAATATTTTTCAGCTCCTGATGACAAAGTAATGTGATAAAGGGGCATGACACACTCATTTGTTTCATATCAAATCCATCATGATAGCACAAATGTTTCATAAGATACAGTAAATTTTATGATGAAGTGTCAACTTTTGTTTGAATTTCCTGGGTGTATGTAAACTTCTGGCCTCAACTCTGTGTGTGTGCATATAATATATATATTTATTATATATGCAGGGTATAAGTTTATAAATATATATATATATATATATATATATATTTCGCCAGATCGTCAAGTGATGAAAGGATTAATTTGTATAAATTTATAGAATATACGTTTCACTTCGAATTTGATTGCTTTAGTAATTTTCTGTAATAATCCATAATTGGAATACTGTATTATAAAATCGTTTATTATCGAGTTTGTAAGTAATTGTTATCATGTTATCTATTTTACTAAATGATCTCAGTGGCGCATACATGAATCGAACAGAAAAGGCTTCAAAAATGAAGCATTTAGAGTTCCATAGAAGCTAAAATTTCTATAGCATAAAATTTCATTTTTGGATAGATTTTGACATAATATTGAGAAAAATGATATATATCACTCGCTCCTTTTGCTTTCTTTTTCTTACCTTGTCGTTTCTTGTTCGTGAAACTAAGTGGGGGCAATGCCCCCAAGCCTCCCCCCCCCTTATGCACGACATTGAATGCCTTATTATGGACTTGCTTACTATATTTTTAAGGGACATGATTAGGATATAGACGGAATCAGACACTCACAAAATATTGTATGTCAATGTGGTATTCAACTCTCTAAATGTCTATATTACTAAGAATTGAAGCTTCATTGGTTTAACTTACCTTCTCACTCAAAAGCACCCTTGAGAGTCGTGGGATCCGCACGGAAACCAAACCAAACAAATTCTATATTTTGAGATGTGAGTGTATACTTTTGTGGATGAATCCGACAGCAAAGGCCAGAATTAAACGCGATTTGATACCAAGTTGAGTTTTTTACCACCCATTAAGAATAGAATTTGTGCACATGTGCCGCAGTCACAAAGGCGAAACGGACTCCCGGTGAATAGAGGGTATTACGTTATTTCAAATGATGTAGGATCGGTGGATTGGGGTGGCTTACGTTGGTGGAACTGTAGCAGTAAAGATGGCGGAACGTGCTCACGTCACTCGAGTGCTCCATTGATCTGTATATACATTAACTGGATTGCCGGCCCCGATGCGCGGAACTGAAGCCAGGTCAGCCATCTTAGGATTATGAACACGGCGAACATTTAACAAATAGTGTACATCTTTCAATAAACTTCCTCCTTTCTTCTTTCGTTGAATTTGTCCTCTTAAATTCTCTCTCCACACCCTCGTTGGTTTCATCGTTTTTTTTCTTTGATAATACGATAAAAGATATTTCACATAGGCATGATATCTCTATCACGTACTCGGTAGTGATTTATAAATGTAAATATGAATCTAAATGAACATCTAAACTGCAATTTAACAATAATTAGATCTTACTTGGCAATTAGTCAATACTGAAGAAAAAAAAGTCAAATATGACTAAAAATAAAGTTTCTTAAATAATCTGAGCCTTAAAAGGCAATCAATATCTCTTCATCTTTTTTAAATGGTAGCATGAATGTGGCAATTCACAGAACATTAGTACCCCTCAAACAGAGTGGGTAGTTGGTGGCACAGTTCCTTGAAATTTCCTCCTGTGGGAAATGAAAAAAACATGACGAAGGCCCGAACTGTAATCATCACATACTATCAACTAAATTCCTATATCATGAGTATAACAACCCCAATGTTCATTAGAGGCCTATTCCTGCAGGAAAAAAAATCAGGAAAGTATTTTGTCACAACTTGTTGTCATCCTGAAATTTGACCCGAATATAAGATTCTGGAAATATAGAAATCTTCAATATGCCCATTTTGTTTGACCTTTAAACGTTTGACATAAAGAAATCGAAAGAAATTTGAATGGAACGGTGAAATTATTCTACTCATGGGATTCATTAATCTGCGTGTAATTAGAAGTTTATTCATCCATCTACCACATTAATCATAACCTGAGGTTAACAGAGGACGTCTGTATAGATAAAACTCATTTTCAATTAAAAATTCAGGTTTGTGTGAAGATGCCGTGACCGAGTGGTCAAGACACAAGTCATGAAAGACTTGGGTTCGAATCCCACCATGGTACTTATGAACATGAGCAAGGTATTAATTAGTCTGATTACTCTTCTATCCTACATTCACATCAGTTAAAATGCTATACACAATCTTGGTAACTATAATGTGCACTCTAAAAAAATATGTGTGTGAGAGAGAGTGTGTGTTTGTGTGTGAGTCCGCTCGCGTATTTATACGTTTATACGAAAAATATGAATATGATCGAGCGAGAAAAGACTCCTTCATTTTGTTTAGAGAAGTAATTTCATCATAATGATGTCAGACAATTTTTTGCTGCTTCTCAGGCAATATTCAATAATACAAAAAAATCAACGCTAAGGTAGTAAAAAAATAAACATCATAAAACAAATATTATTAAGAGAGTTTTCATTTCAGAAAAAATAAAAAAATCATAAAAAGCCAGCAATAATTTACAAAACATGATTCAAAATATGATGAATATTGTTGGCTGGTATTATCGATTTCGACATCTTCCTTTGTTTACCAAATTACCTGGTATTAAATTTCGCTCTCAAAGACAGTTCACATTTAGGCTGAGGAACATGCGGTATGCTAATGTGAAATGTGAAAAATGAGGGAGGGAAATAATTACAAATAACCTTCCATGCATGGAAATGTTGATGATGTTGTTGCACAAGGTCGTCAGACAATCATCCTTGTCCGTGGTGTGAATATGTGACCAATCCTTTATAGCGTGATCCTAACACCTGCAGTCACGAAGGTTCGGCATATGTATGTGTGTATATATATATATATATATATTTCTTTTCTTTTCTTTTTTACTTATTCCTCTGAAGCACTCCCATGACACTTTGCAAACAGATGTTCATATGAGAATGTGCTAGAAAGCGAGAACCATGAACCATTCGCCTCTGGTGCAGACAGCATGCTGAATTTAGAAAAATCCGCAACCATCCCCACTGAAGCTTTAAAGTGCCAATCGACTTGTCAAAATGGCCAGACAATTTATCTCGTCATGTCGACATTAAAAATGCTTATGTCAAGCTTGGAAAAGTTGTACGTCAACGTGGCAAGATAGGGTATCTCGCCACGTTGATATTTCAAAAGTTGTATATTAAAATGCCGGGACACGTTATCTTGCCAAGTCGACAAACAATGAGTTGTTTGTCAACATAGCTAGACACGTTATCTCCCCAAGTCGACTTACGAAAAGTTGTAGGTCAGTCTGGCAAGATACGTGATCTAGCCAAGTTGAAATATTTGTGGAGTTGCCGTGGCCGAGTGGTCTAAGGCGCCTGGCTATACATGTAAAATCCGGGGTTCGATCCCCGGTCGCGGCACCTATGCCCGTGAGCAAGTCGTTTAATCTACATTGCTCTTTTGTCCTGCTTTCAAACAATTGGAAATGCCATTTGCATTACAAAAAATACAACGAGATGAATCGAACTCGATCTACCTCGCCATTTCTACAAGTCAATGTACTTTAACGCCTCGATCCGAACCACTTGAACGCTTCCGGGCCATCAATGCTTAGTAGCATCAACGAAACCTACCCCACAGCAACAAAATCTAATGCGTTGTTAGCCATACCAAATCCATCGATCGGTTTGCAGTTGTGTTAGTTAGTGTGGCTGATCATTTGCGTGCTCAGATCACGTGAGTCACGTGACTGCAAATGCCGCCATAATACATTATCATCTTCCATTATCAATAGTTGTGTTTAAGTCTCAACTTCCATTTTTCAACTATGGTTGTTTTCATCGATACATATTTAAAAACTAAAATATATGATAGTCGACATTTTCGCCTTTCATGTGGATATAACAACGTCAATAGTGCATTTTAGGGTGAAGGGGGAGGTAAGTTGAACGAATGTAGCCCTAATTCTAAGATAGTATTTAGATTTGGAATAAAACATTGTGTAAAGAGTCCTCTTTTCTAGGCTGATTACGTCTATTCAAAATCCTGTTTAAAAGCCAATCAATATACAGGCTTGTGGTAATTAAATCAGGAAAAATCAATTAAGAACATTATTGGCAACCTTGATAACTGAGGATTGTCTAAACCAAATTGTGAATGTTTTAACATTATTATTGCAATAGAATTCAAGTGAAGTATACATGTATGTACCTCCTGTACACACTGTGAAAATGAATTATATCAATCATTTATGTTGATCGTTCTGTTCATAAAGATATCAATAACAAATCCAATCAATCAACGTCTTTGAAAATATAAGGATGTCAAATTTCATAAGTTTCAAATGAAGACAAAAATCGAGTAAAATAAGTACAGATGATAAGATATATTTCTAATCGTTCTCAAAAAATAAAATAGAACTGAAGTTCTGAGTAAAAACTCATAAAAGCATATACAGCTAACATGCATTATAAGAACTGTTACACTCTAAAAACAAGAAATGTTAACTTAGCATTTGAAAGGTTGGAGGAGTGACAGCATTTTCTAAATGTTACATTTACCACTTTAAATAGTTCTACCCAACACTTAAAATGTTGGATTCAGCTTTATACAAGGTTGGATGTAACATTTGGTTGTCACTCCTCCAACCTTCCAAATGTTGATTTAACATGCGAATTTTTAGAGTGTACACATTTTGCTGAGTGAATTACGAAGTAAAGGGTGTTACTCGTATTGTGCGTGCATGTAAGCTGGGTGTTAACTGGGGATTTACAATCTAAATGATTTTTCTTAAACCGAATGAAAACAGAATACTGCGTTTGGATGAGTACCCGGGGGCCACTTCCATTGACGAGTGGATACCATGCGCGACCAAGGGGTCTCGAAAAGCACCCTAAACACGGATTTTCCATATTCTGAAAATGATCCCCTTAACAAGTATTGGCGTGTGAACCCCTACCCTTAACAAGTATTGGAAACAAAACGATACTATTGTGTGTGTGTATTTAAGTTTTGTCAGACGTGTATCAATCAGATATGATTATTTACGTCTGGGACCGACCTTTAACGTCACCATCCGAAAGACGTGACCAGGGCTCGAACCTCTGCATCAATTTGTAACTTCCCCACAGCTTGGATTACAGGCGCGTTACTATTGGCAAGTATTCCCTGAATTGAACCTCTAAACAAGTACAGCGATATTTCAATTGTTATGTCACGGACGTCGGTCGTCAGTTGTACCTTTACCTAGTGGTTTATAAACCCCACCTCCCTCACCCCGCGCAGATCGTACTCTAAACACGTAGTGTTGACTCTTGGGACAAAAACTATATCCTTTATAAAACATATTAGTCTTAATTTTTTATACCCTCGCAAATTTGACCCTAAATACGTAGCTTTCCTGGAAAAAAATAAATACCCCCTTTTTATTATTTTAGTGTTTTGACACCCTTATTACGTTACGTACGTAACTCTTGAAAGGGACATCCTTTTAGCGTGTTTTTTTTTTGGGGGGGGTCGCGCATGGTATCCACTCGTCAATGTAAGTCCCCCCCCCCCCGGATGAGTAGTTATCAAAATTACTCATGGAGTTAAATAAGCGTACAATAGTGTAAGAATAGGTTTGCACGCATTTCTGAGTTCAGTACCAAACAGACAGGAACGCTTTACCTGCTGATCACGATATTTTGATTTACTCACGTCATATTAGGCATGTTAGGTGAATGAGTTTACTGGAACACGGAATGCGAATTCTGAGTGAAATAATCAACAGAACTGAAATTCTAAGTAAAAACTTTCTCGTAGTCATGAAAGCATGTAAGGCTGACATGCGTTATTATTACTGTTACACATTTTGCAGAATGAATTACCAAGTAAAAAGTGTTCCTCGTATCGTATTGTGCATGTGATAAGCCGGGTGTTCACCAGAGTTTTACAATCAAAATGAGTTTCTTAAATCGAATGAAAACAGAATAATGCACTTCGATGAGTAGTACTCAAAATCATTGAGCTGAATAAGCATACACTCTTAAAATGTTCTGTCCACACGACTGGTTAAAAAAAATCATCCAACTCTGGGGTTTTTTTTCAACCAATACTACAGTACAGTATGTAGTTTTCACACAAAGCACACATTATTGGTTTAAAACCAATAATACCAATCACTCGTCAGACCTTTGGTGGAATATGCATCTACCGTCTGGGATCCATCAACCTCCAAGAACATCTACAAGCTTGAAAAGATCCAACGCAGAGCAGCTAGATTCACACTGAATCGATATCACAATACATCAAGTGTGTCATCGATGCTGCAGGAGCTAGGATGGACATCCCTTCAACAACGACGGGAAATCTCTCGCCTTGTGATGTTCTACAAGATCCACAACGAGCTTGTCCCATTCAACTCTGATGCATACATCACCAAATGTACCAGATCAACAAGAGCTGTTCACACTCAAGGATATCTGATACCTCAATCAAGGACCCAACAACATCAATGCTCCTTCTTCCCTAGAACCATCAAGATGTGGAACACTCTCCCAGTAAATGTTGTGACAGCACCATCAACCGAAGCCTTTCGTCTACAACTGATGAAAGGCAACAGCAGCAAGATCAATACCTGTTTTTACTTTCACCATGTATATATTTGGCACATGCACTTTATCCTTGTGACACACACTTCACCAAGTTCTGCAAGAATCTTCAGGATTGAAGGAAGCAGACTACACAGAAGAAGAAGAAGAAACTACCCAGATTTAGATAAAGTTTTAACCCATTGTTATGTAGACAGTTTTTTGCCAAACATATTTTAGAGTGTGCTAACAATAGTATATGAAATAGGTTTGCACGCACTTCGGTGTTTGTTGTCAAACAGACAAGAAGTTACGAATATGCGTATCACGCACATGTATATTGGGATTTACTCACGTCATATTTGGTGAATGAGTTTCTGGGACCTGGAATGCAAATTCTGAGTAAAATTATCAATAGAACTGAAATTCTGAGTAAAAAGACTCTGTACTCATCATGAAAGCATGTGAGGCTTAAATACATTATCAGTATTGTTACACATTTGGCAGAGTGAACTACCAAGTAAAAAGTGTTCCTTGTATTGAGAATGTGATAAGCTGGGTGTAAACAAAATAATCAAAATGAGTTCTCTTGAACTGAATGAAAACAAAATGGTGCACTTGAATGAGAAGTCATCAAAATTACTCATGGAGCTAAATATATAGACAACTTTGCTGTGATCACTTGACCATGTGTGTACTTGACCATGAATCTGTGATCGTGACAGTTAAAGAATTAATGAGTAATTACCTATTTACCTGCCAAATTAGAATAGAATTAAGAAAATTAAGTTGAATGCCTATTCTTGTGAGTATATCCCCAGGTAAATGAAATCAGTCACCACGTATTGTAAGTGAGACAAATGTTTCTGCTTGTCTTGGCAAATTTACCAAATTTACACTTAGATGAGTAACTCTGTAAAATGAAACTCATTAAATGAATTAGGATGTCTCTAAATGTTACTCAGTGTTTATTATCTTCATTCAAATCTGCATTAATACAGTAGCTGAGTTAACAAGTATGATACTGTAGGCCAAGAGTACAAAAAGTAAACTTGATATATGGAGTTAGGCTAGCTTTGGTCAGCAAGGTCTGCAGACACCTGGACGTTTGGTGAAATTCGCTGATTTTGTGTGACCATACATTGTAGATACCTGTGAAATAATGAATAAAGTTGGAAGTGAACTGATGGGAGTTGTTAAAGTGTCCTTGTTGTGGTTATGAAGGCTGTTGACTTTGGAAACTAATAAATCATATAAGGCAGTGCATAGTTATGAGCCAAACTTTTTCATCACATTTGAATGTATGCCACAGTACTTACAAAGTGTTCTTGTCTTATTGTACATCGAAACCACAAGGAAACTCAGTCATCAAAATGACGGAGATACCCATGGTCAATCAGGAATGTACAAGTTCTTCATGTGCAGCACTACCCGATGAAAGACACAAGGAAGTGAAGGATACTGAATGTAAATTGGATGTGGAAAACACTGTTCATCAACAAGTGATGCCAAGTATACCTTCTGTCATATCTGGAATGCCACTTTGGAATAAAAAGGAAAAAAATAATAATCAGAAGAATTTCAAGATCTATACTTGAAATAGTATCATAGAGAAGCAGTGATGCCGTGTAAGCAGGAAAGGGAAAGAAACTAAAACAAAAAACAAGAAAATAAAAACCGAATATACTTCAGGTGGTAATGCATAGGTAAATTTTGCTTTCATTTTATTAGTAGTGCATCAGATTTTATGGATGCTTTGTTGAAATATGTTGATTGTAATGTTGCATCCAAATATGAAATTAACAATGGCCTTATTGAAAAGAATAACCTTGGAATAACGATGCAATCGTGCACTGAATCATTTTCTTTATGAGAAATTTCGAATCAAACTTTCATTTCATTTTGCAAACACAAATAGTTCTTTCATTTTTTGTTTCAATTGTGTAGCTGCCATATATTTTCATGCTTGAACTTAATATGATGGCAACACGAGTTTTTATTTCATGTATATAAGTTGTAAGGGCATTCTCCATCTGCGGACACTATAGAACTGCATGCCTTTTTTCGAACACTTGTTAAGACAGAGAACAATGTGATCCCCCCCAAAAAAAACGTGGGGGTAAATATATTGCCAATATTATCACGATCTAGAAGGGCAATTAACAGCTCTTATGTCTTGTTGATAAAAGCTGTTCTGTGAAACTACAAACAACTTATACAGGATTTTTTTTTATTATGTATCAATAGAATTGATCCTCTCTAAATCATTGCAAGGTTACTCTGGATTGTATATTGTTTTTGAAGTATTCCTTGTGTATTTTGCAATTGATACGTACATTATGTATGATAATGAATGTTCAACATAGGTACTTATTGTTTGCTGGGGGTGTAGCACTCAAAGTATTATCAACATTGGTTTGTTTTTCCGAAAACCCTATATCGCATAAGTTTTAGCCTATAAGTAAAAATATCCCCTGAAGTACGAAGTATTTTTAAGTGAATAAAGAAAAGAAAAATAAAACCTTCCCCCGAAATTCATTTGACAAAATGTACATTCTATATACAACAAGTGGAATGCCTCTGGCCGTCTCACCTGCATCACGCGGTTCAATATAGCAGCAATGCTGACTTTGAATACTACTCTAACTCGCACAAGATGTTCAGTGATACATGGTTACTCTTATGTCCACTTTTTATGAACTAGACCAATAAACTTACAGAGATATGATGGTTATTCACCAAAAAACCCCAACATGGCCAAAGTTCATTGACCTTACATGACCTTTGACCATGATCATGTGACCTGAAACTCAAACAGGATATTCAGTGATACTTGATTACTCTTATGTACAAGTTTCATGAATCAGATCCATAAACTTTCAAAGTTATGATGGTAATTCAACAGATACACCCAATTCGGCCAAAGTTCATTGACCTTTGACCTTGGTCATGTAACCTGAAACGTGCACAGGATGTTCAGTGATACTTGATTACTCTAATGTCCAAGTTTAATGAACTAGCCCAATAAACTTCCAAAGTTATGATGGTAATTCAACAGATACCCCCGATTCGGCCAAAGTTCATTGACCCTAATGACCTTTGACCTTAATCATGAGACCTGAAACTTGCACAAAATTTTCAGTGATGCTTGATTACTATTATGTCCAAGTTTCATGAATCAGATCCATAAACTTTCAAAGTTATGATGGGAATTCAACAGATATCCCCAATTCGGCCAAAGTTCATTGACCCTAAATGACCTTTGACCTTGGTCATGTGACGTGAAACTCATGCAGGATGTTCAGTGATACTTGATTAACCTTATGTCCAAGTTTCATGAACTAGGTCCATATATTTTCTAAGTTATGATGACATTTCAAAAACTTAACCACAGGTTAAGATTTCGATGTTGATTCCTCCAACATGGTCTAAGTTCATTGACCCTAAATGACCTTTGACCTTGGTCATGTGACATGAAACTCTAATAGGATGTTCAGTAATACTTGATTAACCTTATGGCCAAGTTTCATGAACTAGGTCCATATACTTTCTAAGTTATGATGTCATTTCAAAAACTTAACCTCAGGTTAAGATTTGATGTTGACGCCGCCGCCGCCGCCGCCGTCGGAAAAGCGGCGCCTATAGTCTCACTTTGCTTCGCAGGTGAGACAAAAATGTGATTTAAACAATATGAGAGCAACACACTAATCTCTCTCTCTCTCTCTCTCTCTCCACACACACACACACATACACCCTCACGCACACACACACAGACAGGTATATATATATATATATATATATATATATATATATATGTATGTGTAAAGTTATTTCTTCTCCCATACAGGTACTGTATCGAAGCAATAGCTTTGATCCAGCTGAGGCATGGCGGATGGTCATTGTTGTAAACCCACCTTCACCCGACAAAGGAAATTATAATTGGTATAGTGTCGAAAATCTGTCTAGCTGACGGTCAATCGAATGGGGTTCGGCCTAGCCACAAACCCGTCTATGTGTTCTAGTGGTTAAGGCACCGGCGTTCAAATCTGGGGGCCCGGGTTCGATTCGATTTCCGGAAGAGACATTTTTTCGGCATCACCAACTTTTCCAAAGGGTAGATAGCTCTGGGGAACCTTGATTTAAGCTACGCCTACCATTGTCCTCTTCATCAATTTCTTTACAATATTTATATATATTATATATATATATATATATATACACACATTTTTAGTAGCTCTCTTAATAATACCAAAGAAAAGTTGAAAATTCCCCTTAAAAAGTGAACAAATGGGCAAAGAAAAATCACTTTTTCTCATGAGGGGTTAGGTCTATTTCAGTTTGGTTGCAAAAGGGGTTATGTCCACAAAGAATGTTTTTGGAAAAGAATATTTTAAAAAATATGAAGATGAGCAGATTTCATTAAAGGTCAAGTCCACCTCAGAACAATTTTGATTTGAATCAATAGAGAAAACTCACACAAGCATAATGCTGAAAATTTCATCGAAATCGGATGTAAAATAAGAAAATTATGACATTTCAAAGTTTCGTTTATTTTCAACAAAATAGTTATATGAACGAGCCAGTTACATCCAAATGAGAGAGTCGATGATGTCACTCACTCACTATTTCTTTTGTTTTTTTGTTTGAATTATGCATTATTTCAATTTTTACGAATTTGACGATTAGGACCTTGCCTGAAGCACAAAATGTTAAAATAATGGAATTCCACGTGTTCAGGGAGGAATGAAACTTCATTTCACATGACAATGATGAGAAAATCAAAATATTTCATATTTCATATAATAAAATACAAAAGAAATAGTGAGTGAGTGATGTCATCAACTCTCTCATTTGGATGTTACTGGCTCGTTCATATAACTATTTTGTTGAAAATAAGCAAAATTTTAAAATGCCGTAACTTTCTTATTTTACATCCGATTTTGATGAAATTTTCAGTGTTCTGCTTGTTGAAATCTCTATTTATTCAAATCAAGTTTTTGTTGGGGTGGACTTGTCCTTTAATATCCCATTTTATGTTCACATAGTGGGGTATCATAAAAATTTAGTTTCGCATAAGAATATTGAAATATGGAAGAATAAAAAAATTCTTGGAGTGGACCTCACCCCTTTTGCAACCAAACTCTTCTGAAGAGCTCATTTGTCAAAAGGGGTTAGGTCCTTTTTTCATAAATTTTATTGTTTTCTGTCTCAAAACCCTTAGATTTTAGTCGCTCTGATGATCACAAAGAAAAAGTGGCAAAGAAAAATAACTTTTTTTTATTTAAAAGAGATTTGATTCAACTTTTGATTGCAAAAGGGGTTAGGTCCAATATGATAGTATTTTTAAAATATGTATATTAAGAAATTGAAGACAGGTAGATTTCTTTTATATCCAATTTTCTGTTCACATGATAGGGTAGTACATCATGACAATTTAGTTTCTCATAAAAATATTGCAATTAGTGAGATAGAAAAACATGATTTTTCTCGACCTAACCCCTTTTGCAACCAAATGATTCATATATATATATATATATATATATATATATATATACATTTATATATACAAATAATACCATGGATATTTTCAATATACATTACTCAATATTGCTCTAAAATGAGATCAGTGTGCCTGTGACAAGAGATTAGCTAAACTCTTGTCACAGGCACACTACCGAATTGCTTCTTTGATTTTAATAGTTGGAACATCATCTATGCTTTGCTTTACCATGTCTTCTGCGATTTCTTTAATCGCAAATCTCATTCTAGGGAAAACTAAGCAATTAGATTCTGGGTTTTGATTTTAGACTCAGACACCATAAAATTTCGCTATGAACTTTTGAATTTGGGTGCTCTGTACCGTTAATATTTATAAAAAGTGGATTTAACTAGCTAATTTTTTTTTTTTTCACAATATAGGAATTTGTTTACAACCACTTTCTGTTCTTCAAATTTGGAGTGTTGTCAATCGTGAGCATACGAACGCAACAAGAATCATTCGCCAAAGCTTGTACACAATTCGGTGTTCTCAAAACTGTTTTTATTACATTTTATTCATTTTATATGTAAAATTCCGATTATGTGTATAGAGTGAAATTGTATTGTCAATGTTCCCCATATTTAGCATTTAAATGTGTTGTAAGATATTCGAATCCAAAGTGAACTTCTGGATTTGACTTAAAAGATTTCCCCTCTCTTTATCTTTGATTGGAAGCAAGATAAGTAGATTTCATGATCTGTCTTACTTTATAATTTCATATTTTCAATTAATTATGTATGCCAATTAATCACATAATTCACTTCCATGCCCTTTTCCTGACCCCCCACTCCCCTGTAGGTTCTCCGTCTTATTTCTTAGGTATTGTTCGTATTTATTGTTGTTATTTTTTCACATTTATGTACGTTTAAATATTATGTATTTGAGTGTCCCACTCATCGAGCTTTTAGGGGCACCCCAATCATTTAAACTATATTGTACATTCATGTATGATTTTTTTTATATATATATATATCTTGGTTTGTATATTGATTTATAAATGATTGAATGAAATGAATTGAAAAAAATGTCAGGAATGTCTGTACATACCCTGCAGTGCTCCAAATATAAAATGTTTTTTTGTTTATGTTCATTTGTTTTGGTCAATAACTACTGCTGAATAAAGCTCCTAATTTGCTACAGAAATCCCACTTTGCAGTATTTTCAAACCATTAAATTCTGGGAAAGATGTTTGTTTTTTGACCTCTCACTTTCTTATTCGCTCTAAAACTGAAGTACAGAGAAACTTGAAGATTCCATCGAATATTCTAATGATTGTTTTCAATTTCTTATACTTTAGAGTTTTTTATACATAACTTTAACCACAAAAAATATATTTTATCCCACTTTACTCCGTCCAAGTTTATCTGTTTTAAATTCATACTTCTTCTTTTCCATTATTCATAACCAAGATAAACATGTTATTCTAAACGAATAAATGTTAAAGCATAATGAAAAAACAGAATTATTCTAACAATCAGCAGTTTGGAGTAACCTCTGTAGGTTGAATTCAAAATGAATGATTTTGATATTTTAAGGAAATGGGTCTGCATTTTACGTGCTATTTCGTCTGTGTTAATCCCTACTAATTTTTAAAATAATGTTTGTTCTCATATATTGATAAAAAGCATCTTATGCACTAAAAAAAAATGGGGGAAGAATTAATTTATTCAACATTAATTTTACCCTATCTAAATTATGGAGCAATTGTTTGGGGAAACACACACTCAACCTAACTAGATAAAATATTGCTTTTACAAAAGAAGGCATTGCGTGTTATTTTCAACTTGTCCTGGAGATCTCACACAGATGAGTCGTTTTTAAACAATAACATTCTGAAAATAAAAACACTGTACCAATATAATTTAGGTCAATTCATGTATCAGTTAAACAATAATATGTTACCACCCATATTTAATTCTTCATTAATAAAAACAAAACCCTTCACAAATATCCCACACGTCAATCCGATGTATTTCATTTACCACTACCCCGGACCATCCTTGCAAAATCAATGTTTACTTTTGAAGGCCCTAGACTCTGGGGAACTATTAATAGTAACATCAAATATTCTCCAAGCCTTAATTCTTTCAAATATGAGTTCAAAAATTTCTTCAAGATAACCATTGAATTTAACTCTTCATCACTCAAACTCTTGTATTTTATTAATCAAACATGTTTATCATGTCACGTACACTTTTACATCTCTTTCGTTTTCCTGTTGATCGGCGAGGTCCGTCTGTGAGTGCTGGGGCTGGATTCTGGAGACCTTTAATCTCTCTTTTTCTCATTTCCTTTTCTATTTTTATTTCCAATTTTTCCTTTTAATTCAACTGGTCATGCTCAAGTTGTTTTTTTATTTTTTTATATGCTAAACAACTGCAAGAATATTTATTAGGAGGCTTCACTCTACAAGCTCCGCTTTTTAGCAGCCTCCTCCATTTCCAACCTGATTTGTAATAATCTTGAATATAATTTTCTGTACAGGAATATTTGAAATATGTTTAGTTATTTATATATGTCAACATGTACAGAAGAAACTGTAATTGTTGAAAATGGAAATAAACGAATGAAATTATTCCGTGGGAAAATGAGGAGATCGATTTTTGCCGTGTTGTTTGGGCAATAGATGCCTCTCATGGTCATTCATATAGGCTCGATGAGCAGATGCAGTGTTGCAAGTTTTAAAACCGTGTATAGTGTAAAACGAGCTCGTCTTTGGATATATATCGGTAAAGCATGATCATTTCATTAAGTATGGTATAGAAATGCTGACATGCAGACAAAGAAAATTGATGACGTCACACGTCGGTCTTAGAAGAGATCAAGATTTGGTTTTGACTAAATTGAATGTCCATATAACAACACGAGTGTGTGCATGTGAGGGGTGGGTCGCTGGCGTGTGTGTGGGTTTTGTTTTAATAAACTGCTTTTGGGGGTGTTTTTTCTGTTTGTTTACCATTTTAACCCATCAACCGATGACCGTCCCGGTTAAGATAACCATGTCAATGAATTCATCATCTTATTGCAAACCGTTTCATAAAGTAAACGCATGATTTGAAAAGATCCAATTCGGCCAATTAAACTCAAGTTGTTTGAGCAGGGGATAGGAAATATCCTCTACTACGAGACTAAGCTCGCGTTCCATCCGAAAAAAATTTGAGTGCATGCGACCGCACACACACACGCCCCCCATATGCCGAATAATATCATTACAAATGTGTATGGGATGGGATGTGTGCGTGGCCGAGTGGTCTAAGGCACCTGGCTAGAAAGCATTAGAAAGTCCGAGGTTCGATTCCTGGCCACGGCACCTATGCCCGTGAGCAAGGCGTTTCATCGACAGTCCTCTTTTATCCTTCATTCTAAGGAATAGAAATACTGTATGCAGTATTGGTAATTAGGTGTGCACTTTTCGGGGGTATACTGGGGTGTGTGTGTGTGTGGGAGGGTGCATTTGTATGTTTTTGTATAGATGCATGCTTGCTTGTATGCGCTACATAGATGTGTGGGTGCATGATGGTGATGACATTGCATAACGTGCATCTTGTATACGCACGATGGTACAATCAAGCTGGGAAACATACAAAAATATGGCTTCAGTGTGTCTAAATTTAAATAAAAAACATCCAAATAGTGAACTTTATTCTTGCATAGTCAGAAAACCCCCCATCTAATCTTTGAGGTAAACCTATTGAATTGTTTGGGTTTAGTATTGTTACGGATTCCTCCATTTCCATTTCCCTAATTTCAGTTGTAATTAGCCGGTCTTAGTGGGGCAAGTTCACTGCATAGACTACGTAAATCTCTTGGTCTAAATTTTAGATGGAAAAATAGAATTCACCAGCTTTAAAAAATAACTTTTTGGGATCCGTTTCGTAGAGAGGTAGAGCTCTTTTTTTATTATCGCAGATATTTTTTTACTGTTTATTTTTATTTTTTATTGATTGTTTGTCGAACACTGCTACGTCAATAGTATTTTCTAAGCATTGAATGGGTGGAGATGTGCGTGTGTGTGAGGCTGTGTGGGTTGCACGCTTGAGAATATCATTTGAAAAGAATATTCCTGGTGTGTGTACATTATCTCTCATGTATGACTGCCAGACATGCAATCTCAAGGTGAACTATACGGGGGCGAATGCATTTGTTCGCCCATTGCGTGACTGAAAATTATAATAAATCTAATGAATCGTGATCATCATCAATGGCATACAGGGGCATTGCCGGGACTTTTGAATGGTGGGTGGGGGAAGGGGGCAAAATAGCATAAATGTGACGTTATTTTTTTTTCTCTGAATTTATTTCTATAGGGGTATATATGAGTGTAACCTGGCCCTGTCCTGATTACTCCATTTTATACTATTATTTGTTCTGCATTTTTCTTTTTATTTGTGTATAATTATACACCGTGAATGCTTGAACATCATCATAGAGGGGGGGGGGGTCACACCCTGCAGCCTTTCTAGCATCCCCTGTTTGGGATTTTGATCCGGCATTGCGTGGGATAATGCAGGGGAGCGAAACAACCAAACGGTGTAAATTCTCTCCAACTGTTTATGTGACTTTTATTATGAGAGAGAAGGTATGAGCTGATCACAGGCAAATGCAGGATTAGACGGAACTATTATCAACCGGCGTTCAAATTGGAACTTAAAAATCACTCCAAAGCGCAGGTATGTTAAAAAAATATTCATGGAACTTTCTATACAAAACGTTTTTAAAAAATCTTCCGGACGTTCCAAAATGAAACGCACTTTTCCACACCTATTTTTTTTAAAGCATCAGACTGATTAAGTAAAGACTATCTTAGTACTCCATAAAAATACCTTATCTACTTTCACAAAGCTAATTTTAAACAAAATTGTGAAATAGTTCGTACAACCCACACCACAGAAAAGGTTTGATACCATAGGTAGTTAGTATGGACCCTCTAGATCACTGCTAGGTAGGTACTAGTCTCAAATTGTATCACTTTTTTTCTACAGTCGAATTTATAGAACGATGTAAACTTTTGGACTTGTACAAATCAAAGCGATAAGTAGATCCTATATATTTGAAAAAGTCCTGCAAGTTTTAGAATGCCTCAACAAAAATCGCTGCTTCTTTGAGATGCATATACATTAGAATTACCGGAACCTAGAGAGTAATGTTATATTGTTGTGTAATTAAAGGTAAATTTATGAGAAGTCATGACATGACAAAAAAATATAGCTACTATTAAAGGGTAGGGGAAATGAAGTGTACCATACATATATCTGCACCAAAACCGGTATATCTTTGGAGAAAATATGAAAATGATCCTGAATGATATCTCCTGTCATACAGCAACATGTGAGCATATGTATATAGAGATATTTAAGCTCTAGACACAGGATAAACTGACAAAATACCAAAGTTCTATAATAGGTAGATGCAGGAAAATGCAGATGTTGAAATAATTTGATGTGATTAAACATGCCATATTTTATGTAGATACCGTAGCATTAATATTTTTTTGATTGATTATATTATGGAATAATACTTAAAGCGAATGTCAAAAAGTGCTGTCATCAGATTCAATTGGTCAAATACCCTAAACATTAAAGTGAAAGTGTAATCAAAAGTCACACATAGTCAATCAAAGTTTCTTATTGACTACAGTCTCATCTGAATAACTTCATTACTGAACATTAAGCATGTAATCGTTCAAATAAAAACCATTTCAATAGTTATGGGATATCACTAGCAGTCATATGATTATTTAGACTTTCAAAATATACAGATCAATCAGGACTGCGTATGTAAAACACAATATTACATGACACATAATGATTCTTAACAAATAGTATGTTGACTTTACCACAGTAAAAAGGTAAAACTATTGCAACTAATTATTGCCGTTTTTGCACATACATTTAAATATGTAAGGATTAAAAGATATGACTAAGAATAAAATTAACAGAGAATGTATAATTAAAATTGAAAATGATTTCTTTTAGAAAAAAATCCTAGGAGATTTATATGAAGTGCAACAAAAATCTGTAAATGTACAAAGTGGGAAGTTGAAGGATTCCCGTATGTAGAGGACTTTCACGATGAGAAGTTGACTAATAAACATGTTTAATAGTGAATGTATTTCTATACATGCTGTTGAAACGGGTGGACTATCTTTCAGTCAGCTCCAACCCCTTCTGTGTCATACGTGTGTGACAGAGGATTTGACACTCCTCATTTGCCATGCACAGGCAGGCTTCGGTGCACCCTAAGCCATATTCCTTGCAAGTACAGTTGGATCTACTGCAGGTTTTGCATCCACAGCGGGTCAATTGCAATAGACCAGTAGCTGCTGGGTCTATAGTCATGAGAATTTGCTGAAGGGTGCCACTGTTAAGTTCCCAACCATGATTCTCTGCTGGTGGCAAGTCTTGGACAGAAACGAGAGATCTTTTTCATATATAAGCTTGGAAATTTGCCCGTCTCATATGAAGGAGGAAGCTATTTGATGTTGGAGGAAGTCCTTCGTTTCTTTTCTGTTTTTGGCAAAACAGAAAGTATCTGACATCATTCACGCTGGAACCTGCATTTGGGGCAGTGGTGTACAAGTTACAAATGAATTTCTCGCATGTTTTGAGAACATTGTCAGATATATCTTGAAAATTGCCAACTTGTCCAAGAGCTTCTTGATAGCAGATGTGACCAAGAAGAACCTTGAAGGCTTTCTTTTTGCCGATCCCAGCCAAAGAACTTGTCGAGTCACACCCAGTTACTGAATGAAACCCAGGGGTGGTATTCTGTAACTCTGTCATAACTTTTGTCATAAATTTTGTCATTTCTCTCCGAGATGTGACACCGCTATGATTGTCACAAATCGGTATTCTGAACATTGTCTTTTCCCTGTCATATCTCTCAAAGTTCCCAACCATCTTTTCGGAAGCGAACCAATCAAAATCATCGTTAGTTCCCAGTTGGAGCCCTTCTAGCCAATAGGAAAGCCCCGTGGCAGGTAGGGCGTATCCCCAAAACAGTTGCTGGCATCGCGCAACTACGCGTATATTGATGCGCTTAATTACAAAGAGAGACAGGGAGCTGTGAAGAATTTTAGAGGAGAAGTAGAAAAGTAAGGAAAACAGAGAGAGAGAAAAAAAGGAATAAATATGTTGGGCCTAACTAATTGTAGCATGAAAAAATAATTTTGAAAATTGTCATGGAAGATGAGTGAAACTAATACCACAATCTAATCTAAATAATATAATTATTTGCTTGACATTCAGTCGGCAGGGTATGGGGATATTTGGTACTAAAAGATATGACAAAATTTATGATTGCTACCCCCCTGTCATAACTTTTGTCATATCTTTTGCTTGTATAAAAGGATTACGCGCATTTAAAGCCGCGTATTTTTGCTGCACGCTAAAGAGAAGAGACAAAATTTATGACAATTTTGTGACCAAAGTTATGACATCCACCAGAATACCGATTTTGTCATACCTCTGAGATAAGATAAAATATGGAGAAAAGACAATGTTCAGAATTTCGCCCCTGGTCTCCAAGTTGCTCATATATGGAATAAATTGCAATATACCGGAGATTATCTTTGACTCCAGTGCGAAACCAAAGCTCTTTAGAGCCAAGCTGTGCGTAATGAGTTTTGCAAAGCACTGCCACATCAGTGTCGGGTGACTGTATGACAATCCTCTGATGGTCCAGGGATGCATGCTTGGCATGTAACAAAAGGCGTGTATCAGCCTCTTCATGGTTTGAAAAGAGTGCATCTATACACAACAAAAAAAGTAAGTCCCCCCTAAATCAAAGTGCTGTAACTTTTGAACCGAATTATTTTGAGATATGATATTTCATGGGTGGTTTTATACACTCATGAAGCAGCTCCTGGGGAAAAATGAGATTGATCGGTTGAGTCATGCATGAGTAATTAAAGATTGAATTAAAAATGACCATTTTTGAAAGTCACAAGAGTCGTTTTTCAGATTGTGCAAATACAAAGTTGGGCAAAAATTGTTTTTAGGTGAACTTTATAATGTTATGCTGTTTTACTATCCATCATTTAACCATTTCAGACCAAATTTTGATATCGTATGTTCATGGTTGAGTGAGCACGATGTATTGCAGGGGCCGCGGAAGCGGGGAGGGGGGGGGGCTGGGGGGCTTCAGCCCCCCCCCCACTTTTTTCCATAAGCAAGTACAAAAATGTAATACGATTGTGATTTTTGGCATGGTCAGCCTCCCCCCCCCCCCCCACTTTGAAAACTGCTCTGCGGCCCCTGTATAGTGACGTGTCATCATAGGGTTTTGGGGGTATTATCTTTTACAACTTGTTAGATCATGTTAAAATTTGAAAATGTTGATGGCTCCCCGATTATAGGCCCCTCCCCCATTTAAAATTCTGGATCCACCACTGATCTGTCCATACATTCAACTGATCCTGAGAAATTGTTAGGAAAAGAATACATTTATGCAGTATAAAGAGTATTCATTCCTAAATTTTCGAATGTGCTCGCTCAACCATGAAATGGCTAAAGTTCGGAAAGTGTTTGGTGATAGAAATGATGGATGATAAAAACAACAGCAATTAAAGACACCTTTCAAACCAAATTTGCCCCCAATATTCACTTTATTACCCTTTAAAATGAGTCTGTGACATTGAAAATACCAATTTTCCCACTTTGATGCGTGCTCACTCATCCATAAACAAACAAATCAATTTCATTTTTGCACAGAATTCTGCCCATAGGTTGATAAACATTACTGCCAAACGACATTGCTAAAGACAGTCTTGAAAAAAAGTTCCACCATATTGAATAAGGGGTTTACGTATGCTTTAACAAATATGAAATGAGGGTTTGTTTCATGGACGGTTTTTGTTACTTCTGCCAACAGTTATTTCATGAAACTTCGCACATGGCTTCAGAGTAACACTATCCAAAATGTGCGCACACCAAAATAACCATTCGATTCGGTACAGAGCGGGGCCAAGGCCTTGAACTTTCTTCTCATTTGCATAATTTTCGAATATTGTGTGCTCACTGATGCATTAAACATCGGGATTTTCATAAAAATCAAATCAAATGAACTGTGAAAGGAGTTGTGTGACAGATATCCATAGTTACAAATTGCAGTTTTTCCAATAACGTAAAAAAGAGCTAATTACATTCCTCATGTTCATTCAAGCGTAAATGTTTAATTTGACACCTTTGAATCATTGAAGCATGTTGATTGGTCATGAACATAACAAAAAAGTTGAGAAAAGATCATTTTCAGTTAGAAAAATGAAGCAATACTTGCCTACGATATTTGAAAATCGCATTTTTTGTTTCCATTAAATGTTCATTGAACCGTGAAACGGTGAATATTGTTGGAGATAGTCTTCCCAAAAATAACTCATCATATTCTAGCATTTTTCATTGAAAGAAATGTGTAAAAATCCAATTATAGCAAATTTGGACTTGAGTTTATTCAACCGTGAAATTTAGCTTAAAAAGTTGTATCGTCTTTTAGAAAGTACCCTTTCCAAGCCTTCTGACTAGTTTTCATGATGAGAATGTCGAATTAGTTCCTATACAATGGAATCAAAGTCGTGATATTTTGCTTGTGACTTTTGCAAAGTGACATTTTTGCCTTCTGACGGCGCTCACTGAAGCATGACGTAAGATACATCCACAACAATTACTCATAGGGTAGCTTATAAAATTACCTACACGCTCATGTAAAAATATATCAAAAACTCGCATAGGTTCGGAAATTATTGATGTTTGTTTAGGGGGGGGACTTACTTTTTTTGTTGTGTATATATCAGTGTGCTTTCCTCTGGTTATCAAACTAGCCTTGTGACTGTCATCTTTGAGTCCACCACCGATCACCATTTGAAGTCCCTCAGTTAAAAGATCCTGCCCCATCTGGATCCATGTCTTAACCAGGAAATCACAAAGACTTTGCTTATTATCTGGGTTGGCTATGTACTTCTGCCATTGTCTTGGGATTGGAGTGTGTGGCCCTTGGATTCTTACTTCAAGAGCGGAAGATGCTCCCCGCTTTGAACGCTCTCCAGCCTTTATCGATTGTGGAAGATACCGGTCAAACACAATGTCAACTCGAGAACATCCATTCCTTCCTAGTGAAGATGTAATTCTTCTGAAATGAGTAGCTGCAAGTTCCCCAAAAGTTGTTGCTCCTCCAGATTTCATCATTTGGACGACAGCCATTCCATCAATGACATAAGCAGTAGAAACATCAGGTTCAGGGAGTGGAAGGTTAGGCAGCACATCACCTTTCTCCTGTAGCACACCTACATGTAGGCATACGCTCTTGTTTGTCTTTCTTAGACTACCATCCATATGAGCAATTGAGAAGGGAACAGTTGATAATTCATAGCCAAGCACATCCTTCAAGTTTACATCTCTTGCTTTAGCAGCAATCACTAGGCGATTAAGTAGATCTCGGTCTGCATTGACAGTTATCACCTTTTCGGCAGAAGCGTTCACTTTACGTTCCTGTGTCATGTGAGCAAACGTCTTGATTTGAAGTTTTGGAATAGGATTCCAAAATGAGACATTATTGTTGTTCAGCCTTTGGTCAACAAACTGTGTCATTTGCACAGTTCCTGCTTGATAAGCATCAATTAAGCGTGATGCTTCATTGGGGGACATGACCATGCCAGTTGCAAGATTCAACAAAACATCAGAATCATCATATGTGAAAGGATTGGTTATTAATCCTGCAGAAAACTGTTGCAATGTCATCTGAACATCCTCCTCATCTCTGATTATCCTTGATGGTGATCCTTCTTTGTGTCTCCCTCCACTTTCTCCCATACTACACATCTCTTTTACTGCTGCGGTAATAGATCCTCGTTGATGACATGTCAAGAACCACCTCTCCAGTGCCCCAGGCTGTTTGGTGATTCCAACGATTCCACCCCTTGTCTTGGAGTCCAAGTTGATCGACTGTTCGAGAGCCATATCTGTAGATACTTTAGTAAATGGCTGACCAGAACGACTGATTGTGTGGTTTCCCTTCATAAACTCGGCATATACCCGATGGTGTATCTTGTGAAGTTGTTACATATCTGCAACATAGATAGGAAGCCACCGGGAATAGTTGGGTCTATCCCTGGCAAAGAAATGGGGAATCATGGCTGTTCTAGTCGGGAGATGGAGCTGCCAATTTCCTGTTCTCTCTGCACGGATGAATTCAAGGAGAAGTTGAACCATTCTGATGTAATCATTCCAAAATCTGAACAACTTTGAAGATGATTCTCTTTCTTGTTGGAACCTCAGGAATTCATCTTCCATCGCTCGAATATCTGTTTTCAAGCTGTTGAAAGCATCGATGGCCTTTCCTTGGTCGTCCATGGCATTCTGAACAGCTGCTATGCTTTCTACTAAGGACTCTTTGTCGATGGACTTTGACCTATCATCTCTCTGATAATACCATGAGGTGAATGCATGCCACTGCAAACGGAACAGGGCTTCCATCGTCAACTTGTGGGCCCGGACACCACGGTTATAAGCTTTGTCCTTCATGGCAGATGATATTGTAGCACTTCCGTACACACCTGACTCAATCAGAAGATCTTCAAGACTAGAATTTTCAAACTTCTTTCCCAAAAGTGCCAAGTAGCTCAAAATGATGTGAAATCCACCCATCCGCACTACCATGTCACCAAACTCATCATGCCTCCGCCATTGAATCTCTTTGGCTTTCATATATATAGCCAAGTCGAAGGTAATGACGGATTCCTTCTGGCCAAGACTTGCCATCATCTGTTGGAGATTCTTGGTAACAGTGAAAACTGTGTTGAAATCATTTGGCGAGCCACTGATCATAGGACAATATTCAATAGTGGCTTTAACGGAGGTGTGTTGATCAACCAGAGCATTAAACGTACTCCAGGCAGGTACTTTCTGTTCACCTGGGTGACCTTGAGTCAAACTCACTTCAAAAACCTTTGTTGGACACGATCTGACCATAGCCCAAGCTAGGTCTAATGAATGAATCGACTGACAATCATTTGTTATCTTGAACCAGTCAGCACTGATCTTCCCAACAAAGTTTCTTGGTGGGGGACGTTTTCCGTAGAAATTTAATTCTATGAGAGTTTTCTGAATGTTGGTTGTATCCAAAGCTCTCTTCCTCTTCGAATGATCTGCATGCACAGATGTCTTTGGCACATGACCAAAGAAACCTTGCTGGTAGAGGGCCAACGTTGTTGCATGTGTTGTTGATTTACCATCAAGAGTTTCCTTGTTTATGTCATTATTGTCCCCTGCTGTTTGGACAAAAACTCCTGGCATTATATTATCAGGCACTACCACCCCAAACAAGTCTGATTTGGCTAAGATCTCCTTTGCCATACTGGTATCCATCACTTCCACATCATAAAACGAACAACAGTGCCCCGTTCTATTCAGCATTGTTACCAGTTGTTTGGACCCCGTGAGATGACGTAGTGTGATACCCAGTCCCACATGCTTTGGCATTTTAACTTGGGAATGAGATGCACAGTACACAATGTCTTGTGCCAACATCAGTTTACGTCTTTCATCTCCTGTATTGGTGCAAGCTGCTTCTGAAAACTCATCATTTTTTCAGGATTTGCTATAACCAATCGAAGAAGACGGTATAGGCTTTCAGGAATTACAGATTTGGATGTCATCAAAGATACGTCACATGCATTTGGTGGCTTTATTGAGATGCCTTTGCATGTCATGATATCTTTTTTAATGATCTTTGCAACATGGTAGAGAAGCCTATCTGTATCTTGATCATTGATTATGTGCTCTGATAAATCTGATGGGTTAGTTTAAGTAGATGGTTTAAGTGATTTGCGTGTTGTAGCATTGTCATTACCATATGATGATTACTACTATTGTTTGTTTCAGCATATCTGAGAAGCCCACTTGAAGTAGATGTTGTAGAACAACAAGCATCATGGTCAATTGAATGCCTCATATTTGTGGATTTCAAAGATGATCTTTTTTGGTATGCAGTATTTATTACTGCCTGAAGGGAAATGAAACTTGCATATACCAATTCGGGCATGGTTTGGTCATGTGGTTGATGAAATACTACTTCGTTTTCAAAGTATTTTTCAAACGAAGCTTCAGTTTCTGTGTTGTGTAGTTTTGTGCTGTAGGTGCTGATACATCTCTCTGCTTTAAGTAGCCCTGATATTTGACTAATAGTGTCATCATATCAAAGGCTTTTTCAGATCTAAGTTCAGATACTATTTCATGAATTAAGTCTGAAAATTCTACCTTACACAAGTCTTCTCTCTCTTCATGCAAAGAGGTATGCTTTAGATTTGACTTACTAACATATGATGAGTGACAAGTCTTGTGATATTTTGCTTTAGCAGCAATAAGATCATCACTGACGCTATCAAGAATAGCTATCATTCTATCATCTCCCTTCCCTACAGCAGCATCCCTAATAGTTTTGCTCACTTGGAATGTACTAACATTTATCATTTGTTTCACCTTTTTATGTGTTTTCTGTGCACAAAAAATGCACTTTGACCAGTCGATTGGTTCTGATTGTGATCTCAAAACTCTGGTACATTTGGTTGGAGTTTGTGAACTTGCATTGGCACTAATCATGGACTCTTCAGAAGGCGTTGGTGATACAGATAATCTTCTTTTCCGAACGTACTTTAGATTATGTAAACTCGTATATGATGAATAACAAGAATGGTGCCAAAATATTTCAATTGTCGTAAAACCGGGAATGTCATTTTCCAAACGCTCATAGACAGAATCTTGACGCTGATTGAGAGCACCAATAAAATTCTCTATAGAATTATCTTTTGCCTTTCTGAGTGCATCATTATTAGTATCAATCTGACATATAACACACTTCTTGTAATTAGTCCCCTTTTTATTCTTGTGTCCCGGAAGCAGAGATATCGTTGAAGCATCAACACTGGCAGGATCCACTTCAGCATCCATTCGAAAGAGATATCTGCAAAAAAACAAACAAATGTACAAGGCTTATACAAATTGAATTCACACTACTGATTACTCATTTATTATTCAGTAGTCATACATCATATAGTATAATATCCATATTGATTTGAGTGATATTTATTGCTGATAGGAAGTGAAAATATGAAGCTTGCAGAAACAATATTCTTTAATGTTCATAAAATCTAATTTTACCAGATTGACTGATTGATTGCATGGTTACTGAATAGTAAATGATTGATCAAGAAATTAGTATGTGATACTTCTTACCGGCTAACGTCATCAAACAGCAAAAGGCCTTCATCTAATCAGGAACAGGTTTATTGGCTTTAGCTGTGATTTTGTCATTTGTCACTAAATCTACATGATCATCCTAAGTGTAAAAAAGAAAACATGAATATCATTGCCATGTAGGTATAATTTATTAACATATTGATTTATATTGATACCTTTGTAGCACATAAACTCATTAATGAAAATGCCTATATATGTAATATTATTTCATTGATTCAGGATAATAATTCTTTGAATAATAATATCTATATATATTATGGGAAATTGATGGGATGCTGTATCATCTTGTGTGATATTACAATGTGAAAGGCCTTATTGTTTTGGGGTGTACAAAAATTGGTCGGACATATATTTATATGTTCTCTGTGATCCACGCTTGCATTCTCGTTCTTGCCCCCCCCCCCCCCTCTCTCTCTTTATGACCCTTTCTCTCTACATATATATCTATGTGTGTGTGTGTGTACCTACCTCTCTGTCTGTCTCTCCTTACTTATCTTTGCCCTCTCGCTCCCCTTTCAGTACTTTAATCCTTCTCTCTCCCCTCTATTCTTCGTCATGTCTTTATTTTCTTTTGAGTTTTTAGTATCGTCCCATATCTTTTTCATCTTTTTATTACTTCTCGCTTTTACTCACCATCTTATTATTATTCCCATAAAATATTGTATTTTAACTTATCGTATTTATCCTTGCGAATGAGTCCCATTTTTCAAATGTTTAATATATTATCTTAGGGGATCCACGCTCTACAAGCAATGCTTTTTAGTGGATCGCTCATTTCCATATCAGATTTTGTTAAAACTATTTTACAAATGTTTTGGAACTTGTAATTGATTTGTAATCATTGTTATCATATTTCATTTGTATTTGTTTATATCTATAATGTATGATTGATTTGTATTTGCATATAATGTTGATAATGAAAATATAAAATAAACTTGAACTATAACATAGCAGAATATCACACCATGTAATGACATCATGTCAAGGAGACTTAGTTCCAATTTATAACCTCTAATATCGTCATATTATTTTTCCTTTTTTCTACCATCTTCTTAACCCCACCCCCTGACAACCCCCTGCAAAATTTGCATAAGGCCTGGTCACACCGCCCGAGCGTTGTTGGAGCGGTAGGGAGAGAGGGTCGAATTTCGCTCACAAAATTGGGGGGAAAAAAAAAATCGAAATCGAAAATGGTGAACGGTAGCGAGCGGTGGTTATTTTTTCTCTCCGCTCCACGACCGCTCCAACAACGCTCGGGCGGTGAGACCGGGCCTACCTGAATAGACTGAATAGAATATAAATACAACTTAGGCATAATGTTGCTTCTTAACATATTGTGGTAATATTTTTATTTAGTCTATATTAAATCAAATAATATTACTTTCCAGTTATAGGGAGATATAAGATGATTGCTTTTCAGGACACCTCTAATCAAAGCTTCAACATCCTCTGCCATCTCATTAGATTCTGATTTACATAATACAATTCTGGTGTGCCACAATGAAGACCCATGGTGATGACAATAGACATATGGATTAAGAGTGACCTATTCACTGATGTTCAATAAAGAACCCTCCTATTATTCCCCACCCTTCATCAATGAAACTCTCATTCCAGTCAGTTACTTCCAAATTTCTAGTATTTTCCGGTCTCCTACCTGACCCCTAAAAAAATGAGGGCCGCAAAAACACACACAAAAAAAAACAAAAGCAAAAATACAAGCTCATTCCACATAATGCCCCTTGGTCACATTTGCTCAATGGCGGCCGTACGGCGAGTCGAAAACAGCTGTCTTATTCAAACCACCTATGTATAGCTGGTACAAAAATGTTAAACCGGCTGTTTTCGACTCGCCGTAAGGCCACCGTAGAGCAAATGTGACCAAGGTAGTACACACACATTCAATATGCCATATATATGAATACACACAAACATTAATAATAAAAAGTAATTTGAGGAACTTGCCTGAAGAAAGTTTTTGCAGATAACACAATTTCAATTATTTTGTAAATCAAAGCAATTATGGTCATTATTTTTTTAATAAGGATACGGCAAGTCACATTTTACCTTCCGATTTAAGGTTCTTGATTTTTGTTATTTTACGTTATAGAAATATGCCAGTAGAAAAAGATGATACCACAATTTTTGACTACTACCTAGCAGTGATCCAGGGGGCCAATAGTAACTACATATGGTGTCAAACCTTTTCTGTGGTGTGGGTTGAACGAACTCATTTTCAACGGGTCTGTTAAAACGTCATTTTTTGGCTTGCTCGCTTCGCTCTCTCACAGCGTTACACAAGTTTTGCTCCATAGGACATGTCTTGCCCCTCAAAAGTTTTAACTCATTACGCTAGTGGTAATGCATTTAGTTTATATCATATCATAACGCCCGAATACACGTTATTCTAATTGATTCATGTAGTGTTGGACCCCATATACACGGGACCACAAGATTATGAATAGTCGCCCAAATGGTGGTGAAATGTTTATGAAATTTTATATGTTGCTAATATGTTCAACTAGTTATGAATATCATATATTTAAGTCCACTGTAGTTTCTTTTTTAAACGTACTCTTTCCTCCAAACCCGGCTATTAAAAAAACGTAACTGATAAACTTCAAATCTAAGACCAAATTTCCAAAGTTTCACCCAGTAAAAATATGTCTTTTTTAAAGATAATACTACTACCCCTACTAACGCGTGGGTAAAGCAAACATCCTTTCTCCAGACTTGGTTACTATTTGAAAAATAGAATAATTTTTACAAATATTCTAAAACGAATACCATATAGTCTTATTACTGTGGAACAACATGAAGACCGATTGTCGAAGATCGACTTTCCTCCAGACACAATTATTTCAGGAATAAAAAATCAATAAAACTCAACCACCAACAACGAATCTAAGAACCAACAATCCTCCAAATTAAGACCATGCATGTAGAAAAGCACATGTTCAGAGCGTTGTCTTTATTCCAGACCCGGTGATTTAAAAATGATTTAAACAATCCTAAAAACAAAAGACTCATATTCTTATTCTTGTGGAATAACACGAGTATTATGCTTAGTCTTTCGTCTGGACCCGGTTATTCAAAAGATAAAGAAATATTGAAAAAAAAATGACAGGAGACCAATCTTCAAAATTAAACCCACTTAAAATGCTTGGGCTTAGAGTGTTGTCTTTACCCCTCACCGACGTATATTATAACTTTTGAAACGACCGGGTCTGAAAAAAGACTTTGGACTTGCATTATAATTTTTGAATTAACCGGGTCTGGAAAAAAGACTTTGGACGTATATTATAATTTTGAAACAACCGGGTCTGGTAAAAATACTTTGGACGTATATTATCATTTTGAAAAACCGGGTCTGGAAAAAGACTTGGACTTGTACTGTAATATTTCATTAACCGGGTCTGGAAAAAAGACTTTGAACTTTTGTGCTCTTTGAACGCATTACTATAGGATATTAATTTAGAACGAATTCGCCAAAAATCACTTCAAATTTATTACATTTGTGGGTAAAGTCATTATTACATTTGTGGGTAAAGTGCATTATTACATTTGTGGGTAAAGTGTTATTACATTTGTGGGCGTTATTACATTTGTGGGTAAAGTGTTATTACATTTGTGGGTAAAGTGTTATTACATTTGTGGGCGTTATTACATTTGTGGGTAAAGTGTTATTACATTTGTGGGCGTTATTACATTTGTGGGTAAAGTGTTATTACATTTGTGGGCGTTATTACATTTGTGGGCGATTATTACATTTGTGGGTGTAACAGGGCCCCTGTGAGATTTTGGTCCCGGACTAAAACAATCAGGTTTTTTTTCATTTACATAATGCATTTGTTGTTTATGTTACTCATTCTGTTTTAATACCCAAACAACTTCATGACTTTTTAAAATTGCTAATGATGTTTTAACAGATGCACTGTTCGGGTTCAGACCATGTCACTCGGCGATTTCAGCACGTGGCGCACTTACTCATTCATAGCTAAAAGCCATCGGTGAAGGGTTATTAGTCGTAGTGCTCTTTTTATACGTTATATGATAATATGAACAAAAATATCTATAACTGTATGTCTATAGATCAGTAACACATCAATACTTTTTTCATAGATTTCTAATAATTACACATATATACATATATATATATATATATATATATATATACATACACAAAGAGAAATGACATATTGAAATTTGACATACAGAAAGTACAGCATAATGCTATATAATGAAACACAATGCATAAGTTATCTATTTATCGAACATAGATTAGAAAGTAACTAAATGTAATGTTCATGATGTTAGAGATATATCTTTGATGTACGCTGGAGTTTAGATAACTTGAATGACAGAAAGAAAATGTGATTGATGTTAAATTCATTTATTTATAATGGCTTTGATGAACTTACAAACATTATTAATATGTTTTCATTATCAAGTTTCATTATGAATATAAATTTGTCTTCATCGTTGCTGTCTTTAAAGTGTTGATAAATGTGTGTACATTACATTCTATTATTGTGTGATACTCATCCCCAACCCTTCCTGAATTACAATTATTGCACGTTGTTAAATGTGAGGGTATTTTGTCTGGGCATCTATGTCATCCAGGTTCAGTTGGTAAATTAATGGGAACTTATTCTAAATCCATAGATGTTTTCCATATTTTGTAATTTGGACAGTCAATAGATATTTCTCTGTTTGTATATTCTTTTTAAAAAGTTTATAATTTCTATTTTTTTTGTTCAACATCATTTACTCGATTATTACATAAACCCAATAAGAACTGGCGATGAGAAAAATATCTTCAACTCTGTTTCTTTTCTACTACTCTATCAATATCGACTATTTCACCTAGTTAAAAAAAATATTCACATCTAAATATACATCATATTTCTAAAGAAGGTGTTGCAGATTTCCTAGCCAGCATTCGCAATTATTCTCAGTTATCTTTTGTTTTCTTTGAAGGAGTGATGTAGCAAAGAATCTTTATCAATACTTCTCATTCGGGCATAACATTTTCCCTAATTTTCCTTAAATAAATTTTTTCGGTAATTTGTGACAACAATGGATACATTCCAACTTCTGCCAGTGTTGCTAAGTGGCTGCTACTGTTGTTAATTCCTATGACATTATTGTTATGGGCACTTATTTTGTGTTCAATATTTGTCTGAATTTTCCAATCAAATTTCTACATGAATTGATTTTTTTTAAGTTTCTTAATTCTTCATTCATTCTTTTCATGCATTCGATTAAGTTTTGTGTATATTTTGTATATTTGTTTTATATGCATGTATTTATGTTTTAAGGACCCCATGGAAGAACAGTGGTATCTTATTGATACCGCTGAAATGGGCCGTCCTCCATCTGCATGTTATGTTAAATAGATCATGTATATATTTTATCTTTTTATATGGAAATAAATACAAACAAACGTTTGTTTGTATTTATTTCCATATAAAAAGAATGATATTATATAAATGTTAAATTGTAACAAATCGTATTAATCATATAAAATAAGGAGGGTGGCCAATTCCACGATAATAAATGATATGTCCCTCAAAGTTTTTCGCGCCATTTGTTCCCTTTGGCTTCGTTCTATTTGTTCAAATTTTGCTTCCTATTCATCCGTGAATTTTCCTGTGAATAGGGCAAGTTGAACCGTGAAGGTTTTTTTTTATGCCTATGCTTTTGGAATTTCTAAACAGGGTGCCAAATATATGTGTGGTAAAAACATATTTTTCCAGTTATGCACGTTGAATGTAATGCCAGACTGCAATAACATTATCTCTATAACAGGAAAGACACAGTGGGTTCATTATTCATGTCGGTACAAGGTTCAAACTTACTTTATTAATGAATTCAATAATGAAACCATCATGACCATATGTGCTCAAAAGTCAGTCTGCAAATAACGACCGCCGTTAGAATTTCGAAAACATATTTTATATGGGACTAGTTTAGCACAAACATACTAATTGAAATGTGAAATCTTAAAAATTATTTTGAAGTTATAAGTCCCTGTTCTGTTTGATGTGGATATAATGGTTATCGGATATTTCAAAGGCCATCTATAACCAGTAATTTAGACATAGCTTGATATTAAAGTCTATTTAGATTATTCCTGAACTTCCATTTAATTTTCATGTTCAAATTTCTTATTTCATTTAAAACAAAATAAAAAATCAGGAAAATAAAGTTAGGACAAAAGAATGGAGTAATTGCAATAAAAAAATATATGCATCATCATAACAATTTAAAAAGCTCCTTGGCATTTTAAGAATAATATACAATAACAAATATCAATAACAAAAGGAGTATGACATTAAACTTCAGATTTCTATTTTGCGAAACTTTGATTTGCGTTGTATGATATCGTTCATGGATTAAAAAAAAACGAGAAATAAATTAAAATCTTATTCCTGCAGACACTTTCATCATAATGCGACCGAAAATCATCTTTTGATTAATCTCCTATGGAGATTATTGTATCTCGCTGTAATCTTTAGAATAAAATTAGGAAGATGTTTTCGGTCACTTTACTTTTGAATATTTTTAAGCACGTATAGAAATGGTTTTCGGGTGCAATTTTGTCGGGACTTCACTTAAAAAAAAAGATTACAGGCTCTTGCGACAAAGAGGATCTTGCAGCTCAGATTTTTTTAAATCAATTGTTACCAATATCTTTAACTTTCATGAGCATTTTAGAAGAACCAATTTATATATATACCGAAGAATTCCATGACTTTACCCCAAGCGATGATCGATAACAATGACAAAATCACATCTTATACGTGAGAGGATCCATTTTGAATGGATTCGAGCTCAAGCTGGATAAAGCGGAAATGATTTAAAGTGGACTACTTCACCACAAAGATCGAGCTTATGTTGCTGAATAAGCACGATGAATCAGTTACAGGGGAAGTTCACCGTGAAGAAAAGTTTGCTGTAAAAATAGTAGAAAAAAAGATATTGATGAAGGTTTGAGGAAAATCGATTATAAGAAAGTTTTTAGAATTTTAAGTTTTGGATTTGTGACTTCGTAAACGAGCAGCTGCTTCATATGTTATGTAATATAAAATGCATGAACTTAATTTTCTTTAATGGTACCTGGTGACTTATTTTTGCTTTCTTTTCATGATTGAGTGTGAAATGCTTTGCTATTGATATACCAAAGGTACATTTTTACAATATTTTTTGTCAGGGTGAACTTCCCTTTAAGTAAAAAGAGAGAATCATTTGCGCCAGCTATCGGTAGCTTTTCGTCAAATGACCCATTTTGGTTAATATTTTCATCTGACAAGTTGTCTGATTTGACAACTTCCCCCTGACTCTGATTGGCTGTGAACTTCTGTTACTATGGTAACTATCGGATAAAATGGGACTTGTCGGATAAAACATCCGACAAGTCCTTTCACGAAACGCTCCCCGATCACTAACCTGAATATTATCTGGACGAGAGGTCACCCGTTCATTGGTTATTCAGAAATTAAGTCACTGTTGCGGAGCGGCCGCCATCTTGACAACATCAAAAAGCCGTCTGCTTTGCATTAGAAGCAAGGGCGGAAATCTCTCCCCAAAGGTAGGGATGACCAGGGGCTGGAAAATTTGACAAACAGAAAAGACAGATTATCACCCCAAATGTTAGGTCATTTCGAACAAAATAAATTTGACAAGCAAAAAATAGAAGTTATCACGTTTTATTCGATTTTCAATGATGTATATTTTCCATTGTAAAAGACCAAAATTGTAGGGGGACATTTGATATTGTGCCCCCTACTATATTTGTAGGGGGACGCGTCCCCCTGTCCCCCCGCCCTGGGATTTCCGCCAATGATTAGGGGCGGCGGAGCGAAGATGAAACTGGAGGGGGGCACAGAAAAAAGGGCACCTTTTCTTTTGAAAAAAAAAGAAATATAACTTATCTGCAATGGTGCTATGGGGCAATTTTTTTTGAGAGGCTACATATGTCGTATCACGTTCATGTATACGAAGCTGCGAGCAAGCAAAAATTTTGATATTTTTATAATGAAAATCCACTTTTGCGATAGATTTTGACAACTAATAAAAAATGCCACCCTGTTCTTTTTCCTTTCATCTTTTTTTTCGTCTTGAAAAATTTGGGGAAGGAGCAAGAGCCACCCCCCATCTGTACGCCTCTACTTATCTACCCCAACGTAAGTCAAGAAACTAAGGCTTACACGAGAAATGGCACTAAAACCGGTCCTCCTCAGGTGAAAGGGGCAAAGTACACGTTCGTAAGGGGGCATTTTTCTTGCGTAGAAAGGGCAATTTTCAATGCTTCAAGCAGATCGCCGCCTCTGATTCAGTAAGTAAGTTTCTGTGCAAATCGTTTCTGATATGCCTCAATATTAATTGTTTGTAGTCAGTTAAGTGTGAACGATTTGCTAAGCTGTTGGTTTCAAAGAGACAAGTTTCCACTCTTGCCATGCACGAGTATCAAATTTATAGTAAAAGTATTTAATAATTGAGAAATCTATCTCTAAAAACGAGTTTCCTCTTTTCTTTTTTTATGTATACATTATATGATATATTCTGTAAACTCCATTTTTTGCAGCGGAATGTGATGAATAAGGATATTTTACACGTGAACAGAGTATTGATACTGTATATCTTAAACTTCGACACGTTAAATTGCGGGGGAGAAAATGTTCGAATATGAATCGTAAAACTTTTCATGTTAGAGCACTTGAAGGCATGAATTTGATACTACATACATTCAATGAATATACGTCCTTTTTTCTTTGACGATTTTTTTTTTGGGGGGGGCGGCTTAAGAACCCCCCCCCCCGCAGAACCGCCACTATTCTGGCATAATTCACATAAAAAAGTGACTGAGAGTTTTGTCGATTGATTGATTGGTTCAGTTGAAAAGAATATATTTCAGTCTAATTTTTCAACAATGACAAATACAAAAAGGCCAAATATGCTTTCCTAATAAAGGTTTTCCCGTCCAATTTCATCAGAGTTGCATTTAAATTAATGAAGGACGTTCAAATTCGAAATAATTCGTCCACCCTCTGCATACATTCAGTTTCATTTATTCAGCATTCAATTCCGTTCTACTGAATATCATTCCATTGAATTCTGTAGAAATTTAATTCAGAGAGAAATTATTTCAAATTAATGGCCCAAATATGTCATTCAATTTCACGAAGACGAACTGATCGTTTAATTTCGCCTAAAATACCATATTCAATTTCATTTCTCGGCACACATATTTGCACTTTAAACGTCCAAATTCAGATAGCATGTTTCTGTGTTCATTTTCGAAATTACGTAATACAATATTTTTTTTAACTATTCCCATCTTTCTACTTTTTCTGATCTTTTCAGATAGAATAATTTTATTCCATTGTTAGATAAAAACGTAATTCATGTAACATTTACATGATATGGTTGTAAATGGTTATTCTTTCAGTAATTGGTGAGTCGGTGCCGGGGCGGATCCAGAATTTTTCTGAAGGGGGGCACATTTTCACGAGGAATTTGACTAGCAAAAAAGAGGGCTTTAAACAAAGAATAAGGGTATTCCGTCCACGAAAAAAAAATAATAACTGTGCCTCTCAAGGGGGGGTGGGTGTGAACCAGCTGTGCCCCTCCCCCTGGATCCGCCAGTGAGTTGGTGGATGACCTATATAAAAATGGTAGGTATATGAAAGTGGAACAAAAACGAGTTGTTCCGATGATGGTTTGTGAGATGGATGAAACATTTCAGTAAAATTGTAAAGATCCAATTTAGAAGTAAAACCCATTCCATGATTATTGAAAAGAAGTAAAAAAAACAATAAGAAAAACATCAACGAAAACACTGTCCACCACTCAGCATATGTTGAAACGCCATCACTCTTCTGTCAGCACACATATTTCAATCAGTAGGCCTACATATTTCGGCTTAGGTTTATTTTGTACATATTTTCCAACCAATACAGTATTGCAATAACTACTATTTTAGGTAAGGTATTGATATGATTTATCAATTTTTTGTTAGAAATAGTATCAAGCTTTCTGATATGTAATCACTAAATTCGTTAATTGTTAATATCTGATCTTTGTTTTTTTTTTTCATCCTTAAACAATAAAATGGGTTACCGTTCCAGCTCGGTTAGCACCCTGGCTGACTGAAAGCCTTATATAACTAAATCAGAAAAGGTTTATCGGTTGAGCCAAGTTTTGAATTGGAAAAACTGTCACCGACAATCGACCCTTTGAAGAAGATTTCATCAAGATTTCTTTATTTCCTACAGACTTGGGCAAGTTTGGTGAAAAAAGATCGTGCAGTATGTTTTAGACAATGCAGCCAATCCTATACCCATCTGATTATTTTGGCTTACGGAAATAGAATGATATGATAATTGGGCTAATGTGATATTTTCAGTTATGTTATTGTGAAGTTGATCAATAATTAATCTGCCAAATAGTTCAAATACTTTGATTGGTAGGACAGGTATTGGTCTAATATTTTGTCATCACTTTAGCTTCTTTCCATCTAGTGGGGTCGCTACCTGTATCTGCGAAGATGAACGATGTGCTATTAGAATAGCCCAGAGTTCGGTTTGTCTTTTTTTATAAAATTTTGTGGGAATTTTTCAAAAATAACAAATGTTCTTTCTCCGTTGTATTTCCTAGTATTGCAGAAAAAGTCTTCTGATTCTCTGTGTTTCATCTGTAACATCAAATATCTATCATGGTTAAAGAAAAGATTCATATCAACATCGTGGTTGTCGGCCACGTCGACTCCGGGAAATCTACCACTACCGGTCATCTCATCTACAAGTGTGGTGGAATCGACAAACGTGCCATCGAAAAGTATGAGAAGGAAGCTGCCGAGGTATTGACCCAATTTACGTCGTTCAGTATGAAACTGGTCTTTTTACACAGTGCAAAGTATTATTATATTCAAGTTTTCCCATTTTATTCTATTTCTATTCAACATTCCATGTACAAATAAGTAATAATAGCAATTAACAATGAGTAACAACATCCAAATCTAGGCTGCATGCTATTTGGGGAGAAAAAAATCATAAAACCAAATTATTTTTTTGTCAATATGTCGTGTTTACACACATATACACTCTCCCTCACACACGCACATCTTCATACATTCACATGTACACACACTCCCTCCCTCACACACACCCTCCCTCACCCACACACCTTTTTACACACAAATACACTCTCCCTCTCACACGCACATCTTCATACATTCACAAATACACGCCCTCTCTTCCTTACCCATACCCTCACACACACACACACATTTGAGGTTCTTTGCAGAACGATTCTAAAGGACTGTTTAGAACACCTTTCTGCTCTTTAAACAATCTGAAAAGGTTCAAAATACGGGACAGAGAAGGGTTCTAAAATCTATAGCAGTGTATTATATGCAAAAAAAAAAGAACTTTCACATGAAGTAGAGAGTTATGAAGAGATGTTAAAGAGGCTATATAGCAATAGACCGAGGCATAACACCTAGGAGGTGGAATAGAATTCCGGGAAACGAATAGCGCAAGGTGGTTTTTCCATGACAAGCCTACGCACATTAGAATAGAGGCAAAATAATCATTAAGGTAATTAGCTATATCACTGATGGGTAATAGTTATCACATTAATAGATAGGCTAGGAGGAGTGGAGGCTGCCTTCTCTCTTCAGTCAAGTCCACCCCAGCTTTTTTTATTTGAATCGAAAGAGAAAAATCTAACAAATATAACGTTGAAAACTTCATCAAAATTGGATGTAAAATATAAAAATATTTATGACTTCTTTTTTACGATTTGCTTATTTTTCACAAAAAGTTATACGCACAACTCAGTGATATGCAAATGGGAGGGTCGATGATGTCCATCATTCACTGTTTCTTTGTTGAATTATACTATTGTTTGGATTATACAATCTTTTAATTTTGACATATTCAACAATACGGACCAATAACCATAAACTGTTTAAAATAATGGTAATTCAATATGTTCAGGGAAAAATAAAATTTAGTTTCACATAACTATCAAGATAAAATCAGATTTTTTGATATTTCACATAATAAAATAGATACATTATAGAACTAGAGAGTGAGTGACGCCATCAGTCTCGTCATTTGCATACCGAACAGGATGTGCATATAACCATTTGTAAAATTAAACGAAACTTAAATATGTCATAACTTTTTTATTTGGCATTCAATTTTGATGAAAATTTCAGTGTTATGCTTGTTGGATTTTTCCCCTTTTATCAAATCAAATTTTGTTGGGGGTGGACTTGTCATTCACAAACACCCAGAAATTTTCAATGTTTTCATTGAAAAAAGGCAAATCGTATGCTCGGTTCTGTATTGTCAGTCTCTAAGTCTTTGACCGCATCTTCCATATTCTCCTTGTTCAAAACAATCGTTCTTCGATTCTTAAGTACGGTGAACCAGCTTGGCACTTGCATACGAAATACCTATCCCAAAAGGTCGAAACAGTTTAGAGACGAGCCACCCGCATAATACTTAAACAAAGAAGGCAAGAAATGTCCTATCATGAAAGATTACTAAAACTCAACTGGCAAACATAGTCACGGAGGAAATTTTCACTACTAATTTATGTTGTTTTGGCTTTCTATGGTATTGTACGTTGTGATGCAGTTAGGTGTTCCGTTGTGATTAACATTCGGCATTTGGAGGTCGTGCAGTTCAACCACCTCCGAGCGCGAACAAATCGACTTCATCTATCAGCTATCAATTCTTTTCCCCGTTACTGGGATGAATTGCCGGCAAGTTTGCGCTCTGGGGTGGTTGTTAACTCACTTGTTTCCCGGGCTTGTTTCATGGACAAATGAGCTAAGGAACAATTTATGCTCACCCAGTAATGAATGACTGTATTCATCTTTGCACGAGTTTATTATTTATTTAAACAGCTAATTTTGATATTCTAAGTTAAGATGATATCAAGTAGACCTATGTTATTCTATTATGATTAATCTTAAACCTTTTTGTTCATACCCACTCTTTTATACCCTTCTGTTTTGTAAGCACCCACTGGATGGGGTCAAATAATGGTCTTTATTGACTACAGTAATCCAGTTTACTTTATTTGACCCTGGCAGTCCAGTGGGTGCTCAATCTATATTCTGTTCTGTCTATTATGTGTTGAACTACACTGTACCAGTTTCTTATACTTTTTATTGCCGAAATAAATAATAATAACAATAATTAAGCATGAATATCGTGTTTCTTTATTTTGCAAATCTGACAATTCATTTCCTAACATTTTCTTTCTGCGGCCAGATGGGAAAGGGATCTTTCAAGTATGCCTGGGTTCTCGACAAGCTGAAGGCGGAACGTGAGCGTGGTATCACCATCGACATTGCTCTCTGGAAATTTGACACAGAGAAGTTCAAAATCACTGTCATTGATGCTCCTGGCCATCGTGATTTCATCAAGAACATGATTACTGGAACCTCACAGGTGAAAAAATAAAGATTAATCTTAACACATAAAAGGTGAACTCCACCTTAAAAGTAATTAAGTTGAATCATTTTGTACACAAATAAAAATCCAAAATTTTACCAAACATAAAGATGGTAGAGGACGCATGTGCCTATTTGTAGAAAATCTGACAAGCATAAACAACGAGTCAATATATCAATTTCGCCCAGAGGCGGATCCAGGGGCCCCGGGTCCAATTCTATTTGCAGAGCAAAAAGAAAAAAGGGGGAAAAGTAGAAGAAGACGATTAATTAAAGTAAGGTTATGGGAAGACTTGGAAAAACAAATCTTTTATATCACAAAAATTCTCGCTCGCGCCTCGCGCTCGCATTGCATGTTCGATGTCTGAGAAACATATCTTGCTCAATAGGTTGATATGGAGCTTCAAATGTCAAGCTTTGTAATCAATATACAAAGCAAAATTCAGCTCGGACATCGAGCTTTCATTATTTTTGTTTATTTACAAATTGATTTTTTTAAGTGCAGCTGTAAAGTGTCCGTTTTATGGTCTGAGTATCAAAATTTTCAGCTCGTGCTGCGCGCTCGCATTATTTGTCAAGTACGTACATAATCTCATTTCAGTCTCCTTTCTTCACACAAATAAAAGCAAACAGAATTGTTTGTTATATTTGTAATCAATTTGTTTAATTATTGTTTTACTCTTGGGAGAGTGCGGTCACCGACACCTCAAAAACAAACAACACAGTCGTTCTCAAATTAACAACACCTCGAAAACATAATGTAACAACTGGCATCTAACTCAGCTTGCATGCTGATTTGAATTACTCAGACTATTCTAGTAATCGTCATGATTACACATTCTAAAGAACATTGCTCTCGTGTATAACATGTAAAATGGTTGCATATTCATGAAACATCAATATTTGAAATCTTAGTGATCGTATGTCAATTACACTGAACGATTACGTATGAATTTCCTTCATAATTAGAATAATGAAACGATAATCAAATATTTATGAATTATCGAATCTTAGAAATTGAGTTATCATTCAACTTGATAACTAAGATTTTGCTTGCGTACTGCAAGCAAAACCATGGACCTTGAGATAGGCGAAAACAGAGCTAAACCAAATAAGGAAAATTCTCTGAAATTCCTATCCGACCCCATTAAGGCGATCGAGCGAACAAAGAAAATAGCTCCAAGGTCATCCTACATTTTTACTAACCCTATCTGATTTTGGTAAGGAAATAAATTTTTGACCACCTAAAAATATGGTTTTATAAATCTCTGTGTTAAGGGAAAAAATATGCTACTTCCCTGTATGGTGTGATGACCGCGAATGAAAGCTAACCCGAAATCTCCCTTCCACCCAACATAGCAACAATAGCATGTTGCGTAACCACATGCAATTCAACATTCCCCCTCAAATGAGATAACAATTCTCTTTCTATACAATGCTAAGAGAATTTTACAATCTCATTTCAGTCTCCTTTCTTCACACAAATAAAAGCAAACAGAATTGTTTGTTATATTTGTAATCAATTTGTTTAATTATTGTTTTACTCTTAGGAGAGTGCGGTCACCGACACCTCAAAAACAAATATTGCGAGGTAAAAGATCGAATGGGATCAAAATTAGTAATTATACTTACTAGTAGTAACTATAGTATTAACATATTTGTACGTCAATGTTGTACATTTTGAACTTCCAAACTATTAAAAGTACAACCGTGAAAGTATTTACTCTTTGTCTTTACGCATGACAAACCAGGATAAGACGAATGTGACGAAAGATCTATTACCATTTTCAGCACAATGAAAATTAAAAGAAAATTATCCCATACAAACAAAATCAGCACGAAAGAGCTGGACCTTTTAACAAATGATTAAAACGTTTGAATTCAGAGATTCATTGCTCTTGCAACGGATAATTTGCTGGAAATGGAATCTTTTACGTATATGCCCTATGCCGTGCAAAACATCTCTAATTAACGAAGCTTGAAGCGGCTTCCGATGCTCCGCCAGCTCGTGCGTTCCGAGTGTGGAAAGATATCGAAGAAGACGAAGATTAGACGCAGATGCGTCCTGGCCCCCTTTATCTGCTATACCATCTGAGCTAGTTCTGAAGACGTTGCTGGTTCTTTTTGATGATTTTGATTTAGTTAGGCTTCAACGAGATTCATCAACGGCCGATTTGATAAGCTATCAGTAGGAGGTGGTGAGGTATCGGCCAGAGTGTGTGACCATCGTATACTATTTTTTTTTTTTTTAGTAATCTTTTATTCTCTTCTCTCATAAAACACAATTGAACATAGTAAAATATAACATTCATTACAAAGTTTGATTTGAACTTACAAATATTATGGTTACATTTGACAATTCTTAACAAAAATGAATTTAAACAATGTCATAAATAAATTCTAAATCAATTCAATTTGTTGTAAGTGTCTGATGTACATTCTTTTCTCTTACATTTTTATATATACATAATACATATGTTAATTGAAGCGAAAAAAAAGTACAGCCTAAAATCAAATTATTCACCATTTATCACAAAGAAAACTCTGTAAAGAAACCTGTAAGTTTATTAAAATATGGGATTTATGAGAGAAGAATTACTATTGATAATCTTCGGACCTTCCCGCACACTCACATCCCACCCCCATCACACTCAAACCGATTCACGCACAAACACCCCCTGCCCACACACCCTTACACACACACACACACCCGCACACATACCCTCACACACACATACCTCCACCAGATCAAATGCATTTCATCTGTCCGCATAAGTGTTAAGGCAGCTGTCATGAAAATAAGTGCATATCATGCATTAATTAAAAACAAAAACAAATGGATTCTGAGTATGGCGGTGTCGATCGGAGAAATGCTTGCTGCGGATTTCGCCAAGTGTTGAACGTATAAGACTAGATGTACTGGCCTCACGGGAAATGCTTGTAGATCGTGTTGGTTTGTGAGTAACTTCCGACGCTTCCAGTCCCTCCAGTACTTGCCCATAGTAGCAGGTGCCTTGGACCTCAAAACGGAATCTTGTGGAGAGGACGTTAACTCAAGAAGATACATGTTGGTTGTAATCTTTGTGTCTGAAGAACTGATTCGGCCCATGTTCCGGAGATAAGAACATTATTCTGAAAAAGAAATGGCAGTAAATGAAGTTGCAAATCGGGACAATTTTCTGACAAGACTAAATGGCGGACGTGTATTACCGCTCCCATTGCTTTCTTTGATACCAAAGACAAAGGATTACACAGCTTAAGACTTGAAAATATTTGCAACATGTATTGCTGCTATTATCGATCAAGGTGTGGAAGACAATTGCTCGAACTATAAATGATGTAGTTTCGCCGATTTGGCTATACTTTGGCTATAATTATTGCTTAATTTATCAAACGAATTTCAAAGATAATGCCGTAGGTCATAGAATAAAAAACACTGAATATCAAAGTCCAATCTTTGACTCTGAATATCAGCCTATAGTGCATATAATATATCGCAATTGTTATCCAAATTATGTAACTCAGTTCGTCAACAATACAACTACATAAGTCTTCATGACGTCAATCTTTGTATAAGCATATGCCGCTCATGGGTTAAAATCCATAACTGTCTTTGTATAAGATCCATTACTATTTTGTATAAGCATGTGCCGCTCATGGGCTAAAATCCATAATTTCTCTTTGTATAAGATCGATCACTATTTTGTATAAGCATGTGCCGCTCATGGGCTAAAATCCAAAACTGTCTTTGTATAAGATCCATTACTATTTTGTATAAACATGTGCCGCTCATGGGCTAAAATCCATAACTGTCTTTGTACATGATCCATTCCTATTTTGTATAAGCATATGCCGCTCTTGGGCTAAAATCAATAACTGTCTATGTATAAGCATGTGCCGCTCATGGGCTAAAATCCATAACTGTCTTTTTATAAGATCCATTGCTATTTTGTATAAGCATATGCCGCTCATGGGCTAAAATCAATAACTGTCTTTGTACATGTTGTATAAGCATGTGCCGCTCATGGGCTAAAATCCAAAACTGTCTTTGTATAAGATCCATAATTATTTTGTATAAGCATGTGCCACTCATGGACTAAGCATGTGCCGCTCATGGGCAAATAATGTGCCGCTCATGGGCTAAGATCTTTAACTGTCTCTAATAGGCAGGGTATACTTTGAGTGCGAAATATTTGTAATTCTGAAAATCAAATCAATCATATATACCATACAAAATGAATAAATGATATAGTGTTTAATTCTGTCTCTCATGGATCCGAAATTTACAAATAGTAAACGTATCATGCAATCGTAAAAGTTTTTTGTGTCTGAAACTTCAGAAATTAATTCAAATTACCATATTGTCACTCGTGGAAAAGAGGAGTGGACTCATGCCATTGGAAAGTCATATCTCAAAACGATTAATTTGAAAAGTAGGACCGTTAAACAAACGCATGTCTGGTTTGTACCCAATAACCTGCCCTCTGCGTAGTATGCGTAAATCTTGAATGGTAGGCAGCACGATATGTGCTGACAAAAAATTCCGAAAATGACCGAAGTCTGGCGAAAGGACTGGCCAAAAGGCAGTCTAGGGCCATTGAGACACTATGACAGTCCCAGATGACAGTGCGGATTGTAATCCGATAAGGTTTTTGTGTCTGAACCTTCAAAAATTAATTCAAATTACATATTGTCACTCGTGGACAAGAGGAGTGGACTCATGCCACTGGAAAGTCATATCTCAAAACGAATAATTTGAAAAGTAGGACCGTTAAACAAACGCTTGCCTGATTTGTACCCAATAACCTGCCCTCTGCGTAGTATGCGTAAAACTTGAATGGTAGGCAGCACGCTAACAAAAATTTCCGAAAATGACCGAAGTCTGGCGAAAAGACTGATCAAAAGGCAGCCTAAGGCCATTGACGCACTATGACAGTACCGATTGTAATCCGATAAAGGTTTTTGTGTCTGAACCTTCAAAAATTAATTCAAATTACATATTGTCACTCGTGGACAAGAGGAGTGGACTCATGCCATTGGAAAGTCATATCTCAAAACGATTGATTTGAAAAGTAGTGGACCGTTAAATAAACACTTGTCTGGTAGTATGCGTACAGTAAATCTTGAATGGTAGGCAGCACGATGTGTGCTAACAAAACTTTCGAAAATGACCGATGTTTGGCGAAAGGATTGGTCAAAAAGCAGCCGAGGGCCAATGCACAGTACCGATTGCTTTATACTCTTTTTTTTTGCATTAAATACTATATTTATACACAGACACCGGTGGGCATACCCAATTGTTCTTTCCGGCCCAGTCTTGCGTTAAACACTCAGCAGGTTCGCAACTGGAAAACGTGGTAATTGTGAATTAGAATATGATGCAAACCTATCTACCGAAAGTGGACCGAAACGTCTATCGATAATGAATTTTTCACGATTTAAAGACCAATCATCTGCCCGCTGGTTTGAATCGCGCGGAAGCCATTCTGGCTCGAAAGAAACATTGAATTCCAAACATGTGTTGTATAATTGAATACTCAAATCATGGAAAAAATATGTAGTGCTAGCACTGAAATTATTCTGCACGAATTTTGGCTGTCGGAATACCATTTCAACTTATAACCAGAGACCCGTAACCCGAAACGCTAGCGACTGATTATACTAGCATGCTGAGGTAGCAGAACGAAAAGACTAGATGGTTGCCCATTGACGGAATCCAAGTTTTTGTGCCAAAATTCAAATTCGACCTTATTACCTGCGGAGGACAAAAACTACACCTGACCAGGAATCACGTGACTCCACAGTCCTGCGCATGTGTATTGAGAAAAGCCTGCGTGGCGGTGGACCCAATTGATTCGATTTCTAAAATCAGTGCGTGCAGCGCAGTTTCTCGAACAGATCGAGACAAATTGGTTGGGGACAGCCAAAAGATGACTTGATGGAACCTGTGTTTTCTGTATCTTTTCTCTCTGGTAGGGAGAATTGCATAGAAACTGTATAAATCAGCAAGCCTAACCATTGACCCGATTGTTTGGAGATAAAAAAGGCTTTTAGACTCGCTGACTTTAAGTCCTGACAAGGCAAAATCTTTTCGAACAATCTGACTTGCAGCTAGAGCAGATACCCTATACCCTACTTGATGGCCCATAGAACGCCATCTTGTGACTAATGGCATAAGCATTTTCGTGAAACAATGACTAGCTGTATATTGAGACCTTTTGAATGGTAAAACAGAAAATGCAAAGTAACGGGTGCCAAACTCCCTAAATTCCCATCTAAAACCTAAGAACATCTACATCTGATGCACTCACACTAAGATTCCAAATTGAAAGTTAAGAAAAAGAAATTACGTGAAAACATGTCCGTCAAAATTCAGTTCTTCGTATTTGAACTGTGTGAATTGATATACGTGTCTTAAGTCTACCACAAGTCAAAGTTTCTTTCCTTCCGATACCATGAACGGATTAACATTAGTGGTGGAGAAAAATGCTCTTTTATACTTCCCGTTTCTAGCTTTTAGATAGCTTTTACAACGAAATCTGAATGATTTAGGCTAGAGGATAGATCTGTTATTTTTCAAATACGCCCTAGGTGTTAGGGTCAATCATGTTAATTGAACAGGTAACATAACCGTGATTTCAGATGTCGTTCACAAATGTCGGTGAATTGAAATGATCATACCAGTATTGTTTACATCGTTTCAAACGGCCTACAACCCCGACAAATTCTGAATTCAACATGGAAGAATTAATCTCATACTCTTTTCCAAACGAAAAAGAAGTATTTTCGGTACTTATCTTTTCAATTGAATCTTATGGTTTGTTTCCTCCCTGAAGAGCATCTCCGCTTCTCTGAGAACACTGGAACTTTCCGGTATAGATTAAATTTGGTGAGTTCTTCGATTTTTCCACACCCGTCTTCGTTGTGATCGAATTGGCGCTGGCAGCCCATTTTCGTAAATGATTTAGAGGTTGTCTTATAGCACCCTTCACTGCAGCGTCGAGCTGCATGCTGGATTCTTCAGATAAATCGCTTTTCAGCTTTTCCAATTTAGAACCTAGTACTATAGCAACGAAGTCCAGATTCACCAACGATTCATTTGGGTTGGAGTTACTGCACTCGGGTTGTGCATTTGTATCCATAATGTAGTTGAGAGCGAAAAAAAATATGCTACTTCCCTGTATGGTGTGATGACCGCGAATGAAAGCTAACCCGAAATCTCCCTTCCACCCAACATAGCAACAATAGCATGTTGCGTAAGCAACAATAGCATGTTGCGTAACCACATGCAATTCAACATTCCCCCTCAAATGAGATAACAATTCTCTTTCTATACAATGCTAAGAGAATTTTACATTCTCTAGTCTTCATGTATTCCGCAGATTCTCAAAATATCCGTTTTCATGTCTGATTGTCAAAACCATTTTGATTGGTGAGTTATGTATACCCTATATTAATTCTATAACTATAACTATTTAAAATTCCCTTTTCTCGGCAGTTTATCAATAATTTTGTTTTGGGATTTGCGCTCGCATTAATTGTTAAAAATATATTAACCCTGCATCATATCCATAATGGGAAAATGAATAAAACATCCAGATTGTCAGGACCTGATAACAACAAATTTAGTGATCCCTAAGGGCTTAATAGATTGATAAGATAACAAATTTTTCATGCATTCCTAACAATTGAATTGTCCCTTTTTCAGGATGGAATATCGACATTACGTCCGATCCATATCCACTTCACAATTTTCATTTCCAGTGCTTGAAATAGTGCTTAAATTGACCGTTTTTCAGATCAGAATATCAAAGATTTTCTGATCGCACTTCGCACTCACATTATTAATGTAGGAAAATACCCAATTACCAATATTCATGGTTTAAATCTCATTTTTTCCGCTCGCGCTTCGCGCTAACATTGTTAAAGGACAAGTCCACCCGAACAAAAAGTTGATTTGCATAAAAGAAGAAAAATCCAACAAGCATAAATTTCATCAAAATCGGATGTAAAAGTTTCACTTAATTTCTCAAAATAGTTATACGCTCATCCTGGCTGGTAGGAAAATGAAGAGACTATGACATCATCCACTCACTATTTATTTTGTATTTTATTATATGAAATATTTTCATTTCTCCTCATTGTCAAATAAAACAACGATTAATTCCTCCCTGAACATTTGGAATTAGCATTGTTTAATACTATATGGTTCAGTCAAGTTGGTCCTTATTGTCAAATCTATAAAAAATGAAATATTGTATAAACCACTGTTTTGTGAAAAATAAGTGAAATTTTAAAATGTCAAAACTTTCTTATTTTACATCCGATTTTGATGACATTTTCAGCACTTTGCTAGTTCGATTTTTCTCTATATTTTTATATCAGCTGGGGTGGACTTGATCTTTAAGTTATATACATATCCTGTTCATGATCACTTACACTGCTTAAAATTCTCCCTTTTAGGTCAGAATGTCGAAGATTTTCAGCACGCGCTTCGCACACGCATTATTTGATTGTTCAAAGAAACAAACACAAATTAACTTTGAACGGTCGATCGGGGAGATTTAGGTGAACCAAAAAATCCGCCTCCCTATAGCGAAAGCTGGATCCGCCCATTATTTTTCCCACAATTTTCTTGTGTGAATCTTGTAAAAAAAAACTTTTATCACAATTTCCGAAATAAGGATGGTCAACTTAATTTTTGAGGGTTCAGTTGAAAAGTCGAGGTACACGGTACAAGCACGACGTCCATCCACCTTTTAATGACAGTGACCCCCGGAAGTGCTTTTCAGAAGATTTTGGGCATTAGAATTATACGTACTAGGACGGTTTTCTAGTAAAGTTTTTTTTCGGTTCGAACCTCTAAATAGACTTATCATTGTTTCTTTTATTTCATTTGATATTGTTACTTTTATTTTATTTGATATCATGTAGGCCGACTGTGCTCTGTTAATCGTAGCTGCCGGTGTTGGCGAGTTCGAAGCTGGTATCACCCAGAATGGGCAGACTCGTGAGCATGCCTTGCTGTGCTATACTTTGGGAGTCAAACAACTCATCGTCTGTGTGAACAAGATGGATAGTTCGGCGCCCCCGTATTCCGAGAGCCGTTTCAATGAGATTGTAAAGGAAGTCACTGCCTATATCAAAAAAGTGGGCTATGATACCAAGGCTATCCCCTTTATTCCCATCTCTGGATGGCACGGTGATAACATGCTTGAGCCTTCTGCAAATGTAAGTCTTCGAAGGGGAATCCAGCACAACTGGGGAGTTGTGGGGGGGGGGAGATAAATCAATTCATTTTTTTTTTCAATTCAATTTAATCAGTGAAGGAGTCTCTGCAAATTTGGAGAAAAACAATTGACAAACAATACAATTGTTTTCATTTTGGTTGAATTGTAAGAAGGTTCAGGTAATCACTTACCTAGAGGAGTAATTTGCTCGGAGACCAAAAATGATTTAAAATACTCAAAGTAGTACATATATCATTTTACTTTTTTATAAACTGGTTGGCGAAGGGACATTAAGTGTGGACGGTATGTGCAGCACGTAGGAGGGATCACGTTTAATTTAAATTCCTCCCCAGCTCTTTGTCATTTTGTGAAAATCTTTATTGCACAGTTCAGTTTAGTTTATTTCACTTCCATTTTCCGATAATAAACATAACAAACATACATACATATGTATAAATGTACATAACAGAATTAGTGTCATAAGAATATACTTCAATAATTAATTAACAAATTCGTAGGAAATAGTCGGAGTATATACAATTCTTATTGTTCCAAACACATTTTGATAATTAGACAAATAATAGATTACAGTCAGTATGTGAAAATGAAAAGCAAAGCTTGTAATGGTAAGTCCCTTGGGATAAATTTATAGTAATCTTAATCGTATGTAATTAAAAGTAAAGTAGGACAATCTTGACCAGTTCTCGCTGGCGAGAGAAAATTTAGAACAGAAATCAGTCGTGTCATTTGTCTACCCAATGCTTACAGATGCCTTGGTTCAAGGGGTGGAAGATAACACGTAAGGCTGGAGACGCAAGTGGAATTACCCTTTTTCAAGCACTTGATGCCATTGTACCCCCTTCGAGGCCAACAGAGAAGCCTCTTCGACTTCCTCTCCAAGATGTCTACAAGATTGGAGGTATGTAGGAAGTCAAGTACATGCAGAGCTGCAAAGGGCCGCTACTGGAGCACAAAAATCAAAGGGAAATTCATGGGGAAATAAAACCATATCGTCGCACGCACCATGAACCGTCCTCTCTGCGCACTTCGATGCGACAGTTAAAGGGGAAGTTTACCCTGAAGAAAACTTTGTTGTAAAAATAGCAGAAAAAATAGTAAAAAATATTGGTGAAGGTTTGAGGAAAATCCGTTAAAGAGTAAGAAAGTTATTAGAGTTCAAAATTTTGGATTTGTGACGTCATAAACGAGCAACTGCCCCATGTGTTATGTAATATAAAATGTATGAATTTCAAATTTTGTATGGTTCCTGATGACTTAATTTTGTTTTCTTTTCATGATCGGGTGTGAAATGATTTGTCTATTGATATACAAAAGTTACAGTGAAAACCATTTTCAATTTTCTGAGAAAATGACATTTCATTGATTTTTTACCATTCGCTATGTAGGAATGCTGCTCGCATATGACGTCACAAATCAAATAATTGAAATTCTAATAACTTTTTAATTATTTGATGAATTTTTCTCAAACCTTCGGCAATATTTTTTATTATTTTTTCTGCTATTTTTACAATAAACTTTTTGTCAGGGTGAACTTCCCCTTTAAGCGCAATGTATCTATTCCACGAACCGTCCTCTCTGTTACGTTGCCCACTGTGGAGTAAATAATTAACTTCAAGAAAATATAAAGATACGGGATGAAACTTTGGAACCTGAACTTTTTAACGAAGACAGTGGTAAATAATTTGCTCTCCTTGTAGGTGCACTTATTGCTGGTTTAAATAAAATCTTTAAATGCGTTTTCTTCAAAAGTAACTTTCGCATCGAAGTGCGCAGAGAGGACGGTTCGTGGTGCGTGCGACGATATGGAATCAAGGAAGGGCTCGTTTACTTGCATATTTTATGATATGACCGTCTGCTATAGGCCTAGACCGATTTGGTTCGAATTCTATTTAATGGTAATTTCTGAATGGGGGTGTTGCTTATGGTTACACTTCGTAATTCCGAAGGTTCTTTATTTCGAAGGTTCGTAAGTTCGAAACACGTAAATTGCCTATACCTCGATGTTCCTTAATCCAAAAACGTAAATGGGTTCGTTAATCCGAACATTTATGGCGTTATTCCGAAGGTTCGATAATCCGAAAAAGAATGAAGGTGCGATGTTCCGACTTGACCAAAGTTTGTTGACCCTAAATGACCTTTGACCTTGGTCATGTGACCTGAAACTCGAGCAGGATGTTTACTAAAACTTGATTACCCATATGCCCAAGTTTCATCAACTAGGTCCATATATTTTTTAAGTTATGATGTCATTTCAAAAACTTACCCTTCGGTTAAGATATTGAAAAATAATTCTCCAAACATGGTCTATGTTCATTGACCATAAATGACCTTTGACCTTGGTCATGTTACCTGAAACTCAGGCAGGATGTTCAGTAATAGTTGATTAAGCTTATGCCCAAGTTTTATGAACTAGGTTCATATGTCATTTCAAAATCTTAACCTTAGGTTAAGATTTGATGTTGACTCCGCCGTCGGCGTCGGAAAAGCGGCGCCGTCTCGCTCTGCTATGAAGGCGAGGCCAAAAGGAACCAAGATGTCGATCGATATAACTTGCCCTCCATTCTCCTAAACAATTCGAGAGCCCCATTGAATAAAAAGGATCACTTAGAAACTGTCGCCCAACTGAAGTCCGTTGATGTAATCGCTAGCTATCTCAGATACATGGCTAAGACAAGACACACAACTTGATCACTTACATGTATCTATGAACGGTTTTCTTCTCTTCTCCATGTTCTCAAGACCCCGCATTGGAAGAACCGGTGGTGGAGTCGGGTGGTATGTCCAGGAAGAATTTCGCCTTAAATTGGCTGACACCTATGTCCCTGAAGATATTGAAATAATGTTTCTGATCCTGAGACCCCCATACTGACCGCGTTCCTTGTCATGCATTATTATACGTGTGATCTATTCCCCCTTAGAATAATAATAACTCAGACATGTCAGATGCGTATACAGTGCGTATAAAAAAAAAAAAAACGGGAACGATCTTAAAAGTCTATATAATTTTCGTTAAAAATTATATGATCTCTATATTTTGGTGTTAATAGGTGCTCTGAAGTCTTATCTTTCAAATGCCATTAAAAAAGTTTAGTTTCGTTCATGCTTGAGCGAACATAGAATGATTTTGTCTGGGGTTAAAAAGGAGACTTGCGCCAAAATGGCATAAAATGATAAATATGATGGTAATACTTCTTGCTAAGCACCAGACTTCCTCCTAACCTTTTCCTTATCTTTGCCATAACTTTCGAATTATCTGGTCAAAATTTATTTCCAAATCTTCTTATTTGCTTGAATATTTCTGCCGTTGTTCCTTATTAATATGTTCTCTTTTAGCTTTGGATAATCCCTCTTTAGGCAAGAACAATTTTTTTTTAATCCGAAGTATGGGAGAGCGTATTTTTTCCAAATCCTTTCGTTGTGTGCTACGAATCATGGCTGAGACACTCAGAAATAAGAGTGTTCATTACATTTAGATTATGAATATTCATCAGATTCCGGTTGTAGGATTTAAATTCTCCAATCATCAACTCCATCATCATTGCCATCATTGTCATCATTTTCATCATCATCATCATAATCACCAACAGCAAATTCGATTTTACATTCATCCATTATTAGTTTTTTTAAACTTCATCCTCTCTTCATCTCATTACCATTACTACCACCATCTTGCTGTCACGACACAGAAACTTTACATACAAATCACATGTCATAACAATATTCTGAAGTTTTTGGTAATATTTAATATTCCTCCTGAGTAATGACATAGACATTTTTTCTATTTTCAATACAAACAATATATCATCTGATAATAACTATTACTCAACTTAAGATTTACTTCTAGATTTAGAGACATGGAACATAAATTCAGTTTGCTTCATATTAATGCTCGAAGTCTGAACAAAAATTTTGAGTCATTGGAATCATTACTTTTCACTTTAAACAATTTCCAATTTTCCATTATTGGTGTCACTGAAACATGGCTTCACAATACTTCACCTAACATATTCAGTTTGCAAAACTATAATCTCATCAGTGAACATTTACAATTCAAAGTAAGGAAAGAAATATCATTAAAACAGAGTGAAACTGTATTCATAGAAATCACGAAGCCAAAAAGCAAAAATATAATTATTGGATTGATTTATAGACCCCCTCATGATAAAGTAAATTTATTTTGTGAAAAGGAAGAGAAACAAATATATTTAATGGGTGATTTTAACATCAACCTGTTATCCCAAAATAATGAACACGATTTATTCCTACACACAATGCATTCATTTGGCTATCATCCCCATATAGATAAACCGACTAGAATTGATAGCCTTTCATCAACACTTATCGACATTTTTTTAAATATATTAAACAGAGATATTACCAGCGGATTGTTAATATCTGATATATCAGATCATTTGCCGGTTTTTCATTTTGCGATAATGATATTCCAAAAGAAAATATACTCAAATCGACAAGGTATAGACAAGAATCTCAAAATAACATTGAATCGTTTAAAAGGGATCTTGCAATTGAAGAATGGTTGGATGTATTTCATGAGTCTAATCCAAACATTGCATACACAAATTTTAACAATAAATTGCAGATATTTTACGAGAAGAATTTTCCCCTGATATCACAGGTCAAAAGAAAGAAGGCAAAAATGCCATGGATTTCTAAAGCAATTTTAAGATCCATACGTACCCGAAATAAACTTTACAAGGCATTTTTAAAGAACCCTTCTATTCAAAACAAAAATAAATACAAAACTTATAGAAATAGACTAACTAATACAATTCGAGCTTCTCGCAAATTATATTATTCCGAGAAGCTTTACAAAGTCAAATCAAACATGAAAGCAACATGGGAGATTATAAATGATTTGATTGGCAAGAAACCCAAAATATTACCCAAAGATAATTTCACAGCTCATAATCTTGCGATAAATTCAGAAGATGTAGCAGATACCTTTCATTCCTTTTTTGTTAACTTAGGACCCTCTTTGGCAAACAAACTTGACAGAACTGATGAAAAGTTTGGAAAATTTCTTCCCACACCCATTAACTCTTCTTTATTCTTTAATCCAACAAATGTTCAGGAATTAATTGAAATAACAAAAAATCTCAAATCAAGCAAATCACAGGGAATTGATAGAATTAGTACTTCCCTTCTTAAGCAGATCATACACTATATTGCCTCTCCTTTGTGTCATATTTTTAATCTGTCAATTAGCACTGGAATATGTCCTGATTCCCTAAAAATTGCAAAGGTAAATCCTGTTTTTAAAAAAGACAACCCGCATGAAATAACAAATTACAGGCCTATATCTATTCTTCCCAGCATTTCCAAAATATTAGAGAAGATTATTTACAATAGACTTCATAAGTTTCTAGATACTTTTCATTTTCTAAATTCTAACCAATATGGATTCAGGAAAGGACATTCGACTGATCAGGCGTTAATACAAATATACGATAAAATTACAAATGCAATGGCAAATAAAGAACAAATAATAGGCGTATTCATGGACTTAAGCAAAGCCTTTGACACTCTCGACCACCAGATATTACTTTAAAAACTTGAAAATTATGGAATTCGCGGAATTACACTATCTTGGTTTAAGAGTTATTTGTCCAATAGAAAACAATATGTAATTCACAATAATGTTCCTTCTGATTTTCAGTTAATACAATGCGGAGTTCCACAAGGATCAATCCTAGGCCCCCTGCTCTTTTTAATATATATCAATGATTTGACTTCTGTAACACCTTTATTATCATATGTATTATTTGCAGATGACACCAATATTTTTTGTTCACATAATAGCTTAGAAACTTTAGTAGATATAATTAACCGTGAATTACCAAAACTATCTTTGTGGTTTAAGTGTAATAAGCTTTCACTCAATATAGATAAAACAAACTTTATATATTTCAAGCATACACACTTACATGGTAACGAATTTCCTTATGATATAAACATAGACAATATTCCTCTCAAGAGAAAAAGAGAAACAAAGTTTTTAGGTGTCACAATTGATGAAAATTTAAATTGGAATGAACATGTACGTTGAATAACTACTAGTATTTCTAGAAACGTTGGTATACTTTACAAAACGAAGAACATAATTCCACATACAACTCTTGTCATACTATACAATTAATTAATATTGCCTTATATATCGTATTGCAACATAGTTTGGGCAACATGTGCAAAAACTAAAATTAATACAATATACTTACTACAGAAAAAAGCAATTCGAATCTGTACTGATTCCCAATATTTATCACACACAAATCCATTATTCCATAAACTAAAGACTCTAACAGTATTTGATATAAATACTCTTCAAAGCTTACTACTTATGTTTAAGTACGTAAATAACATGCTCCCACCTTCATTCCACATTTTTTATACTCTGAATACATCTATTCATTCATACCCTACCCGTAACTCTTCAAATTTCCATTTAATTAACCCCAAATTGCTTATTGCGCAGAGATCCATAAGACACCATGGTCCAGATTTGTGGAACTCTCTACCAGAGCCTGTTAAACAATGTTCGTCTCTTCATTCATTTAAGGCAAACGTTAAATCGTAAACCTGGGAGTAAACATAGATTGATCGAATGGTTCGATTGGCATGCCGCCAATCACCAATCGATCAGCAAAATTTACACTAATCGAATGTTCGGCAGATCCCGATTATGACATTGGGAGAACTCGAATACCCAAGTAATAATAACAAAATGACAAGAAAACAATGATGACACTTCATACAGGTTTAAAAATTATGTTACCGAGATAATTTTTCAAAAATTATCAATGATTGTGTGTTGTGTCACATTCACAGTTACACACCAACATGAAAGCGCTCCGAATTTTTTTTAATCCCACCCAACCTTGCCCTCGATACACAAAATGAGTTCATTGTCTGCGTGCACAAAACAATAGGAAAACACACAACCAAGCTCACTTGAGCTGATTGGACCTTCGGATAGCCAATGAAATTTTTGGGGAAACAAAGAAGTAGGCACGTGGTTCCGTTATCAGGAGAGGCCATGACTTCAGAAATAAATTGACCCCTCCCCCATCTGTGTGTGTGTGAGGGAGAGAGAAAGATAAGGGTGGGAGCCGGAGAATTCCTTTCATGTTTCAAAACAATAATGCAACCTTTTTTCTATCCCCCTCACACAATGAAAACTACATTCCAACATGCGCCCGTCTTCACCGGTACTTTCTCGACTAGTCTCCAAAAATAGACCCAGTTATACATGTAGTTTCAATGATAAAAAATCGTAATTTTAAAAGGTATTCAAAATTAAATATTTTGCAAAATATTTTTTTGAAATACCTTTTGAAAATGTGTAGAATCGTGGGCAGTGCCACAAGTGGGGGCGGGGACATGGTGTGGGCAAGGGATGTAATTGTTCAAGAAATGCTCCACATGGGGTCAGTCTCAAAGAATAGTTCATGAATGAGTTGTTTACATCTTTGGGCTTTGGACTTTGGACTCGGCTGATCTGGGCTGATTCATTCATATGCAGGGGTGTGGAGGGATGCGTGCATAATACCAGAGTACCAGCATGGATTTAGGAAGGATTTTCATTGGAACAATAAACTGAAAGTTTTAATCTCATTTCATGTAGTTTCTTTTGATATAAATATCATGGAGAAGGGGGAAAAGGTCCTACTTTCATTTATTCTAAACATGTGACTTTGATGGAGATTTCTTCATGGGGTGGGGGGGATCACCATAAAGTAGGTCAACTATTGTGACTTAAAGACCTGATTCCCGACGAACAATCGAATCATTCGATTATTTTTTCAGGAAATAATTGAATGGTAAAAATGACAATCGTCCCAGGCCTAACATCCATGCACCATAGCGGTCACGCACAATTCTCAAACTCCTTTGCTATTCGTTCATTGTGTGCAGAGAGGGCGGGATAAAATTACACAGTACAACTCCTTTGCTATTCGTTCATTGTGTGTATAGAGGGTGGGATAAATGACAAAAAACAGTAGTACAAGTACATGTTCCTTGTATACAGCGCGTCCCAAAAAAATGTCCCTCTGTCATAGGACTGGATTAATTCTAAAATGTGGAAGGATTCTCAAATAAATGTTCATGAGTAGAAAGCTCATTTCATGATCTAACTTCTATGAAAATTTCATTGGTCGCGCTTCAGCGGTTTTGAATACACACTCTGTTACGTAACAGTGGTGCATTTTAGCCCATTCCAAGTTTGCAGTATTGATGCATTTCTTCATTTGTCTATGGCATGTTAACCCCCATTCTTACATCCAGGATCTTAGCAGGGATATTTCCCTAATCATATCCAGGCTCATTAAATCATAAACTTGAGCATGTTCAGAAGGACAAGAAACATAAAAATTAAGTTTGTTTGATGATTGATAAGGGGAATCAGTGCACCAATTTTAAAGAAAATGTGAATGATGGATGGGTAAAATAAGCTGAAAAAAGGGGAATCCACAAGTTAATCACCCTTTGCGCAAAGGATTTTTACCAAAGAAAATTTTGACTTTTTCTTTTAAAAAGTTACATTGAATTATCAAACTTGACCTCAGTAGCTTACTAACAAAAAAAAATATATTAAACCAAAGATGCAGTATTGTTGGAATTATGCATGAAACAGACATGACCTGTTGTCTCAATCATTGTGCATCTCCCGTTTATCAAACATGAAATGTACTGTCAAATACTGTTTTCGCCCTTCTGAACGAGCTTGGTTAGATCATGGAGATTTTCCTGGTCAGATCAGGGAATTCCTTGGTCAGAACAAGGAGATAGAGTTAATATCTCCTTGGTCAGAATGGTCAAAGGGGGTTGATATGCAAGAAAATGCAGAACACAGAGCAGTGCTGCATGCATGCAAACTTGGAATGGGCTGAAAAGCACCACTGTTACATAATAGGCTGTGTATTCAAAACCACTGAAGCGAGACCAATGAAATTTTTATAGAAGTTAGAACAAGAGATGGGCTTCCTATATCTATACATTTCATTGAGAATAATTTTTATTTTTGGAAGTTATTTAGCCGCATATCAGAGGGACATTTTTTTTGGGACGCGCTGTACAATGCATTTATTCCAAGTTCCACTCCCATCATATCAGTAAGCCCAGCTACCGGTAGGTCATGGAAGTAGGTCAATTTTTGAGTGCGTGATTTCTGATATTCCAGGAATCTCGATTAATCGAACTAATCGATTGTTTCCTCTGGCGAACAATCAAATGGCAAAAAGGGTATTCTTCCCAGGCCTACTTGGCATGCCATGAGGTAATTTGGATAAAGAATTAGGTGAAATTAATTTTCATGACATGTTACATGTTGGATGTCAAATTCAAGACTCAAAGCAATGCAATGATATGTTATCCTGTCCTGAAGTGATTCTGAAGAATAATGAAACTTTCTTTTAAAACCTTATACAGTGAGTGTTGTCAGACTATTGAAGTTCATTTTTTCTTAAGTAAATAATGTGGTTTGGTAATGAATCTGATGTATAACATCGACTATGGAAAGCCCCCCCCCCACGCCGCGAAACTGTAACACCTACAAATAATTTATTACATGCCCCTTAAAAAGTGGCGTTTGGTGCCCCTCTGTATGGCCTTGGTGCCCTCTGCTGCCTGGCTTTAGTGAAAAAGTGCCCCTCAAAAAAGTGGCCTTGCCCCCCCCACCAAAAAAAAATCCTATTTCGAGGCCTGTATCAGAATACTTGAAGTAAAATTTTTGTGTCGTATCCTTTTTATCGTGAATTTATTCCTCCTTCGATTTAGTCATTACCAACATGACCAATATCTTCATCATGACCATCATCATCTCCATGGCCTTCATCATCATCATCATCATATCACCGTCACCCTCAGCTATTTGAAAATATATGCCCATTCTGCTTAATAAAATGTATTAATTAATTCAATTAGTATAAGTTTGGGATTGTCATTTTTTTTCAAGCAATCTGCTTATGATGACAATCCTTCTCCTGCAAATTGTGAATATCATATAGTTAATCATTTTTGTCTGGAATGATCTTTTTAGTACTCTTTATTTATAATTCATGCCAAAAATGCTAACATATTATGTTTATTATGTAATGAAAAATGTATTATACGAATGTTATGGATGCAGAAGAAAACAATAAATCAATTCAAAATCAAATCAAATCTTATTGTCAAATCTATAAAAATGAAATATTGTAAAAAACAAAAGAAATAGTGAGTGATTGACATCATCGACCGACTCACCTAGTTGTGCATATCACTGTTTTGTGAAAAATAAGCGAAACTTTAAAATGTCATAACTTTCTTATTGAGCATCCAATTTGGATGAAATTTTCAGCACCATGATAGTTTGATTTTTATGTATATATTCAAGTCAGCATTTTCCTAGGGTGGACTTGACCTTTAAGTCTATAGATTTTGCTATTCGAATTGGCACCAAACAACTCCGTCAAAGTCTCATCTATGAACAATTCCAATGCAAATCGAAAAGATTCCACAACAGTCCACTCCCCTACTTCGTCGATCTGTTAAATGGCAAAAATAACCTTGATTACAGTAGTTCGCTCGCTCGACCATACTCACGTTTACTTTTTTATGCAAATTTCTTAATCAAATATACACTTTTTTGCCAATCTCTCTTTCTTTCTGATTGCCTGTAATTTTCATAGTCTGATTTCCTTTGCTCTGTTAAAAAACCCAAATACATTTCTACGTTTGTAATAACTAATGGTCATTGCATTTCCTTTGCATCTATCATTCCATCGATTGCTTTTTACTTATTTGATACAATGCAACACCTTACAGCCGCAATCATTAATCAGTAATGAATCATCTAATACTTGATCTGTAATTGGATTTTTGTTGACTTCCTGAATATGATTTTCTTTTGTTTTACCAGTTGATTTCATTATGCATTCTTCCTGCCTATTAATGCAATATTCAATTTATTGCGGTTTATAATTTCACCTACACTTAGAACTCCTTTATGTAATTAGATCCGTCATAATGAAAATCTTTGTGTAATTTAATCTATTATGTATTGAATCCATTTAAAAAATTCTGTATACTATCTTAAATGTTCTTATATTTTGTAAATATGAATATTTCAGCCACTGGCTGCCAATCATGTATTGCCATGATTACTACTCTATTCTATTATACAGTGCGTCCCAGAAAAAACGAAACCGAGATTTAGCGATCATTTATCATTACTTAATCATAAATAAAATAAACAAATGACCTACCAATTTAAAGCTTAGAATCTCCTCTTTCATCTGATATTACTTAGATTATTTCTCATTCACGCATGAGTGAGCAAATGTAATTTGAAGAAAGGATATCAAAAACTCATTTGGCGGGGGGTATCTGGGTTTCAAAAAGAAAACCACATTTTTGAAAAGTTCAATATCTCCTCTTTAATTTGATACCTAAATTACAAAAAATGGTCACGAAATAACAAAGTTCTGGTCATTTGAAATAAGGCTTGAATTTCAATAATTTCATAAAATGAAGAGGTTCTCCAGGATGGCTTTCAAACTCTCTCGACACTCTGTTTTGTTGACGATCAGCCATGCATTAAATCTTTTGTTCACCATGCGAAAGCTTCTGTGGGAAACCGGTGAAAACACGTTTATCTCATGAAATTATGGAAATACAAGCCTTATTTTAAATGAACAGAACTTTTTTATTTTTTGACCATTTTTTGTAATTTTGGTACCAAATTAAAGAGCAGATATTGAACTTTTCAGAAATGTGGTTTTCTTTTTGAAACCCAGATAACCCCCGCCAAATGAGTTTTTGGTATCCTTTCTTCAAATTGTTTTTGCTCACTCATGCGTGAATAAGAAATAACCTAAGTAATATCAGATGAAAGAGGAGATTCTAAGCTTTAAATTGGTAGGTCATTTGTCTATTCTATTTATAATTAAGTTATGATAAATGATCGCTAAATCTCGGTTTCGTTTATTCTGGGACGCACTGTATATAAGGCATAAGGGTATTGGCAATTTGCTGATTTATTTATGGCATGAAACGGGAACGACCACAATTTGGTAAAGATCAAGTCCACGCGATGAAAGCCTAAAAGTGCCACCCAGATGCTCAGATAATCATCTCTTCATGTCTACGATCCTTGAAAGAGATGATAAGATGACACATGGATCCAACTAGGATCCACGGATGACAAGATCTTTGATCTCGTGGGAGAGATGATCAGATGTCATGATCTCGTTACTTGACATGTCTACATCTTTTAGAAGAGAAAATCAGATGACATGATAATGGATCCAAGATCTTGTCATCTGATCATCTTCTCCACAGGATGTAAACACGACGAGATCCAAGATCATATCATCTGATCATTTCTCTCACAGGATGTAGACACGACGAGATCCAAGATCTCGTCATGTGGTCATTTTTTTTTGCTAGATGTAGACATAGCAAAATTATTATCTGAACATCTGGGAGACACTTTTAAGCTTCCATAACACGCACATGTGTACTCTTATTCCGAAGACGCAAGTCTTGAATATTCATATTTGAGTCCGGAACTCTTCGGGGAAAAATAATTCCGCATCCCGGCCACGTACTGATCAAGGCTAGTGTTATTGCAGATTCAACCATTATAATTCATTCATTATGTTGTCTTCTGATATCCAGGTATTGGAACTGTTCCAGTCGGTCGTGTTGAGACAGGAAAGTTGAAACCTGGTATTGTTGTTACTTTTGCCCCACCCAATATCACTACTGAAGTGAAGTCTGTTGAGATGCACCATGAATCACTACAAGAGGCTTTGCCAGGTGACAACGTTGGTTTCAATGTCAAGAACGTCTCAGTAAAGGATATCAAGAGGGGTAATGTCTGCGGAGACAGCAAGAACGACCCTCCAAAGGAAGCATCGGAATTTAAGGCACAGGTATCAGTAGCATGTCGTGATGAGCCCCAACAGTTCTAGTACCAAATGGCGTATCGGGCTAAAATTCAAACAAACTGCGAGCGCGAAACCTTTTTTTCAAGTTGTGATAGAGTGGCCATAAATATTCAGATATTGATATATGTATATTTCAGAAATTTTCCTTCCTATTCCCCTATGTTTTCTGGCTTTTTCTCAAATTCGGCCCCAACACCCCTCATCTACTTTCTGCCAGTGTGGATGATATCGAGAAAACTTGATAAGAAATATGGTGAAATTGATAATCAGCTTCATCACAATCCTATCAATAGCATCATCATGCCCAAAAATATTTCGGCACAACTTATTCAATAAAAAATAGTTTACTAACGAAAACATACTTCGGAACAAAAATTGAATGAAATATGTATAGACCAAATGTAAATAACAAGCATGGCACTGGGAAGCGGGGGTGCTGTGTGTATTATTCCCTAAAGGCAGCACCCCCTGGAAATGTAAATATGGCAGGTATGCTAAATAGCAGAAATGTAATCAAAATCAGCTCAAATTTATACCGAAATCCATTTGGGGGGATATGTTTGACGAACTTCTCGTCGTCTAAAGGACCTTCATTTGTACTGAACCCCCCCCCCCTTTTTTTTGCTGGAGAAATTTCAACCAGCACCCCCTGTTAAAAAAAAAACATTCCCAGGGGCCTGTATACAAGTACAAAATTAATTCCAGAACAAGTAAGAAAAAAATGATGAAGATATAATCTAGGGCAAGCACGTCAGAACCGTTATCTCTTGTTATTTGTATCACTTTCTCACCAGACGGCCTTTGAATGTGTTGGGTCTAATACCAGTGGCGTACCTGGCGTATTTCGTCAGGGGGGGGGGGCAAGCGACAACAATGAGCAAGGTGGAGGGGGGGGGGTAGTTTGCATGGACGTATAGGCACAATTTTTCAGGGGGGCTGATAATCATTACCCCAAAATCAACTTCACAGTTTTTAATTTTCGCGCGAGCGAAGCGAGCGAATGAACATTTTTTTCAATTAGCCTTTTTACATATGAAACTTGCAGAAACTATATACATTCGGTCATCCATTGACCAATACACGAGGATATTTGGGCATCTCGATTCCTCGTTGCCCTGCATTTTGCAGCAGCCCCCCCCCCCCCATACACGTTTGGATGTGTAGCAGGGGATGCCCAATAAAACAGTTGGGATCTTGCTACTACTGATATTTGCTATCGGGCAATTGCACTTTATTGTCAAAATTATTATTTCTTTGTATATCATTCTAGAAATGAAATGTGTTCGATCGTAATCGATACTGATTTTTCTTATCGAGTGGTAATTGCAATGTTTATATTATAATACTTCTTTTATTCCTCTTTGAAGGTGTTCACATTAATTATGTTCCTAAGCCTGCTCATTTGGAGACGTTATAAAATAGGTATTTGACATTGAAATCAGTTGTATTCATGTATTGATTTGCATTGTTTTATTTCCATATACACATTAAAGACAAAAATAAATGCATGCATTCACTCATAAAAAAATAAATACGAACGTGAAACTAGATACGGGGAAATCACTCATTCACTGGCAGGAATGTCAGAAGGTTGAGGGCATTGAAATTGGAAAAGTTAGATAGGCGGACGAAGGAATCAGGTACATCAGAATAACCAAAGGAATGTTAGGCCTTTACCCGACAGAATAAATCAGTACCGATTACTGACGTCCGACGAACAGTACTCATCTATATCCTCTATATCCAACGCAGGGGCAGATACAAGATTTTCAAGGGGGACATATTGTTAACAAAAATTTGACAACCCCACCCCCAAAAAGTCGTCACTTTCAATTTCACGTGCCTGACAATTTACACTAAAAATTATGTAAAAATAATAATTGCGAGCGCAAAGCGCGAGCTGAAATTTTCTTAAAATTTAGACCTAAAAGGATACCCTCTTTAGAAATATATTTCACAATCATTAAGTATGTTTTCAGTATAAATTTGATACTTATGGTAAAAGTGGAATCTCATCTTTGATATGATACCCGAAGTTTAGCAAATCGTCCCCGCATGGCAGTTTAAAAGCAATAAATATTAAGTCATATCAGAAACTATTTGCACAGAAACTCACGTGTGACTCTGAATCCACTCTCATTTCAGGGATCAGTGAAAGGAACTTAACGAAGAATACAAAAAAAAATGCTAATGAGCCAATCATCGAATGATCACGGTTGTCTATCACGAACCAATCATGTCCAATTTTTCTGCGCAACCTGATTTTGACATTAAAATTTCAAACTTTACTTGCACGTGAATCCGTGAACTTTTCGTCTCATAATTGAATTATATGATGATGTAAATAAGCGATCGTAATTTGGCTTTGAAGAAAACGGACATGGGAATCCCGGGGCTTTTTATCCGACAGTTGCCTTAGAAACAGTGACTCTCAGTCAATCAAAATTAAGGAAAGATGTCAGATCTGACAACTTGTCGGACGAAAATGTTGATGAAACACTCCCCCGGTTTCCTCTTTTCTTGGGCGCACTGTAGGCCTATATTCTAATATTATTTTACCGATATTATTTCCATTTTACAGGTAATCATCATGAACCATCCTGGACAGATTCATTCTGGCTATGCCCCGGTTTTGGATTGCCACACTGCTCACATTGCCTGCAAGTTTCAAGTACTCCTAGAGAAGATCGACCGTCGATCAGGCAAGGTTATCGAGCTAAACCCAAAGTCTGTGAAGTCCGGTGACGCAGCCATTGTTACAATGGTTCCTCAAAAGCCGATGGTGGTCGAGAGCTTCGTGGAATATGCTCCTCTTGGTCGGTTTGCTGTACGCGACATGAAGCAGACCGTTGCTGTAGGTGTGGTGAAGGCTGTCGAGAAGAAAGAATCGACAGGCAAGGTGACCAAGTCTGCTCAGAAGGCTACTGGCAAGAAGAAGTAATAGCCCGATGCATTCTACATCATGTACATGTTCTACGGAATGCCAAGGTGGGGGTATGCGCTTTACCAAGAAGGTCAATCCCGGGGTTCAATCGCTCAACAGTAATCAAGAAACATCATAATTGCATTAAAAGTCAAGTTCACTCCAGAAAAATGTTCATTTGAATCAAGAGAGAAAAATTTAAAAAAAAAAAAATTTCGTCTAAGCCGGATGTAAAATAAGAAAGTTATAACATTTTAAACTTTCGCTTTTTCACAAAATATACACAACAAAAAAAGTAAGTCCCCCCCTAAACAAACATCAATAATTTCCGAACCAATGCGAGTTTTTGATATATTTTTACATGAGCGTGTAGGTAATTCTATAAGCTACCCTATGAGTAAATGTTGTGGATGTATCTTACGTCATGCTTCAGTGAGCACCGTCAGAAGGCAAAAATGTAACTTTTCAAAAGTCACAAGCAAAATATCACGACTTTGATTCCATTGTATTGGAACTAATTCCACATTCTCATCATGAAAACTAGTCAGAAGGCTTGGAAAGGGTACTTTCTAAAAGACGATACAACTTTTTAAGCTAAATTTCACGGTTGAATAAACTCAAGTCCAAATTTGCTATAATTGGATTTTTACACATTTTTTCAATAAAAAATGCTAGAATATGATGACAGTTATTTTGGGGAAGACTATCTCCAACAATATTCACCGTTTCACGGTTCAATGAACATTTATTGGAAACAAAAATGCGATTTTCAAATATCGTAGGCAAGTATTGCTTCATTTTTCTAACTGAAAATGATCTTTTCTCAACTTTTTTGTTATGTCCATGACCAATTAACATGCTTCAATGATTCAAAGATGTCAACTTAAACATTTACGCTTGAATGAACATGTGGAATGTGATTAGCTCTTTTTTACGTTATTGGAAAAAGTGCAATGTGTAACTATGGATATCTGTCACACAACTCCTTGCGCATTTCATTTGATTTGATTTTCATGAAAATCCCGATGTTTAATGCATCAGTGAGCACACAATATTCGAAAATTATGCAAATGAGAAGAAATTTCAAGGCCTCGGCCCCACTCTCTACCGAATCGAATGGTTATTTTGGTGTGTGCACATTTTGGATAGTGTTACTCTGAAGCCATGTGCGAAGTTTCATGAAATAACTGTTGGCAGAAGTAACAAAAACCGTCCATGAAACAAACCCTCATTTCATATTTGTTAAAATTTTGACTTCCTCTCTCATAGACTTGTGTACATTATGGGTGCATATGTTTAAGCATACGTAAACCCCTTATTCAATATGGTGGAACTTTTTTTCAAGACTGTCTTTAGCAATGTCGTTTGGCAGTAATGTTTATCAACCTATGGGCAGAATTCTGTGCAAAAATGAAATCGATTTGTTTGTTTATGGATGAGTGAGCACGCATCAAAGTGGGAAAATTGGTATTTTCGATGACACAGACTCATTTTAAAGGGTAATAAAGTGAATATTGGGGGCAAAATTTGGTTTGAAAGGTGTCTTTAATTGCTGTTGTTTTTATCATCCATCATTTCTATGACCAAACACTTTCCGAACTTTAGCCATTTCATGGTTGAGCGAGCAAATTCGAAAATTTAGGAATGAATACTCTTTATACTGCATAAATGTATTCTTTTCCTAACAATTTCTCAGGATCAGTTGAATGTATGGACAGATCAGTGGTGGATCCAGAATTTTGAATGGGGGAGGGGCCTATAGTCGGGGGAGCCATCAACATTTTCAAATTTTAACATGATCTAACAAACTGTAAAAGATAATACCCCCAAAACCCTATGAAGACACGTCACAATACAGGGGCCGCAGAGCAGTTTTCAAAGTGGGGGGGGGGGGGCTGACCATGCCAAAAATCACAATCGTATTACATTTTTGTGCTTGCTTATTGAAAAAAGAGGGGGGCTGAAGCCCCCCAGCCCCCCCCCTCCCCGCTTCTGCGGCCCCTGCAATACATCGTGCTCACTCAACCATGAACATACGATATCAAAATTTGGTCTGAAATGGTTAAATGATGGATAGTAAAACAGCATAACACTATAAAGTTCACCTAAAAACAATTTTTGCCCAACTTTGTATTTGCACAATCTGAAAAACGACTCTTGTGACTTTCAAAAATGGTCATTTTTAATTCAATCTTTAATTACTCATGCATGACTCAACCGATCAATCTCATTTTTCCCCAGGAGTTGCTTAATAAGTGTATAGAACCACCCATGAAATATCATATCTCAAAATTATTCGGTTCAAAAGTTACAGCAGTTTGATTTAGGGGGACTTACTTTTTTTGTTGTGTATAGTTGCGCAACTCAGTGATTTGTTTTATTATTATTGTTTGAATTATACAATAATAGCAGCAAGTATCCGTGGCAGAACAGGGGGTATAGGAGTAATTTTTCTTTCTCAATGTGTGGGGTTTTGTGTGTGGGGGGGGGCATTTCTTGTATGAACATGCAACTAGACTACCTATTCACACTGAAAGCCAAGCAGTTTATTGATGAAATATATTCAAACAATTTGTGATTCACAGCAGACTTCTCTTTTAATATATATAGGAGGTTCAATTAAGTTAAGCATCTTGGGTTGAACTGTATGAGGAAGAACTTCAATAATCATTACAGAGTGAAATAAAAAATCTAACTATAAAATGGGAAAATTTAGTAGAACACGGTGTATCCAGTAAGCAGTCAAGAGGCAGTCATTGTGATAAAAATAATAAAGGACATTTCCCACAAGAAATAAAAAAATGACAAGCAAAAAAAAAGGTCTTCAAGTTTAATGGAGGGGGCCACTTGAGGGGGCAGTCTGCCCCCCCCCCTTAGGTACGCTAGTGGACAGAGGGAAAAATACGGAAAGAGACCCACACAGGGAAAATGAATGTCGGAGAGACAGACAGACAGACAGTGGGAAAATGAATGAGAGAGGCAGAGCATATGAGAAAAATGAAAGAGACAGTGGGGAAAATGAATGTGAGAGACAGTGAGAAAATCAGAGAGAGATAGAGAAATTATAAAGAATACAAAAGAGCAAGAGAGAGAGAAAAAATAGATGTTAATTGTAAAAAAGAAAAAGATAAGATGTTGTATGGCTTCCATGGGTTTTTTTATGGGTTTATTATAGGTTTAAATTCGTTTATGATGGGCCCAGTAGTTATTTATGCATTGAAATAATTGATAAAAATTTTAGAAAGTACACTGCATTTGTATATAGCTTATGGAATTCTTGTGATGTGTTTCAAAAGTTATATGTGCATGTTCACTGATTATTCAATATAATATTTAGTTTCATTCAAATAAATAACAATATTGATACGTGTATGTTAGATTGTGTCTTTTTAAAAAGAAATGTAAAACACAATGTGTAAAATATAATCATTTTAATTAAAGGCAATAACGATTCAGAGCCTTGATATGTATATATATATATATATATATATATATATATATATGTATATATATATATACATATATATATATATATATATATATTATATTAGAGGCATCATCAGGAGCTAAAAAAATCTGCACATAATAAGTTCATTTGTGTCGTGTCACTTGTCATTTAGCATCAGGAATTAAAAGAAGGACATTGATATAATTAATTCATTTGTAAATGAATTTTAGAGACATTAACTTTGTTGACCAGTGTTGACCAAATTGCAGAAGAAAATCTGATCAAATTTGCCCTATAATAAATAAAAGGGTTAATAGCCGTAAAATCTATTTAAGAAAATAACCAACTTGACTGAACAATAAAAGGATATAACAATGGTTTTTCCACATGTTCAGGGAGGAAGAAAAGTTCATTTCACAGGAGAATGAGGAAAAATTTAGATTTTTTCATATTTCAAATAAGACAATACAAAAGAAATAGTGAGTGAGTGACGTCATCATTCCCTCATTTGCATATTGACCAGGATGTGCGTATAACTTTTTTTATTAAGCGAAACTTAAAAATGTCACAACTTTCTTATTTTACATCCGATTTTGATCAAATTTTCAGTGTTATTCTTGTTGGATGTTTCTCTTTTTATTCATATCAACTTTTGTTGGGGTGGACTTGTCCCGTAAGTACTAAACTTCGATAAACAGGGTTTGCAAGTATATGGCACATTCTTCATTTCGTAATGATGTCATTCAATAAAAATGAGAAGAGCACTCATTCATGCATAAATCCATATATGGGAATTTCCTTTCAGATTCATGTGCATGTTAAGAGGGGAAAACGCCACTGACACAAGAGCGAATAATACATTACTTACGTATCTACACTATGCAAAAAACCCTCCAATTGGGATATACAGCCCGATATACAGTAAGCGGTTCCAAAATTAATTTCTTTTAGCTGCCGTATTAGCTGTTTGGGCTTTTTCTTTGTTTTTTTTTTTATTTACCTTTCCCCTTAGCATATTGGCGATTCCAAGCAAAAGCGGACACCCACCCCATAAAAAATATATTTGCTCTTTTTCAAATCCGGATCAAAATTTTCTATTAAAACTCATATGGAAGTTCATAAATATAATATTGGGGATCATAATGAGTCTCAATTTTTTCTTTAAAAAAAATCGGGTGTAGTTGGTTTTTTGTACAATAAAATTTCAGTTTTCATTCTAAAAATGAAAGTAATATGTCTATCAAAATTAGTCCAACTACGATTATTGTATGGTTTTTCTAGGTTAAGGCTTAATGGGCTTCATTATTTTGTGAAGATAGTGTAGTATAGGTTTCACAGTACACGGCTTTCTCGGGCAAGTGTTTGTCCTAAGGGACCACCCAAACTCGACGATAATGTGTTCTTGTCGTCCTCATGAGAATGAGCAAAGCGTGCAACTGTTGGTATGGTTGGTGCGCCGCCAACCATGATTTAAGGGAGCAGGTGGGTGTTTCATAAAGCTGTTCGTAAGTTAAGAGCGACTTTAAGAACGACTGGTGATCCTTTCTTACGCGCGTAACCATCGCTAATGAATATGCCGTTACCACAATAAAGGATCACCAGTCGTTCTTAAAGTCGTTCTTAACTTACGAACAGCTTTATGAAACGGCCCCCAGGAATTGTTGGCCGGTACGCGCGTTTCCGTTTTACACCCTGGCGAAGGCATTTTCTGGAAAAGTAGCCAAAAAGCGACTAGTGAAGAGTCTACGTCTACGTTTGTTTACATTATCAGCTGGGCGCGCGATCCAAAGTCCGCACCGAAGTTATCCGCAGAACATTACCGTACTTGCAAATGCAGCTGAGCCATAGAGATGTATATATTGACACTAGAGTAATCGCTCGCATTGACGCGCGCGTAATGCGGCTGTGATTCCATGTATTGCGCAGCCGCCATCTTAAAGAGGGCAAGAGCACGGATTTATAACACACGGCTCTATGGGAGAATATCACATATTTCACTTTTTTACACTATATTTTCAATTTAATGCTGTATGCAACGTTAAAATCACAAGGCAAAACATTTTTATGTTAAAATATATGATAACCATGCATATTTTATAAAGGAGATGGACTGAACATCCAGAAAACGGGGGAAAACGACGAGGCCGACTGATTCAATATATTAGCCATCATATACCGTGACAAGGGTGTCAGATAAGGTCAACTTAACACTTTAGAGTGTTCATATGTTCTCTTGATTTGGTGCTCATTTGACACTCAGTGTTCAAGCAATATACTGTATTGAAACAACACTTAGAGTGTAAAATAAACACCAAATACTCAGAAGTGTTGAAACAACACCGTGACAGGTGTTGGATAGAAATATTTTAACAAAAATTATTGTTGAAGTTACACTTCACTGGAGTAACTCAACACTGTCTGTTGTTGGGGTATTTAAAAAAAATACCCTAGTGTTAAGTTACACCGTCAGGCTGCAGGTGTTGAAGAACTTGAAATCGGACACCAAATGTTGTGAATCCGAACCGTGAAACAACACCAAAGCTGGTGTAAGTGGTGTTGGTATTTTTTTATTTTACACCAATGGGTGATTTAAACTTTCGTTTAAATGTTCGTTTCTGCAGGTGTTCGAGGGTGTCAAATGAACACCAAATGTTGTCAACTTCATAACATTCTCCGACTCGTGTTCAAATCGAACACCAAGACTGGTGTTGATATATTTTAACATCCTTAATGTTGGTAATCTTAACACCAGTGGCAGTGTAACTCCAACACCAGTGAGGTCCTTTATTGATTGGGCTGCTAGATTTAACACCCGTGGTGTTAAATATAGCTATAACGTCGCATAGTCTCCAATATTATATTTAATGGGATTATCAGTGATTCACCATATGATTTCTACTTTGATTTCCTCAAAATTAACTGAAAGGAGGGGAAACTTCAGACCAAGCCCTGATCTACATCATAGGTAATGCACGTACAGCAACCTATTTTCCCCCCGTTTTCTGGATGTTCAGTCCATCTCCTTTATAAAATATGCATGGTTATCATATATTTTAACATAAAAATGTTTTGCCTTGTGATTTTAACGTTGCATACAGCATTAAATTGAAAATATAATGTAAAAAAGTGAAATATGTGATATTCTCCCATAGAGCCGTGTGTTATAAATCCGCGCTCTTGCCCTCTTTAAGATGGCGGCAGCCCCGAACATGGAATCACAGCAATTTGATGAAGTCCGCCCTCTAGTGTCAATAATATACATCTCTATGAGCTGAGCTTATACTTTCCAGGTTCAATACGAATGTTTACCTTGATCATTTGCCTTGCCGATTTGCTGATGTCTGTCCATAGCTCCTTGGTCTGTTTTTCTCTCTATCTGTCTATATATCTATCTCTCAAATTCTATCTCTATCTATCTATGTAACTGCAGTATCTATCTATCTAATAATCTTCTCTGTCTCTCTCATTCTTTATCTAACATCTATCTATCTCAAATTGAAATTCTCTATCTCTCTCTATCTATCCATCCATCTGTCTGTCTTTCTCTTTTTCTCTCTCTCTACCTACCTATGTAACTACAGTATCTATCTGTTAATTTGTCGCTCTTCTCTCTCATTCTTGATCTATCTGACATCTATCTATCTCTCAAATTCTCTATCTATCTCTCTATCCATCTATCTATCCATCTGTCTGTCTTTCTCTATTTCTCTCTATCTATTTTTTAACTAGAGTATCTACCTATCTGTTAATTTGTTAATAATCTTCTCTGTCTCTCTCATATTCTTTAGTTATCTATTTAATATCTCTCTCTCTATCTATCCATCTGTCTGTCTTTCTCTTACTAGTCTATCTATCTATTTATCTATTTTTTTAACTTATCTATCTGTTAATTTGTTAATATTCTTTGGCTCTCCCTCTTTATCTATCTAACATCATCTATCTCTCATCTATCTATTTCTATCTATCCATCCATCTGTCTGTCTTTCTCTCTCTCTATCTATCCTTCTCTCTCTCTCCCCCTCTCCCTCTATATATCTCTGTCTCTCCCCCTCTCTCTATTTATCTATCTATCCATCCATCTCTCCCTCTTTCTCTCTCTTTCTATCTATCTATCCACCTCTCTCCCTCTCTCTATTTCTATCTATATCTATCTGTCTGTCTTGTCTCTATTTATCAGTCTTCTATATCTATCTTTCGGCAGCTTATAAGTGTACTACCAATCCATCAAACTTCAATTTGTCTTTCCATTAATATAAGTATCTGTTTATTTTGATTTTGTCTGTCATTCTATTCATTTAGTTAATAATTTATTTTTAGAAAAAAAAAACTATCATAAACAACGCGACTGCAAAAGCATGTTCGGATTTCACTCCTGACTGCCGCTCTCTCTGTACATGAAGTGCCGAGGAACTCTGTGCTCTGATCAGTAACTGTGCAAATTGCATGCGGTGGTGGACTCGCCTGTGGTCGCACGCTGCATGCAACCAGCGACGTGTGTAGACTCTTCACTAGTCGCTTTTTGGCTACTTTTCCGGAAAATGCCTTCGCCAGGGTGTAAAACGGAAACGCTCGGCCGGTACAAAAAAAAATGTTAAAACGTCTTTTTCGACTCGACTCGCCGTACGGCCACCGTAGAGCAAATATGACCGAGGTATTAGTACTGATTGCCAGTCTTTGGAATGAGTATGCAGATCCTTTTGCACAAGAAGTTACCCAATTACATATTTGAAAAAAACATGCTGTATTACAAATAGGAGAACACACGGTAGTCTTAATAAATGGAATTGAATACATTTATTCTGTTTCCACTTCGACGAAATTTACAATTTAAAGGGAAATACAACATACAGAAATGAGAAAAGCAACCCACTGGAATGCATTAAAATATCTAAAGGATTCATCAATATTTCCCATTCTTATTGCACTATGTTTGCCTTGTGATACTTGTATCAACAGCTATGTATTAATTTGTTCTGTACTGTATCATAATATTAAGGGCTATTTTAAAATTTAACGTACCAACTGGTTATCAAATTTATTTTACCATTTAGAATTTTCACGCAGTTACGGCAATAAAAACAAACATGATGATGAATTGTGATTATATATTTGCAGTAGTATTTTGCGTCCATTCAATATGAATGTAAAAATGAAATGATTATAGCCGAAGAATATCCACTAGTAAAATTGACCGTCAGTCATAAATACCCTTTGTCATAACAATGAATTGCAATTGACAGTGGTCATTGGAGTAGGCGACGGTTCTTCATGCCCCCCCCCCCCCGACGTGGATAACGCAAATGTACATGAGAAACCAACTAGCATGTAAAAAAGAAAGGGGTTTATAATGAAGTTTTAAGGCATGCAATATTTTTAGGGGGTTTGCAATAAAAGTCTACCTAAAGTTGACGTCATTTTTCCCCTAAGTATTATATGAGGTAAACGATAAATTTGAAAAAAAAATATAAAAAGTGTCCTTTTAAAATATTCCTTCCTCCTTATTTCCGTCTTTGTAGTTTTTATCCCCCTTCCAACAACTTGAAAAAAATCAAAGGGGATGCCCCCTCCCCCATGACGACGCTCTTGAACACGTTGAGTTTAATAGACATTCGGAAAAAAACATTCAAGGACGTCGACTTACATGACACAAGTTTTCTCGATTTTTGTGTACTCTTTTAAGAATTGAAAAGTAATTCAACCGTTCGGTAAGCTGCAGGTTATGAAAGCATGGTTAGGAGATGAATAGTTGTTACAACACTTGCAGCTGAATGGAAATTTAAAAAAAGACTTGCATAACGAATGAAAAACTTCATGCTAATGAGGATAATGGGATGCATACTTGACGCTTTGTTTTCGTCAATAACGTTTTTATAGTATGTATGTGTGTGTGTGTATATATATATATATATATATATATATATATATATATATATATATATATAGCTACTCTCACTGACGCTACATGACATTTTGACCATTTTATTTGACCGACTGGAAATTACGTTTAAGATCCCATTTTGGGAAGATTTTTATTTGCGAATTGCTTTTATAACTGCCGATTAAAGGGTCTAAAAATACAACCATGCATTGTTATCAATCCTGTCAATACGATTCGGACATAATAATGTAGGGGAAACCGCGTAGAATTGGAACACGTTATAACTTGAAATTATTAAGTCAGTCAGCAAACCGGTTACATAAGTAAAACAAAAAAGGAAGATATATCTTATGTCTAGGCACAGCTCACAACAGATATCAGCCATTACACAACTCTATAAGTAAGTTAAAATCACTTTTACCCGCTTCTTTAATACCTTTTAGTCGTTCCTAGTAGATAAAAATATCAAGTATACTACATATAATTGGTTGATCCTCTATTATGCTAGAAAGTAGCTTAGTAAGTGTGCAAACTTGTGAAGAAAAAAAATCTTGATAACATACAGGTTTGAACTGTTAGACGTAATGGCTGGCATATTCATTTCACCTTTTTTCTGCCAGCACGTTTGAATTCTTGTGTCCCATTGGGCGTCCCATTATGTTACTCCAAAATTAACTTTAAAAAAATCATAACACGATACAGCATAATAATAGGGTATCTTTAGTAAATATCTTAGGATTATGACCTAGCTTGACAAGATATTTTTAAAAAGTTAAAAGGATTCTTCCTCCACAAAAACGCACCAGATCTCCCCGGTCTCTAAGTCCACCCGATGCTTTATTCATATGAATTTTTTAAACAAGTACACACCTAGTTACCAAAAATGCAGGATAAAAGAGCATTGTCGATTAATTGCCTTGCTCACAGGCATAGGAGCCGCGGCCAGGGATCGAACCACGGACTTTCCACGTAGTCAAGCGCCTTAAGGCGACCGCACACCTTACGAATATTTTACTGTGTTATGTTCTACATCATCAAATCTGTGACTATGCCATCATCCTTCTTAGAATTTGGCCTTTGCTCCAAAATAAAGGCTTGCAATCTTTAAAAATGCTTATATTAGTATTCTTTCAATTGATTTAAACCTCAAATAAAATGATATGTTCCATTCACATTTTTAGAAAATGAGCAAAATGCGATTTGTTCCAAAATCGGATCATGAACAGTCGTAAAGGTGTGCGGTGGCCTTTAGACCACTCGGCCACGGCACCTCCATGTTGGTTTTAATCGATATAGAATGATAGGCTTACCCTTTGATAATAATTAATTACATCACATGTCAACAGATTTGACCAAATTCGGTAAACTTTGGCTATATTGTCCAAATTAACAAGTTTACCTCTTGAACAGTTATGTATCAAACTGCTCAAATAATCAACAAGATGATATTGAGGCTCGATAGGTAAGGTATTTTTGGGCATCATGATATCAACATCATCTGTCATAATCATCATCAACCAATCATCATCATCTATCATCATCATCGTCGCCATCATCAAAATCTTCATCACCATCACAATCATCATCATCATCACCATCATTATCATCACCAATATCATCGTCATACTCACCATTATCATCATTGTCTTCATCATCGTCTTCATCATTATCATCACCAATATCATCTTCATTAAAACATTCCACGTATCACCATATATGTATACCTGTAATCCTGATATCACAACATCATCGTCATCACAGTCAATAGCACTCAGTCACCCTTATACTTATCATCAGAAATCCTTCACTACACAAATGACACATGATGAAAACATTATTCTTATATATTTTTTTGGAAGAAATGATTTAAATAGGCAAACAAAATATAAGAATCACATAAATCAAATTACTGGTGAGTATTAAAAAATACATGTAGTAAAACTTGCAAAAAAAATAATAATACAAATGGGATGTACCTAAGTATCTTATAAAACAAAGGGGTTTTATGTGGGTATTGTTGGGGGAGCAGCATAATCATACTGAACTGTACTTAATATTTATTCTTGCATATCTAAGGAAACATTAAGAATATTTGAGTACCGTGAATGAAATGAAGAATCTGTGCAAACTTCAGGCAGATATTTAAGATGCAATCCGAGTATTGTAAGAACGAGAAATAATGACTTATCATTGTATAACTTATCAAATGTAGACCAATCCTGATATGTTAGATAATACTTTAATGGGGGCAGTCGGAACTATTTCCATTGTGATTTTGAAAGCCTGTTTTCAAAAACTGCATGAAAAATGTGAATGAGACATTACATCATTCAACCTATTTAATGCAGGGTTTTAAACCATGGATAATGCAGACAAACCACAACAGCATCTGAGCATATTCATCGACAAAAGATCCATAATAATGAATGAACACTTTTTGTCAGTCTTAAATTTTTTTTAAATATTCAGATATTAAAAAGAATAATCTTCACTAATTTCTATAAAAAGAAATAATCTCTCACTAATTTCTAAAAAAAATTATCTCGAACTTCTTAGGGTCCAGCAAAATTTACCAGCGGCCATCGTTCAACTGTTAGTTGTACATCCTCCCTCACTCTACAAGCCAGTTGAAGTATTGCCATGCTACCAGTAATATAGTTTTTACTATTCCAACAAGCAGTTATTACGGAAGCATGAGGCGTAAGTGACCAATAATAAGGAGAACATCTTATTCCATATTTGGGTATCCAGGCTACTCCATTTTATATTTGAAAAAAATTTGATTTCCTTACCATCAAGTTGAACAATCGGCATATATACCTTCGCTTCGGTATATATACTTTCAAGGAGAACCTGAAAACATACCTGTATAAGAGTGCTTTTTGATAGACATTGACGTATTCTTCAGACATGTATTATATGTAAATAGTTTTTGTTGTTCTGCTCTGTAGCGTCTTGGGCATCTAATCAAGATGGAAAGTGCTATTTAAATCTCATGTACTATTATCAATATTAATATTATATATCATTACAGGAATATTCTTCATTTCTTTGTGATGTCATTCACAACTTATATTATATCAGGGAAAGTTGATTTTGACCATTCCCAAACAAATGTCAGTCACTATAAAAGAAAAGATCATTCAAGATACATCACATGCATATAAATCCTATCCCTTTCACTTCAAAGCATTTGCTCAATTCCTTCTCAAATAAAAAGGATAAGCTTTATTCAGATTAGTACGATAAATTGCATATTACTTAAGCATGTGATTGGAATATATCAACATAATCTTCATATCCTGTTCATGATTTATTCTGCATTTTGACAATTAGTCACCACACATAATTTTCTTTCAAATGTTACATAAATTAAGCTATGTACAACTACCTACTTCCTACAACATAACTTAATCCTACACCATATCTTTTTATCTTATCCATCATTTCAGTGTCACTTTGCCAGAACTAACAAAAATCAGGAGTATTCATTGTGTCAATCATTAATATAACTTCTTTGCAAAATCATGTCTGGTAAAGCAAACTGTAACAAAATTATTTTGCCTATATATATCATGCCATTTTGTACTGATGGCATGGCATAATATCTAACAAACGGAAAAAGTTGGTTGTAATTATCGATGATATCAGTCGCAATGCATATTTATGTTTCAAATTCTCTGGCTGCTACACAGGTTTATCAATACTGAACGATTGCTATAAACATCAGGGGGGGGTGTTTCACAAAGATTTAAGTATAACTGAAGTCGCACTTAAATTACGACGCGGACATGATATGCAACGCGAGATTTTATTGATAGGCACGCAGTAGTGCGCATCCTCACGACACGATCTGACCAATGCTGTCAAGCCTTTAATACCATATGCAAATTGGTATTTAAGTGCAACTCTTAGTCATATTTAAATCTTTGTGAAACATCCCTCTGGGCCCCATCTCACAAAGGGGCGACATTGGTCTGATTGGTCAAAACTATGGAAAGCCTGGAACGCCAATATACTCATATAATACTGTACTCTTGTTTGAAGTCATGTATCCATATTAGTGTGTGTTCATCTGTTCCCAAAGGACATTGTATATACGTGCATTTCCTTTTATGAATGACATGCATCTAGATTAATTTCCATAGTTACATTTCTTTTTAAGATGGGGACCTGGGGAGTTTTTCATGAAAGGACTTGTCTGACAGTTACCATGGTAACATAGCCTCTCAGCCAATCATAATCAGACAAAAATGTTGATGAAATGCTCCCCAGGTAATTCCTAAGATTTCTTTAAATCTTCACGTATTCCTGAATTAAACATACAAAATTCAATGCCCGAATCCTATAATACTGATTAGCTATATGCTATTAAGACCAATGTGCATACATAACACAAAAAAATTATTTAAGTGTAAGGCGAGAGAGGCTGATTGGCTCATACATATAATGCAGAGTGCTTTACCAGCAAGCTTACAACTGGGGCCACCTTCATGTACTTCCAACCAAAGCGGAATCAAATTCACACTTCTAAATTGTTTTTCTTTGAAAATTGCATGTACTGCCAATCGACCCTCATGACAGAAACATGCTAATCTCAGAAAATTAAAAACCAAGACATATAGGCATGTGTGAAACCTCGTTGCACATTAAATAGTTGTCATAACTAAATAACTTCCATAAGTACATTGGCCATGGCAAGTACCATGGTACCAGAGCTCAGCAGCCATCTACGATCAAGTTTTCCATGTTAGTCACAATGATGGCAAAATTACCATACAGTAGTCTTCATAAAACAGACCTTAGGTCTGTAATTGGGCATGCTCTTATCTACCAAAAAAACCTCACAAACTTGCACTGTAGAGCAGAACTAAATTATGTTAATGTACATGTAAATATCATATGGCAACGGTGATTATGTAGAAATGAGGAAAGTATCCTAAATCATTGTGTTGCATTAAGTTTTATCTGTCATGATTTCTTTCTAAAACAGATAATGAATAAGGGGCAAACAGATTTGCAGAATATGCAAAAACAAACAAATAGAAAGTGATAGACCTGTTAATGTGAGATGATGGAGTGGCTGAACTGGTAAAACTACAAAGTAGAAAGTAACATACAAAAATCATTTAGCAGTATCAAAGAGGGTGATAATTTACAATATACAAATGATTATAAAATCTATACAATGTCTGTCTATGTTAAGATGGATCAAGGCCGAGCTAAGCTCATCCCATCTGGCCTCCAATAATGCTCCCATTCCATCAATACTTCTTGCAGTCCTTCCGTCTTTCCTCAAATGCTCCTCATTCCTGCAATCCTACGACTGATATCCATAAAACTGCCAATGGCATCATAGGCAATCTTATTTCCCATTGATCTCTGGTGATCTTTGACACTTAGAGAAGTAACATAAGCAGCTCCAGAGTGGCGCTGTATCGCCATTTCAAAATAAGCAGTGTTGGATTCAGGTTGTGGAACAAGCTGGTCACTACAAAAGAAGATCAGTATGTAGGGGTGTGATCATCACAGTTTGGAATTATTCATGAGTCTCTTTCAGTTAATGTATTGTTATGTGGCATTTCAGAGCCGTCAATAAGTATTACAAACCAGTCTCTAAATCTCTCAAGGAATCTCCAAGCTTATCCTAAAGTTCAAGATGAAGATAGTTGGTCCAAGATTGTAAGAGTAGCACTTCACGTGGGACATTGAACCACTTCCCTCTTCTTCATGGGCATTCTTTTCATAGCCATCTCTGAGTTAAAACTACGAGCCTCTCTCTGAGGAACTAGCTATTCAACAGCGCCCTCGAATGTCTTTGGGTTTTCAGTTTCAAAAGATCAGATCCACCAGATGGCCCAAGAGTCCAAGCACAAGCCCAATGATAAGGAAAAAGAGAACGGGCGAGAAACGCCCCCATGGACCCCAGGGCCAGAGGGCTGATGCGATGGAGCGGGAGAATGGTAGTCAGGAGGGGATGTTGGTCATGCGTGTGAGACTGCGTTGGAGGACCTGGAGCCGCTCCTTCAGGCTGGTCTTGGAGAGGATGGAGAGCTGGACCCTCGGGTGGAGTGGGAGGATGGCGAGGAGCCACCAGTGCCACTGTGGGCCATTGAAACTTGCCTAAACATACAAAAGGAAATGAGGAGTATTTATACAAGACTGAACAATCAAGAATAATGCAATCAGGGGCTAAACAAATGTCTCTTCTTAACTTGAAAAATGATTTGCGTAACATTATACAGAGAATGACGACTTCAACATTATCAACCTTTGCTTAGTATGGAGAACCTTAAAGTAGACCATCCAACATAACACACCAATCATATTCTTTGGCAACTACGTTCACTAGTCCTAAGGAAGTGCCTTACAGAGAAACGGCAAACTTCAACGAACATAAGTACATTGTGGTATGAATTAAACATAGTTGATACTTTTGAGTGATATCAGGGGTGCATTTCATGAAACAAATTATGGTTTTCCCTATTTGTTATAAGCTACTGAAATCCTTGCATCTGATTGGCTCATAGTCAATCGTCAGTGAAAATCACAAACAAGAGGCTGCATGAGACACTCCCCTAACAATCCTACTTCAATCTAATCTTCTTAGATTTTGTATTCAAACAAATAAAAAGAATGTTTCACAATGTTTTACTTTCTGTTTTTAATCAAAAGAGAACTACTGTTGCAACGTAGCTCACCTGAGGGTCACTGGCTTGTTGAGGCATGGGACCAAAATGATCAACAATGCGAGTCTGGTGGTAGATTGGCAGATTGACAAACCACGTACGAGCTTGTTGGTAAACCGAATTATTCAAAGCCCGCAACTCGCTTCCAACTTCACCTAGAATGCAAATAATATAAACAAATATAAATGTGATTAGATGATAGAACAAAATGCATATCAAGAATAGAACTACTCAGGCATTGCAGCCTCTATATTTCAGCTAAGATTTGAGAGAAACTTTTGTTGATAATTGAGTGAAACTCCAAGAGCTTCATATTGAATTTGAACACAAAAATTAATTGCAGACTGTTCTAGTTACGAAAATGATCAGGATAAGTTATGTGCATTCAGATTAATGAAATTCTCCCTGAGGCAACACTTCACAGTTTACTTTCTATCAAAATCTTGCTATCAGAACAAGCTTCTTAACACAGAGTAGGTGAAAGTTGTCCACTCTTGATGACATACATTTTCAGCTCTCACAATTTCAGTGAAATCTACATAACAGTTTTGATTGGCCAAGGCGCACAGGTCACTCACTGTTACATTGGTAAGAGTTTCTATGGGTTAGGAGAATGCCGTCATAAGGGCAAATAAAACAGCATTGGGCCAATCACTGAGCCCTGGGAAACTCCAAATACCGACTGTTGGCATGGTAATTGCCAGTGAAATACAACCTGTCAGAGCTAACAGGCTTCATGAAAAGATGCCCTTGTAATCCTCCTGCGCTCCTTCCCATTTATCACTGCTTCCGAACACCTTACCTTCTGCAATGGTATCCTTCAAGAACTCCACCTTGGCAGTGTTGTAGCCGTCCCTCATTCCTCGCTCCAGGACCTTGAACCTCCTACCTCCGACTGTCCCCAGGACACACCTGCCATCGGGAAGGTACTCCAGCTGGTTGATCTCCAACATGCAGCCGTATTCCGCAAATCTGGAGGATGGTAAGGTTCAAGGTAATGCATGAAGACAGATTGTTTATAGTGGTTGATACATCTGGGTGCGGGCTTGTGATCTTTAACAACTCTTTGTAAGACAGGGCCCAGGGACTCATTGATTGTAACTTTTGAATGCAACACCAAAACATCAATATATTCCCCATACGTGGTTGTCTGATTGGTTGGAAATTAAGCCGTGATTTATTTATTTATTTATTTTTTAGTTGTGTTTGTTAAACAATCTCTGAATTGTGTGGTCTCAGTCATTGGTTGATTGCATTAATAGTATTTTGCGCAATCAATCATACAAATAGCCGTATGATCAGTCACTACAATACATGTACTAGGGCCCTGCAATGACTCTAGAAAGAAACCTTGATATCAATAAAATAAAATATATCAAAATAAATTCCCATTTTCTAATTATTGTAATCAACATGCTTTCCTTAAAAAAGAAATTCAAATCTATTTTCCTTACTCATTTTCATCATCAGAGATGCACATCCCAAACTGTCTTGCTCCAGATTCCATAGCTTGACGTATCATCAGACGGTATCGTGGCTCGAATACATGGAGAGGACAGGGAATTGTGGGTAAGGCAATGGTGCACACAAATACAGGAATTGTGCCTCCATCTTGGAATGCATGACTGTAATTTGAAGAAGAACAAAAATAAAAAGTTATAGTTTTGTTAAATCATGACAATAATAATTAAGTTTCTTTTTGCCAATAATTAAGTTTATCAGTATTGCATATTTGAATTGAAAAAATGGGTCCACCCAGGCACTCAACAAAATTTCGATGCATTTTCCACCCAAAATTCAATTTAATTTAATAAAACAAAGGATGTGCTTTATCACTTCAATTTCATACATAAGGTTGATTTTGCTAACAAGCTGGCAATTCCTACCATGTGGTTTCTTGATTGAGACAGTCAACACAATATCTTTAATCTTCTTTCTTCTTTGTCTGTTTTCCTATTAAGTGCATAGAGACGCCCATGGACAATTAATGCGCTATACAAGCAACGTTGTATAATTATTTAACCATGTATCTGTTACGGACTGCTGTTTTCGTAAATAATTCAATTTATTTCAGTCAACCCAATCAATCAAACAGTCATTCCACTAGCAAAGAAAAATTATCAAAAGAGAAAGAAATATTACATAAAGGCCTACATGTACTGATCAATTATAGCTTCATCTTTAATGAGCATGAGAGCTTCGATTCTAATTGGTGCTAACAAGGACACCTACATGTACATTTACTTTAGGCTTGTAAGGACAGATTTAAGGAACTGATTACAGCAAATTGTTTTGATGAATAGTGCTCTCAACATAATTCACAGAATAGATAATACAAAACAAAGCCTCCTTGATTTTTTATTGTAAATGCACAGGAACTTTCATATCTCAACCTTACTTCATCATGTTAAGCAGGGCCTTTTGGGAGAACAGTTTTCAGAACTGAAGTGGTTACCCTCGGTGATACAAGAAACTATAATTTATGTTATTCTTGTTAGCAGTAGTAGGAACTGAAATCGCCACCCACAGTCAAATATGACATTATTATTCTTCTTTGTAGTAGTAGTAGAGTCATATTCACCTAATATTTTAAGAATGTTTTCAGACCAGACAATGCAAACATGTTTACATCCTCTACATCAAATATTGTTAAAAGTAAAAACCGATTGCTGTGGTTCTAAAGATCATAGGTACGATACAAAAAAAAAAACCCTACTTGATTTAACTTTTTTCCATGAGATGATTTAAGCTCACCTGGCTACTTGGTCAAGTTCTTTTCTATGAATCTGTTGCCTCTCAGCATAATCTGATGATAGGAAGGACTCCATAAGCTCTTGCAAGATGTATGTTACTTTCTTATCTCGATTAACTGCTTGGTACTGGTGAGAGAAAAAATATATATATAATTCTTTCATGAAGCTACATGTTAATGACAAATGAATGTATATTTCATAACACATTTTTTTATCATGTGCTTGACTGGTATTAGTGGAAGAAGAAAAAAATATATTTCTTCCATAAAATAAATGATTAGAGGTTAACCAAAACAAAGGGAATATTTCATTATTTTGTGGGAGAAATAATGATTAGGGGGGTTAAATCATAATAATTATGTGCATTATATTACATTTTTTTAACAGAGCAAAAAGAAGGGAGAATTATGTTAATGAAAGTTTGGCAAAAAAACAATAAGGCATTATCAAAACAAAAGCTTACCTCACTTAAAGACTGCTTACAAAGAGGACAAGACTGGCTGTAGTCAAGGCAACGATCCAAACATCCTCGGCAGAAAGTATGGCCGCATGGAGTAGTAGTAGGTTGATAGAACAACCTGGAAAGATAAATGAAGGCATTGTTTATTCATTCAAAGTTAAATCACAAAGGAAGAAGTTTGCTGATATGATCTCTTACTAATTAAAAAAAAAGTAACAAGATTTTTTTTTAAATAACAAATACATATATATATCTTGCTATGACAAAAACTGATCAAAGGAAGTTGAGGATAGTTAATGGAACAATATGCATATGAGACAGCATAGAAGCATGTTTTAAAAACACTTCAAAGTAGAGATAAGTTTTCTGTTATATCATTCATACTTGTGCACACATCTTTTTTATGCTTCTGTTGTCACATGGCGCAACATGCGTGAATACATGTGTACCCTGGAGGTTGATGTTATTACTGAATTCTTAGAACAATCCAATGCCGATTATTTTTGGCATTATTGTTGGGGTTTCACTTAAGTTTCCTTATGTTTTGCACAAGAGAGTTTTCACACGAGTGCAAAACATGTATACTTCATTTTGAAATGTGATTTCAAAATATCTGTGGTTCTAATAGAGATTCAAAGTTAATGCAGGGTCACCTGTATGGTAAATAGCCAATTCGCCACTCACATGGTCTACTTTCATTTAGTCTAATGCCACTGTGTCCATCAACATTTCGTCTAACTACCATTTGGTCCATCAGCCGTTTGGTTCAATTATCACTACGTCAAATCATCATTTGGTCTATGACGATTTCGTTTACAACCACTTAGTCTTACATCCATTTCATTTTCATTCAATTTGCACAATTTAACACTTAGTCTAATTACACCAAATGGTAAATGGACTAAATGGCTATTGGACCAACTGGCTATTACAGGTAGACGGAAGGGCATTAGACTAAATGAAAGTGGACCATGTTGTGAGTGGACGAACTGATGGTAGAACAAATGATAGTAGACAAGTTGGTAATTGGAAGAATTGAAAATAAACCACCTGTATTTTTGCATAGGACATCAAAAAAGTTACAAATCAATAAGGAACTGGGGGTTGTAAAAAACATTATACACTCCCTTTTAACAAAAAGCTGATTGTGAATTTCTTTTTCCATAGACTCAGTTACGCTCAACTGAACAGTTGACTGTATATTTTTCTTTTCATGTTACTGGTATTATATTACATCCCAAATAAAAAGTTCACATTGATGGTACATATATGACCCATCATGAGATAAATAATAATCGTTGAAGTCCGAAGTCTTACAAGTAATCAGGTCAATTCAATTAAATCCAGACTCGTAAAATTATACAAGCTGTAGTGCGACTAGGTCAATGTTAGATTCTACCCCTGATTATGTTATCAGAATAGAGAGCCAAACCATTATTTAATGAGCAGGAACTGTAGAAACCTTTACACAATTGATATACACCATAAATAAACAATGTAAAAGTCCAAGTTTCTGTTATCACAAAAAAGCCAATGAAGCCCAAAGCCAACACGTCATGCTATGCTCGCCTTTGCGAATGGGAGTGATAAATGTGCTCACATTTTCCATTCACTTTTTCCAAAAATTCTGGTGATGACTTTGCATTTATGCCATGCAATGTAAATATTGATAACCCAGCAATTACTAGCATGTATATCAAAGTTTCCACAGATGTTACCATTTCATCATTTGATGACTTTGAACTGATGTTAACTTCGCAATCGATTGCGATTACATTGATCCCTCGACAACCAACCATACCACCATTTCTAGTGAAATTATCATTGATCATAGAATGGCAAAGTCTGTTGTTACCTTGACCATCAGGGCTGGGTTACATCAAGCTAACAATCGATCGTAGAGATGATTTTAATGATTGATTTCATCTATTAATGTGTATTGTCAATTGTAGAAATTATCAAAAGATCATCAATCGCTAAATTTTGTGCAATGGGTTCCAGGGCCCCGTTCCATAACAGTTACCATTATGGTAACTTTGCCGTCCGATGTTAACTACCATGGTAATGCTGATGAACAGCCAATCAAAATCAAGGATTCCATGCAAGTTACCATTGCATTCGCAAAGTTACCATCATTGTAACTTTCATGCAACAAGGTTAGAGACTTGAAGGATTTATATTTACCTTAGACACAGACTGCATTCAAAGTCTGTTTTCTCAATCATGTCGGTGGGTATAGTATATCCTGGCCCCGGTTTCACAACTATTCCATGGAGAAAAAAAACAGAAAGAGAAAAGATTGATAATGAAATTATTATTCATAAACTGTATACTCGCATATCCTGGCCCCGGTTTCACAACTACTCCATAGACCCCCAAAAAACAGAAAATATTGATAATCAAATCATTATCAATAATCTGTCGATTATAAAAATATCATAATGACAAATACTAACTTACAAATAATATAAGATCGATTTGAATAGTGTTTGGTTACTACATATGAATATGCATATACCCTCCTAGTACTTGGTATATTATTACCCCGGCTGATGCTGAGCCACCACATGGGCACAAGAGCATTCAAGGGATAAATCTAAAAGGGGTAGCATGCAGCCAATTTGGATAAATTTCTTACTGAAGTGCATTAATAGCTACAGAGGATTTGACCCCATGACCCACTGATTAAAAGGTACAAGTCAGAACCACTAGACCACGATGCTCTCACTTATCCATTACTCAAGCACTGTTACTACACATAAAAATGCTTTTATCTTGACTACATAATAATGTTTTATTTCCCCGGGGTAGCCACTTCAGTTAGGAAACTGCTCTATCAGCAGGCCCTGCATAACATGTTATTATTACCCTTCTCCAATCTAAATACTGAGTGCCTAGCAAGAAAGGAGAGGGTCCCATTTTTATAAGTCTTTTGTATGACTCGGCTGAGGATTGAACCCACAACCTCCTGTTCAATGAGGTGGGCGCTCTATCACTGAGCCACCATGCCCAGTCATGTACTTCAAATATGTGCATATACAAGTATGGATGATTTGGAAAAAAAGAAATAGGAATACTTTGAAGTATGTTGCACTACATACTTTGTTCTTTCTCGCCGCATCCCTTCTTCTCTAGCATACTTAAGGGACACTTCTTGAACCGTTTACTCTGGTTTTTGGCATCAGGAGACGAGCCGTCTGTGAAAGGGTGAATTTGCTCTGTAAAAGAAAAACAGGGGAGAATGGAGGATACAATGAAAACGGTCAACAGACTGAATCTCAACTAACAAGCACAGTCACATGTCAGAACCATGTCCACTTCTACATTTAGTCACCTTCCCGCACAAAGACCATTAGTGTGTCGCCTTCCGGCAAAAGGGCCGTTAGCACGGATTGCGCGTTGCCTTTCCGCACAAAGGCTGTTAGCGCGTACTGTTCACTGCATGATAAGGGCCCTTTCCCAGGAAGGCGACGTGCAGTTCACGCCAACGGCCTTTGTGCAGATAGGCAATATGCTAACAGCCTTCGTGCGGGAAGGTGACGATTTGCTGTAAAAATTACACAATAGCTAAGCTGCAAAATGACTCTAGGACATCGCATTTGCAAAAAACAGGATTTCATTAATAAAATTAGCATAATTAAATCCTAACAAAAAAAAATTATGAATGAAGTGAAATTAAACCACACAATCACATACATGTACATTAATTTATTCTCTACCATTGTGCAAAGTTTTATTGCAATCTGCTGCCAAGATCTGGGGCCATATCCCCCCCCCCTTGTGGTGAGAAGTAACAGAACACCCCACCCCCAGGAGTTAAAGGAGGGTTAAAGAACATACAACAGCTGCAGGTTTTTGTCTCCATAAACTAAATACACCACATCCCTAGCATATGTACATGTACATGTAACTGCTTTAGTATAAGACCATATAAATTTTGAGGCAATGCTATAATTGCCATACATGTACATATTATGTTTTAGAATTAACTTCAACTCGGCTGTTACAAATTAAACTAACTCTCTCATTAAATCGTGCAGGGGTCTAGTCTCTACATACATCATTATCAAACCTAAAATAGTTGAATAACAAGCCATACTTTGAACTGTCATTTCATGAGATTATTTGTACTGCCCTGATACTGTTGTAATGAATGGAAAGAATCCTTATACAGAGTATAATACAAAATTCAATCAGTGACTACAAAGCAAGAAAAATTCACCAAAATATATTGATACAATCCACTGTATTCTACAATCAACTTCTTTCTATTTATCTAAAAGATACTCAGGATCTTGCAAGATGCAAAGCATTTATCATCAAAGAGTTCATTGAGTAGGTCATCATCTACTATAACACTTAGTATGGACTTTGATAGATACATGTACAGTATTTGTTGCTATCAAAAGAACAAAATCGTAAATAATCATATGACAAAAAAAATCATAACTGAAGTATTTGCAGTATGCTACTGGCAAAATCATTATTTTAAATCCTGAACATCCCCTCATGTGATGTTCACAAGACATGATAAAACACTATTCTACCCCAATATTTGCTACTTTGTCTGAATACAGTAATTTGACAAAAAGGGTTACCTGATAGATAACACTTAAACATGTTGACCATACTGTACACCTGACTTACCATCCGTTTGACTTGGTAGGCGCTTTTTGGTATATTTTCGTTCCACCGGTGAGAATTTCCTTCGGTCGAGGGTTGTGCCTGTATTTACATTATGCTGTGAAGGGAGATATGAAAAGTCTGATATAAGTGGACAAATGCTAAGTCAAACTAAAATATCCCAGGTGGAGATATACCCTTTAAATCCAGTGATCTATCGGCACCCAATATTTTAATTTTGCCAACATCAGGATGCTGGTGTCTTGTTTTTTTAGAGAGACGAAGTCTAATTTTAAATGTCTTGTACTGTCTTTTTCTGTGCCAGCTTGTGCTGTACATGTAGGTTAGTTGTGATGGGTTGTCTTGTTTTGTGACCCTGTGTTGTGTCGTTTTGTGTAATATACCTTTGTACTTTTTCATGAAGATCTTTATTATACATGTAAGTATGTTATATTGAATACATAAATTTAAAAAAAATAAAAATTGTAGAATAATAATAAACCCAGCACCTTATTTGAATGAAATGCATTAGAAAAGTCAAAATGTACACAAACAGAGATGTTCTGAATTTGTTTTTCTCATCAACATTGCCGTTGTAAGGATCTACCGTTGGTATGGTTAATAGTACTGATTCAAACACTGGCTCATATTTTCAGTGAGTTGCTTTTAATTACTTTCCTTTGGTATAAAATTGTAACTCAATTGTGTGCACAATAGAATCATCTTGTTCTTAATAAACATCTAAGAATAGATTGGATAAGGAATTAGTAAATGATCTATAATGTCATTATTATTATAATTATATTTATCTTTGCCGATGTGATCCTGGAAATGTAAATGATTGATTAATAAATTAATGAATAGATGTATGATTGAACCTTGAATGAATGGATGGGTGGATGAATCAAAACATGAATGAATTAATTAATTAATCAATCAATGGATAATGAATTCATGTATATAAAAGAATGGATAGATGGATGGATGGATGAACGTATGGATTATAAAATGAATGAAAGAATGAATGAATGAATGAATGAATAAATGGATAGATGAATGAACCAACTCACCTTGATAGGACTCTCCTGTCTCTTCCCATCTTCTCTCTCCTCTCCTGGTCCCATTCTACCACTCAGTTCTTCCACTCTGTTCACCTCCTCAAGCCCATCATCAACTGCCTCATTGAGATACAGCTTACTCAGGGACGGGGATCGTTGCATCTCGTTGGCTTTCACACTGCTTGCATCGACAGGCTGAAGTAGTGTGTGGAGGACCTGTATACAAATAAAAGGAAACTTGATTACATCAGGGGGGGGGGGCATCATAACATGTACATGTATACATCAAAATTTACAACTGGTGGTAACTTTTTTGTCAGAGACAGACAGATATGATTAATAGTATGATTGTACATCCTATCAGCTTTATATAAAGCAATATTTAAATGTTTAATAATTTCATTTTGTTCTCTCCCTTCAGTTAGTTTTAGTGTTGTTTTGCTTTGTGGTGGTAGTGGGGAGGGGGGTAGCCTCCTCATTGACAATGCCCCCACTTGTACACCACAGATCACAGATAAAAACTTCACCGCTTTCATATTCTAACTACCACGGAAACCTTGATTGAGATTGGTTGATGAGCCCTGTTGCCATGGGAATGAATTAAAACTGAGAGATAAATACCTTGGTGAGGGAGACCTTTGCAGAATGAAAAGATGGATCCAATGTGAGACACCTGGAGAAAGCTTCAAGTCCTTCTTCTTGCCGGCCTAGGCCTACTAATGCTGTTCCTTTCCTGTAGAAGCCCTGTTCACATGCAAAAAAAATAGCCTTGTCTCAAAAAATGTTTCAACTTTCGGGTTACATCAGCAACATACATGCAATCACAATTGTAAGGCTAGCAAGAAGATACCATTTATATTCACTCTTTGGGTGTGGCCAAGAAGACCACATCGAAAGCTGTTTTTTCTGGGTTTTTTCTATGGTAACTGTGTAAAACTGACTTTGTCAAATTCATTAGCCGACACTTCTTTTCATGAAATGCAATATTACATACATGTACATGCTTCACCTTCATCCCTACAAGTATTCTTTATTATTTAAATATCAAGATGTTTAATGAAAAACTTTTTTCGGAGGTTTATTTTTGAGCAATATATTCAAAGTACACATCTATTTTTGTAATTGACTTTAATTATAATAAAAACAGAATTATATATATATATATATATAGAAACAAAGTACTCATCTATTCAAATGTAAAAAATATTGAGACTTGCTGATTGTTTCCCCACGATTTTCACACTTTAGCACTCTCTTAAAAGATTCATATCATATTAACATGCAGTTTATTAAGTTACATACACATTGCACACAATACAAGATGTTTATCAAAATAACAAAATCTATTTAATTACATGAAATTATCCAAATACCAGTACATATAAGAAAAAAAATGGCAAAATTCATAGCATGAATCACATTTCATATTGCATTGTATACATTGACCTCATTATGATGTAATGCACTCAAGATAGAACTGAGACATACCTTTGCCCAGTCAGGTCTCATCTGACATACTTTAGTGGCATCTTGCAAGGCTTCACTGTAGAGACCTTGGACATTGTAAGTGTGGGACCTGTTGCTGAGACACAGGTGATCGCCCGGTGCTATAAACAAAAGAAAAAAATATATATGTTTTAGAGCTTATTGCATAAAATCTCAAAATTTCAATAATCCAGATCTACTGCATATATATAAGAAAACAATGGTTTTTAAGCCCATAAATCAATGTAGCAATGTTAGAGAGAAATACAGACATGGTTGTAAGTTTAACAGTACCCATTTTTTAGTTATTGTATGACTTCAAATTTATTACGTGAATATGTAAATGAACATGTAGGCCAACCAATTGATGCAAATCAATATCAAAATGTATATAATATAGGATTTGTATACCGCATGTATCCACCTTGCTAGGTGCTAAAGGCTCTCCTATATAAGCTACATGTACATGTAATACCGATTCTGGTGCACACAGCTTTTTGAGGAATTACTTCCTGCCGATATCCATTTACATCTACCTCACCTGGGTCAAGTGCAGCACAGTGTGGATAAATTTCTTGCTGAAGGAAAACATGCCATGGCTAGTATTCAAAACCACGACCCTCTGTTTAAAAGGCTAGAGTACATGTACATGTAAGAACCACTAAACCACGATCCACCCCATTTTAAACACAAAGGGGTGGATTTCTACATGTACATTACTTGGTCTACATGTATTTATTTGATTAGAGCATTGTTCTTATCAAGAACTGAAGAATTAAGCCATCATTCGCATATCAGGAATTCATAGTTTATAAAATTGAGAATGATCAAATACATGTGGATTCTGATCTATAAATTTTGAAACTTGTACAGTGTACATGTACATGTACATGTATAGGCCTTTATCTTAAGAAACACTGTTACATCATACATGTATTCAATATTTAATTTTTTTCAAATGGGGAGGGGGCTACAAACATGTTCACCTGTTTTATTTGGCTGGCTCTAGGGAAAATCCCAACTTTCCTGAAGCTCATTTGACATCTTCCCAACTGACAGTCAATCAGGGAGTACAATGTACAGGTATGCATTTATTACACAACACAAACCCATAATCTCTCCCTTTGATAAGCACAGTTTACCTCATGATGTAAGCACAGTTTCATAACCCATGCATTCTGGTATGGACAAGGCTTCTCTTTCAGACCCTATCTCTGCCCTTTATGTGTTGTACGACATTTGGGGAGTGCGTCTGTTTGCCTAGTGCCATTGGGGATGTGTTTTGAAGCATGGAGTTGAGAATAGGTGAATATCAAACTGGGCCAATATGAGGGAATGTACATTACGTATGTACATGTACATGGGCATTACAAACCAAAGTTCATGTGTTTGTGAACAACAACCCAGGTAATACATGGAATACAACTAGTACAGATAGACACATCTCTATTTATAAAACAGAAAACTACAATGATAAAAATATGCTTACAGCCATGTACAAATTCCCTACTTACACTGTACAATTTCAATAAAAACCATAATATTTTTACATTGTACATTGGCTTCATGATTGAAAAGGACAAGTCCACCCCAACAAAAACTTGATTTGAATAAAAAGAGAAAAAATCAACAAGCATAACACTGAAAATTTCATCAAATCGGATGTAAAATAAGAAAGTTATGGTATTTTAAAGTTTCGCTTATTTTCAAAATAGTTATATGAACAAGCCAGTTACATCCAAATGAGAGTTGATGACATCACTCACTCACTATTTTTTTTGTATTTTATTATATGAATTAATGAAATATTTTTATTTTCTCATCATTGTCATGTGAAATGAAATTTCATTCCTCCCTGAACACGTGGAATTCCATTATTTTAACATTTTGTGCCTCAGGCAAGGAGGTCCTAATCGTCAAATTCTTAAAAATTGAAATATTGTATAATTCAAACAATAAAAAACAAAAGAAATAGTGAGTGAGTGACATCATCGACTCTCTCATTTAGATGTAACTGGCTCGTTCATATAATTATTTTGTTGAAAATAAGCAAAACTTTAAAATGTCATAACTTTCTTATTTTACATCCGATTTTGATGAAATTTCCAGTATTATGCTTGTTGATTTTTTCTCTTTTTATTCAAATCAAGTTTTGGTTGGGGTGGACTTGTCCTTTAAAAAAAAGTTCTCCTTTATTTTACAACTGTAGCGGGAGTCCAGATCACAATGATAATGCATGAAATGACATACGTATACTGTTTTTTTTTCCAGACTTTCTCATGATATTGGTGTTTTCTACAACTATGGTAAGTGGGAAATTGTATGAAATCTTGATAATTTAATTTTTCACAGACCTTGTGAGCAAAGAACTGCCCCAATGACAGAAATGGTAGTTCCATAAAATTCAACAGGGGGTGGAATCTACAAATTTTGAGCATGAAAAATTGATAATGACTGTCCAGGCTATACCAGTAATTCAAACACCATGATCAGATAGTTTAGTGTACCTCATTTACATGTATTTTGTCTCTTGTTGAGTGTCTTTACTTTGTACGTATGTAATCAGAAAAAAGGGAAAATCATCCTGATTCTTTAGGATAAAACCTTCTTTTTTCAAATGGTAGAAAAACATTATATTGGTGAGGATTTGAGGGAAATCCATCAAAGATTGAAAAAGTTGTTATAAGTACATATATCCATCATGAAAAGAAAATCACTTCATAGATTTTCTTTCTTGAAAAAAATTGTAACTATTTTTTTTCGTGCATACACATGTAATGTACGTTTAGTCTAGACACAGTGCCCCTGATGCATTACACACATGTAGGCCTATAACATGGGGTAGCTGTTCATATTGCAGGTCACAATTAAAAAAATTGAAAATTCTGTTAACTTCCTTTAAAAGGTAAATGATAGTTGCAGTAAAACACTTATTTCGTGAGAAATTATTAAAACCAAGGTTAAGTATGATTATATCATCATGGATCTAGATCTGGTACAGTTACATAAACTGAACTTTGTGAAATCATAAAATCTAAGCTGAAATGCGATCACACTGAAGATGGCCAACACAGATACATGTAGGCACACGTGGGACAGTATATTTTTATTGCTGGAATAAAGACCCGACGAAAGTGACCGAATCCGCGCTGATTTTGCTTACAAGTATTTCTCAGCAATTACACAATTTCTTCCAGAATCCTTTGGCACACATTTTTATTCAGAATACAAACAGACACTTGGGTTGTCATTATATTAGAATCTGTAATACATGTAAGTCATTTTCAGATTGTTACCAGAACTGGAATTTATTTTTAATCGGTTTAACCCTTGATGGAGTTTCCTCATAACTTCGCCAATCCTGGTTTTCTAATCCTTTTTTTCTGTTTTTTTTTTCACCACAACTATGTCAGGATGAAGTTCCTCTTTAACAAAAACTATTGAAACCAGTTTGAATTTATAAATGAAAAATGATAAAATCAAAGAGAAAGATCAAAGAAATTTCACATAGGAAGATTGAATGAATGATTATTGAGATAAGTACATATATGTTTTTAAGTTGATGTTGATGTTTGAAGTCGATATGTGACATCACAAATCTTGTTCATATTGCCAGGGGAAATCTACACAAGTTAACATGATCAATGGGTTTATTCTTCTTCTTTAAAATCAATCTGGAAATTTCAAGAAAAAAATTTAGCTGTACAAAAAAAATCAAGTTGAGTGGTATTTCTCTGCACTGTTATGACTGACCACTAGACTCATACTTATGAAGTGGATTGTAAAATCGATTTAACTTTTTTTTTCATTAACATTCTCTGTAATTTTTTTCAAATAAATAAATAAATAGATTTAAATAGATACATAAATAAACAAGTAAGTAAGTACATGTTAGTAAGTAAGAAGTACATGTAAATAAATAAATAATAAATAAATGAATGAATGAATGAATAAATAAAAATGTGAGATTAAAATGACAGGCTTCGAGTGATGTATACATGTATCATGTATGTCTTACAGAGTACAGACAATAACTACATGTACATGTATCAAAACAAACTTTAGGTCCTTACAACTACTGTACATTCTCATACATACATGTACATGTACATGATCCATAGTAAATGTACATGCTCATACATGCAAACAGAAAAAATGCATCACTGCAGTACATTTAAAGTTGAAAAAAAAGCTCCCAAAATGCAAAATGTTGGTTATTAATTATTAATAAAATATTAACACCAGCAATCATCTAAATAATATACTGATTGAAAATGACAGTGTACATGTGACGTGTGCAATTACTTTTTGCACTCCACATGTGTGCATGTACATGTAGCTATTATTAGACAGCACAAGACAATCTTACGTAAGAGTCCATGGGAGCATGGTTGAGTAGGCATGCAAACAATACAAGCACACACAGACAAAGGGAGTAGACTCAGGCATTTGTCATCACCTGGACTGTTACAAAACTTCCTTTTAGGTAATACCGAACTGTGACCCATTTTGGGGTTTAGGTTCTGGGACATGTATCAATAGGTGGTTTCAGACCGCCTCGAAGTTCGCCAGTTCCAGGTATTCTCTGATCGGGAAATTTACCCCGATCAGAAAATACCAGGTATTTTGGTAATGTGAAAGCAAACTACGCGTAATCTCCCCGAAAGAAAATACCCGCTAAATAGTAGGTACTTGGCGAAATTACGAGAAGTTTCGTGGGGATTTTTCCAAGGTCGCAGGTATTTTGGCGATGTGAAAGCAAATTACGGGAACTTTTATCCCAGCGTGTCGTTGGGCGCGGCGGCGTGGGTGGCTGCTGGGCTAGAGATTTTGAATCTCCCGCCTTGCCTGCTTATCAGACCACACTGCGCATGCTCGTAACTTCGGGAACTTATCCCGAAGGATGTGTTTCGGGGCGGTGTGAATGCAGGAATAATTAACGGGTATTTTTTAGCCTTAAAAAGTTCTCGTAATTTAACGGGGATTCTTGTGATCGAGGCGGTTTGAAACCGCCTAGTGTGAATGAATTAATCATGTTATCTCAATCACCTGTGAAGTGGTTTAGAAATAGTGGAATGCTACATGGCCTGCTTGTAACATGTACCTGTATAATGTATGGACAGGAATACTATAAAATACAAGGTTTGTAGCATACTCTGACCTTTTTACATATATAAAAATGGTATCATTTTTTTTTCTTTTTGAATTTACATCATTGTTTTTATATAATACCAGCTCTTGCAAATACCCTTTTTACATGTACACAGGATTTTCTTTGCCCCGGACTATCGCTAACCCTGCGTGGGTGGCTGCTGGGCTAGAGATTTTGAATCTCCCGCCTTGCCTGCTTATCAGACCACACTGCGCATGCTCGTAACTTCGGGAACTTATCCCGAAGGATGTGTTTCGGGGCGGTGTGAATGCAGGAATAATTAACGGGTATTTTTTAGCCTTAAAAAGTTCTCGTAATTTAACGGGGATTCTTGTGATCGAGGCGGTTTGAAACTGCCTAGTGTGAATGAATTAATCATGTTATCTCAATCACCTGTGAAGTGGTTTAGAAATAGTGGAATGCTACATGGCCTGCTTGTAACATGTACCTGTATAATGTATGGACAGGAATACTATAAAATACAAGGTTTGTAGCATACTCTGACCTTTTTACATATATAAAAATGGTATCATTTTTTTTCTTTTTGAATTTACATCATTGTTTTTATATAATACCAGCTCTTGCAAATACCCTTTTTACATGTACACAGGATTTTCTTAGCCCCGGACTATCGCTAACCCTGTACTCTCCTTGACCCCATACTATTTTGTTTTCCTTTTCACACATGCCAAATTGTCATTGCTAACCCCGGATAAAGGAATGCTTGCTTTTCACACACGAAACTCGCTAACCCCGGACTAGTGGTTTTTGTTGATCAATCGTAGTACAAGTACACTATAGGTGTAATTTCCTTAACCCCGCACTATAGGTGGGGCTAAATTGCCATTTAGCCCCACCTACATGTATAGAACGGGGTTAAGCTTAGCCCACTTTCGTTTTACACGAGCGATCTTAACCCCATACTACATGTATCTCTCTTAGCACCGCAATTGCTGGGATAACCCTGCTTTTTTGCAGGGCCAAATAATCCCGTACTAAAGGTGGGGTTAGCCCACTTTGCAAAAATGCTGTGTAAAAAGAAAGTGGGCTAAGCTTAACCCCGTACTATAGGTGGGGCTAAATGGCAATTTAGCCCCACCTATAGTACGGGGTTAAGGAAATTTTAGCCTGTGTAAAAAGGGTACATGTAGCTTCGATCAATTCCAGGCACCAAGCAGGAAAGTTTCCCCATGCCAAGCAAGCAATACCAATACATCACGATGACCAATATGATTTCCCAATAGACCTATCAATAATGCAACTTTTCATATGGATGCATGTCCTTTGACTTGCAGTTATGCCTCATTGTACGATTGAGTGTCTTAATTGTCACTAGGCCCAGGAATTGTTTTTACGAATTTCAGGAGTGAAACTTTCAATTTAAATTCCCAATCATTTTATACCCCTTTCATAAACCCAATTATGCGGCTAATAGCAGCATAATTTGGTTGTGAAATCTGAGGAGGACCAGACTTATCCGGAGTGGGCATGTCCAGTTGTCATGACAATTAATCCGCCTTTTTCAGGACGGGCGCTCTTATAATGCGGATTACTTTCGGAGTTTGTGAACGCAATTTTTCTTGAATTATCCGCATTACTCTTAGGCGGCTAATTGGAGGATAGGTTTATGAAAGGGGTATTAGTTTCAGAGGCAGAAAGGTGAAATTCCTGTAGGACCTTGGATTTTGTTCACAGACAGATCACTCTCGAGTTTGTTAGTGTACAAGTACCTGTATACATGTATGTATCTACAGTAGAACACCCAGACCACCACACGTTATTGAGTCTTAATTTGAATACATCGATAGAGCCCAACTCATAACTTCATGTACATGTACATAGTACACATGAAGTATCTGTTTCTTTCCTCTTTTTTTCTGTAAAAATATATAAACTTTGTCTGTTACATTTTTTATTTAAAGTTTTGTCATTAGCTAGGTTATATTTTTATTTTATACTAGGTGTGATAATATGTCAGGATAAATAAAAATAGACAATGCAACATTCAAGTATAAATTTTAAACAGCAAAGTTACTTTGGGCATCACAAATATCTACATATTCTACACTGCACTGCAACCATCATTTGATAAATAATTCTGAACTTAAAGGTCAAGTCCACCCCAGAAAAATGTAGATTTGAATAAATACATGTAGAGAAAAATCTAACAACACTACACTGAAAACATCATCAAAATTGGATGTAAAATAAGAAAGTTGTGACATTTTAAATTTTCACTCATTTTTCTCGAAACAATTACATGCATAACTCAGTAATACATGTAATGCAAATGCGAGTCTATGATGTCCATCACTCACTATTTCTTTTGTTTGTTATTGTTTGAAATATACAATATTTAAATTTATACAGAATTGACAATATTAAAAAATGTAAAACTTGACTGAACTACATGTACATAAAGTTAAACACTTATAAAACAATGTTTAATAATTCCACAAATTCAGGGAGGAACAAACTCAACAAAGCTTGATTTCAAATGACATGGGTGAGAAAATCAGAATATATTTTATTTCAGATAATAAAATACAAAAGAAATAGTGAGTGCATGATGCCATCAGTCCCCTAATTTGCATACTGGCCAGGATGTGCATATAACTGTTGGGTGAAATTAAGCAAAACTTTAAAATGTCATAACTTTTATATTTTACATCTGATTTAAATAAAATTTTTAGTGCTATAATCGTTGGATTTTCCTCTTCTTATTCATATCAACTTTTAGTCGGGGTGGACTTGTCCTTTAAATAGTCTTAGTTTTAATACACATTAATACTTTCTACATGTACATACATGTAGGCCTATACATGTAGCTACAGCCTACAGGAAAAAAGTTTGAAGTTAGTCTTTACCTGTTTTTATTGCTAAGCTGTATTTCTCCATTGCCTCTGAATGTCTGCCAAGCTTGAATAATTCATTACCAGCTGATTTAATTTCCTGAGACTTTACTTCATGGGGAAAGTACTTCAAAATAAGATCACTAAGAGTAACATTTAGAGTCAGTTTTTTACATTTACTGCCATTAGAACTGTATGGGAACTTACATATAACACAAGAACGTTTTGATTGGTGTTCAATACAAGTTTTACAAAATGTGTGTCCGCAAAGGAGAGTTGTTGGTTTGGAAAGAAGTCCACGGCACACAGAACAGGAAAACTTTCCAAGATCTTTTGAGATGTCACGCCCGGCATTTTGGCTAAGATTTTTCACCAAGGCATTAACAAATCCATGAAGTTTATCACTGCTGATGTCTCCCATGCGAAACGCATGGGAGTACACGCTCAACGCTTCATTGAGCCTCCCCATATTGGCAAGAGAATCGCCTTTCATGAGAAGAAATTCTATATTATGTCCCTGTTTTTCCAAAAGCCGATCAATTAGGTCACTGGCAAGCTCAAAATTTGATCGCCTGAATGCTTCTGTGGCTAAATCTTCCAGTTCCATTGTGTAGAAAAATATTTGTATCGCTTAAACAAACGACCATGGCGACATATTCAAATGAATTCAATTGCACAGCACAGATTCCCCATCGCATTAATCAATTTCGTGTAGGCTACTCCGTCTTGGTTGAAACAAACATTATCTTGTAGGCCTACATGTAGTTCATTATTAGTTGTATAACTACGTCTATGGTAGGGCCTAGTTTTAGATCAGTTGACTTGCATCATCATGACTTGTGAATTATAACATGAGCAAGTTATTCTCATCAAGAGTGAAAAATAACGATGACTGAAATCTAGAACAAGCTCACTAAAAATGATGCGATGCCAATTAATGTATGCAGTAGACATGAAGAAGTCTAGTATGTATGATCACACGGGACTGGATAGCTGTTGGTAGTACTCCGAGCTCCGTAGATGGATTAGCGACGCACACCGTAGACCGCTCGCCCTGCCTGGCCGACCCGTCGAGCTTGATCATGTTGATCAGTGCTACTGTTATGAAACAAATCCTTATGAAACATTCTGTTCTTTGTAAACGACTGTTATGAACCTCTAACAATTAACATGTTCACTTGAAGTCAACACGAATTGCGTGGACTGACTTTATCTGTCGGTGACACTCCATATCCTGAGAGGAAAAGCACATTTCTATGGGCCTGGCCCAGGTCGAAATTCTCAATATTATTGTCACAATTTACGTAAGTAATTACACTTAGCTTACGAGCGCGGCGCTCACACAACGCGCGCAGTGTATGTTGTAAGAAAAGATTTATATAGCGCAAGCTACAATCTAGGTTCTCGCGTACAAGAAGGTACATCATATGTCGTATACCTATTTCGAGGTTCCCAGTTTCATAATTACGACTTTCTGCGCGAGTGAATCCCTGCCGGGGTCAAGTCACTCGTTATGTCATTCTCGTATACCAATTCATTACTATTGTATTCAGGGGCCACGCATATTTGGTTTGTGTAATGATCAGATTAGTAGGCCCCCTAATCACAAAAATCGAAAGAGGGTTATTATAGTATTATTATATAAATTTAGATGCGAATGCATATTTGCCAGCGAAAGAATCCTCGTCATTGTATACGAATATGGGCTCCTAGTGCATTTTATTAAGAAAAATGAGAAAAATACTGCCAGGGGAAAATACTCGGAAAGAGGAAGAGTGCAGGCAAAAAAAAATAATGTGTAAATCTGCAGAATAAAAAAAAGAGGGGAAGCCATTCAAAATACATATCGATTTCGTTGTTTTATGTTTTTTTTTCATATTCCTTTCCAAATAGAAAACTCATTGACCTTTAACGCCTTTCATTGCAGTGAAGCCTTACGTTATGAACATGTCCTAGTTTGATAAGAGGCTGTCTTGGCGTGCACCTTGGATGACCTTTTCCCAAATTGGGTCATTGAGCCTCTTCATGGGATGCGACTTCAGCGCGGAACTGAACGTTACACAAACCGGATCTTATGTATGGCTCGGAGACGGAGCAGCTCGGGTGCTATAATGATTTATGCAAGCAAATAAATTGTGCCATAACAAATCAGGAGGATCTATGTTGTGTAAATATAATCAACATGTGGCATGAGGAAAAGATAATACCACGATTTAAGAAGAATTTGTTAATTTTATGTAATTGTGTCTTGTATAGCTACAGATCAGATTAATTATATAATGACAAAATTGCATCCGTATCTCGAAAATATTGTTGTTACAAAATGCGGCCTGATAAAACGACAATATCACGAGCAGGCTGATTGGGAGAAAATAGCTCATTTTCTTTCATATGCATTTATTTCGTTAAATGACATTTACAAAACGTATAAGAAATAGAAACAACTTTTGACAAGGAGACAACTTAGAAGACAGATAAGCCGCTATTGGTGCTGCCACCGATAAAACAAAATACAAATTAAAAAAATATTACATAGAAAAACCTAACTACGTATAACGTCGATAAAGCCTGTACATATAGAAAAAATATTAAATATTTTATTTGTCAATTATGATTTTAGTCTCCTTTTGAAAACGGAAAGGGACTGGCTATCTTTTTAAGGTTATTCCAAATGATTTGCCCTTTGGAAACAAAATAGATTTTTTTGGCAACTTTTGTTCTCGTCAATGGTAAGCAAAATTATATGAATAAAATCGTCATTAAAAGAAAATTTATCAGAAAGACTTGGTGGAATATTCTTTTTATAACAGATGTATGACGGCCAATTTGAAGTAGCATAGTTCCCCATAGATCAATATGTTCAAGACTTTTAAGTGAGAAAATAATGGTTTAGTGTAAGCAATGTAACCGGAATGGGAAATTGTTCTAATAGCCCTTTTTTCATAATAATTTTGATAATCCAGACATGGAATAATAAGTAAAAGAACCTCAGGCAATATTGCAGTGTTGGAGGTATATAACATGATATTAAGGCATTAAAATCATTATTAATATTGTCTGGGGAAATATTTGAGTTTGTATAATATACCGATAGGGGCCTACTCAAGAATATATACAAGCGAGCATTGCGCCCGAGCTAATTTCGAGGATATTTAAATTCGAAATTGATATCGAAGGATTCAGTTCAGGTTTATGATAACATCATAGAGAAAGAGAAATATTTCCTCATGTTAACAGCGTCCTGATCTTGTTATCCTGTCTAAATATACTTAAATAAAAATGAAAATAAAAGTAAATCAATTTTCGAAAATTCCGATAAGGTACGGTGGAGGGGAGGGTGCAGAGAGAGGGGGCGGGGAGTTTTCCCCCTCCCGCCAGGAGAGCGAAGTTTTCGGTGTCTCATCATCAAATTCAAATTAAAAGTACACGTCTCTCCCACGTCTACCCTTATAGCTCGAATTCAAACTTGTTTTCGACTGCGTTCATAATCCCTCTTCCCACGCGAAGTGCGTATAGGCTAAAACATTTTATTAAAAAAATCGAGAACACAAAGGGGCATTCATTGGGTGGTATAAAATGCCAACTTTGATATGAATGCCTGTCATGGTGAGATCAGATTTGATAGCAAAAAATGATTAATTATCTTTAGTTCGCAAAACAGAGTAGAAGACGGGAATGGAGGGAGGAGATGTCCCTTCCTTCGAATGGCGCTGAAACTCTGACACCCGGCTCTGACATTTCTGAAATCGTCTGAAACCATAATGACTTTTATAGATTATAAAACTCTATTACGAATGAAAACAGAAGAGCTCAAGATGAGAAAGTGATGGTACAAGGAGAGGATTTTGTCCTTTACTTTGCACACAATGCACGGAAACCTCTAGCTGTGATGCATTTTGAAGGGGGGAAAAGGAGTAAATTATTTGCATTAAGCGCTTCGTTTTGTATGATTAAGAAACCTGAGTGATATTCAATATTTCAAATTGATGGCGCAAAACAGGATAGGAGATTAATGTGCAGCGATATGGAATAAATTCAAATCTTATATACTTATGCATATATAGAAAGCCACGAGTTTTATGCCTGACCTTAAAGAAGATACTTGACAAAAATTACTTGCTGAAAAATGAAGAAGTATCATACATGGGGACAAGGCGGTAGTGTTTACCCACTCCGACCAGAAGAGCGCGAATCATGTCATACATGGGGACGAGGCGGTAGTGTTTACCCACTCCGACCAGAAGAGCGCGAATCATGTCATACATGGGGACGTGGCGGTAGTGTTTACCCACTCCGACCAGAAGAGCGCGAATCATGTCATACATGGGGACGAGGCGGTAGTGTTTACCCACTCCGACCAGAAGAGCGCGAATCATGTCATACATGGGGACGAGGCAGTAGTGTTTACCCACTCCGACCAGAAGAGCGCGAATCATGTCATACATGGGGACGAGGCGGTAGTGTTTACCCACTCCGACCAGAAGAGCGCGAATCATGTCATACATGGGGACGAGGCGGTAGTGTTTACCCACTCCGACCAGAAGAGCGCGAATCATGTCATACATGGGGACGAGGCGGTAGTGTTTACCCACTCCGACCAGAAGAGCGCGAATCATGTGTCAATGCAATAAAAAAATAATACTTTTCATAATTTACACCAAGGTGATTTTTAATGATTTCTGGAAGGAAATACACCCGGAGGGGGCACTCGACCAAAAAAGTGGTGGGGGTGTGCCGCGGGCGAGACAAAAAACGGGGGCCTTGGAGCGGGCTTATTGTAAAAAGGAGGGTCCTCGGAACGGGCTTCGGAACGACAAATGTTTGTGAAAACGGGGGTCCTTGGAACGGATCGCCAGCGTGTGAGCGCGTATGCATCCCTACGGAACGGTCATGCGTGCATGATGCAGCTAGCGCGGGCTCCGCCGGGGAGCTCTGCGGCCGCTTTTCACCAAAATTGCAGCTCATTCAACGCGATCGGAGCGGCGTAACGAAAAATATGCGAAGCTTTGGAGCGGATTTCTCTCTTCTTTTTTCTCGATAAGAAGAAAATGCTATGCCTTGGAGCGGCTTTCTCTGTTCTTTTTCTCAACAAGGCAAAAATGCTATGCCTTGGAGCGAAAATTTGAGTGTAAAAACGGGGGTCCCCTTCGCGGCACATACCCACTATGCATTATATACTGAGTGCCCCCCCCCCGGGGAAATACACGAGTTGCATAGCCAGGGAGGGGGAAAAGGGAATAGGAAAATGGTGTGGGGGAAACAATGATATAGAGGAAACGCAATTTATATATTATTCCCGCGCGGAGCGCGGAGGCAAAATTTGGAATGGAGAGAGAGAAGAACTTCTCGTTTAGGTTTTTATTCTTTTCTGTTTCTGTGTGTGGTAATTCCCGTAGGAACTCGGCAGGACAGCATTTTTGCTGGTAAACGCCAAGCTGGTATATAACCAATTACCTTGGAAACATTTTACGTCTAGGTTAATCAGTCATAGTGGCTGACGTAATAGACGACATATATCACTCTTGGGCCTTTTTATCAAAGTGGAGACAATGGCAGAGTTGGGATTCGAACTCACAACCTTGCGATTATGAGTCCAATGCTCTAACCACTGGACCACACGACCCCCTTATTTGACAAAAATAAGGGGGGACCAGTGGCGTAACTACGGGGAACGGGGGGCACGTGCCCCCCAATCGGCTGACCATAAAAAAAGTGGAATGCCTCTGACCGTCTCACCTGCATCACGCGATTCAACATAGCAGCAGTGCTGACTTTGAAAACTACTATAACTCGCACAAGATGTTCAGTGATACTTGATTACTCTTATTTCCACCTTTTATGAACTAGACCAATACACTTACAGAGATAGGATGGTAATTCAACAAATACTCCCAATGTGGCCAAAATTCATTGACCTCACATGACCTTTGACCTTGATCATGTGACCTGATACTAGCACAGTATATTCAGTGATACTTGATTACTCTTATGTCCAAGTTTCAAAAGTCAGATCAATGAACTTTCAAAGTTATGATGGTAATTCAACAGATACCCCCATTATGGCCAAAGTTAATTGACCTTTGACCTTAGTCATGTGACCTAAAATGCGCACAGGATGTTCAGTGATACTTGATTACTCTTATATGTCCAAGTTTTATAAACTAGACCAAATACTTTCAAAGTTATGATGGTAATTTAACAAATACCCCCGATTCGGCCAAAGTTCATTGGCTCTAAATGACCTTTGACCTTGATTATGTGACCTGAAACTTGCACAGGATGTTCAGTGATACTTGATTACTATTATGTCTAAGTTTCATGAATCAGATCCAAAGACTTTTAAAGTTTTGATTGTAATTCAACAGATACCCCCAAATCGGCCAAAGTTCATTGACCCTAAATTATCTTTGACCTTGGTCATGTGACGTGAAACTCATGCAGGATATTTGGTAATACTTGATTAACTTTATGTCCAAGTTTAATGAACTAGGTCCATATGTTTCCTAAGTTATGATGACATTTAAAAAACTTAACCTCAGGTTAAGATTTTGATGTTGATTCCCCCAACATGGTCTAAGTTCATTGACCCTAAATGACCTTTGACCTTGGTCATGTGACATGAAACTCTACTAGGATATTAAGTAATACTTGATTAACCTTATGGCCAAGTTTCATGAACTAGGTCCATATACTTTATAAGTTATGATGTCATTTCAAAAACTTAACCTTAGGTTAAGATTTGATGTTGATACCGCCGCCGTCGCCGTCACCATCGCCGTCGCCGCCGCCGTCGGAAAAGCGGCGCCTATAGTCTCACTCTGCTATGCAGGTGAGACAAAAACGGGGGAAAGGAGAAAATGAGGGAGGAAGGAAGAGAAACGTACTGCATGGGAAAGAAGACATTATTGTTCATTATGATGCTATGTTAAAATTTATGTTATGTTATTATACATAAGAATTTTTTTCAACTTTATGAAACATAATTCACTCAGGGCTTATGTTTTCATGGTTCCTGGTGCTTGCATTGTCTGTTTAACGAGATATCTATCCCGTTGTACTAAAACCTCCCGTTTTCAAGACAATATACACCAAATATATTTCCTCGCACTTCGAGATATAACTGTTTTATGTACAATGTTATGCTTCTTTTTCACGACTTCTTAAAGTGATTGCCCCATTTTAAGTTCTTAATATAAAACATTTCCTGTCCGTGCATACGTTCGCAGTAGTGGATTGGTGAGATATGTCTGCTCTCCATGAATTCCTAGAATCAGTCCTTAAAATGTCGCTTTTACTGATTTACTGATTTTACTGATTTATGTTATTATACATAAGAATTTTTTTTCAACTTTATGAAACATAATTCACTCAGGGCTTATGTTTTCATGGTTCCTGGTGCTTGCATTGTCTGTTTAACGAGATATCTATCCCGTTGTTCTAAAACCTCCCGTTTTCAAGACAATATACACCAAATATATTTCCTCGCACTTCGAGATATAACTGTTTTATGTACAATGTTATGCTTCTTTTTCACGACTTCTTAAAGTGATTGCCCCATTTTAAGGTCTTAATATAAAACATTTCCTGTCCGTGCATACGTTCGCAGTAGTGGATTGGTGAGATATGTCTGCTCTCCATGAATTCCTAGAATCAGTCCTTAAAATGTCGCTTTTACTGATCTGAATATTAAAAAAAATACTGCTCGCGCTTCGCGCTCGCATCATTTTGTTAGTGACATACGTATGGACTTAGTGAATTCCTACAAACAAACCTTAGAATGCCCATCTTTAGGATTGAATTTCCTAAATTTTCAGCTCTCGCTTCGCGCTCGCAATGTTTGATAAGTGAGATGCGTAAAATGATGATTACAATTACCACAAGTGCTTATATGCGTTTAGATGCAATATTAACAAATCAGCAAGACCTTGGCACTCGTATTAGATGACTATGGATATGTATACTCAGTGGCGTAACTACGGGGGCATGGGGGGCACGTGCCCCCCCCCCCCCCATCGGCTGGCAAAAAAAAACGGGGAAAAGAGAAAAAGAGGGAGAAAAGGAGACAAACGTAGTGGGGAAAGAAGAAATTATTGCTAATTGATATGTTGTATGCATGTTATATTGTATTACATAAAAAATCATAAATTTATTAAACATAATTTGGGCAAGGCCTAGGCTATGTCTTCATTGCTCCTGGTGCTCGCATTGTCTGTTTGACAAGATATATAATCCTGTTGTACTAAATCCTCCCATTTTTAAGTCAATATACACAAAATATTTTCTCGCACTTCAAATTATTATTGTTTTATGTAGTGACATAATGCTTCTTTTTCATGACTACTTAAAAGTGATTTCCCCATTTTAAGGTCAAAATATAAATAATTTCCTGTCCGTGCTTACTGCTTACGCTTTCATTCGTGGATTGGTGAGATATTATGTCTGTTCATCATGAATTCCTAAAATCAGACCTGAAAATGTCCCTTTTTCTGATCTGAATATCAAAAAATTTCAGCTTGCGCTTCTCGCTAGCATCATTTGGTTAGTGGAATATGCATGGTCTTCGTGAATCCCTACAAGCAGGCCTTAGAATGCCCCTCTTCATGTCTGAATTTCCTAAATTTTCAGCTCGCGCTTCGCGATCGCAATATTTGACTAGTGAGATGCATATGATAATCATGATTACAATGACTACAAAAAGTGCTTAATTCTTATTATAATTATAACTCTAATAAAATCAGCATGAGCTTGGCATTCGCATTAGATGACCATGGTGAGATATGTGTACTCTTAATTAATTCCTTCAAAAATAGTCCTTATATCCCTCTTTGGGGTCAATATACAAAATATTCAGCTCGCGCTTCGCGCTCGAAGTATTTGATGTGTGAGATGCGCATGTTAATCATGACTACAATGACTACAAGTGCAGCATGTGTTTAGATGTATATTATTCTAATAACATCAGCAAGCGCTTGGCACTCGCATTAGATGACTATGGTGAGATATGTACTCTTAATGGATTCCTAAAATATAGTCCTTAAAATGTCTTTGCTTGGGGTCAATATATAAAAAAATTTCAGCTCTCGCTTTGCGCTCGCATTGTATGTTTAGCGAGACAGGTATGTTCGCGTGCTCACTAAGTGGCTCAACATTTTGCTGGTGCCCTCCCCATGCCGTGAGCCGTGACCCACGGTACGCCACTGGGGGAAACAATAAAGCTATGCCCTTCTTTTCTTTTCTCCCTTCGCTCCCTTTTTTTCCTTTTTGGGGGGAGAGGGCGACCGCCCCCTGGATACACGCCTGCTGCATGCGGACTTATCTTTGAAACTTGCAGAAAGCAAGAGGTCGCATGTGAAATATTCCAATTAAATGTGACTACTACTAGGAGACGAAAACATAATTATTTTAAGATTAATCTTCAACCTCCTTCTTTTCGTCTTCTCCCCCCCCCCCCATTCTCCTCCCATACTTTTGGTTATTTGCCTCACTTCTTGCGTCCCTATGGTATTATGCAATTTATATATATATATATATATATATATATATATATATATATATATATATTGTAAAGAAATGGATGAAGAGAACAATGGTAGACGTAGCTTAAATCAAGGTTCCCCAGAGCTATCTACCCTTTGGAAAAATTGGTTATGCCGAAAAAATGTCTCCGCCGGGAATCGAACCCGGGCCCCCAGCTTTGAACGCCGGTGCCTTAACCAGGCGCGCCGGAACACTTTCAGTTTTGGGGGGGGGCAAAATCCCGAAGGAGGCACAATATTTTTGACAGCGTGAGACACCGAAGCGATCGAGCGGGAGAGGGCGTGGGACCCCCCCCCCCCCCCCACGGTAAGGACTTTGTGTAAAAATGGAGTTTAAAAGTTACGTTTCTAAGAAAATTTAAAAATAAATTTCTTGAGAATTAAACATAGAATTCACTACGAAAGACTATACTCAGAGTTTATGAGAACCTATCAAATCTACGCGCAAAACGATCGCTTAATTCAGAATGTGGTTTTCGTGTCTGATCAATTAAATTACGTAATACGCTTATATTGACTCAAAATACCAGAAATTACATTTTTCATGCAATATCCTTTCAGAAATATTTACTTATGTACATTTACATACACGGACGACGCGAGAGAGCACAATTATCATAAGTTTAAAGGAGTGTATTAAGCAGAAGAAGCGTAACAACAGAAAATACATTCTAATGAATGGCGGCTGTTCTGACGCGGCAGACGACGATAAGCGCTTAAATACCCATTCTATTTAAATCATTTCTGACCTCAGCATTGGAGAGAGTCCCTGATCATGCTGATTATCCATACATAGGCAAAACGTTTCATATTTTGTAACTAGAGGAAAAAGAAATATGACCTGCTTAATTATTGTCTAACAATTTAAAACTTTTCTGAAAATTTAAAACATTACTCGATTTATGTGTTTCCTTTGGCATGTTTTGTATGGCTGGGAAGCACTTTTGGATGACCCCTTCAAAATATTCTTTTTTCTTTACATATTTTCTGGGGAAAATGTGACCATAACTAGGAAATGATGAATATCAAATTCCTGGAAATATTCATTGGTAAATAATCATGAACTAACAAACTACAGCAGTTCATAATGTACATTATGTAACATTATTTAGAAGAAAACAATTACATTCCAACAGCGGATGTGGTTGACGGTACACCATGTGGAATTTTCGAAAAAAAAAGTGGATAGAGGAAGAAGTGAAATTGATAGGAGAAAGAAGACAGTTGATAGTCGAGTAATGTTTTGTTCAAATGAGCGTAGTCCTGATAAAGACAGTATACCAGAAAAGGTTGAAGAAGAGGCTTGATTAGTTGATAGATGAGTACTCCTGCCCTGCACTCCATTCGCCGAATCAAGCTAGCATCTTCTCATTTATCCAATAAGCAACTACTCAATCCTCTATAACTCTTTAACCTTTTTAGTTTTACAGCTATTTTCAGATTCCATAATTATGTTGCTCGAGTAACTAGCGTTCACGCGCGTTGGTGATATCGGGGGAGGGGGGGGGGCCTTTCATGAAAGGACTTGTCGGACGTTTTATCCGACAAGTCCCATTTCATCCGACAGTTACCATAGTAACAGTACCTCTCAGCCAATCAACATCAGAGAAAGCTGTCAGATCTGACAACTTGTCGGATGAAAATGTTGATGAAACACTCCCCATGTCAGTCTGAGCGTTTCTGCATGGGCGACCGCGCGTTTGTTAGCCGACACAGCCAGCATGCAAATTTGCCATTCGGTTTTAGTCTGAAATGTATTCATTAATACTAATAGGCCCCCATTCCACAGAACGGAGACCATTGAAAGACCACTGAAAGACTTAAAATTGGTGAGGTCTTACAGCGGTCTTCAAGATCAGTGAAATTTGTCGTCTCTGTGGAATGGCTCAGAAAGACCCTCGAACTCTGAAAGACTGTTGGATATTTCTTGTCGTACTGGTCTTAGACTAGTCCTCTCGAGATCTTTCAATGGTCTTTCGGAGATTTTTTATGCAATAAGTGATCTTTCAGAATTCTTTCCATTGACTTTGCCTGGCCGGTCTTTCAATGATCTCTCCGGAGTCTTACAGTGATCTCCGCAAAAATCTTGAGAGACTGCTGAAAGATCAATGAAAGACTATGAAGACCTTTGAAAATTCATCGAAAGACCACTGAAAGACAATTTCCTGTAAGACCGTTGTAAGACTGTTTTGAACCGTTTCAAAAAGTTTTGGAGCCCATGAAGACCACAAAGACCACTGAAAGATTGGTCAGGACTCGTGTAAGACCTCAAAGACCATTGTAGGTTCATTGAGAGACCTCTGAAAGATCAACCAAAATTCATGGTCTTTCAAAGGTCTTTCAGCGGTCTTGTTCTCTGTGGAATGGGGGTTTATCACACTGTAATAAGATGGAAAAGGGGCTTATCAAAGGTATGTTTCACAGAGGGACATGTTCGTCAAAAGACGCAAGGCTTACTATGATGTGTAATTGCCCCGTCAGGGGCGAAATTTTTTTCATTTTTGACAAAAGAAATGACAATTCTTAGGCAGAAAAGTGTCTTCATCGTTTACTTTTGTCCTAAAATAATATAATTTTTCTACTTTTAGGGGGGGCACATTGGGGGGGGGGGCAAAATCTCGTTTTGCCCCCCAAAAATTTTCTTGGGGGGGCAAGTGCCCCCCCTGCCCCCCGCTTCCGGCGCCCTTGGCCTTAACCACTAGACCACAGAGACGGGCTAGTGGCTAGACCGACCGAGATCCGATTGACCGTCAGAAAGACAGATTTTCGACACTATACCAATTACCTTTGTCGGGTGAAGGTGGGTTTTGAACAATGACATTCAAGCCGTCATGCCTCAGCTGGATCAAAGCTATTGCTTCGATACAGTACACGTATGTGAGAAAGTATACAAATGTGTGAAGCTATACATGTACAACGGCTTTGGCAACTCTTTTATTTAAATATTGTATGGATGAAGAGAACAATGGTAGACGTAGCTTAAATCAAGGTTCCCCAGAGCTATCTACCCTTTGGAAAAATTGGTTATGCCGAAAAAATGTCTCCGCCGGGAATCGTACCCGGGCCCCCAGCTTTGAAGGCATGACGGCTTGTCATTGTTCAAAACCCACCTTCACCCGACAAAGGTAATTGGTATAGTGTCGAAAATCTGTCTTTCTGACGGTCAATCGGATCTCGGTCGGCCTAGCCACTAGCCCGTCTCTGTGGTCTAGTGGTTAAGGCACCGGCGTTCAAAGCTGGGGGCCCGGGTTCGATTCCCGGCGGAGACATTTTTTCGGCATAACCAATTTTTCCAAAGGGTAGATAGCTCTGGGGAACCTTGATTTAAGCTACGTCTACCATTGTTCTCTTCATCCATTTCTTTACAATATTTAAGTAAAAGAGTTGCCAAAGCCGTTGTACATGTATAGCTTCACACATTTATATATATATATATATATATATATATATATATATATATATATATATATATATATATATATTACGCTCATGGCATCTACAGATAGGGAAAAGGGGGCAGGGGTTTAATAATAGGTCCATGGATAGGCCAACGAAATACTAGATTACGATCTTTTGATTAATATCATGCATCATGTGTTTACGACTAGGAGGCGGGACTGGAGTTCTAGTAGTAGTAGTATAACCCAGGGGGCTCCCGGCCGCGTAGCAGTCGGGAGCCCAGGATCGTACGTGCAATTTGGCATACTCACCTGACAAGCGTGAAGTATGGTCAAAATAATTCTCCGAATAGATAGTTAAAACAGAAATCAAGCACTTACCACGATTATATGGATGATGGTCTAACGAGTGGCAGTTTTTCTGACATCTGGGCACAGACTGGAACCTCAAAAAACGAAAAGTTCTCTCCTACCCCCGTCTCGATCGGCCATTTTGTTACATTACAATTCATAACAAAAATGGCCGATCGAGAGGGGGGTAGAAGGAGAGAAATTTTCGTTTTTTGAGGTTCCAGCCCGGGGGGGGGGGCACTCGACCAAAAAAGTGGTGAGGGTGTGCCGCGGGCGAGACAAAAAACGGGGGCCTTGAAGCGGGTTTATTGTAAAAAGGAGGGTCCTCGGAACGGGCTTCGAAACGACAAATGTTTGTGAAAACGGGGGTCCTTGGAACGGATCGCCAGCGTGTGAGCGCGTATGCATCCCTACGGAACGGTCATGCGTGCATGATGCAGCTAGCGCGGCCTCCGCCGGGGAGCTCTGCGGTCGCTTTTCACCAAAATTGCAGCTCATTCAACGCGATCGGAGCGGCGTAACGAAAAATATGCGAAGCTAGCTTTGGAGCGGATCTCTCTTCTTTTTTCTCGATAAGAAGAAAATGCTATGACTTGGAGCGGCTTTCTTTGTTCTTTTTTTGAACAAGGCAAAAATGCTATGCCTTGGAACGGAAATTTGAGTGTAAAAATGGGGGTCCCCTCCGCGGCACATACCCACTATGCATTATATACTGAGTGCCCCCCCCCCGGGGGGTTCCAGTCTGTACGCCCAGGGGTCCGTTGCAGAAAGAGTTGCGTTTAAACCATAGAGTTAAATACGTACTGTGTTTAGGTTTATATAACTCTATGGTTTAAACGCAAGTCAAAAAATCAATTGCAAGTCCCAAATGCGCGCTGTTGATTGGTTGAAAATCATGTTGCGCATGATTTTTAGAGTTGCTATTGATTGCAACTCTTTCTGCAACGGGCCCCAGATGTCAGAAAAACTGCCACTCGTTAGACCATCATCCATATAAATCGTGGTAAGTGCTTGATTTCTGTTTTAACTATTTATTCGGAGAATTATACTTCACGCTTGTCAGGTGAGTATGCCAAATTGCACGTACGATCCTGGGCTCCCGACTGCTACGCGGCCGGGAGCCCCCTGGCCTGGGTTAGTACAGTACACGACTACCTATCCTCCCGTACAGATGGTGATGATGAAGGTAGATTTTGGGCCTATATAGGCCTATCGATCATATCCATAAGATTTTTTTTCTGGACGCAGGATCTGCTGTTCCTCTAATTAGTTAGAGTCACCAACCTGGTGGACTGTACAGTCAGTGTACGGATGATGAGGAATCCTGCTCCTGGTGTCAGTGGTGATAACACTGATCGACGCCTGAACTAGAATTGGCACGGTCCGGGGGCCGGGGAGGAACCTTATAATATAAGCCTAGGCCTAGGCCAAATCAAATTTAGATTCTGCATTATTTAGGCCTACGCCACAAAAATCAACCCTCTCTTCATACTTCAATTCAAATTGTAATACATCCTTAGACTATACGATACTACTAACGTTACAAGCTCATGAGACAAGATCCGCTTTAATAGATATACGGTACAGTGCGTATCAAAAAAGTTTACACTTTGAAAAAACCCTGGGAATTAAAAAATATACAACATGTGGGAAATTTTTTCACATATAATCTTAGGTTTGAGTCTCATCTATCTAATGCTAGTAAAAGTTTTGTCAGAATGTTACACTTGAGTGAGCACTGTCCATTTTTGTAAAGCTCGCAGAAATCTGTTTGCGCAGAAATGCTTATTTTCACGCTTGTGAAGGGGAAAGGGCGAAATCAAACTTACCCTGCGAAACATTTCTCATCCATTTCCCTTGCACTTTTAGTCAATTGAAAGTAAATGGATACATTCAACCATTCTGTAACAAGTTTGCCACCCAAATTGAAATTCAACACTTAGTAAGCACAACCTTTACCCTTTTTGTGCCAGCTGGATCTGAGAACATAACTGAATCTAAACAAAAGTTTATATCAGACATCTCCAGCATTTTTTCACTAAGTTTGTATCATTTAAGTGGGTTTACATTTCATTTTTCATTTAATACTTGTTTCTCCACACTTTTCCAAAGCTTGAATATGATTAACAAATTGAAAATGAAGCCTAAGCCACTTCATATAAATCACGGCTCAGTGTAAAGCATTATGTATTTCTTATTTACCTGTATACTAGTATATGTTATTTTTATCGAGTGAAATAAATGAATTGAATTTATTCAGAACGCATCTTTTTTTATTATTATTTATAATTCAAAAATGCATTTGATGGAAATAACGGGACATGATATTTTAAATTATTTTCACTGTTTATAAGAAATGTGTAGCTCCTTATGGATTGAAGAGGGAATAACTTTTGCAGTCGTACTGTCATATAACCGAGAATTGACGGGGTCATCCCATTTAAATTTGTGTATAAACTTCACCCAAATCTAGTGATGGTGAAACTATGGTTGTGGTCGTACGTGTAACAAAGTTTTATGCTACATTTACATGTATATGTAATGAATATCATGCCACTGCCTAGAAACATGCAATTTGCTTCTTATAAGTCCACCCCCCCCCAAAAAAAATAAACATATCACTTCAAAAATGGGGAACACTTTAAAAAACAAGTCCACCCCAACAAGGTTTGATTTGAAAAAAAGGAGAAAAATCCAAAAAGCAAACACTGAAATTTTTATCAAATTCGGATGTAAAATAAGAAAGTTATGACATTTTAAAGTTTCGCTTAATTTCACCAAACAGTTCTATGCACATCCTGGTCGGTATGCAAATTGGCATACTGATGACGTCACCCACTCACTATTTCTTTTGTATTTTATTATATAAAATGTGAAATATTCTAATTTTCTCCTCCTTGTCAAGTGCAACTAATTTTTATTTCTCCCTGAACATGTAGAATTACCAATATTTTAACAGTTTATGTTTAAGTTAAGTTGATCCTTATTTTCAAATCTGTAAAATTAAAATATTGTATTATTCAAACAATAAAAAACATAAGAAATAGTGAGTGATAGATACATCGACTCTCTCATTTGTATATCACTGATTTGTGCATTTAACTGTTATGTGAAAAATAAGCGAAACTTTAAAAATGTAATAACTTTCTTATTTTACATCCGATTTTGATGAAATTTGCAGCATTACGTTTATTTGATTTTTCCTCTATCGATTCAAATCAACAATTTTCTGTGGTGGACTTGACCTTTAAATAAAGGGGACGTACCCCCTCCCCCCCAAAAAAAAAAAAAATGAGCAGGGATGGGTTGCCCATATGCAGCCTAAATCCGCATCTGATTGATATCGACAATGTGTTATGAACATTTAACATCTTGATGCCAGACTAAATGTACTATGGCAAAGAAAATGGGGGTAAAAGTTGAAAGATCAAATGGTTAATGAAAGCCTCCTGTCTCTCCCACTGATCAGTGGTCTCTTCCAAGTCCAGTAGAACGACAACAAACGACGACTTTCACATATCGATTTCATTTCCCCAGTCTCACTTGGACGAATTTACAGAATTTTTTGCGCCACTGCTCACATCATACCCGTCATTCAATCTTCCCCCAATCATGATATCTTGTCTTGTAAAGCAAAGTTAAGTTTTGAACATGTTCAAAATTTTGTGGCGACCAGGAAGATGGTGGCGATCCTTGCAGCTTCAGAAAAGATCAAGGTACGACGGAGAAGATTGAAAAGATCAAGCCACGTTCAAGCTACGATATACCACGCTTTGTCGATTTTTGACGATCGCAGCGGAATCGCCATCTAGTGAGATGGGGGTATTAGCGATTGATTGTACTCAGCGTATGAATTGGTTGCAATTATTATCAATCACAAAGTTTCATGTTGCAAGCCCTTTTCAATTTCACTATACAGGCGAATCAAGCGCGTAAATAACATACAGTTATTTTCATCGTATCAATTGCATTTCATTGATTTCTGCAACTTTTTCATTTATGAATTAATAAAGAAATTACAATGAATACAGAACGTAATAAACAAATCTGGCAATCAAAAGAAAGAACAAAATTGTATTTTCTGTAACATAACGATTCAAGAAGATTGCAGTGGCTATACCACTATAACTATTAAAAAACAAAGCTTGATAAGCAGTAATTTAGGTGTATTTCATTTAATTTTTTGTTCTTCTATAAAATTAGATAACATAACCAAACAATATCCATTTAAGTTTTTGTCAAAACTACCTGTTATGCTTTTGATTAGTATGATGACGAAATCGTAAAGAATTACGAGTACCAAAAGTCGAAAATCAGGCAGGTTCCTTTCTTTAAAAAAAAACAAAACAAGTTCACACCTAGTTACCAATAATGCATATATAGCATTTCCATTTATTTGAAAGCAGGATAAATGAGCATTGTAGATGAAATGTCTTGCTCACGGGCATATGTGCGGCGGCCGGGGATCGAACCCCGGACTTTCCATGTATAACCAGGCGCCTTATAGACCACTCGGCCACGGCACCTCCTTTCCGATCTGCAACAAGTGAAATAGCGCCCTCTTATTGCCAAGAATCGACCCGTTTTTGTCGTAGGGAGGAAACCTATGGACAAGTTATTTATCATCAACCTGTATTGTTCAGATAGCCTCTAACATTCTTCATAGATCTTGATAATGACACAGTGAATAAGGGTTCGCATACTAGTAAAAATCATTAGGGTCTTTAGAAAAAAAAACTATGTTGAAATGAATTTTAAAAAGACGGCCCTTCAAAAAGATCAATTCATAAATCTGGACTCAGAATATCAGTTGATGTGGGTTTCTAGAGAAAATTTCAGGAGCGTTTTCGGTTGTAAAGGGGAAATTCTCAAGTCAAGTGCAAAAGTAAAGAACCCTTTATATCAAAGCCCCAAATTTTTAACATTCCAACTTGTTAGTTCAAAAATTTAAATTGGTGAAAATCTAGAAATTTCAGCGCGACTTCGGTGACCAATTTTTTCAATGTCAGTTTCAACAGAACGTCTAGTGCCCTCTCTCGGCGATATATATATTTTTTTACTTAAGTATTATTATAGTTTTTAGCATTTATCTTACAAATTTAACGATTGGATATCAAAAAGCTACACACGGAGATTATATCGTCAGATTTAAAGTATTTTCCTTCCTTGGTGAGATATTTTCCCAAAATAAAATGCATATATACATGTAGATCTATTTTAATAGTGTAGGCCTACATGATCAGGCTGTAAAAATGCTGAATTTCTCCAGTTTAATACACATTTTTATTTCATGTCCTCCACTTCATAATTGTTTTAGGGCATAGAAGTTCATGGATATTCTAGTAATCAATTGGAATAGTGTCATATAATTTATGTGTGTGTTGAGGGAGGGCGCCGGGGCATTTACCAAAACTTGAAAAAGGCTACATGTATTTACCGAGACCTCGTGTAACTAACTCCATTGTAACCATGGTAACGAAGATGAAGGAGGGAATGATGTTCTCTCATCAGGGTCGGTGAGAGATAACAACAATAACAGGTGGTCAAGTGGGGGATAATTGGTTAACAGCAGGTCCCAGGGGCCAGGCCTGCAGGACCCAGGTTCACGCTTCGGCAGGAGTTCGATTGGTGACTTCCTTTCTACGGCTCCCGCAACGATTTCAAGAAAGCTCCCACAAGTCATTAGCGCGAGGAAGGGGGTACATCTCGGGAAGGGTTGGAAGGGGCTATACAGCTCCAGCCCTGCAACCGCCTTATTCCATTTTTGGATGATATACCACTCGTAATAAGTACGATGTGAAAAAAACAATCAGTTTTATGTTTACAAAATTTGAAGGGTTGAATGCACGATGTAAAAAACCAATCCCTCTGATATTACATTAGGGGCATTATTTAATCAAACACAATAGTATAATTTAATCACAAATTGTTTGGTAAATTAATTTGATATAAACCTGTTGTGAATATAGATGAAGTCTCTTTGTTTTTATTTATCAAGCAAAGTTTTCATGGCAAAATGGAAAGTTTTCAGATTTTAGCCTCACGGTATCGTATTGTTACTATTCAAATTCTTAAAAAAAACGAATGGACCTTGAGCGTTGGCATGTTTTGCAGGCCTATTGATGGTAAATCTCGATTTCTGGGTGTACATACAGTCAATCTCTAAACACTTTTGCCGAACCCCCGTCAGCACCTTGCCTCCAGATGCCCCATGACCTTGGACTAGGGAGGATGAGACGAACAGGTATCTCTCAAAGCCAGCAGGAAACTTCCTCGTTTCCATGGCAACGTTCAGAAAAATATATTTCCGTTCCATGTAGCTGCAGTGATGTTATTGACTTTGTTTTGGGACGGCTGTTTCTTTCATTCTAACACAGTTGCATCTGGGAGGGTTTTTTTTCTTGGTTACTTTAAACCAGGGAACAGTCTTGTTTGTCGTCTCGTGATTGATTGTTTTTACCGTACTCTAACCAAGCATGCTATATGTCATTGTAGTATAGGCCGTCTGCGAATTTACATGCTGCATAAATACATAAGTGCCGGTATTATATTCAAGACCTTAAACATGTACTTTCCCAGATTTCTAGCCCTCTTATTATGCAGAGACAACATTGTTATCCAGTCTTAAAATCAAATGTTTTCAGTTGGAAATGAATACTGCAATTTAGTCTAATGTTCTCTCAACGTGCATAAGTAGGCCTAATTCAGTTTTGGATTGGATGATATAGTTTTATTTCTGCATTTCACTATTACATTTAACCATTTATCAATATGAATACACAAAATTACGAGTGTAAATTATAATCACAAACCAAATTGCACTTTCGTAGAGTTTAGGCATTGTCCATTTTGTTTTTCTTTTGAGAAAAGACAAATATATATCCAAGAAGTACGTATACGTAAGATCGTATCTCAATGACAGTGATATGGGAGAGCGCCATCTTACGTTGAAAGCTTGACATTGCTTGATGTATGTTCTTGACATGATTGAGGAAAAGAATAAAAAGTTATGCACCTAAAGGTTTTTTCTGTTTGTAAAAGAAGGAGTTATAGAGGTTCGAGGAACAGATGGAGAGTAAATTAGCAAAAGAACTGAGGATTAAAAAGTAAAAGAAAACTGTTGCTCAGGAAAGGTTCATCGTGTACCTGTATTCATACTTTTTCCTTCGAACTTTAATATCATCACACGAAATAATGTCAATTATAATAAGGTGGTACTTCATTGTGCAAAAAACGTATATATCGAAAGTTTTCATTGCATTGGAATTATATGGTTTAATACTTTAATCCCTCATAGCTCATAAAAATCCATAAATCCGCAATGGAAGGCAAAAAACTGAAAATTACCAAATGATAATAGGGATGGCACAAAAATAATTTCTTAGGCGATCGTTCTGGATGTACGTGAAGTTCCGAAGCAAAGCCGAGGGAATGGTTTGTCTCGTCCACCATGCCCAATGAAACCAATGTAATACTATTAGTAGTATTTCTTATTATTGCTATTATTATTTTTAGTATGATTATTATTATTACTATTACTATTGTTGTTGTTATTGTTGTCGTTTATCTTCTGAATGCAGTGTGCATCCCTTGTACGCCTTTAGTCCATGCAGTATCCGTTTCCTTCAATCGCATACTCGGATAATGCGCGTTTGTTTTAAAAGGTTAAATCAAAGAGTGCTTATGTGCAAGATAGTACAGAGGGCAACAAACTCTTATTTGAGATGTTGAAAATGCACACAGACAAGTATACACTGTTCACTTCAACAAACCTTTTGTCAAGGCTTTTTGTCAACGGAGAATAATTATTGTTAGATGGGCAAATCTATCACTTTATTCGCTTTTAATCAAGGAATATGACAGCAAACATTATATTAAATAGGCCCTAGGTACGTCATATACTGTATGTTGAACATGAAATTTAATATAACATAGTAATAATGATAACAGCTGGATTTTTTAAAGCGCTTTTTGCCTGAGGATACAGCGATGCTATTATTACACCGGTTTATAGCCGTGCTGACAGGCGCTCTGGCTTTCGACGAAGTTCTTCCTGCCGAGTACCCATTCACCCCTACTGGGTTGAGTGCAGCACAATGTGGGTAAAATTCTTACTGAAGGAAAACACATCATAGCCCGGGATCATAGCTAGGAATCGGACCTAAGACCCTCAGATTGAAAGACAAGAGCCATAACCTTTAGACCACGATGCAACCAATATCAATAAAAAAAAATTACGATATTTCATGTCGGTTCGGCGGTTGTGACGACATTCTCCGTCGTGACCTAATTGGCCTAAACTTCCATTATCGCCATTGAGAGGGTGGACGTACTTTAGGAGCTATTCAAAACTCTGATAAGATGGCTCTATCTAGCTAGTGTCTGTTTCTGACGAGAAGTACACTTTCATTTCACTCATTATGTAGAATATATACTCAATATTATCTTCATACACTATATTTAGACTTGACTGACTGCGCGCCACACCTGAGACCCTCGGGACTACATGGGATTCCATTGTGACCCAGAGTGACCTTTAGTCACGTGGCATGGTGTATGAGGACCACCCGGCTGCCGTATAGACACCATGATGGCGTTTAATCTTGTGGAGATAGGTATGGTTGGTGTCAGAGCTGTGTGCCATATGTATGCCGTACACATGTTATATCAGGATGTGAGCCATTTTAAGGCTAAATTATTTTTCAAGTTTAGACTTTTTTTAAGTTTTGGTATTCCCAAAGGTCTACGTCACTATTCTTATTCAGCACGAGCCTATGAGGTGCATTCCTATAATGCTTTAAAACCGTTCAGATGTAGAATAGTGGCGTACTGTTGACTGGCACGGCATGGAGGGAGAGGGGGATAGATGTGTCATTGAGCGCGCTTCGCGCATTTGATAGCCAGGATGGATGCTTCATGGTGGGGGTATCGACCGCTCTTTGAGCTTCGCTTAAACTTTCAGATAAAATGTTCATATTAACTTTGAATTCTGATAGGCGGACACATTAATTGAAATGACAAAGGATTGTTATTATTTCCCCCATCGATTTCTCCAAAAGATAAAAACCGGATGGGGGGGGGGGGTCCCTTTGACTGAGAGTAAGTACGGGGAAGCTTTATTCTTACAAGCAAGATTAAGTATTTCATAAAGCCTAAATAAATAATACAAGTACGAAGAGCGAGGTATTTAATGTACGGTATGGTCATATAACTGATTTAACATGATAATTGCAGCTTTTCATTTCAATCAGTCATATACTTGAATCAATTTCTTAAACTGATTACTAATTGCCAATTCGTCTACTGCCAACTCGTCCACTCACCACATGGTCTACCTTCAATTAGTCTTATGCCATTCCGTCCATCAACATTTCGTCTAACAACCGTTTCATACAATCATCACTTCGTCATATCACCAGTTCGTCTATGACCATTTCTTCTTATAAAGCAGTTGGTCTAATATCCAATTTATTTTCATTCATTTTGCCCAATTAACACTTAGTCTAATTAGACCAACTGGTATATGGACTAAATGGCTATTGGACCAACTGGATATTAGACGAAATAGTGAGTGGACGAAATGGCAATTAGTCCCTTTGGAAATTGGACGAACTGATGGTAGACCTAACGATAGTAGACGGGTTGGCAATTCGACGAATTGGAATTAGACCAAATGAAAATAAACCGTCCACATAGTCATCTGTGTGAACACACAGTGAACGGATTGTGCGACACTAGCCGGTATTCTGAACTCGGGTTAAATGAAACCTTTGTTTAGTCGTGGTTTAACTATGGAGAGCCAATTGGGGCACAAATGATGACAAATCCTCAACAATACACATCCAAATTTATTAACACATTTGGCACTTCAATTGTTAATAATTATCTGGGAATGATAGTTGACGTATTTCTCTTCATTATGAAAGAAAATGGAAACAAACTAGTAAACATAATAAATATAACTATGATGACAGAATTTTGGATTTTTTGGCTCCCCATAATTTTAGCAGAGTTAGACCCTGGTCTAAGTTAAACCTGCCTTCAGAATACAGGCCACTGAGTTCTTTCAAGAAGGATAAAAGTAGGCCGTTTCGTCAACATTTTAGTCTGACAAATTGTTAGATCTGACATCTTTCCTTGATTCTGATTGGCTGAACGGCAGTGTTAAAATAGCAACTGAAATAAAATAGGACTTGTCGGATAAATCGTCCGACAGGTCCTGTCATGAAACACTTTCCAGTACGCTCTTTTGTGTGATATTGCGTGATGTATACCTTTAAAAGCTCGTTATAGATGATGTCGCCTTGTGACGATGAGGCGACGAACGTTCGTTCGTCTTGGGTAGATAGGAAGACATTCGATTTCCGCTGAAACCGGACGGTGAGCGATTACACCGCTGGTATTCAATTTTCATCCTGACTGAACACGGGTTATCCGTCTTCCATTTCCTCCCTAATTCTCCTTGATCTATTCACATTCCTAGAATGTGTAATTTCTTTCTATGTCTCCCCTTATCTCCAATATTAATTTGCTTCGTCTTCGAGCCCTCTCTCCCGCTCCCCCCCCCCCCCGCCGTTCTTTTCTTTTCTCGGTTACCTTCTTGGTATGCGTCTTTCTTGTGTCCAAGCCTTGCGTTCTCTTTTTGATCGCCTTTTCTTCCACTTACCATTAGTAGCCACCCCCCCCCCCTTGCGCCTTCTATCCCTTTTGCCTTCATTTTCCCCCTTCTTACTCTTTCATTCCTTCTTTCAATACGAGACGCAATATAATTACACATGTGTCATTTATTTAACGTTATCTTTTCAAATCCATATATCTTGCCTTCTTCCCACTCCTCAGGAGCTGCTCAATTTTTGCCCCAGAATTTCCATATCTTCCTCTGTCTCTATGGAAGCCAAATGCATTCCAAATATCACTTCCAAGTATTTGCTGGGAGGACAGTAATGTGTGTTTCAAAGAAATCACACTCCATTGTTTCCATGAAAATAGATATGCATTTAAGCTTTCTGCCAAAATTTGATAATTATTCTTGCCTGTCACAGTTAGCTTTGCGATCAGTGTCGTTGATTTGCCTCGAATAATTTCACGTTTTTCTTCTCCTATCCCTCCAAATCTTGAGTTTCGTGTTTCACTATTGTTTTCAGCCAGTAAAGAATGCAGAAATCCAAATTTAATTGAATATAAACTAGAAATGATGACAATTTCTGAAACACTTTCTTTATTTCAAATTACTCTTATCCCATCCTCAATTAATTTCCCCTTTAAACTCGTTTTAAGTCATTTGCTATCGCCCTTTGGTTGCCTCTTTCCTCAAAGATTATGGAATTCCAAATTTACTTTCCAAGTACGTATAAGATTACTAATTAATAGGAATGTTGCACTGAAATAGATTCTCCATGTTTCTTTCCACTAGCGTACATAAAGGGGGGCCTTTGGGCCATAGACCCTCCCACCCCCGCCCCCCCCCCCTAAAAAAAAATAGAAGTTTTTTCACGCTTAAGAAAAAATATGAGAAAAAGAAAGAAAATGAAAAAAGAAAAGGATGAAATGAATTATTTTTTAATATAATGTCAAAACCTGTCATAAAATTATATTTTCGTAGGACCTATACAAAAATGTATAAATTTTTGCTTACCGACTTCACTCTCTCGCAGCTTTTATTTTAATCGATATCTCCCGTCATGCATAATCCCACCACCATCAACTCTCAATAGTCAACTACCCTATCACCCCCACTCCCTCCCCCCTAAAAAAAAATCCTCTCTCCCACCTCCTTCCCCCCCACCCGACAAACACACCCATAACATATCTGCAAATGAAAAATGATTTCCTCCTATTAAGATGCCTCAATTTGATATGCCCTTGTGACAGTTGGGGCGTTTGTTTTTCGTCTCTGGTATTTGAGAATGTTTCGGGGTAACCCAAACTGATAATCTTAGCAGGTGAAACCGAGTTATTTCCCTTGAGCTGGTTTTAGGCTTGATGTGTGAAGCAAGTGTTTGCTATATCCCTTTTATTCCTTTGGTGTTCCATCCACCCCCCCCCCCCCCCTCCTTCCGTCCGGAACTAATGTAATATAAAATTGGTCCTTCAGTATTGCCCAGTCACACCAGCGAAACTGACTCCAAACCGACCGATGGTATTTTATTGGTGATATATTTGGTCGGTCTGGAGTCAGTTTATCCAGGGTAACTCCTTTAATCTCTTAACGCTTCAGTTACATCACCGAAACCGACTCTAAACCGACCGATGATATGCCTTTGGTGGTAACTAGCCATTGTCGGTCTGTAGTTGATTAGTCTGAATGTGCAGTCTACTCATGCCAGGTGTACTTAAGGCCCTCTCGCCGAATTGGAACATCAAGTTTTGTATGCCGTGTTAGTCTTTGCGTGGAGACACACTTGCTGATCAAAGTTTCAATCAGGGTCTGTGCCTTTAGACTAGTAGTTGGTTTCAATTGTGTGACTAGTATAACACTCTCTAAAAAATTCCCTAAAAGCGATTTTTAATTTTTGTATTTTTTTTTCATGTTGTTTTCTCATCAGTATTTTATCATATAATACATGTTTTTATTTGTAGTTTTGTACTTTGAATCTAAACAATGCATCACAATGATATAAATATTTTCTAAAAAAATATTTATGATCGATTACGATTGTGTGTGGAGGTACCGTGGCCGAGTGGTATAAGGTGCATGCCTATACATGAAAAGTCCGGAGTTCGATCCCCGGCCGCGGCACCTATGCCCGTGAGCAAGGCATTTAATCTACAATGCTCTTTTATCCTGCTTTCAAATAAATGAAAATGCTATATGCATTATTGGTAACTAGGTTTGCACTCGTTTTTTGTGTGTTTTTTAAAGTGTATTACAAAAATGAATAAAATGCCATCTAATTTCAATTTCATTTCAGGGGATTTCTATATCAATTTCGGGGGATTTCTGTAGTCCCATTTCGGCGGATTTTCTATACAGGCCCACGTTTTGTCCCATTTTTTCAAGCATGCAAATTCAAAGAGATTTTTTAGGTGAATTGGGGGCATTGAGAGAATCAAATAGGGCAGTTCTCTTTAATTTTTATTATTTGAAGGGAGTAAAAAGGTTAATGAATTCAAACGACCTTTAGGGTGCTGCTTGTTTTAAGTACAGTGTACTGATATTTTGTGTGTTAATGGTCAAGATTACCCCAGCAAAATGTTGATTTCAATAATCAAACAAGCATTACGGTAATGAAAATTTTATCAAAATCGAATGTAAAATAAAAAAGTTATGACATTTTAAAGTTTCGCTTATTTTTTTTTACAAAACAGTGATATGCAAAGTTCATTGACATGCAAATGAGACAGTCGATGATATCGTTATTTCACTTGACAAGGAGGAGACAATTAAGATATTTCATATAATAAAATACAAAAGAAATAGTAAGTGGATGACGTCATCCGTTTCCTTATTTGCGTACTGACCAGAATGTGCATAACTGTTTTGAGAAATTAAATGAAATTTTGAAATATCATAACTTTCTTATTTTACATCCGATTCAGTGTGTATGGTTGTTGGATTTTTGTCTTTTCATTTAAATCAACCTTTTGATGGGGGTGTGTGCATTTTAGTTTTGTCAGACGTGTATCAATCAGATATGATTATTTACGTCTGGGACCGACCTTTAACGTCACCATCCGAAAGACGTGACCAGGGCTCAAACCTCGAACCTCTGCATCAATCTGTAACTTCTCCACAGCTTGGATTACAGGCGCACGCCACAACGCCCAGGGTGAAATTGTCCTTTATATTAGTATCATCAGAATCTCATTTAAATCCAATGGCCCGTATTCTGAACTCGGGTTCAAATTAAACCATGGTTTAAAGTTGTTTAAATATAGAGAGCCAAGTGGGGCACGAATCCCTAACACTACACATCCAATTTATTAACTCATATGACACCCAAATTGTCTTGGAATGATAACTAAAGTATTATTGAAGTATCTAAAATATTTTTCATAATTATGATAGCAAGAGGAAACAAAATAGTAAACATGAGAAATGTACAATATAATCATAATTTTAGAATTTTTGGCTCCCCATACTTTAAGGACAGACTTAGACCATGGTCTAAGTTAAACCTGACTTCGGAATACGGGCCAATATATCTCTGAAGGGGGAAAAACAACTTACACACTGGTTCGTAGATGGGTCTGTAAAAACAATATCATACGGCACGGCGGAAAATTATGAGAAGGCGAAGCAAGCGAGCCAAATTTGGTAAGTTATTTAATAAAATAATTTAGCGTGTAAAAAGCCCAACCGTCTCGGAATAAAAATAATTCATATGGAAATTATGATGTGAAAAAACAATATGTTTCAAAACAAAATATTACTTTATGCACCCCCCCCCCCCCCTCTGCTAGTACACCAGTGCGTACCAAGATGCTTCATGTTTTTTCTTTATTGAGATTTAGTCAGTTTAATTTATACGTGAAGGTAACATACACTGTAGAAAAGAAATTTCAAGAGACGATTCTCTTTTTACTCGGAAATCTTACAAAACTAACGCAAACAGGAATTAAAAAAAATGGGAATACATTTATTTTTTTCGTCTATCCAACACCCTGCACCGGAACTCGGTCATCACCACGATCATCAAGCCATTTGATACATATCATAGCTGGTAACCTGTAAAAAAACGAAGTGCGAGTTCCTGTTTTTGATCAATGGCCGTTTTAAATATTAATACCTGCATTATTCATCACTTCTTGGTATTTTGTTATATACGCCACATGATGAAACGATAACCAGTGACTATCCCCGACAATGTGTGCTTCCTTTGACCGTGTTCTCTACCCCCTCCCCTCCCCCTCTGTTTATGTTTTTGTCTGTCTCCGTGGTGTCTCTTTCCGTCTGTCTCTCTCGTTGTCTTTCTCTATTCATCACTCTCAGTCTCCCCTTACATAAAAAAGACAAAATTGTAGTCATAGAAAGAGTAAAGAACACCCCTACCCCTTTAATAAATTTATGTGATGTGATCTTTAAAGGACAAGTCCACCCCAACAAAAACTTGACAAGCATAACGCTGAAAATTTCATCAAAATCGGATGTAAAACAAGAAATTTTAAAGTTTCATTTCACAAAACAGTTATAAGCACATTTCGGTCGGTATGCAAATGAAGGTCCTGATGACATCACTCACTCACTATTTCTTTTGTATTTTATTATATGAAATATTAAATATTTTGAATTTCTCATCATTGTCATGTGAAATGAAGTTTCATTCGTCCCCAACACGTGGAATTTCATTATTTTAACATTTTGTGCTTCAGGCAAGGAGGTGCTAATCATCAAATTCGTATAAATTAAAATATTGTATAATTCAAACAATAAAAAACAAAAGGAATAGTGAGTGAGTGACATCATCAACCCACTCATTTGGATGTAACTGGCTCGTTCATATAACTACTTTGTTAAAAATAAGCGAAACTTTGAAATATCATGACTTTCTTATTTTACATCCGATTTTGATGAAATTTTCAGCATTGTGCTTGTCTGATTTTTCTTTATTGATTCAAATCAACATTTTTCTGAGGTGAACTTGACCTTTAAGCGCTTCCGGGTGTTAACGGACAATATAAAACATAAAACACACACGAAGTAGACCAACTGGTCGTTTAAAACTGAGTAAATTTCATTTCCTCAGATATGTAACATGATATTGTATCGTATTGTTTATTGTATTGTATTTTTGTCTGTAGGCGTATCCCGCCACAATTAAGCCTCAGCTTTAGGATATACGCCTTCTTCCTGAAACCCTACATGCACATATTTATATTTTTCATAACGAATTGATTTATGTATGAGCTTATATTTACAAGAAAAAAATAAGCGATGAAATGGAAGAAAATAAATGTTTTATTTGAATTGAATTGAATAAGTTTTACAGTACAATCAATGTTTTGAAGTAAAATCATGATTGCAGCATCCTTTGTCATCGTATTTTTTTTTCAAAATTTCATTTATTTAGTTATTATCATTTGTTTATTCATTTTTATTTATCTATTTACTTATTTATTTTATTTATTATTTTTTGTTGGGGGGTAGCCACTAATGTTGTTAGATTTTGAATGATGGGGTGGTACATTCAATATCTTGCCTGTGGAAATCTTAAAAGCCCATTACTGGCTTTCAATCTACATTTATATTTTTTTACCCGCTTTCTTCTTTATTTTTTTTTGTAGATTGTATGATTGTCTTGTGCAGCATCATCATTTTCGCGTCCTGTAAAGAGCAACCATACAGGGTCATCATTGATTATAATCGATTGACAAGACTTTCAAGGGGCAGTTCACCCTGACAAAAAGTTTATTGTAAAAATAGCAGAAAAAATTATTCTAAAATATTGCCGAAGGTTTGACAAAAATCCTTCAAAGAATTATTGACAAGTTATTACAATTTTAATTATTGGATTTGTGACGTCACATGCGAACAGCATTCCTACATACCGAATGGTAAAAAATCAGTGAAATATTATTTTTTCAGAAAATTGAAAATGTTCTCTACTATACCTTTTGTATATCATTTGACAAATCGTTTCACACGTTATCATGAAAAGAAAACACAAATAAGTCAACAGGAACCATTAAAAATGAAATTCATATGGGGCAGCTGCTCGTTTATGACGTCACAAATCCAAAACTTTACATTCTGATAACTTTCTTAATCTTTAAATGATTTCCTTCAAATCTTCACCTATGATTTGAAATTATTTTTGTCCTCTATCATGTCTATTTTGAACAACAAACTTTTCTTCAAAGCGAACTGCCACTTTTAGTGCATAGTGATTAACTATGCCCCCCCCCCCCCGTCCTGCAATAGTCATGTTTACGATTTCTTCCGAATTCTACCGGGATGTCCCCATCTGTAGTTCTGAGTTCTCCGCATTGTTGTAACTTCATGTATTTGTCCTAGATTTTGTAGCATTTTATATATCATGGAATAGGTCCATGGGAATACTAAAACAAACTTTCTGAAGTGATGATCATTTTCATACCAGACGATTCCCTTTAAGACCAGGTGATGCCCTCCATCCATGCTGCCAACATCCTGTCATCACTGGGATGCCTGTGCATCTCTTCCCGTTGCCTAGTAACATCATCCCTGTTATCTAGTCGTACCGTACATCACGGTCACGGTGTAGTCCATCAATCCAGACATGTTTCATTTTGATGGGAAACAAAGGACGAAAATTAAACTTCAAATAGTGTTAACTGTCATACTACATCTACATTCTTTTCTGCTTCTCAAGTAAGATTTTTTTAGATTCTTTAGGATTCCCCCCCCAAAAAAAAATTAAAAAAATAAAAAAAATTACAGTGTAGCAATGTATGACGTACCGTCCCGACGCGTCGGGATTATTTATCATAAGACAGGCCTCTTCACGCGAGTGATCTGGGCCATTTGCAGAATAAAAAAAATATATTCAATGCAACGCAAGTCCCAAATACTCGCATTTAATTGGTTGAAAGTCAAATTAGCTTTGATTTTTAGAGTTGCGTTTGATCGGAAATGTTTCTGCAACAGTATACTACTTCCATTCCACGTACCCCCCCCCCCCCCATTTTTGTCTCGCCTGCATAGCAGAGCAAGATTTTAGGCGCCGCTTTTCCGACGGCGGCGACGTCGTCGACAATGAAATCTTAACCAAGCTTAATTTTTTGAAATGTCATAACTTAAAGAATATATAGACCTAGTTCATGAACTTACACATAAGAATAATGAAGTATTTTCATTACTTAACATCCTGCCTGAGATTCAGGTCATATAACCAAGGTCAAAGTCCATTTAGGGTCAATGAACTTTGGCCATGTTAGGGATATTTGTTGAATCGCCATCATAGCATTGAAAGTTTCTGGAGCTTGTTCATGAAACTTAGACATAAGAGTTATATAATCATCATTGAACATCCTACATGAGTTTTCAGGTCAGATGACCAAGATCAAATGTCATTTAGGGTCAATAAACTTCGGCCATGCTGGGGGTATTTGTTGAATTAATTGCCATCATAACTGAAAGTTTATGGTCCTAGTTCATTTAACGTGGACATAAGGGCAATCAAGGGGCACTGATCATTTTGCACGCGTCTTGGGTCACATGATTAATGTCAAGGTCATTTAAGATCAATGAACACAGTATTTTCATTAATTGATTTCGAAGTCAGCAATTTCTAGATTGAATCGAATGATGCAGGCGAGACTGCAAGAGGCGTTCCACTTCAAATTATTTCTTTACATTAATTTACGGATTCTACGAAATGAGTTTCTGGATAAATTATGTTCGTTCGTGTTGGGAAATAAAAGTGTGCTTGATGCAAGCATTTTTCAATGCCAATTTTGTCCGTATTAATGTATCAGTGGATTAGATACAGTACGGGGGGATTTTAACCCTTATTTTTTCACTTTTACCCAGGGGCGGATCCAGCTTTTTAGAAAGGGAGGTTGGGTGGTATGCGAGAGAGCGTAGCGACCGAGTCCAAGCGAGCGGAGCGAGCGAGGGGGGAGGGTGTGGGAGGGGAGACACCCCTCCCACAGTAGGGAAAATTTTTGAAAATCTGTGTGTGAAAATGGCGTTTTCTTGCATCTCAAACACCACTATTTTTGGTATAGAGGTCGTTGCCAAATTAACCCATATGAAAATTTGTAAAATTAAGTTGCATTTTCCTGCAATGTAAGGCCAGTTAACAACACAGATACAAAGAATTGGGGACCTTGGAATAAGCTCTGTTAGCCTAATACTTTTATTATGAACAGCTTGTCACTGATACTCACTGGCCCGTGTCCTCAAAAAAGCTGATGGGGGGGGGGGGCAAGGGACTCTGTGACATTGTTCGCCCAACCCCCCTCCCCCCAAGAAAAAAAAAAATAATAATAACAATAATAAATGAAATAAATACATAGAAATAGAATAAAATCAAATTACAAGTTAAAAAAAAGAAAAGATTTTTAAAAAATGGTCCCCTTTTTTTTTGGGGGGGGGTTGCGACCCCCCAACCCCCCCCCCCCCCCCTCTAGATCCGCTTCTGTTACCGATAGTTTCGGTTGGACAAATTACTAATTGATTATCAGTAATAGCCTTTTCAATGCATTTTACTATGGTTTTTACTATGTATGTAATTGTGCCAACACCAACTTGTAAACATGATTTTTCCAGCTCCTGCTGTTTTTTCATGTATGATTGTCAACATGTTTGATTATCAATAAAGACCATTTTTTTTTTAAATTGAATTGAATTGAATTGATTATTTGGCTGAACACTATACAAGTCTGAATGCCACCAAGACTACGGTCTGGTAATCATTGACGTCAGAAGGTTGGAGCTGCATCCGCCGGTGTAATAAGTTATCATATTAATAATTTGGAAATAAGGCGAGTTGAGGCCGAGCGAGGGGTGTGTCGCAGATGAGGGAATTATGAAAGCAGCAGACCAAGGATTTAGACAAAACTTGGAGAAATATGCTAAAGAGGATGAAGAAGGTGCGGCAGATTTAAAAAAACAGGGTGGGATCGAGAGATTATTATTATTTATTTCATTATATATTTGGCCATAAAAACATGCAAAAATTGCACAATGTAATTACAAAAATACAATTTGAAATTGAATAATTCAATATGGATAAGTAGAAATGAAAGCAAAGAAGAAACTAGTAAGAAAATGGTTTTCCATGGGCCAGGGCTCTCAAAAGTAAAATGCAGTACTATTGCCAGGAGGCATTCGAGCCCTCATGGAAAAACCGTTGAGAGTATTGCACTTTCCGCTATATAAAATTACACATTGTTACAATTCAAATAAAACACATTCAACAAACATTAACAAGTATGACCTGTTGTGTAAGATCTGTATAGTAATATATTATATTTTAGAATATGTTGTACCCGAATGCCGAAATTATGTTTCACTGAAACATACATGTAAGTTTCAGAATGTGTCTTATGATTGCAGAGGAGATGGTATCCCCCCCTAGAAATATTTTGCTATTGTTTATTATGTGCGTATATGAGGAATTATATCACAGATTACGACATAAACAAAGAGAAAAAAGAATGGGATACGTGAGCAGACAAATGTTTTACGTTATTTTGAAATAAAGGATTTGGAAAAGGGTGTCATTTTGGTGATTTATGAAGAAAACAAATAACTCATTGCAAATACATGCATGAAAACTACGCGTCCATCTTCAGAAAGATAGGTTGTGTGATACGGTAAACACAGTGGCGTACCTTCAAAGACCAATCAGGACATACAATCATGACAATAGAGGCAAACAATAATTTGGAAGCACTTTTAAGTAACAATATTTCTGGCAACTAAAAAAAGTCATGTAATCTACCCCCACCGCCACCACCACGCGTTATTCGTCGTACTTAGCATAACTATCAACATGTTTATGGCAGTAATGATGTGATGTAACCACGTATGCTATTTTACACAACATACCCAATTATTATAAAATGGTCGAATCCTTGGCAAGATAATATACTAGTAATCGGGAGCAGTGTTATGAAATTCACACACTGGAGCCCCTGGCCTATTTGAAAAAAAATTAATATTAGAAAAAGCAATTATGTAAGAAAATCTGTCACCACAATTCTTGCATTTCTCCGTATTTTTTTAAATAAAATTAAATAATGAAATTCATTTTATAACAGAATCATATTTTAACATTTTTAATGTGGCAAGACAATTTTTTCTATACCAATAACGAAAAATTATGGTTTGAATAAAAAGAGAAAAATTCAACAAGCATAACACTGAAAATTTCATCAAAATCGGATGTAAAATAAGAAAGTTATGACATTTCAAAATTTCGCTTGATTTCACAAAAACAGTTATATGAACGAGCCAGCTATATCCAAATGAGAGAGTCGATGATGTCATTCACTCACTATTTCTTTTGTATTTTATTGTTTGAAATATGAAATATTTTGATTTTCTCGTCATTGTCATGTGAAATGAAGTTTCATTCCTCCCTGAACACGTGGAATTCCATTATTTGAACATTTTGTGCTTCAGGCAAGGAGGTCCTAATCGTCAAATTCGTAAAAATTGAAATATTGTATAATTCAAACAATAAAATTTTAAAAAAAAACAAAAGAAATAGTGAGTGAGTGACATCATCAACTCTCTCATATGGACGTAACTGGCTCGTTCATATAACTATTTTGTTAAAAATAAGTGAAACTTTGAAATGTCATAACTTTCTTATTTTACATCCGATTTTGATGAAATTTTCAGCATTGTGCTTGTCTGATTTTTCTCTTTTGATTCAAATCAACATTTTCCTGAGGTGGACTTGACCTTTAACCCTCTGACCCTGACAAACTCTCTACTTTTTTCTATCTATCTTATTTATCTATATATCTATCTATCTTTCTACCTATTTATATAACGTTCTCAGACGTTCTTTTACTTGCTTGATCTGCTTAAAACTGATGGAAATTGAAAATTTTATTCATTTTACACTAACTCAATAACCGAATTCTCTAGATTTCTTTGCATGTGATATGATGGTAGCATAAAATCGAAGACTCGTTACATTGCTATTTGGTAATAAATCTCATAAAACGTAAAAAAATAATGCGTTTTGTATGTCTTAATTCATACCTTGTCCCTCTCTTTCTTGTTTCATCCCATCATCCACAGTTCACCCGCTTTCCCCGGTTGTTTCCGAATCGTGTTACCATGACAACCCATCTCCGGTGGAACAGATACCGGGAGATGACAGAAGTTTAACAGACGGAGCACTATAAAGGAACAGCTGAACAGAGTAACTAGAATCATCAACTTCCAACACCATCCGGTTCGAGTTCAAGGTAGGATTTTCTCTTTTGATAATTGTTCGAAAGTTTAAAGAGAAGAGGTACTCCATCCTTAACGCCGCAGCTGCGCAGAGTCACATCGTGGAAACCGACTCCCGTTTCGTAAAGACTTACATTTCCAATTCGTTTTATGCCAATTCGTCCAATTACCAACTCGCCTGATATCATTCGGTCTACTATCAGTTCGCCCACTATCCACATGGTCTAATCACAAATTCGTCCACTCGCCATTATCATCCGCCATTACGGGTAATAACCAGTTGGTAGTTCACATAGTCCTATCATTTGGTCTAATTGGACTAAGTGTTAATTGTGCAAAATGAATGAAAATGAAATGGATATTATTTTGACCAACTGGTTATTAGACGAAATGGTGATTAGACGAAGCGATGAATAGACCATGTTTATTGGACCAAATGGTGGTTAGATGAAATGATGTTGGATAGAATGACATCAGACTAAATGAAAGTAGACCATGAGTGGACGAGTTGGCAGTAGACGAATTGGCAATTTACCGTTATAATAACAAATGCTCAATTCTGTGACAACTTTACCATCAGCCTATCAAATGATTTCAGTAGCTTTTAACTGTTATCGTAAATTTGTTATTGTCTAAGCTTATTGAAACGGGCCTCATACCGACCAAAGTTAGCAAATATAAGTGAAAAGAAATTCACGAATAGGTGCTCATTTACAAATTAATCATCATACAATTAGGCCTAATGTGTTACTCAATGCTACATTCTGTAAGAAAATATATTATGTTGATATACAATAAAGGAACTCTGTTTCCCGTGACATTTAATCGGTTTGGTTTTGAAGGGTTTCGTTGGTGTTACTGGCTCATTGAGGAGAGTAAAATTATGAAAGCAAAGGTTTCATGAAATGACTAACGTTGTATCATTTCATGAAAGTTTTAATTGAGGTTTGAAAGGCAAGTCCGTGAGCTGAGATTTTTTTTCTGCCTGAAGACCGTTAAACCGTGATCACAATCGCATAGAATATTATCCATTTATCATGCATATTTTGATACACATCTCTAATATTTATCTAAAAAATGAAATCATTGATTCATTTGATATTGATAAAGGATGAGTTAATCACAAGTAATCGCATTTTCTCATTGAATTAAATTCATTAGTTTCTCTGGACGCATGCAGGTTCGCGTACAGAGGTGGACTGAAGTCGAGAGGAGAAATTGTCCCTAATATTTAAGTATCCATTGATTTATGTTGGGATGTATTTTTTTTTTTTTTTGGGGGGCGGTATGCCCATCCAATTAATTCTGCGTAAGCTCAGCACCCCCCCCCCCCCCCCGGTTTAGCTATTCCACTAGTGCAAGATTTGCGGGTTACACGGGTGCTTTTTTCTGGAGGCCAAGTTTAATCGGGTGTGGTTGAAGTGGTGACTGCCGTACGTGTAAGCCGGATAAACAAAACCCAAACCGAGATCGTTTCCGGTGTCGTAAATAGGCCAAGCATCAAGTTCGGGATGAAGGGGGGATGAGTTTTCAAGATGACCACCAAATGACCTTTGACCTGCGGGCTTATAGAATTTACCCATCCGTCACAGGTGCTCTCGGTGTGAAATGTATAGGTTCACTAAACTCATCCTCATCTTCTAAGTGTGTGGGGTCTCTTCCGGAAGGGAGGGGGGGGTGGGATATGAAAAAATATATACCAGTTCCCAGGCAGCTCCTTCACTTGGCAACTTGAAGCTAGACAATTTTTTTTTTAATTTCGGGGGCAACTTTTCACAGCCTGCCTAAATTATAAAAAAAAAATAGATAAGCTCTAACATTGCGAATTTCCTGGACTCTTTTTGACTGTGTATTTCGGGGGGGGGGGGGCAAAATCAGGTGTTTCTTCCCCTGCTTGAAACAGTGATTATCTTTTGTTGGAAAAGGTGTTCTAACTGCCCCCCCCCCCCAATAAAAAAAGGGGAAAAAAACTTGTAGACAAGAGAGAAAGAGAGAGAGAGGGGGGGGGAGAAATCAATAACATTCCTGTGATATTAATCAACGTTATACTGATTACATGTCACATGATCGCGGGGTCGGCCGCCTGCCTGGGGTTTTTTGACAGCCGATTTGGAAAGTGGGTCACGGGTGCATTGGCTTTATCCACTAAATAGAAAGCACAGATATGTTACATATCCAGTGAGAAAATGCCAGGAGAAAGGTGTTCCACATTCGAAATGTGAAGTAATCCGCATTCTAGGCTTTTCTTCAGCCAACTAAAACAGTAGTTACCGCCCCTCTCCCCCTTTTTTTCATTTCTGTCGATCGGCGTAAACGTCAAGCACATTCTGCGTGAATTCTAAAGTTCTGTGTAAACGTCAAAAATATGGGGCTTTTTAACTGCACAATTTGAACAAGAATCTTTATGGCGATATCCAGATTATGTGACGATTTGTAAGATGGCGAAAGAGGCTAATCATTAAGGAATTAAAATGTGTTTAGCCTGAAATGAGACTGTTCATGATGTTCCAGATCTCTGTATCCATGGTACTATCAGTGACATGTTCAATTCTCTTTCAAATGTTTGCCACATGCAACCCTCTTGCACAAGACTTTTTAAAGAAAACTACTTTAATTCTCAGGTGATTCCTTAAGCCATTGAGACAATACCAAGGTATAAGAATAACTTCGATAAGCAAGCAAGACCAGTATATAGGATTGGTGAAGTACATCTGGGTCCCTGCGCCATGTTCTCTTTCAAAGAACTTGTACTTTGCTGAAGATCTTTGCCCTCTTTTACAGCATTAGTTGGGGTTTTTTTGCCATGAGGCGAGATGTGATAACACTGTTGTTTATTCAAGGGAATGTTCCTTAATATAGCGTTATGTACAGTGCTTAGCTAGCCAGTGAGTGTTTTTTTTTTGGGGGGGGATTTTCTGTAAATCAAAGAAAGTTTGATAATACCAGACAGATGATATTTGTGAAGGGTATAGGCCTATTGTTTCTGTTCATGGTAACTCCCGTACGAACCCGGGAGGACAACGTTTTGCTGGTAAACGCAAACCAATTACCAATAGGAAACGCTTTTACGGTCTGGGTTAATCAGTGGCTGACTTTATAGATGACAGATATTACTCTTGGGTCTTTTTATCACAGTGGAGACAATGGCAGAGTGAGGATTCGAACTCACAACCTTGTGATTATGAATCCAATGCTCTAACCACTGGACTACACGACCAATATACTTCAGGAACCTGTTGCATAAACATTTTGCCATATTAAACTTCTGGCAAATAAACAAAACCTCTGGCAAACAAAACTATGCCGTTGACATTTATTTAATACATTGAAAAACTTTTTAAAAAATATTTAAAACAATTTTTTCTTATGCAACACGCCTCTACATGTAGGCCAAGTTTTCAGCCTTTTCCTTTGCCAATGTCATTTGAATTGAGGATAGGGCACAGAAAAATTTTGAAAATTTTGACTGAAAAAAAAGGTTTATCTCAGCGAAACATGACTGTTCGCAGGTTATAATGCATATAATTCTTCAAATTTGTGGGCCACGATCGAGGCCCCCGTGTTCCCTTCCCTGTGATCCGCGTCTATATGGTCACAGTATAGCCCTGCAGGTTTGGGCTTGAAGAACCACAAACACTGGCATGTAATAAAACCGAATTTAAGAGTTTATAATTTTAACTTTAACATAAAAATATGATAAGATTTGAGTTACGAAGATAGTTTAAATTGTTTAATTGGAGTAGCCTAGCCGCTCTACACTCTTTAAGATATTGGGCAACTTAACATACTGTCCACACAACAATTGCTTAAAACTTTATCCAGTTCCGGGTAGTTTTAAACCAATAATGTGCAGGGGCCGCGGAAGCGCGAGGAAGAGGGGGGGGGGGGGCTTCAGCACCCCACTTTTTTTCAAAACCATGTACAAAAACGTAAAAATGACCATACGATGGTGATTTTTTGCATGGTCAGCCCCCACTTTTGGCTCAGCACCCCCCCCCCTTTGACGACCGTTCCGCGGCCCCTTCCCTGATGTGTGATTTGGGTGAAAACTACCCAGAGTTGGATACATTTTTAACCAATAATTGTTGTGTGGACAGTATATGTTGCCCAACATTATTTCCAAGAGTGTAATGGCCTGGCGCCAGAGATGCTGTAGCACATTATCATCAACATCATCGTCTTCGTCATCCGCCTCCCCCTCATCATCAGACGCGTACTTCGTTTCGTTCTAAAGTCATTCTGATAAATTGGTCGTGAGTGTGTTAAGCATTTGAATGATAGATCAGAATGAGTTCAGAGAACAGGGCAGTGCGTTTTGCGTTCTTGTTGCTGATTTTATTTCTCGTTTGTCAATTTTGACTCTTTGGGCGTCATCACAGGGGATCAACTTACAGTTCTCAGCCACCGAAAAGTCCGGATGTACATGTACAACCAACGAAGTCCATCCCAGCCACCCAATTCTTTAGAGGGATACAGCATCCCCCTAAAATTGATTAATTGATTAATAATTAATTAATGATAATAATGACAATTAACATGTTAAAAAGAATAATGAATAGGAAAAAATAAAGCAAAATGAAATAAATGAAAATAAACTGAGAGAAATCGAATAAACAAAAAATATTTAAAAAAAGATATTTTAAATAAAAGGACAATGAAATAAAAATATTAACGACAGTACAAATAATTATAGAATAATTTGATATATATTCTTTAGTTTGTATCAGTTAAAATAATAAGTGGTGAACTTTAGTCATGGACCTATTGCAAAGGTCTATGCCGCCTTTAGTGAAATGCAAATATATATATCCTGCTTTTACGAATTATCAGAATATTTTTCCCTTTAGAGGGGTGGGCAGATGGATCGGATAGAGGAGAGCGTGGACTTGACTTGAATGAAGACAAAGCGAGGAGAACTTGAAAACTAATTGATGGTGATTTCCTTTCATCATTCATCGTCGTAACGACAAGTGTAATCTCCGGGCAATAACTCCTTCAGAGAAAGGAAATACAACAGGGACACGTCGCACGAAGAATTACATTTAAACGCAAGTCGATTAATATCAAATGCAAGTCCAAAATGCGCGCTGTTGATTGATTGAAAATCAAGTTGCGTCCGAGTTGCGCCTGATTGATACTCTGTGTAAACGGACCCCAGGTTGATGAATTCTCTCTGGTCTTTAGCATTCGTAAATATTAGACGAATGTTTCCGGCAGTTGAAGGTCAAAATCGACATCGGATCCAGAGCTTAGCCTCATTCTAAGGGAGGCATTTGCAAGGATTAAAGGTACACTGCACGGTTAGGTTAATTCTCCTTATAGACTTTGCGTCGCTCCGTTTTATTTCTGTTCCTCTAAAAAATTAATTAAAAGTATCTTGTGTTAATAAGCATCTCAGTGTTATTTTTTCTTCTTCAGAGCTTCTACTGTATGTCTATAATTTTCTTATATCTGTTCGTACAATTTGTAGGCATGCATGGAGTAAAAGGTTTACAGCATAATCTTAGCTGTGATTTCTGATGAAATAGTGAAATTTGAGACCGCCAAATTACAATATTTTTTGTCGTCTGCCACAATTAATTATAGGCCTATGTGATCGATACCAGGACCGTTTCATAAATCTGTTCGTAAGTTTCCCATTACTTGACGCACGGATGCTGATTGTTTATGATATAATTTATGTAGCTGAATTAGCACCTACACTGTATTACGTGTGATGTTAAAACTGACACCGGTTGGTGTTAATAGAGGACCACACTCTAAGGTGTTATAATTACACCCTAGAGATTGAAAATAATACCAAAGTGTGTAAATATAACAACCAATTGTGTTGTAATAACACCTATACATGTAGGTGCTAAACTAAAACTGTCAATTTAACACCGGTGTGAAATAAATGGTATGGTCATCTACGTATACCTGTTAACACCACAGTTTATGCTAGGAGGTCCATGGTAGCATTAAGAACAAGTTCCAGTTGTGTGTAAATTCGTGCGTAAAAACGATCCTGGAATTTACATTTAAAATGATAAAAGTCAAATTAATGAAAAGCCGTTACACACTTAAATGTTGGGCAACCTGTGTTGGGTAATGTATGTTGGTAAAAAAGTATATTATTCTGGGCAATTATTATCCAATTGAGCAAATTTATTACCTAATTTGGTAAGATTTGAACCAATAGTTGTGTGGACAGTATGTTGCCCAGAGTTGGTTAAAAGTTGGGCATATTTTTGCCATAATATTTTTACTACAAGTATTGAAACATTCTAAATATGATATTAAGTAGTTTTAAGTTGCTTTTAACATGTTTAAGACAAAAATGAAATCTTGCAGGTCCGCTCCCATACACAAGATGTTAATAATATGTTTGAGTATTTGTTTGGGGTCTATATATTATGAAGAGATTGGAGTCTTTAGAGAGAGAACTCCCCCCCCCCGAGAATTGGAGAAGCGGGAAAGAATTCAATCTTGAAAGTATATATCACAGCTTTCAAGTGTTGTAACGTAGACTTTTTAGATATTCATGGTTATTTTTTTTTGGGGGGTGGAGGGGGTTGTCGAATAAAGGGAAAAGTGTACCCTCACGTCATATTGATTTCCACTGATATACAGATACAAGATAAACATAATTATTTAACGGTTAGCGAAAGTAAATAAATGAACAGATCATGTAAATTTGTAAAGTTTTGATATTGTAACATCATATAAGAACAGCGCCCCCATGTGCCCTGTGATGGTATTATAATTTGGTAAAGATCGATGGTTTTATAAGAAAATTGAGCATGGAATTACCTGGGCTTTTGTTAATCACCAGACAAGTTATTTGGACGCTTCTCTAAGAGAGAAAAACAAATATTCATCCTAAACCATGAAATAATGAAATGTTGGAATACTGCATGCTCGCATATAGTAATAATGATAACTCTTATTTACCCAGGGTAGCCACTCTCAGCTGTCAGCTGTTCTTCCAGCGGACCCTACATAATGATATATTTACCTTTCTCCATTCTAATATGTCGAGCGCCTGACAAAAAGGCCCCATTTTTAAATCCTTGATATGATTCGGCCTGGGATCGAACCCACGAACTACCGTTCATGAGGCGGTCGCTCTACCACTGAGCCACCATGTCCGGTCCTGTTGTCACGTGGCGTCGAAATAATTGTAAAAAACCCTTTAATTTTTAACATTTCTAAATTTTCGTTAAATCTTTTGTATTTTTTGAAATTTCAATTTCGTTCCAGCTTTTATCAAAACGAGGTTGATATCAGGGCAGAGCTCCTCTTTAAGTCAATGTTTGTCAGATGGTTGTCTTCATTAGATGTAGAACTAGTGATCTATAAAGATGTCTCTTTCAATGATTCAATGTGCCTTATTTGTCAATATTGTGGCAAAGTTGCCATCGGGTCTAAACCCACTATTTTTGTCTTAAAATTCATATGGTCAAATCCCGATTCGTCTACCACCTATTTTGTCTAATATTCATTACATTTTTACTTTACGAAACCAAGAGCCACAATGAAAAAAATCCATATTTTATTGTTCGAAATGGAAATTAAAAAAGGTAAAACCCGAAAATTAATTTTGCCCGATTGTTCGTCTACGTGGCCCGGCAGCCAGCACTGTGCAGTGCCTGTCAGTTTTGACGTATCCCTTACATCGTTGAACGCCAAACAGGGTTACAGCAACTCCCATAGATCTTATAACGTCTTCTGGCCTTTCAGTCCTGGCTTCAACTCCCGATCTCCCGGATGTGAGACGAAAGCTCTACCAACCTCAGCTAACACACCAGTCGAAAGGCATTGGTTGACAGTGCATTTTATTGAATGTGTCTATCATTATCCGATTTTCATGAAAGACGCTGACGTAAAATTCAAAAACGTCATCAACAAAGATATATAAAAATGAATAGTACCAGTGCCAAAACAATTTGCTGACGCCACTAATGCCGCATCATTACCTGTTTGCATCTTTTTAGATGCCCATCATTTTAAAGGTCAGCTAAATTACCGGTTCTCCTTTTTTATTCTTACTAGTTCGTGGAAAATATCCTCTGAATCACTCCAAAAACATTCGGGGGATTCCGTTAAGGGCTGTCAAACGTATCACGGTGGAAGGAAAATCTCTCATTTTGATACTCGAAGCATTAAGAGATTGGGATTGTTCTATATTGCGACTGATGTTTCAACGGTCAACCGGGAAGACTATTTGCCAAACGAGGGAAGACCAGAATGGAAAGATTAATGCTGGTTCGGTTGCACTTTAACATGTTTAAAGTTTGTTATTGAAGATGTACTCAGCTTAGATTTTAGCCTGTGGAGCGGCTCCGTTTTGCGCGGGAATTTTTTTTTCTAGTGATAGGGGCGGATCCAGGATTTCACAAATGGAGGAGCTATGGGGTGAGAAAACTATAAAGGTAATAAGTAATTGTCGTCGCAAAACCCCACAAAACAAGCGGAAAAACAAAAAGGGTTTATCCCCCCCAAAAAAAAAAAAATGACATACCTCATGTCCATAACCCTCAAAAGGAACCTGACATGATTGTAATGGAATTAAAAAAAAAAACATCGCATCATAGAAATGACCTAACTAACCAAACTAGCGGCCTGGACCCCCCCCCCCCATCCCTCTCCTACTGTACCTGGAGCGAAACACGAGCGGTAGGGAGTAAACTTGCATTTCTTTTTTTTTTACCGAAAATCTTATCATTATCACCGAAATTATGAATAACAGTTATTTTCACTAGTAAAATTGCAAAACTTCCTTCGTGACAAGCTCGGTCCCTTCGCTTTACAACTTTCAGGTTCCCTTTAAAAGAAAAGTCCCCCCCCAAAAAAAAAATCATGTATACAGCCCTTATCTCCTATTTTTTTTTACACAACCTCCCCTTGCCCCCCCCCAAAAAAAAAAACCGAGACGCCCGGAATTTCTGCCCCGCCTTTTTTTCTCAAATCCAGAAATGCCTCCCGTGGGCCTGCCTAGATGCGCGCCCTGCCCTATATGCTACACTATATAGTGACCACAATGTCGCGAGAGGGCTGCAGTATACGTTGAGATTTGCACCCTTTATAGCTTAAAATTTGCACCAAAGAGGCTATGTTTTGATAATATTGATTTAACACCATAGATATATTTGACACTGGTGTAAAGTGATATGGTCGTCTGTGAACGCCAGGAACAAAAAAATGGTTTTAACACTACGACATATTTGGAACTATCATTTCTGTAGTGAGTGTATTTATTAGTGTTATTTGTTCCAATATTTTTTTTTTCAGTTCATATCTAACTTACCTTATTGATCATCGAATGGATTCACAGAATTTGTACAAAGTACAATGAAATTAGAGAGACTTTAATTTTTTAATAATGATTTTGTGCTGGGAATAAGGCACAAGCCACACACAAACTTTTCTACAATAATGATCAATCAGATAGGCGTCTTTTTTGTGCGAGATAATTTTAATTTTTCATGAAAGTTCTTTCAAACAGACATTTCTAACATGTAATGTAATCACCCAGTGATTGGTAGTAATGTCTGGAATTTTCCTTTGTTGCTTATGATTATTCATTGGCCATACATGGTATGTTTGATCCGTTTCATTGCATTTTTTTTTCATGGATAATTTTGACTCTCTTGTCTCTTTTTCAACACAAGAGGGCGCCTCATCAAGGACTCCAGTCATAGTCGAGTTAATTCTTCCATTGATAACTTTACCACAGAAGCGTGACGAAATAGAAGGCTGTCAGAGCCCAACCCGAACGCCTCTAATTATATTTCATATGAAAATATCTTTATTTCAGGCAATGAAAATCGGGTAGCTGTGTAATTTGACTTCCTTCCTACTACGAGGTTGATTGCACAAACATTATTTCAATGAATAAAGAAGAAAGAACGGATATTATTTTGTGAGCTATGCATGCGTTGTTGAATCCATTAAAGCTGGACCATACTAGAGATTCAGAAATGAAGTTGGGGGGGGGGTTCAAAATCAGATAATCTGATATCATGTTTTGCAATGTGTAACATGTGCGTCATTATTAAAGATAGACCCTTTCTAAAATTAACATTTTGCATGTTCTAGAACGTCTCTGAAAAACTGGGAAAAAATCCTTTCTCGGGTCTTTTCTTTGGCAAGAAAAAAAAGAACATCATTCCTATATATATAATTATATATAATAGAAAAATAATCAAATAAACCACAGAAACAATCGGTCGATAAGTGAGATAAAATATAGACATGAATGAATGATTTAATTAATTAATTCATTCATTCATTAATCAATTAATTAATACATTTACAAAATGTGTGACTAAAGTAATGATAACGAATAACGATGATGATCATCAATATAATAACATTGATGATAATATATCACAACAAATAATAATAATTATGACAATGACAATATTGTTTAAGAGAAATTCCAGTAGTTGCAGTAAACACTGATTTCATGAGAAAGTCTGTAAAACAAGGTTTAATTGTCAGTATATCATCGAGGATCTACATCTGGTACAGTTACATAAACTGAACTTTGTGAAATATTGAAATCTACGCTGAAAAATGTTCAGACTGAAGATCCCCAACACAGATAAGCGCACGTGGGACAGTGTATAATAATATTATTGCTTTGAATGTTGGGCCCGACGCTCTACCCGAATCCTGTGCTTATTTGCTGATTTCTCAGCAATTACGCAATTTCTTCCAAAATCCTTTGGCACATACGTTTTATTTATACAAACAGACACTTTGGTGGTCATTCCATTGGATTCTGTACGAATTCATTTTGATATCGTTACCAAAACTAGCATTTGCCTTTAAAGTTACATTTAATAAAGACAACAAAACCACACTGCTAATGAATAAATATTGAAGTATTTAAAATCCTTCATTAAGTCATTATCCGGTATTATTTCACTGTCTTTATGCCTTAGGTCGCCGTAAACAATATTTTGCAGTTGTTTTAGCGTTATTACACTATGACTATGTAGATGAGGTCAAGTTTCAATACAATTTTATTATAACTCTGTGGCGTGTATATATACGCCTATCCTTGCATTCTCCGTTTATTTCGTTCTTATATTACTTGGAATACAAACAATAACTGAATTGGGGTGGTTTTTTTTTCATATTTTTTGTATTCTTGTGATATGGCGTGACGATTTGGTGGTTGAGTTCGGCGACTCACCGCAAGAACGCAAGCCGGATACACACCTCGCAGACTGGAAAACTCATTGATGGGGGACATGTTCAGTTATGAATATAATGTGAAAGTTAGAGTGGCCGATTTTGCTTTCCTGTGACCCACCGGTCATGCGAAAATGTCGCCAAAAAATGATCATGGTCTAACGATTTTCAAAAAAATACGATCTTTGCCCTTTCCTATACCATTTCTTTAACTGACGTGAATCCAAAATAGGACCCTTATTACCGCCTTAAAAAAATATAGTAATTAAAGTAACATCTATTTTTTTTATAATGGAGCAAAAAACAAACAAACAGGAAATTCATCAATTGCATACAGAGGTAAATGTGTATTTGATGTGATTTTCCCCTAATAATTTCTCGGATAACGTCAAATAAATTTCAAGAATTAAAACTGATTGACAATAATGCTAGATTAACGTTTTCTGGCAGCCAAAGTTAGGGCTCGGATTTCAAAGTTTATAGAACTGTAAGGAATCAGGCTTTAATATAATATAAAACAATTCTCCAACCCTCCAATCGTAGAATAGGGAAATTATTCTAGGACAGCCCCCCCCCCCACACACACACACAAAAGTATATTACAAAAAATATATAAATAAATGAATAAAAAATGAATGAATATATATTAAACAAATCTAAGTAATGATCAATAAATAAATGATAAAAAAATGAATAGAGAATACCTTTAATATTTTCATTTCGCACTTGCAAGCGGAATGAATGGTGATAATATACAGGGCAGGATGTTGCTAACGGAGAAATACAAGGATCTCGTCTTGTGGAGACTGAAAGAGCTGGGGGTGTTTATTATGTACTCAAAGATAAACTGCCAATTCGTGTATTGCGAACTCGTCCACTCATCTCATGGTCTACCTTCCTTTAGTCTAATGCCGTTTTGTCCATTAACATTACGTGTCACAGCCAATTGGTCCAATAATCACTTCGTCTAATCATCAGATCGTCTATGAGCATTTCGTCTCATATAACCACTAGGTCTAATTCTCATTTTTTTTTCATTCATTTTGCCCAATTAACACTTATCCAATTAGACCAAATGGTTTATGGACTAATGGCAATTAGACCATGCGGATAGTGGACGAATAGATGGTAGACCAATGATAGTAGACGAGTTGGTAATTAGACGAATTGGCAAAAGACCAATTGGAAATGCTCGGATACAGAGAGGATGTTTTCTATCGTATATAGCCTTGACCGGTAAAGATCTTTAGACCTATATCTGTCACTAAGTTCTGATGTTATCGCGCTCAACTAATCTATTTGTGTCCGATTGTCTCTTTCCGATACAAGGTTTTCAAGCCATACAGAGCTACATATATATTTCTAATGGTTTCCTCTACTCGAATTGGCAGCAATAAATATTTCCCTAACCTCTTATACATATATAGCTTGAAAATGAATGCGCATGCAACATGTATAAGAATACATGGATACAAAATTTTATTAACAAATTGCCAATTTGCGGTCTTAGTAGTGATTTTTATTTTCGTCGCATTATCAATTTGTAAACTGCTAAAATTTGCTGAAGATATTTATTCAGGATTGTTAAAAATATTTTGGCCAAAGTCTTAGCACAGTATATGTATTTCTGTTCAAATGTCTAATCTTTAGCGTCAAGGATAAAAAGACTACAAAATTGAAGTAGATTTCGTAATAATTGATATAGCAAATTACAGATCTATCTTGTAAATTTCAAGATTCATTTCCATATATTTATTTATCTATTTATTTATTTATAGATTAATTTATTTATTTATTCATTTAATTATTTATGTTTGTTTCTATTTGATAACTCAAAAATAATGTAATTAGAAATTAAACTATAACGAATAAGTCAACATTTTTCTATAAAATATTTCCCTTTGATTTCCTTGAATTTGGTTGAAACATGTATCTCGTATTTTTTTTTTCGTGAGATTCACCAAAATGAAAGTAACCACAATAAGTAAAATCACAGCCACATTATCGGCCCCACATCCGATCGTGCTTATAATTTCATTTTTCCCTTCTTTTATTTTCTTTTTTATTTTCTTACTTTATTCTGAGTTAATAGTAAGTACCTTCTGCTGGGAATTTTCATATTTATTCGAAATGGTCCATCCAGAAAATTGTTCCATTCGTAAACAGGAAATAGCACCGTATTACTTGAACATTGGACTTTGTTTGCTGCCATTATCATTTGGGCCCCGGCCAAAAATATAAATCACAGGTATGGAAAATAATCGAAAAGAGAGATGTGATGTGTTTTGCAAAAAAAAATATGATTATAGGCTTACTTGCTCTGATAAAAAAGAAGCAAAATACATTTTAAAAAGGAAATTTACTTTTTTCATTACCAAATACGAGTTTTGTAGTGAAAATCTACCATATCATACAATAGACATTTTAAACCACACCCCACCCTTAAAAAAATAATGAAAAACTACAAAAGTGAGTAGCATTATCAGAACCCCCCCCCCCCTCTGTGTGTGGTAGTATAGTTGTATTAAAAATATCAATAGTATAGATTGCGATTATTAGCATCATGATTAGAATAAGGATGATATTAATATCATTGATTATGATAACGATGATGCTATGTTATCTTTTTTAATCATGATAACGCCCAATAATATCACAAATGTTTATTTGATATCTTTTCGTACAGTGTATTGCAAAAGATTACCATGAATCGATCAATTATTTTTCTTTATGTAGTGTTTTATTTTTATATTCAATCATGACTATGTAAAACTAGGAATGATTTATATAGTAGGTTAAAATGCTTTAATTTGACGCTTTGAATAGAGCTTTGATTGCAAAAAAAATGTATATTCATGTGCATTTTTTTTTCAATGCCGTCAGACATACATACCAACCACTGATCAGTGATACCAACATACTTACCTATATAGAAGTAAAACAAATATATCAATGAACAAAATGAATAAATGAACAAATACATATACATACATGATTGAATGAATTAACGAATAATTACATAATTCATTGATAAATTAAAAAAATGAATAAAAGTTTCCAAATTAAATGTTATTATCAATGCTATACGGCCGCCCCCCCCCCACTTCTACAAGCATTGTCCTTATTGCGGATATTACGTTTACACAGTTATTTGAAATTTTGATATTGGGGTAAACTTTACTTTCAAATTTCCATAAGTAATAGTATAGATTCAGGATGGGAACTTTGACTTGTAATCATCTCCACCATCTTGACACGTTTGCCCAAGAACATTCATCGCTCTGCACTTTCTTTGCTTAAGGTATTGTTTAACTTTGTGAGCAGCTGATTTAAAAAATTCTCAAACCAAGATGAAACATGTGTACAAGTGCATGTTTTAGAATTAATAAACCCTGAAAACAACCATTATTGAGAATGAAAAGCTAAGACTACAAGGCAAACCCCGATTTTGTAAATAGGCGTCTTATAGACACCTAAATAGTACACATTAGTGTATGGGTGAAATTAAGATGGTGTTTCGGTCACTTTATATTTCAATTTTGAAGCACTAAATAATTATTTTCGAACGCATTTTTTTATGGGCTTCATTTTGTAACATATCACAGACACAGGTGACAAGTGTGACCTTCTAGCTCAGATTTTTAATTTCAAACCAATGTTAACCAATCACTTTAAATCTTGACAGAATCGAGATATGTAATGTTTTGTTTGCAAACTCTCTGTGACCTGGGTTTGTCACACACCAAACACACCAGGCGGGACTACAGAGATAATCTTCACATTCGGAGCGACAATATTGTCACGCACCATCGCACAGGTATTGTCCAAATCGGAAAGAATTTACATCTAAAGGACACCGAACAATGGAAAAAAGGAAGAAATAACTTGAGTTCTTTTCATTTTACTGCTGACCTGGACATTATTACTGACGTCATAATTTCCTGTTCGGGTTGAGTGTGCAGGGGCGTGGAGGTGTGATGGTGCGTGCGCGGGAGTGCGATACTTTAATTTTTGGTCGGCTACATTGTTTATTGATAACTTAGGCTTAAAATCATAAATATCATATTTAACAAGGGTCTTGAAATTCTTTAACAACAAAAATCGTATATTTTTTCTCTCCTCTTAACCAAGGTTTCCCTCTAGAAGAAAAAGAAGCCTAATTTCATTAATATTTATCGATATTTGACTTGAATACACTATCTTGGGTCTTTGCTATATATAGCCTAGTAGCTCCATGGTTTCAGCAGGGAAGTGTTACTCCCTGGTTGCAGTTTAAATGTCTTATTATCATGTTGATCAAGAAAAAATGTCAATAGAGAAACGACGGTTAGGGTCGATCTATTGGGAGAATTAATTGATTTATTTTATTCTTTTTCATCATTATCCTTCCTGTAAATAACAGGAATGATAATGATGAATAAAAGAATATCTTGATAATGATAAATGTGTCTTCGGCCAACATCGTTTCGAATAACATGTTTGGGATTTGGGTCAGATAAAATTGAATTTAAATGTAAAGGGAAAGTTGTGAAAAGGATGAGAACTGGAAGAGAAAGGGAGAGAGGGGGGGGGGGGGTAGAGCGGGAGATTTGCTCAGCGGTCGACTTTGTGAATTGAAAATCAACCGGGTATAAGCCTTCATAATGGGAACAAGCGACCGGGAGAGCACTCCATGCCAGTACGGGGGTCGGGGGCGATAGAGAGGATAGGTAGAGCAGAGCACTCAAATGCGGCACGACCAGGCCAAGTTTCGAGAGCTAACTCAAACAGATGGGGCAAAAGGAACACCACTCCTGGCTGTATGGTCGATCATCTTCCTAAGAGACCAAACAAGACGGATTTGTACAAAGCATGCACTTGACATCCAGCCCAACGCGATTTCCTCTTTCGTGATCGCATTTAACCCTGCAACTGTCGCGTACACGTGTAATATTTCATCACCTTTGGAATACAATTACGGCCTCCTTTCGCTCTTTCAATTCTATATATTTTTTGCCTTTATGCCCCCCCCCCCCAAATCTCGCTTTATATCAAATTAGCGAATTGACACCTATTCTAGTGGAACGCAGGATACCTCAGAATAGCACGCTGGTGTTTGAAGGCTTCCCTTTTTTAATCCCATGTCGGAGGTGTGTCCAAACGGTTCTTCAATCTTTGGTTTTAAGTGGTACGATGGATATTCTTCAAAGAGATTTTAATCGTCGAATCAGTTTCTATTGCAAACAATAAAATATTGTATGTATTGATGTTTGTCATGGACATAATTCTGCGGTGGGGTGGTTTACCTCTATGGTTAAATTAAACCTCGAATTTTGGACAGGTTCTTCTCGGCATCATACGAAAATGGAATTTTCACTATACCCCGAATCCGATGCTTTTTTGACGCCCAAACTCACAGTTCGCCGGTGCCAAGTGACAAAGTATCAGTAATTCTTCGCAAAAGCAATGGAGTACACTGAATGTGCAGTACAGCGCATGCAAAGATACCCGTGAAAACTAAAATTTGCCTGCTTTTTGTTGTCAAAAAGGAGAAATATTCATAAATTTTTATATCAGACGCCATTTGCAGTTGTGACCATGTCCGTTATATCTGGACATAACTCCATTGATTCTAACGAAGGGACTAACGGCAGCCGGACAGTACCACGATATGCCCCGATCATTGATGATAAGTCTCCGTATTCCACCTATAAGGTTAGTGCATGTCAAATTATTCACTAAGTTTGTCCAGGGGTCATTTGCAGAAAAAGCTGTGTTTGAAAAATCAAACTCAAATCCCCAATACGCTAATTTCATTGGTTGAAAGTCAAGTTGTGTTCGATTTTTTCAGTTAGGTTTGATCGTCACTCTTTATGCAATGGGCTCCAGGGTTATATCTATGTGTGACATATAAATAATTCAACATTAACGTATATATAGATGATATATGATGTAGATGATCATTTGCCTTATGTTCCAAATTGTATACAATATATTATTAAGAAAAAAAATTAAGGATATTTCTCTCAAATGGAAACTCTTCAAATTAAATAATTTATTAACACATTTGGGAAAAGCTAAGAAGTTCAATCTCTCCTGGGTGCGCATCCCTGTTTATTTCCGGTCAGTTTCGTTAATTGTTCATTTTAGTATCTGTTCCAAACATCATTCTTAATTAATGGAACAAAATATTATGACTTTCATACCCTCTGAAGTACTAGAATGGACAAGGACGGTTCCTTGGAATAATCGTAGTCTTAAGTGAGTCGACTCGTCCATAACATGAATAGAGTAAGATACCCAAAGAAATAGACTTACGAATTTACCCCCAAAGTGCACCCCAGAAATAGGGATTCGTGATTATGGAGAGCATTCTTCGTCACAGATTTCTATATATATCTTTTTTTTTAAGAATAGGCAACTAATTGGCTGGTTATGAAAAGCTTGACTGGCCATGACTTGTATGTGATCTCAGCGTCGTCAGAAATGGAGGAAAGACGACGGAATGAAAACAAAATGACGAATCACTTTGGGATGTTTTTCTTCCATTTTCCCTTTTTAATTGTATTTTTACGCTATTCAAAAGCTACTCCCGTGTCGCCATGACTTTGCAGACCAACTTTGTGTACGCTCTCTGCGACCAACTCCTCTTTTATTCAGTTGTGTTCAACGATCTATGTTTATATGATACCATGATGATGTATTTCCATATCAAGTTTAATATTAAATTGTGCCGTAAATCAATATTGATATCATATTTTGATTTGTTTCGGCATCTTGCATGTGGCTTGTCTTCTCATTTCGCTCGTTGTTTCGTCACAACATGCATGGAATAGGTCCATGGTCACAACTATATTGTTGACATATAAGCCTATATATACCATCGGTCCATGCCTATACCGAGCTATGTACTTCATTTACCTGTACGTAATGTGTCATCCAATATTTATGAAAAATATTGATAGTTCCTTTTCCTTTTCATTTCCTATTCCAAGTTTTTTTTAAACAAATATCACGTGCAGCACAATTTTCCCACCAACATCTGTTTACATGGTGAGTTAATTTGTGGACATCGTATTGCATTGTAAAGTGAACATGATTTTACGATGGAGTCAGTAATGAAACCTGTCAAATGTCAACATTGATATAAACAAATTTCAATGAAATATTTCCGAATTTTCTTCACACATGATGCGTACAATCACTATACAATTTTGTCACGACAAAAACACATTCAAATGTCTACTGGCGTCAAATTCATTAATTGCTAGATGTTGTTCAGCTACACACGTCTTCGTTCCAGAGTCAATATTGATTTATTTTTAACGATATTTTTACATGAACGTTATCATACCAAACTGTTTATCATTTTCTAATTCTTTGAAATGATAATTTTTTTTCAAATGAAAATGCATTTCTGAGTGTTTATTTGCGCATCCTTAGACAAATTGCATCATCAGCTAAATTGGGTCATTACAGGACATTGTAAAAACATTGAAAATAGGCTGGTTACGAAATTTCTCTCTTTTAAAAACAGAAATGACAAGAACCAAAAAACAACTGAAATGTCTTGCTAATCGGGCGTATGGATTGAATAGAGGGGATGGGGGGGGGGGGGGTGGTGAGTCATTAAAGTCATTGACGAAATTTCAGTATCAAAATTCGTTTCCATTGACCGTGTTGATATCCAGTTTATCTCCTTTAACATGTTTAATATCACACTATATAATTATGGCCCTTTCTCCCTTCATTTTCTTTTATTCCATAAGGACTTTTAAATTCTCCAAAGCAGGGTTAAACCGTGGAGCTATCTGCAAGGCTAAACACAGATGCGGCATAGATAAAACATCAAATAATATTGATGGTGTGATAATGACACAAAAATGTAATAGTTTAAGAAATTAATTCCTTGCATATTCGTACACTTCCCCGTTTAGACTATTATTTTTTTTCTTCTCTTTACCGATGTACACTATTGGTAATCGACAAGTTTATAGGGTAATAATATTAGAGTATGCTGATATTATGTACATATCTTCGTCCAATAGTACCACAATCATCAGATCATAATGGAATGTATGTGTATGCTATTTCATGTATATGTATTTTAGTCCCTTTAAATCGGTGCAAAAACTTTCTCGTCGACATGGTCGATATTACTTATTAGTGAATAGCCAGCGGGATTTTTTGTTTTATTGTAGCCAAACTATCCATTCTATCACTTGTTATTCTCTCTCTCTCTCTCACACACCTCATACACACCTTGAAGTGAAGGGGTAATAGAACCATACGTGACCGGTCAAGTTTATCAGTCATTATTAGATTTATAGAACCTTTCGTCCCCTGGTGCGCGCATTTAAGTGCACGCTCTTCGCGCAATTGAGAGAAATTAAGCTGAAGTCAATGTTGATAATTTTTGATTTTCGTATTCGTTGTTCTCGACTTTGGAAGAAATCGTAAACTTAACATTGCCCAACAGAATGATGCTATCGCAAACTATCAAAGTGTACTTTAGTGGATGGAGGTATAAGGTGTAAATTTACCATGCAATAGAAAATGGTGTGGCTATAGTCGCCACGAAGTTTCCTGACACTTTCAAATTAAATAATCAGGGTGTAATAATGCCATTTAATTCTGATTATGTGTCCGCTATAAAAATCATATGAGGAGTACATGTAATTAATACAGTGGTTTTCTGATGAAAATTGTTTTTAGATGTTTTGTTTATCACTGGTTCGTCTATGTCTTGGGGTAACTATAATAATTTAGATATAAGGTAGATAATTCAATAAGATGCCACAACAGTAGAACAAAAACAAAGAAAGGAAGCTATTTCTAGGTGGTTTTGATTAATGTGTCTGTTTCAAATGAACATCGTTGCATTCATGCCACGGGCATTCACCATGTTCACGTCATTCTTCTTTAATAGACTCCTCTGCATGGAGATTTATAAGCCCACAACTGCCAGATTTTACATGAGTACCAAACATTGAAAATTACACAGTATATTTAGGGATTTAAAGTAGAAAAGTTTGACACCAACCTTCAGGTTCACACGATCACAGCGGGCAAGTAGAAGCTTCAAATTGGCAAAAATACAGCGACTATTTCAACCGTTTTGTTGCGTCTATTTCGGCGGCAATTTGCAGAGGGTTGGCCTGCCAGCGGGCAACCTGTGAGGGGCTATGAGAACAATTTTCTTCCCCATATTTTTTTCGGTCAGGAGTGTGTACATGCTATGTAAACTATACGTTGCAATAGGGAATTATTAGTTGGAAATCCCTGGTTTCTGAAGCGTCTTATGTGTGTGGCAACAGCTAGGTAGCATTTCTGTATGGATACTGTGTGTATCACTGTATGCGGGTGTGTGTGGGTGTGGGTGTGAGTGTGTGCCTGAGTTTTAACAGATGTGCAACAATCAGATATGATCATTTACGTCTTCAACGTCACCATCCAAAAGATGTGAAAGAGCAATGTGCTATAGCTGGGTTTCGAACCCCGGACTTCCGTGAGTCTCGTTATGCGCCATATCTCTTGTACCATTATCGTCCACGGCACTTCCCAAGATTCTTAATAAATCATAATTATCAAGAGCAATAAAGATCAATTTCGATTGTATTGTGAATGTTCCAGTCGCGCGGAACCCACGAACGGTTTTAATGAAACGTGCACCGTGATTCAGCATACCCAATTTCAAACCCAACGCCATTTTGATACATGCAGAAGTCTAGGGCCCCATAATGCGTGTAAGTTACGATTGTGGTAATTATACAATGCTTTACCATTTTGGTAACTTTACCATTAAATTGCAAATCCAACGCCATTTTGGATCCATGCACAAGTCTATATAGGGCCCCATCGCATACAAAGTTACCATTACGGTAATTTAACAATGGAATCCTTGATTTAAACTTGTTATTTATCAGCATTACCATGGTAGTTATAATTGGATGGCAAAGTTACCATAATAGTAACTTTTATACAAAGAGGCCTAGGTCCAAAATTTACTATACACGTTATTTGCTCTCCAGTGGTAACATTGCTCAACAGCCAACCAGGAATTTGCAGTTGGTCGTAGTTATCTGACATGTCTGATTATGCAACGGACGGGTCCAGGAATGTGGGGGTTGGTTCAGTATTGCGCTTTGAACTTACGAGTTCATTGGCAAAATTGCAATTGGTACAATAATATGGACAATTATAATAGGATAAACAGATGATAAGTATGATTGTGTCTGATCCTGACGTAATGACAGAATAATCCAGTAGGACCATTATCGCCGGTGATTTGACTTTGCTATCAAACCAATGGACGACTACTCAGGGAACTCCCACTTCCCTGGTCTACCGACACTACACGTGCCCTCACGTCTTTTCACACGCTGTGAATTTATTTAGTTGTCTGCTCCATTTATGAACTGTCCGCTTTCAGTGAAAATATATTACTTATATTACCCAATATTGATTCTCTTTTTTTGTTTGTTTGTTTTTTTTGCTACGTTATTGGTTTATGTTTACTTATTCTTTAATTGCATTGTTTATTGTTATTATGCCTCCATCGGTCAGAGTTAGTTGCTGGAGGTATGTTTTCGGCTCGTCCGTCCATCGTCCCGCTTCGTTGTCAGAGATGTTTGACTGACCATGGAGGTTTCTTTCTACCTCCATTGACTGACGAATTGCGGAAAACTTGGTCCAAATACGCATGGATTGATGCACTCTAAAAAAAAGTTTACCCAAAATTGGGTAAAATGGGAACATGCATGTTGGTTGGATAAAAAGATACCAAATATTTTTTATGTTTTACGCAATCTTGCATTGAAATTTAACCTTAAAATATGCACTTTGCCCAATATGGGGAAATAAAATAACCAGCAAACATGCATGTTCCCTTTCTACCCAATATTGGGTAAACTTTTACTCTGTTTTTAGAGTGTGACGATGAGATTTGGGAGCAAGAGACCATTGTACACCTGGAACTAAGTAAAGAACCTTTTCAGAGTTGAGGGAAATGTCATAAAAATGGCATAAATCTCAACTGCGTTTACTCATGGACCTACTATGGTTTAATAGTGGAGAATCCGCCACTATTGTTCAGATAATGATTCAAAACTAATATGCTGTTACATTACATACAGTTCATCCAAAAACAAACAAAATAATAAAACCCAAAATAAATTGTGGATGCGTTATCATATCATGGTAAAGCTTAGATACTCTTCTTTTATCTCCTGTAACCCTTTTTGATGCACCATTCACGCAAGAATAAAAAGAGAATAATAATTTAAAAAAATTAAAAAGATACCCAAAATTCATTTGGCGGACTGTATCTCAATGTAAAAAAATCATACAAATCAGACTCCAGAATACAACAAACTAACTTATACCATGGTCACATTTGCTCTACGGCGACCGTACGGCAAGTCGAAAACAGCCGTTTTATCAATTTTGATCCAAACCCCTATGTGTAGTTGATCCAAAAAATGTTCAAACGGCTGTTTTCGACTCGCCGTACGGCCACCGTAGACCAAATGTGACCATGGTATTACAGTCGGATCGGCATAGAGGTCCGACTGCCTCGATGACCCGTTGTGCTATATCGGGCAAGGTCATTGGCAAAAATGGCATAAAGTGAAGAGGCCTTCCTCCCAATCAACACCTCTATTATTAGGAGTGGGTTAGGAATTGTGAGGATAGGAATGTGGACATGAAGAAAAAACCAGATGGCGTAATGGGGATAACCCCACGCAATTGTTAACACTTCTTCCATAAACTTAACCCAGTTTTCACGGAGGAGAATCTCAACCAGTCGATGATGGGTACATTATTATCATGTATATGGGAGATTGTTTCATGAAACGATAAATGACTTGTGTGTTTTTTTTTACAGTATTTTGATGATTTTTGTTACCCATCAATGGGAAAATGATTCTTGGTCAGTCTTGCAAGAAGGCTACGTCCGTCAAACCCGGTTATGTTACGACAAAATGTTATTGTAAGTGTAACCGAACAAGGGATTACTGTGTTGCAGTGAAAACTATTATGGATAGTACATCGCCATGTCCGACTCGGGCCTGGATCATTAATTTTGGAGAGATCTGCTTTACGTACCTTATATGGTCAGATTGAAAAACGGATTCCCTTTTGCCTTTAGCTTGGTAAGCGATCCATGTGATAATTATGACAGTGCCCCCCCCCCCTCAAACTTCTTAATTAGGTGATCTGTCAATCGACAGATCAACTATTAATTTCGTACGAATTTTCTTTTTTATTTCTTCATTTATTTTTATTTTTCCGCCCTTTTCTTGTTAGTACTAAATCTCCAAATCTACATCATCAATTATCTTCAAAATATCATCAGATATGGGGATTTATCATGTGATGTGTATAAAGCAAGTTCAAGGTCAAAAGGTCATCATGACGTCATCTAGACGCCATTTTGTAAAATCACATAATCAATCATATCTTCATTATCAATTGTCAAAAATTAACAATATTTACATCACATTAACTTCAGGTCAAGGGTCAACTGCCCATGTCATCAAAGGTCATGTAAAAGTCAAAATTTTAAAATGCTCAAAATCACTTTTTGACCAAAGTAGAGTATGAATCAGGTCATTTTAAGCATTTCAAAAATTTGCGCGCGCACACGGTTCCGCGAGCGTTTCTGCGCGTAACGGCACTATACAACATGGAATCACCATTTTTTTAATATCACTGCATCCGTAATAAAATTCTGAGTAATTTGATACCTTGATCAACTTTCTACGACAAGTAATAAAGGAATTAGCCTCCATTAAAGTTTACAGCACGCGCGCACGGGCGCACTAAACATAGACAATATATGTGCAAAAACATGCCTATACAAAATTCATTATAGCTTTTAAAGTAGTCCGTTGACCCCCATTTTTTTTCACATTCGAATGGAGTATAGATAGGAGATATGATTTCATGTCACATTTGACCCGAAATTATATCATAACGTCATGAAAATGACGTCTTAACTCAAAATTTCCATTTTGCTACTTATGACGTCATCATAATTATGCTAATTTGACTCTAACTCTGTGAATATTGGTCAATTTTCGCTCAGTCTTCAATATGTTGTAGCTGAGGACATACTCTTTCTATTGTGATGGCTATATTAACATTTAAAGGAATGGATCATCTAAAAAAATCCAAGTTAAAGAGTTATGTCATTTTCGCTCATTTTGTGTGCAATCTCTATGGGAAATGACTTTTTCTCAAAACTGGATTTTACATTCCTCTATTTCGCGAGCCATATCTCCATTTTTTCTGGTCGGTTTTCTTTGAGCTTTGAGTATGTTGTAGCTGAGATTCTAAGCTATCGGAAATGTTCATTTATTTTCCGATCAGATGCCTGGATAATCCTTTTATTTCACTTGCAAAATTGGATTAGAGATCCTCTTCATTTGCTTATGTGTAGAGTCCTTGGCAATGTAAATGTCAGTTGTAGTGGTCACTAATGATCATAAACAGCACACTCACCTTTGACCTGTGACTCACAGACTTAAAGTCTCTGAGATATGGTACCTAGTTCTCTCTCTCTCTGCCTTATCTCTGTTTTTTTTTACATCATCACAAGACGGATGAAACTGCAACTTTCCTTTCTGACACACTTATCATAGTTTTCTTCTCGAGTAAACATGAGTTTTGTGAACGTCGTCAACTTAATACTTTTGTGGGTTTCTATCTCACTTGGAGCAAACGTCATAGCCTACATTGTATCTTCCACCTCATCTCATATACAAGTTTTGTACTACCGTTTTTTCTGTTATTCACCAAGAGAAAAATCCAAAAGAACGTGTGTGCTAGCCAAGTCAGTTTTCTTATAAGGTTTTGTGTCAAATATTAGAATTGTTCAATAATTGGAACATTATATTGGGGGATTTCTACTTGGATTTGTCTACATGCCTTAAGTTGGTAAGGTGCTTGGATATTGTCATTCAATCATATAACCAACCCCCGTTTCAGTATAAAAGTTAAAATATTGCATATTAAAATACAAAATACATGTATATCATGATACTGTATATATCTGTCACATAACTTTCCCTTTTCTCGATTTTCAAGTTATCAACACATTCTTTTCAGAATGACAGAGTTAGTTTTCATCATGATGATCATATTAATCTAAATTAACATGTAGATTGTATTCATGATCATGAGAATCAGAGACAGATCACCTAATTCGTCCTCGTGACGAATTAAAATTCTAGTTGATTTTGGTTTTTAATTTTGAACCGGGGTAGAAAGAAATGACGGTGCATGGTATTTCAGGTCATAGCTATTCGGTTCCTCGGTTTTCGTATTTATCTTGCCATTATTCTTTTCCCAAGAATGATAGAAACTTTATTATCTTCATTCCAATTTTGTTGACATTTTCGGCATTTTATGCACTTACGCTTGATTTTTGGTTGGGGTGGACTTTCCTTTAAACAACACATTAGCCCGATATGTTGGCTTATATTATTGTGCTTTGTACGAACTTATGCAACCACTCATGGGCGCGTCGTGGTCTAGTGGTTCTGATTCTCTCCTTTCAAATAGAGGATCGTGGGTCCGAATCCTAGCCATGGCGTGTTTTTCTTCAGCAAGAAAATTATCCACACTGCTGCACCCTACCAAGATGGGGTGAATGGATACCCGGCAGGGTCAATTCCTTACATGCACTGAGTGCCGGTGATGGTAGCTCGAGCTAGAGTCGGGGTAATAATTGCAGCGCTTTGTGTCCTCAGGCAAAAAGCGCTTTATAAATCCAGCTATTTATTTTGATTATTAAACATGTTAAATGGAAGAAAATGTTTATCATAAAAACAAATATCAACATGTAGGTGATTAGCCCAGCAACCCTCGCTACTTTCTATTATTTTCAGTTTTTATGGGTTGAACCTTCAGAGTTTGAGAAAATTCTTTTTCATCAGAAGAAAATGACCCCACAAATTTACTTTCACCACAGAAACCACGTTGAATTTTCCCCTTTTCAAATATGATCGAGGTTGCTGATGAGTTCAATTTTCTGCCTACCGCCCTCTCTTTAAATCTGTCTGCTCCATTCCACAATCCACCCATAGAGATATATACTAATCCTCAGATGCCTTCAGTTGATTTGAGCATGAGTAGTAGGGTCCATGGTTCGAGCAAGGGGCTGTCTCTGTTAGCTCCATGGTTCGAGGAAGGGAGGGTCGGTGTTTAAGGCCTGGTCACACCGCCCGAGCGTTGTTGGAGCGGTCGTGGAGCGGAGAGAAAAAAAAATCATCACCGCTCGCTACCGTTCACCATTTTCGATTTCGATTGTTTTTTTTTCAATTTTTGTTTTCGATTTTTTTCTCCAATTTTGTGAGCGAAATTCGACCCTCTCTCCCTACCACTCCACGACCGCTCCAACAACGCTCGGGCGGTGTGACCAGGCCTTTAGATGTGAATTAACATTTATTGAAAACTAAGAAGAATTCTAAAGGAGAATCCATCTTAAAAGAGAAGCAAACTGATCAATAATTTGTGTGGTCTCTCATCGACTGTGTGTTATCATATAGTCTTGAAAATATACATTTTGAGATAATCATCAATAATACAGAGAATTAGGATTAGCCTATAATTTTATTTCTACCAGGAAACTATCATTCAAGTGGGCCTACATTACAAGACTACAGAATGTTGCATTATGTTAGTGGCCAGATGTAGATAGTTTAGGACTGAAGATGGCGCTGTTAAGGCTGCTGGTACGTTGGTTACTGCTTTAAATTAAGAAATACATGTACAATATAATCTCTCCAATATCGATGGGAGCATAGAGCTATCTGTAATAGCTCTATGATGGGAGTCAACTAATATCTGTTGATTATGTTAATATAATTGTTTTTTGTTCAAAATAAATGTTGAATTCTATTAAATTCTTCATGGATATATTAAGGAAAGGATAGACAATGGTATGATACTACCAAGGTTGGATACTACATGAAAGGGAAAATGTTATCTGAATTTCAACGAAAATAGTATCCGAAATACAAATACAATTGTCAGTAAGAACCGTGCCAGAAACCAGGATCTGTAAATGGGTGAGAAGAATTCCAACGAAGACAGTGTATCTATAGAAAGGGTTGCGAGAAACTTGCAATAAAAATGGAAGTCAAATTTAGGTCGAAATTCGAGCAGAAGTCTATAGCAATTGATTGTAGATTGAATTTAAATCTTTTGAGATTTAATAGTTAATCCTTAAGATGTAAAATAAATTCAAATTTGGCTGGTCACTATTCACAGCCGATCTGGATTTATTTTTAAATCCTTGGAATTAAGTACAAAAAATGTTTAAAAAACGGCTGTTTTCGACTCGCCGTACTGCGGTCGTACAGGGGAAATGTGACTGGGGTATCATAGGTTATTTGAAATATGTGAAACTCCAAAAGTGGCTACCATCCCAGAATCCCAGATGTTTTAGTAAGTCCGACTCGAGAGCGGCAAGATGTCTGCTGTATTTTCTTGAAAGTTTGTTGAAAGTAGGAGAGGGAAAGGGGGGAGAAAGAGAGAGGGATTAAAACCGATAACAAAGATGTTTTGTGTGCAAAATTTAGAGTGTAATTTTTCATATTTTAATAGCTTTCCCATTCCGCCTTCCACTTTTTTAACGTTCTAATGCATTTGCTCCCCCACCCTCTGCTCCCCATACAGATGTGGAAATTATTCCATCAAATGGCAGTTCTATTCATAGCTGACTTATTTTGAACTCATGATTCAGCTGTATTTTCTTTATACACCATTGGCAACATACTGTTGGTTAAAATCTGTCTAAATTGGGTATAAAAACTATTAATTGGGTAATGAATTTGCTCAATTGGATAATAATTGCCCAGAGTATATTTTTTACCAACGTACATTACCCAAACACAGTGGACAGTATGTTGCTTTACACCACCCGCCCTTTCAAGTTTTATGCTGCACTGTAAAAACGCTGTTTAAGATGTTCAACACGTTGTTTAAGCCCACTTTAGTTTAAAACTTGTTGTTTAAAAATTTCAAACAATACAAAAAGTCTAAACAATTGCTTAAAATTTTGAGCAACTTGTAAGAATGACGACACGTGCTCTTTTAGTTATGTATGAATAGTGTAGAGATGAATATTGGATGATTTTTTGAATAAATTGACCTAAATACTTTAATTTGTGATTAACTAACAATATACTTTAGGTATAGTATTCTTTAATTTTTATTTCCATGGTCATGATAATCGAATAGAGGGTGAACTCAAGATTTCTTTTGACTGTTGTCTTATTCATGTTAATTCTGGAAGAAGAAAAAAGGGGGAGGTGTTCCCCCATCATACCCAAATTCATTGAAATTCAACTCGAAGTCACATTGTCTTGTTACATATTCATAACAAAACTATTGCGTGTGTGACTTCGTGTATGATACAGCGCGTGTGTGACTTCGTGTATGATACAGCGCTTGTGTTCCTGCGTGTTTGTATTCTTCTTAAAAAATATATTTTCTCTTTAATTAATAATTTATCAAAACTTGATATATCTTACTGTAGTTGTCAAGTACATCACTTTCTATTCAGTTCTTTTGAGTTCATAACAGGAAGGGCGGTGGGAATGATGCGTTTTATAATCACGCGATGATTTTTAATGAGTGTCCCAATACTGGGCTAAAAGGGCGGCACGAAGATGCATTATCGACTCACCAAACGTCCCAACTGAAAATATAATTCTTATCATTTTATTTTGGCATGAATTTTTGCTCGAGTTAGAACACCGGATGTTTTTCTCCTATACCGCGAATACTTTATTTTATTTTTGTAGTGGGGGGGTTAAAAAGTGGATTGATAGTGAAGGAAAGGGCGATGGGATTCGCAGACGGCGTTTCGTCAAAGGCTCGTTTTATTCTACGCTGCAAAACATCACACGTGGTATGTTCATGATCGAATAAGGGTGTGTCAGTAGAGCACCCCCACTTACCAATATAAACCCCATTTCCCGCCTTATCATCAGCCAGCACGATTCATATCGACTTTATCGGCATTTCTATAAACATATTTCACATTAATGTGTTACAAAGATATAATTTCAGTTATCTTGAATCCGTGAGATGGTATAGGAAATGACGTTCATTCATTTTCATTTGTTTTATATTTGAATAAAAAGTGGTGGACATCATAGGAACGCCCTCATTTTGATATACAGACTTTCACGCGATATTTATTTCGCATCTGTGAACCAAGATTGGAAGGGGAATATGGATTATTTTCCCTTACTTTTTGGTATTTTTTAGCGAGATCATGACCTCTGGTGAAAATGATAATCCCATATGCTCACTTGTTGGGGTTTAAAATCATTTTCGATGAATGGACCTGATTAAAGGCATATTTTCCAAGGGCAGATTGAGTTAATTTCACCAGCATCATATCGTGTTTCAGCTTGTACAGATTTCAACCCGAAGGCGCCATTAATCCATTATTGTAATTTTAGAGAAAACTGCGATTTTTGTTATTAAAAAGTTTATGCTGGTGTCTTTTTTTAAGCGAGTTTTAATGGTGTATATTTTTTATGACGGCTTACTGAACAATAATGCCTTTTGGTCAAAATATGGGCATCAACTGGAACTAAGGTATATCAGTTTTTTTTTTCTTCATAAAAAGGGTATCAATCTTTTCTCTGGCAATGTTTTGATGTCTGATGACTAATATTGTAAAGGGAGGTTGAGTATAAAAAAAAGGGAAAAAATGCCCAATAGGCTATAGGTTAAACCGAACACGCATGATTGTTTGGCATAACATTATAGTAAACAGACCTGTTTCGTGAGTAATTTTTCACGTTAAACTGTGAAAATTATATAGGACCTAAATCGAACACGAGCATATTCCCTCAATCTTAGTGTGTATGCTGCATGTCACGAATTCCATAAATTGCAAAAAGATAAAAAATATGGAGGCTTTTACAATTTAATGTTCTTTTTTTCATACGTGTGTATAAAATTATGAGTTGAGGTTTATGTGGAACCAGAGTGTAAGACGCAAAAAGGACAGTTTAATCAACTTTATAATAATTATAAAAATATAGTCATATTATTATGACAACATCTCGCATATGACGAAAGTATTATCTTTCGAGGTATTATGTCCAAGCAATCGATACATATCTTATGATGGGTTTTTACTATCAGTCACCTATTTACTTTTATACATAGGGGTATATTGGTATGGCATTATTTTTTCTAGATTTATGTTTGGCAACTTTTTTCCACGTAATATCAGTTTTAGTACGATATGTCATATTATTATCCATCAACTCATTATACCTTGTATAAAGCTGCACACTCTGAAAGGTCAAGTCCACCTCAGAAAAATGTTGGTTTGAATCAATAGAGAAAAATCAGACGAGCACAATGCTGAAAATTTTATCAAAATCGGATGTAAAATAAGAAAGTTATGACATTTCGAATTTTCGCTTATTTTTAACAAAGTTGTTATATGAATGAGCCAGTTACATCCAAATGAGAGATTCGATGATGTTACTCACTATTTCTTTTGTTTTTTATTGTTTGAATTATACAATATTTCAATTTTTACGAATTTGACGACTAGGACCTCCTTGCCTGAAGCACAAAATATTAAAATAATGGAATTCCACGTGTTCAGGGAGGAATGAAACTTCATTTCACATGACAATGACGAGAAAATCAAAATATTTCATGTAATAAAATACAAAAGAAATAGTGAGTGAGTGACGTCAGTTCCCTCATTTGCATACCCACCGAGATGTGCATATAACTGTTTTGTGAGATGAAGCGAAACTTTAAAATGTCATAACTTTCTTATTTTATATCCGATTTTGATGAAATTTTCAGTGTTATGCTTGTTGAATTTTTCTCTTTTTATTAAAATCAAGTTTTTGTTGGGGTGGACTTGTCCTTTATGAATGTTGGGCAACATACTGTACACACAACAATCAATGGTCAAAAAATTATCCAACTCTGGGTAGTTTTCAACAAATACTATGTAGTTTTCACCCAAAGCACGCATTATTGGTTTAAAACTACCCATAATTGGATAAAGTTTTAACAATTGATGTGTGTACAGTATGTTGCCCAACATTTTTCAGAGTGTGTATTTGTCAGTGTTTGTAAAACGAGCCACATTTCTCGCATTCTTTCCACCATGCACCAAACTGAAGTTGCACTTTCTTCAATATAATTCCCTCGACGTTCGTCTTGCCGAATTTTCTGCCACAATTTTCTCAAATTGTCCGCCAGCTGTGACTTTAATTTAAAAATGGCGCTTGTTACGAGGAACGATAAAACATTTCAGTCCTCTGCTACCTCTATACCATGTAATATAGCTTTGAGACAGACCTCGGCGAATTGAGGCCGATTAGAATTCCGCCAAAATCAAATTCATTAACGGATCCCACATCAAGTTTGTCCTTTGTTCTTAATGGGTAATATTCCCCCTTCCACCCTTCCCCTTTACGACCCCTGTCACTTCTGCGGCCATTAAGTGATTATCCCATCATACTTTAACCTTCTTAACCCGTTAAGATGTAATGGGGAATTTACAGCTTAATAGATTAACGAAGGTTGGGCATTTTGTTCCAGCAGGGCTTTGTGTTTTACTTGATTCGTTCCTTTCTTCAGTACTTCACATCTTTTAAACTTTTTGTAGCTTTGAGACAGGCCTCAATGAATTTTATTGAGGCCGTTTAGTATTCTTTCGATCCAAGTGGTACTAACTGGTTCAGAATTTAGAAAAAGATGACCATCATGCCGAGTTTGTAATAACAGCACTGAAAGAAAACCCTTCCTGTGAAATAATATCTTCACTCTCTGCAAGGGATTTAAAGTGAAAAATTATCATCATCCGTTTGCACACTGCGCCAACCGAAATGTCACACATTCCCCCAATAGGTCACATTCACAAACATTGACCATTCATTACCTTCTGAAAGAAAGTAAAAAATCTGATCAGCAATTGCTGCGAAAATGTTCAGACATTCAATGAATAGTATGCGCTATAACTCCCTCCCTAATTTCTGTTGGGAAGATTTTACAAATCTCGTCCGTCGCATCATCTGAAAATGAATTTTTTAGACTGGTATGTTGATTTTTTGTAGTGTATTATTTCCGCCCCATTTTATTATGGAAATTGACTTTAATAAAGCAGTGCTGTCTTTTTTTTACTATATTCCCGTTCTTTTGGGTAAATAGCCAATTCGTCCACTGCCATCTCGTCCACTCACCACACGGTATACCTGCATTTAGTCTAATGCTATTCTGTCCATCGACATTTCGTCTAACGACCCTTTGGTCCAATCATCACTTCGTCTAATCTCCTATTCGTCTATGACCATTTCGTCTCATAACCAGTTGGTCTAATATTCTTTTTTTTATTCATTTTGCCCAATAAACACTAAGTCTAATTAGACCAAACTAAATGGCTATTGGACCAACTGGTTATTAGACAAATGGTGAGTGGATAAATGGCAATTTAAAATTGGATATTGGACGAACTGATGGTAGACCAAATGATAGTATCGACGAGTTGGCATTTGGGCAAATCAGCATTGGACTGAATTAAAATAAACCTTTTTACCTGTATTCTTGCACTCTAAAATAAAGGCTTACCCAATATTGGGTAAAATGGTAACATACATGTTGGTTTGGTAAAACGATACCAAATATTTTGTAAACTTTACGCAACGTTGCGTTGAAATTAACCCACAAACATGCATTTAGCCCAATATGGGGTAAAACAAAACAAAAAAAATACCCAGCAAACATGCATGGTCCTTTTCTACCCAATATTGGGTAAAATTTTACTCGGTGTTTTTAGAGTGTAGGTTAATCCGGTCGTATACTACATGTTATACATCGAGCTGTGGAAAAGGGGATACTAACAAACCCACCTTGGGCTGTTATTTTAACTTGACTATTGTGAGATGGAGAGAGAGGGGCTGACAAGCAAGAAAAACAAAATACAGATGTAGAAAAACATAGAACCTTCATGTTTGCTTTGCATGAAAATTTGGCTGTTCCGGTGGCAGCTATTGTACTCTTGTTTTTCTATATCGACTTGTTTTCCTGAAGTCGCAGACTTCGGTGAGGCCAGGCTTACTCAAAAGAGGGAAAGAGAATGATTTTTTTTGTTGGATCATAAGAAAAAGGGGGAAAGATTATTTCAGGAGAAATAAAGTTGGCCGCAGTCAAGCGAAAGCTCGCAATCCGCTTAGCAATGGTTCGTAGCTTTGCTTCCTTTGTGGTCCTTTTCGCTTGACTTACTTTGATTTTAATTTAGGCTAACGAACTGCTCCTCCCCATATCTCTCATGTCTGTCATATCTATTTCCTCATTTATAGTTACCCGTTTCAATATTCACATGAAAATGTAGTTCAACGTTTCATAATTATGAAAGCTACGAGTAAAAAAAAAGCCACAACACCCCCCCCCCTTCCCCCCCTCACTCAATTCGATAAGTGATTATCACTCAAACGAAAAGACAATAATGGGTGAAATTCGGTGCTCTATCTTTATTCTTAACTCTCAGAAATGGATGCGATTTAGAACCTCTTTTGTTGCCTCAAGAAAAAAAATGTTGTTCTGTGACGAGTTCTTTATGTTTTCAAGGACTCCTAAAAGGTTCCTTGTTCAATCGACGATGGTTCTAGTTCTAAAGGACCATTTAGAAAACTTTTAACCCGTTTTCTGTGAGGTTCCAAATATGGGACAGGAAAGGACTCTAATGGGGATTTTTTTCTCCAATCGGCGCTATTTTGTTGGTTTCTTTATTTAATTTATGCTTATGAAGTTGTTTGCTTTTCTTGACTTCATTTCTCCTGTGTAACATCGCAAGTATGGGACAAACAGAAACGGAAGTAATTGTGTCATGTTCTGTTTTTTTTCTTTCTACCCCCCCCCCCCCTTCCTCTTCTATTTTTTTTTTTTTTTCTTGTTGGGGTTTTCGGGCCGATCTTTGTCATTATGCTTCAGCCAACCTTCCCCATCCTGTAATTTATTCAGTTTTGTAGTTTAGGCCCTATTCTTGTTTTTCATTTCTACAAAAGAGCATATCCGTAGGACCATATTTCGTATAGGCCTATAGACCTACGTCGCTTGACTCCCCCGCGCCTCTCCTCCTCCTCAATCTTTCTCCCGTCATGCACTCTTGAACTCGAGGTTCAAAATGCGGAAGGGATTATCGGTCGGCCTCAATGCAAGTCAAGAGAGAACCTCCGATTCTTACGTTTTTTTTATGAAAAGGTTGAGTGTGAGTCGCGCATTGTATGCTCAGGTGGCAAGCAAAACCAGAAAGCAAAAAGGCAAAAGATGTCGAAAAGAAAAGAGAACAAAAGAATGAGAAGAAAAAAAAATCGTTTGATTTATTTCACCGTGATTTAAGCCAATCGTCTGCTGCATATCGGCATTATTACAAGGTCGAAAATCTAGAAAAAATTTTATGTCTTTTTATTTTACTTCATCAAGGGCATATCGACAGGTCAAAGAAAAGGGTATTATAAAAAAGACTATTAGCAAATACATGTATTTCTGAATCCTTGAATATTCATGCAGTAATATCAATAAGTGTCTCCCTAATCGTGTAGGATAACATCTCATCAACTTACCAGTCGTAGTTATTTAATACATGAGTTACTATATATTTGATATCAAGGCTGTAGACTGTCGTGTCAAACGCTCTGCTGCCCTCTGTTATTCAATTCTGGAACAGTTTTAACGTCGCGTTTCTAATGCCCGTCTCGACTGATTATATCATTCATTTCGGTAAGGATTTATGATTCTTCAGTGGACATGAGGGAGGGAAACCAAAATGAAATAATTATAATGCAACCCACAAATAGATTCACAAGTGATCAAAACCTACGACCTATTTCAGAACAAGATGATGATGACGAGGATGATGATGATGACAATAATAACAACAATAATAATAATACTAATATTGAGGATGATAATAGTGATAATAGTGAAACATGTAATAACAATGTCATAGATTCAAATCAGCCTACTCTAACATATCGAACCAACGACACTTCTTTTAGGCATGCTTTCTACCACTGAGCCATGATATCATGAAGTCGTTGCGATCGTCGTCCATCGTGAAGATTTCCCTATATATTCTCACTATGCGATCCTTTTCGTTCCAGTTCCACTATTATTTTTCCTTGTAAAAGGCTGCAAATGTGATTAGGTTTGTGCTCTGAGAAGCGTCAGTCCATGCTCAAATAAACCAAATACTCACAAGTTCATAGTTCATTGAGGTTGTACATTATAAAGCTCTTTCTCTGGATCCAACACCTCTCTCTGAAATATCTCTTTCTGAAATAGCCATTATTATATTGCATATTTTTTTCTTCTTTATTTTTTTTTTAATATTTAATGGAGTTCGGATTGAGCAACTATACCGAGCATTGTGATTTTCATTTTTTTTAAATGTACATTTCAAAATCTGGAATGAACTAATTTATCTATTCGTTAATCTTTTTGTTTTACTGGAATCTTTTTGAAGTTGAACTTAAAGGACAAGTCCACCCCAACAAAAACTTGATTTGAAAAAAAAGAGAAAAATCAACAAGTGCTGAAAATTTCATCAAAATCGGATGTAAAATAAGAAAGTTATGACATTTTAAAGTTTCGTTTCATTTCACAAAACAGTTATATGCACATCTTGGTGGGTATGCAAATGAGGGAACTGATGACGTCACTCACTCACTATTTCTTTTGTATTTCATAATTTTATATATGAAATATTTTGATTTTCTCGTCATTGTCAAGTGAAAAGAAGTTTTATTTCTCCCTGAACACGTGGAATTTCATTATTTCAACATTTTGTGCTTCAGGCAAGGAGGTCCTAATCATCAAATTCGTAAAAATTGAAATATTGTATAATTCAAACAATATAAAATAAAAGAAATAGTGAGTGAGTGACATCATCGACCCTCTCATTTGGATGTAACTGGCTCGTTCATATAACTATTTTGTTAAAAATAAGCGAAACTTTGAAATGTCATAACTTTCTTATTTTACATCCGATTTTGATGAAATTTTCAGCATTGTGCTTGTCTGATTTTTCTCTATTGATTCAAATCAACATTTTTCTGAGGTGGACTTGACCTTTAAGAAGAGGATGCGGAGGAAAGTGAAGAAGAAGAAAGTTAATGCTAATAAGAAGAATAAGAAGAAGAAGGGTGAATTTTAAAAGTAATTTCGAAAATGCTGCAGGTGATATGAAAAATACATGGAAGGTCGTCAATAATGATTGTGTTAGAGCGGAGTGTGAAAAGAAAAAAAAAGGAGAATAAGAAGAACGATAATGCCAATGAGAAGAATAAGAAGGAAGAGGGTGGTGACCCGACATTTGATCCTACTACGATTGCTTCGGTCTTAATATCTCTTAGGGTTAGAGTTAGGATTGTAATAGAGTTTTTGGTTCAAAATAATGTAAAGATAATGATCAGGGTTTAGTTTTTGAGGTTATGTTCTGTGTTTGGCTATAAAAAAGGTGCATATTTTACATCAGAGCAATTGTCGCCGGAACAATCATCATGGAAGCAGGAGGGGGTAGTTTCTGCACAAATCTAACACATAAAACATTTTAGGGATATCTAACGTAACAAGAAATGAGTACACAAACCAGCATCTAAACTAAACTTATTCATATAAAGTGTAAACCGTCCTTTGTATTTGCCAAAGGTGACTTGCATTTTCATTTATTTCGTGTTTTCTTCTTACCCAGTTTGTTGTCTTCTTTTCGGTTTACGCTCGATCAAACGTAGATCAAACACTGTACGAGTCAAGTTCAACTTAAATTCGATCAATTCTGAAAGACGAGTAGAGGCGATGGTTAACAAGAAAGAAAAGAAGAGAGGCTACAATGAAAAAGAAGGCATTACGTGTGTTTGACTCTTGACATGATAATGAACATGGCCTGTGCAAACACCTAGCATGGGAAAGGAGCACGAAATATCGGTGCATGAATTCCGTGGTGTTTTTTTTTCCGTCAAAACTTTAGAAGAGGGTTTTAGATAAATAAAAAAAAGGTGGAAAGAAGAGAAGAAACGACAGAGATATAGAGGGAGATAGGGTGATGGTAGAGGCGAGAGAGGGGGTGGGGGGGGGCAAATATTGGAGAAAAAAATTGTCGATTTTTTTTTTCTTGGTTGCTCAAGCTCGAGCTCGAGTCCAATCAACTTCAACGATAAGAAAAAGCTTATTGTTTTATTCGGTCTGCAGAATCCTCATCTTGAGTTGGAATGTTATGACCAAAAATGTAAATATCTGGTGATATTTCTACTTTAAATCAATTCATTCATTAGTTTACTGGCGGTCATCCCTTTTAAAACTATCTTAGATAGCCTTGGTTGTTGTGCATGCTTTAAGTTGTCAAGACAGATGACGGCAGACAACATCAACACTAACTCAGGTTCCCCCCCCCCTTCATTCCTTTCTTTCTCCCTTTACCCCCCCCCCCCTCCGGCAGCTCTTTCTAACACCACACACTCACACGTACTCCCACAATCGGTTGAACTTGTAGTTGCCGGAAATTACAGGGGTCACAGAAGGGCAAGGCGATCATCTCAACCCAGACCGAGCGGTAGCAGTGAGCCCCAAGAAACGGGGTATTTTCTTTTTGTGGGAGTTGGGGAGGGGTGAGGCGGCCGGAGTCATTGGTGATGTGGGGATAGATCCACGTGCGAATGATTGAGAAAAGATGTACAAGGGGGCAAAATAGCAACGCAAGATAGCAAAACAAATTCAGGATTTCCCGAAATCTTTGCGTGAAACACACTATTTCATGACAGAATAAAAAAAAACAATGTTTGCGTGTGTACATACGTCTCGGACCAACACTTCCCCCGTCCTCCTCCCTTGATCGACTGATCAAAATAATTTAAAATTCTGGTACGTTTTACCAGTAAATTTGTCAGTCTATATCGATTTTTTTTACCTGGAAGGCCTATTTTTCTAAAATGAATACATAGATTCTGCCTATATGACCAACAACATGACCACTGAATAACACATTAGTTATACCAGTAATGGAAAAAAATCGCTACATCCAAAAAAAAAATGATTACTTTTAAATTATCTGGATATTATACCACGAGAAATGCGTCGAGCGATAAATTATGACGACAGAGCCTCCGTCGAGTTATCTTGGGAGTTACAAAACAGGGAAGGGAAAATACAAAGTGTGCCCTTTCGTCGAACTGCCCCGAAAGTTTGTTTCTTATTACGGTGACCCGACTGACGTCAAGACTCGTTGCTACGAAAATATATTTCACCATATAGCCTACCTACCCCCATGATCTCGCGAATTTAGGACTGGAGTTTCTTTGTGGAATCTCTGACTTGACTTTGATAGAGAAAGATGAGTTTTTCATCTTGTAATACAATACCATTCTTATCTGTTGTCATCGATGATAAAAATGAATGAATAGAGCGAACATCTTTGATTTTAGGCGAGGCAAAGAGGGGAAGTAATTTTTAAGGTATGGCGAAATAATAAAAAATATCGCGAGGAATGCCAGAAAACCGAGCAGGTGCCGATAAAGATAAAAAGTTGAAGTTTAAATATTTGATATTCATCATCATCGTCGTCCCGTTGTCACGTCGTTGTCATCGTCGTTTGCATTGAAGTCGGGTCGTTTTGTATTTCATTATCATAATGCCTGGTTGACGGAAGCATGAGACGCTATGTGTTCGGATTGTCCGTCCATCCGTCCGTTTTCGTTCAAACCGTTTTACGAATCAACTTCCGGTCAACTTCAAACTTGGGTAAGTTTGGGGTTTCACGGTCAACTCTTGGTCTCAATTACTGAAGAACTGTTTGACTCTCAAATGTGACCCATATTAACTTTGAGTGAAAATGATTTGACAATTACATTGCGAGGTCTCAGGATCCTTTCATGCATGGAAATTGCTCGTTCTTGTTCTATAATAAGAAGAACCTTTTTTTTTGGGGGGGGGGGGGCAAATTTGACTTTCAACATGGCTGTCATTGGCTGATGCAGCAGGCGTATGAAAGTGACATGAAAGAAATCTGATTTGCGGTCAATGAGGTCAAAGGTCACATAGATTCTCATGGACATACATACATACAAACATACATACATACAAACATATGTATCATTGTAAGTCCACCCCAGAAAATGTTGATTTGATTAAATAGATGAAAATCAACCTAGCATAACGCTGTAAATTTCATCAAAATCGGATGTAAAATAAGAAAGTTATGACATTTTAAAATTTCGCTTATTTTTCACAAAACAGTGATATGCACAAATGAGACAGTTGATCATGTCCCTCACTCGCTATTTCTTTTGTTATTTATTGTTTGAATTATACAGTTTCATTTTTTACAGATTTGGCAATAAGGACCAACTTGACTGAACCATATAGTATTAAACAATGCTAATTCCACATGTTCATGGAGGAATTGATTGCTTTTTCACTTGACAATGAAGAGAAAATTAGAATATTTCATAAAATGAAATACAAAAGAAATAGTGAGTGGATGATGTCATCAGTTTCCTCATTTGCATACCGACCAGGATGTGCATATAACTGTTTTGTGAAATTAAGCGAAATTTTAAAATGTCATAACTTTCTTATTTTACATCCGATTTTGATGAAATTTTCAGTGTCATGCTTGTTGCATTTTTCTCTTTTTATTCAAATCAACTTTTTGTTGGGGTGGACTTGTCCTTTAAAAAAATGTATACGATGATTGCGAGGTTTTGCGTTACGGGCCCTTGGTCTGATTTGGGATCATAAATACCATGGCTCCTCGACACTATATCAGTTGCACTTTACAGCCATGATAACTCATCCAATAGATAAGTTGAATCAAGGATCTAATCAACCTTCGGATTTTTATTTTTTTGTTGAAAATTTTGAAGGTTGAGTGTGAAAGATATTTCAGATCTTGTAATGCCGGAGACAGGAGGCATTAATTCCAACTGCGTGCCGTCGAAAATCCGTCCGATGTTGCATTTCAAAGATAGTTTGCAAGTCCAAGGTATAGATACCATGGACCCTGGTTGTACAAACCTCTTCGAAAAAAAGGGAAGACGCTTTTTTTGCATGATGTTTGGAAGCGAGTCGGGTCTCCAGGGGTTAAAGGTCATCAAAACCTCGGGTGAACAGGTGTTCCAGTGAGGTCGGTCGGCATATGACGTGCGAGTGATATCACCGATTAAATATTATACACGCCTCATATCCACCAACAAGTATAAGTACGGAAGGGGTTGCTGTCATGGGTGTCGATCTCCGGGGGGTATATACCCCCAATATTTCAGGCGGGGAATCCCCCCCCCCCAATAATTCAAGGTTGAACACATTAATGAATCATTTGACAAGTGCTATGAACAACTTTATCCCCTCCCCCCTCCGATTTCGTTTTTAAAATAACTTTTTTTACAGATTATTTTTTACACAAAATTAACAAAAAGTGAGCATGAAATCCTTCAATTTCAATTTAGAAAGTGCAAGAGCACATAAAATAATGGCAAGCTCGGTCACTTCGCTCCCTCACTCTCAAGTTTCTTTGAAAATGTGTATGCGTCTAAGTTACCCCCCCCCCCGGAAAAAATTTTAGATCTAGTTCATGAAACTTAGACATGAGAGCAATTAAGTATTCCTGAACATCCTGTGCAAGTTTCAAGTCACGCGATTAAGGTCAAAGGTCATTCAGGGTCAACGAACTTTGATAATGTTGGGGTATTTGTGGAATCGTCATCATAAATTTAAAAGTTTATTGATCTAATTCATGAAACTTTGACATAAGAGTAACCATGTATCCCTGAATATCCTGTGCGCCTTTCAGGTCACATGAACAAGATCAAAGGTCATTTATGGTCAATGAACTTTGGCCGTGTTGGGGGTATTTGTTGAATTGGCATCATAACTTAGAAAGTTTATGGATCTACACACGTAGTTCATGAAACATAGACACAAGGGTAATCAAGTATGTTTTGCACATGTCTTAGGTCAAATGATCATTATCAAAGGTCATGTTGGGTCAATGGACATATTATTTTATTATCATATGAGTGTTTTCTTTTGTGAATTATTATTCTATAGCTGTTTTCAAAGTCAGCACTGCTGTTATATCGAATCGCGTAAGGCAGGCGAGACTGAAATACCCTTTTTACACAGGCTAAAATTTCCTTAACCCACTTTCTTTTTACACAGCATTTTGCAAAGTGGGCTAACCCCACCTATAGTACGGGATTATTTGGCCCTGCAAAAAAGCAGGGTTATCCCACCAATTGCGGTGCTAAGAGCAATAGTACGGGGTTAAGATCGCATGTGTAAAACGAAAGTGGGCTAAGCTTAACCCCAAATGGCAATTTGGCCCCACCTATAGTACGGGGTTAAGGAAATTGTAGCGTGTGTAAAAAGTGTACGAGTGAAGTACTTGTACTACGAATGATCGACAAAAACCATTAGTCCGGGGTTAGCGAGTTTTGTGTGTGAAAAGCAAGCATTCCTTATCCGGGGTTAGCAATAACAATTTGGCATGTGTGAAAAGGAAAAAAAATAGTACGGGGGTTAAGGATAGTACGGGGTTAGCGATAGTCCGGGGTTAAGAAAATCCTGTGTAAAAAGGGCAAAAGAGGCGTTCCACTTTTTTTTTTCACATAAAATGATATCTCGTGTCGTATATACGATGTAGTGTGATCCTCTGTTGTCATCTAACTTCATGTTTCTCCTATCATGATACACGACAGGGTCCCTTAATAGGGATACTCCAGGCTGAAGATATTCATAAAATATCTCAATAAATAGAGTAAAATTCACAGACCAAGATGCTGAAAATTTGATCAAAATCGGGTGACAAATAACAGAGTTATTGAATTTTAAAGATTTGCATTTTACCGGTGAAACCTTTCTAGGCATGTCTTCATGAATATTCATTTGGGTAAACTGATGATGTCATATATACATCCCCTCTTGTTCTTTTGTATTTAATTATATGAAATTAGGTTTATTCAAAAATTTCATTTCTACCAAGGACTAAAACAATTGGATTGACAACCGATTGCATTGGTTGTTTATTGCTGCAACTTATTTCATTATAATCATGATAATAGAGACACATCATTTACACAATTTTCATGTAATAACATAAGAAAAGGGAAAGTGGGGGTATTCCATCGTCAGCCATCTATATTCATGATGACGTGCATATAACTGTTTTCACAAAGTATTGCTAAACTTAAAATTTCAATAACTTCGTTATTTGTTAATCTGATTTTGATGAAATTTTAGCATTTTGCTCTGTGAATTTTAGTCTATTTATTTAGATATATCTTCAGCCCGGAATATCCCTTTAAGCCTAGATTTTTTTCTCTTACAAAATCCTTCAAGTAATAATTTCAAATACCCAATAGACTCTAGAGTTACGAATTTAAGGTTTGGAGAAAAATCCGTGAAACAATATTTTGATTTGTAGATGCAGCTCGACCACTTTTATGTGAAATAATTCCATAAAATGCTTTTTACTCATACAAATAAAATCAATCTGAACATCATCAGACACGTATTATGTATTAGTAAAAACATGAAAAATGGGAAATATGATTTGGAGAAAATGCTGAATATTAAAGATGTAGAACCAGGTTATCTTTGATCGAATTCTAATGCATTTCTCTTTCTAGGAAATTAAGTGAAATTTTGAATGTCATCACGATCTTTATTTTGCATCTGATAATGATATTGATTCATTTTTCAGCGATATGCATATTTCCTTATTTTTTTTCTCAATTTATTCAAACTAACTTTTTATTATTCATTTAGCAAATGCATACTGAGTTACCAAGCATGCGTAAAACATGACTGCAGGATAAGAGTATTTTTCAATTAAATGCCTTGCTCACGGGCATAGATGCCGCGGCCGGGGATCGAACCCCGGATTTTTCATACATAGTTAGGCCACTCGCCCACTGCACCTCCACAACTTTTATTGCTGGGGAGGGCTTGTCCTTTAATTTAAAGATGTTTCTCCTGGATGTGGGGGTGTTGAAAACTTTTTTTTTTATTACATCGAAGGAAATGCCATTACATTTTTTGAAATATTTTTAATGTATCTCATGGCTGTTGGGTTTTTTTTCACCCCATATTTCTGAACTTTCGCACGCTATAAAAAGTTTAAATCGTTTTCCCTGATTTTCAACAAAGTAAGCGAATTTTACTTGAATGACTCACCGTTGTAATGATCGACAGATGGAATGAGATGGGGGGGGCATGAAAGAGAGAAGAAGATACTTCTAACGGAAAACCTACGGCTGTTCTGTCGACCGACATCCTAAATCTCTTGGGTCACGTTAGACCGTTATGATTTTCAGTCCTTTAATTGAGGTGCAAAGGGGTTTATTTCCAATTCGTCTTATGCCATTTCGTCCAATTGCTAACTCGTCTACTATAATTTTGTCTACCATCAGTTCGTCCACTCACCACATGGTCTACTTTCATTTAGTCTAATGCCATTCCATCTAATAACAAGTTGGTCCAATGCCATTTAGTCCATATATCATTTGGTCTGATTAAAATAAAGAGTTAATTGTGCAAAATGAATGAAAAGAAAATGGGTGTTAGACTAACCGGTTATTAGACGGAATGGTAATAGACAAATTGGTGATTGGACTAAATGGGTATTCGACCAATAGTTGTTAGACGAAATGTTGATGGACGGAGTGGCATTAGACTAAATGAAGGTAGACCATGTGGTGAGTGGACGAGTTGGCAGTGGACGAATTGGCAATTTTCCGTACAAAGGTATCCCCTCCCCGAGAAATATATGGGTAAGAAAGGATATGGGTATGGCATATCAATTTCTTATGCGAAGATCGTGCGTATGACAATGAACATACTAATTCCATTTATCGTTCTTTAAATTGCCATTTATGTTTATATTTTTGTATTTGTTTCATGAATATTACATAATTGCGATTTCGGTTGATTTTATACTATATTTCTTTTATTCTATGGGCCTGTAGCTGTAGGATACTCGATATACTTTTGTATTGATAAGAACACATTGATCGCGTTGCCTGTTAACATTCAATCATATCTCACCTAAAACTTTACAACTCATTGCTCTTTAACACTTACTATTACACCCCGTTTATCTCTTCCCGCCTAAACCTCCAGTGATTCCTTAAAGGACAAGTCCACAAAGTTGATTTGAATAAAAGGAGAAAAGTCCAACAAGCATAACGCTGAAATTTTCATCATAGAAAGATATGACATTTTAAAGTTTCGCTTAATTTCACCAAACAGTGACATGTTCATCCTGGTTGGTATGCAAATGATGATGACGATGACGTCATCCACTCACTATTGTTTTTATTTAGATTTTATTGAATGAAATATTCTTATTTTCTCCTCAATGTTCTGTAAAACAAAGTTTTATTCCTCCCTGAACATGTGGTATTTCCATTGTTTTAACATTTTATGGTTCAGTAAAGTTAGTTTTTCATGTCAAATCTGTAAATATTGAAATATTGTACAATTCAAACAATAAAAAACAAAAGAAAAAGTGAGTGATGGACATCATCCACTCCCTCATTTGCAATGCAACTGAGTTGTGCATATAACTGTTTTGTGAATAATAAGCGGAAGTTTAAAATGTTCTTATTTTACATCTGATTTTGATGAAATTTTCAGTGTTATGCTTGTTTAATTATTCTCTATTCATTCAAATCAATATTTTTCTGGGATGGACTTGACCTTTAAATATAAAGACGGTGAATGATAAAAGAAATTTGTATTACATAAAGCAACTCTTACTCATAAATCAATTGCATCGTGCTTCTCATTAATACTAATGATATTCCCTACATACTGGTACATGACGATGAGGGTGGGGGATGATTATTACTGGTGAACAGAATATTGGCGGGATTTTCCCCAGACCTGTGTCGTCTGATGATTTATGTGGCTATAGGCTGTGCCGTAAATATGTGCACACATGCTTAGATGGTGAAATATTAGTTTTATACGACGAGGAATGACTAAAGAGTGCGAAGATAGCCACAAAAAAATTCTTATTTTATATTAATCTTGACTAGTTTGTGTTGAAGAAAAAATTATTACATCTAGGCCTATATTTCATCTTCAGCTAGCGTAATTGAAATGATTGAGAAACTAATATTCCAGTCGTTCCGGCTACGTGAAAAACCCACGTTACCTGTTCTTTCTAGAACCAGAGAGGTGACAAAACACATCCCTGCTGTCCTCGGCTCGTATTTCTGCTTATCATTTACTTCTGTTGTCTTTTCTTTGATTGTATTGATCAAATGGGATAGTTTTATGTGACGGGCATTCTTTCTCATTAATTTGATATAAAATGTTGAATGTGCAGGTCAATTAATGTACTTTTTTAAATAGAAATTTGCATTTTGTGAAATTTGTATCAAATAGCCTATAATGCAGCTGCTAACAACGCGCACAAATTCGAGGCTTAAGAGAACTCACAAAACTCCTTTTCTGCTCTGCTCAAAACCAACTTATCATCAGAGTAAACTTCCCTTTTAAACTCGATCGATGATTTTACTGCTATCCATCCATCATTGATTTTTCACATAATGGTTCAACTTAATCTTCTTCTTATATAATTTCTTTTTGTATCACGAACCAGCTATTCTACCCTCCTTGATCGATACACGGGCCGTATATTCAAAGTGGAGTGCAAATATTAACTGTTACAACAAAACCCACTCAAGACCAAACGAGCAAAAGTATTCCTTTAATCCTCTATCTAAATGCACAATACATCTAACTTGGAGTGTATAGTATGCACAGCTTTGCATTCTTCTTGGTCTTCCTTTCTCTTTGATTTGCCGAAGAAACGCAATGAACGATCTCAAATGTCCTCTTCTAAGATAATAAAGTATTTGAAGTGCTATTGTGTGTTGTCGACTGTCTAGCCAATATTCTGGGTGATGTGTATAGTTTCAGGCCAATTATCTGTTTTTGGCATCGGATGTAAACGCGAATTGCCGAAATTAGAAATGAATTGTTCCTCGTATTAAACAACAGCATATAGTTCTGTCTGTCATTTTAATATGGAGCTTAAAAAAGATAGGAAGTCCACCCTACCGATAGATAAGTTGGATTGAAGAAAAGCATAAAAAAGAGAAAAACATTCAGGTTTGATGGAAATCCGTCAAAGGATACGGAATTATGATTTTATCCTTTTTTAGTTTATATTTTGTGACGTCACGGACGAGCAAATCCTCCATAATTTATGTTGTGTGGTATAAAAAAATTAAAATATTGAAAGTGATTTTATTTGCACGGTGCACATAATCATTAGACACTTTGTACATAGCAAAAACTGTGGTGTTAACAGGTGTAAAAAGAGGCACACACCAGTCATTTTACACCAGTGTTAAATTGACAGTGTTAGTTATAGGTTATTACAACATATTGGTTGTTACATTTACACTCTGGTGTTATGTTCTATCTCTAGGGTGTAATTTTAACACTTCAGGATGTGGTCCTCTATTAGCACCAAATGGTGTCAGTTTTAACACCACAGTTTTTACAGTGTATCCATTCATGGATACAATCCCTTCCATTATATTTTTTCATGATGCTCCATTAAAATATGCAATTAATTAAAAATGCATGCATTAAATTTGTATTACATGATACTTGGGGAGCTGCTGGCATATATATGACGTCACAATTTTTTTCTAAGAATTCATAGTTCTATTATTCTTTTTTTTTGGATGTTCGTCAAACCTTCACCAGTAATCTCTAATTTTTCTGATTTTATTAAAACGAAATTATAACAGGGTGAATTTCCCTTTAAAACAAACAATTGCACTCTTTTTTGATGCGATCTGTGGCAATGCAAGTATAATAATAGGCCTAGTATTTCACCAAAATGTGCAACGATTCGAAATGTAGTTTTACTTTACACCATATTTATTCCGTATTTCCCTTCCCCTTACCATTTGGAAATCTCTTCTAGTTTTGAAATATCTATTCATATACTTTCACAAATGGCTGGTAGTGGTATTTCTATATTCCGTGAAAAAATGTATCAAGTCTGTGAGAGAGGCCATCATGGCCGATCAATGAGTTCGGAAATACAGAAATAAACTGCGGTCGTAAGTCGATTTACAATTTCTATAGAAGCTAAATTGCCGTTTCTGTCACGCTCGACTGGTGGAGCAAAAACCCTGTTCATTATTTTCAAGACAGGACAGTTATAGATCACAAAAACACATATCTTCTTGATATTAAAAGAAAGCGAACAATTATAAAGAAAAACAACATAGTAGAACGTTGAGTTTGTCGTTGTGGTGCTTGTACGATCATGGAGCTGGTACGATCTAGCATGGAACTTGCACTGCCTCTTAATGGGGGCGGAGGCACGGGCGATGGAGGGGGAAGGGTGAACCAAGTCTTTTTCTTCACTTTTTTGTGACGTACTACTCGTACTTCGACCGTTCGCCAAAGCTAACTTTCATTTCATTTCATTTCATTTATTTCATTTTCAACAAAATATAAATCAAATAAATACAATCATAACAAGTCAACATCATAAAAATATATATCAATGTCATAAAATCAACTTGAGAAAGACATGCTATAAAACAGTTACATATAAAATAATCATGTGTAAAGAAATTTGTGATCTATAACTTTCAATCGTCCCTTACCCATTTAAAAGTACCTATACTGATGTCATCGTGGTGTCATCGCTCACATTATCCATGTTATCAGTTCGCGTTTCGTGCAAACTTGTGAAAGTTCTATAGCCATTCATGGATACAATAGATTCCGTCGTCGTTGTTTTTGTATCCATACCATAATTATATTCAAGCCTTTTGAACTCAGGGACTCCCTGTTATGACATCGAGTTGTCAACTAATCACGTTTGAAATAGGTAATGAAAAAAAAACCTTTTGTAATCATGTACAATAAAGAAAATTCACTTAATTTGTATTTTTGTACTTCAATTTTTGCGTCTTTTTGGCTGACCAAATAGTTCAACATCGTTGAAACATGGCTTATGACTGGTTACATTTCTTCCAAAATACCGTCCTAGTATAAAACCGGCATTAAACAATGTTTTGATGGCCGATAGAGCCATGAGACGGGTGGTCCATCGCAGTATCACGAGCTAGTCGGAAATTCTTGATGGATTCAGGCACGCATCATTTATCATTTTCTGGTTTTATCCGACTTTTTTTCCTCTAGGAAACTAGGTCATATCGAAACCGATACATAGCAGTAGGAACAATCTGTTGGGCAAATAACGAATAAACGTAGAGGAAACGGACTCCTAAATCATATCAAGATAGCTCCAATTTCAAAACATCTTCCACATCTCCAAGGCTATGGTGGTGCGCACTAACTTTGGGTTAAAGGGGTTGTTCTGAACATGCATGGCCTACACAGTCTGTACTTTGTAGGACTTGGGTAAATGAAATAAAATGAATATCAAAAACATGTTGTAATATGTATGGCCTATACCGTCTTACATTGTGGCACTGGCATCCAGATGAAGCTTAGGGCCACTGACCCCCCTCCCCCAATACATGCCCAAGAAAAATAAAACATGCAAGAAAATGAAAGGAACAGTTGTGAAATATATCAATTTCTTTTTTCCAATGTTTTCACAATCAAAAGATCAATTTTTTTGCTCGCAGCTGTATAAAAATTCTGCGTCATATGCCATGCCTGGCCCTCAAAAATTCTGGCCCATTTATTCCACCCCCCCCCCCTCATTGGGTCTGGTGTAAATGATATAGTATGAATATCAAAGGCATCCGGTATTATACTTAGGGTCTACACAGTTTGTAGTTAGTGGGACTGAGTTATATGAAATATTTACAGGATTTTGTATCATAACGAATGATTACTGGCCTAATTTTGAACTCAGATGGATAGATAACAAAAACAAACGAAAACAAAAATGAGGAGATCTTGAAATATAGGACAATTTCAATTTCAAAAAAATATATAATTTCCCATATTTTGTCCGACATCGGAGTGATACAGCGCATGATGATGAATTTCTGATTCATTTTAGGACTTTAAAGGTCTATATTTAGGCGTATGTAATGACTGCATTTAAGCAGTTTGTAACATCTGAATTTTAATGGAAAATCAATCACAAAATCATGCAATCCATCACAATATGCACTCTAGACCACTTTGGAATATAGCATCAGAACACTCTCTTTTGATACCATGATGCACCAGGTCCGATATCTCAATTATATTTCATCCCATATCTTGATCGTTAATATCCACTGAGCTCACTATGACGTTCATACTAATTACTGTCAATTGCACAGTCGGAATCTAAGGAAAGCAGTCCCCCCCCCCCCGCCTATCTCTCGTACTATACGTAACCCATGCATCATCTTCCCAAAGGCCTATATCTATGATCAAAGCTGTCCATGTTTGACCTACTACATGCCTGAACTGGCGAGGCTGTAAAAACATTTCCTTTAAAATTCAGCCTAGGCATTTGTATTTCTTTGTAGTCAGTAGCTTTGTGGTTAACATGATTGCAGAAACACATACGAGAACCAGGTTCGAAACCCAAGTTGAAGATGTGTCGCTTGCATTGAGAGTCAATAAATAGGTCCCTTTTCACCAGAATATGAGTCGAATCGAACAATAATGGACCTTCATTCCTCGTTTACATTTTCAATGATCATCATATACGACGGATTAGTCCATTTCACCGTTTCTCTAAAACTGGACCCCCCCCCCATCCTTGCTAAATGAATCTAAACACTACTTAGACGACTATAAAAGTGTTTGGGTTTTTTGGTATGTGGGTTGGACCTATTAAGTGCAATTAATAACAATGGTGTATGAAACACTTCGTCATTATTTCCCTAGTAATCCTTCAATGTGGAAAATTTCTAAAGTCGCCACAATCTAGTCTGGATGAGAAGACTAAGGCATGTCGTGCCCTCTCAGTACGAACTCGGCGACCTTTTAACCTTTCTCCTCTCCGTCGTGCACTTTCAGGGGTCATCGCAAATAGTTAGTGGGCGCTGATTGGCCTGCTCAAAAGTGGACAAATTTTCTCCGCAATCTGTAAATTCAATGATCATAAAGCTTTCTTCTTTACCTTCTACATAATTCCCATTCCTTTACCTGAATAACCTTCCTGGTGTATTCCAAGCGCCTTGGTTGTCGAGTTGGAATACAACGTTTCCGCATCTGTGGGACTGGTTTCAAGTAATTTATCGAAGAAGAACCAAATTGACGCATAAGTTGCATACCTGTGCTGTCTGCTACCATATATTTTGCCCATTTGACTTGTCAGGATGTCTCTTTACCTTGACCTATTACTTCCGTGAAGGTGAAGGGTAAATTGCCAATTCGTCTATTGCCAACTCTTCCACTCACCACACAGCAAAAACTGTGGTGTTAACCGGTGTACATAGAGGACCTCACCAGTTATTTTACACCGGTGTTAAATTGGTTGTGTTATTTTAACACCTATATAGGTGTTATAAAAACACCTATGGTTGTTACATTTACACTCTTTGGTGTTATGTTCAATCTCTAGGGTGCTATTTTAACACCTCAGGGTGTGGTCCTCTATTAACACCAATTGGTGTCAGTTTTAACACCACATATTTTACAGTGCATGGTCTACTTTTATTTAGTCTAATGCCATTCCGTCCCTTAACATTTCGTCTAACAACCATTTGGTCCATTGTTGGTCCAATCATCACTTCGTCTAATCACCATTTCGTCTATGGCCATTTCGTTTCTTAAACAGTTGGTCTAAATATCCATTTCATTTTTATTCATTTTACGCAATTTAACACTCAGTCCAATCAGACCAAATGGTTTATGGACTAAAATGGCCATTGGACCAACTGGTTATTAGACGGAATGGCATTAGACTAAATTAAAGTAGACCATACGGTGAATGGATGAACTGATGGTTGACCAAATGATAGTAAACGAATTGGCAATTGGACGAATAGGCATTAGACAAATTGGAAATAAACCAAGGTGATATTCTCCACTGCATGACTGGTGTATAGCCTATATAGGCCTGGTATGAGAAGGGAGTGGGAGGCAGACCCCCGTTTTCTCCAACAAAATGTATTTATGATGAATCATTTTATCACTATCTTCAGCGTCATCTTTCATCCAAAATACTTGAATATTGAAATACCATTTTGAAAAAAATAACTTTAGGGTGAATTAGCTCACTTTCTCTTAAATTGTTAGATTCATGGAGGAAGTTGGTACATTAATATTTGGCAAAATAAAGAACGTTTTGTCATGGCTACACGGTGCACCAATCAGATGAATCTTTCTTTCCAGTGATCATGACAGATTTTAATGCATCGCTAAAACAAGACCTCGAAGGAAAGACGAAAGAACACAAAGTAATGCAGAAATTTGCGCAGTATTAATCATTTAATGACAACTAAATATAGATATCACAAACTAAATGCCTTAATAACATTTTCGTCTATCAGATTTAACAATTCTTTTCATACATACCATATTTTGAGTGACAGTATTTTAATGCATTGCAAATTAGCCTACACCGGCTCGCCTATATACCAAGCATCCTGTTGTTTAGAGGCACGAGCCTTATCTGATTACCTCCCGAGTGGAGTAATTGTGAATTCAATTATTTGTGCTCCTAATTACATTGTCTGTCTTGCTTCGCTCCTCGGACATAAATTTTTTAATCATCCGTCCTCGCGCTCCGAAGATGCACTGCGAAGATAATGCTAGCTATGCCATGGTAGATAGGCCTACCGTGGACCTATACTACAACCTACTTTCCGCTATTAAAGGGGAAGTTCAACCTGAAGAAATATTTGTTGTAAGAAAAATAGCAGAAAAAATAATGAAAAATATTGGTTAAGCGTTGAGGAAAATCCATTGGAGATTAAGAAAGTTGTTAGAATTTACAGTTTTTAATTTGTGACGTCACAAACGAGCAGAATGTGTAAAATTATGTAAAAGACTAGAGCCAGGCATTGAGAGTCAAAGTGCTTAATTGTTCATTCTTTCCCTTGACAAGTACATGTACTTCAAGTTCGAAAGACCCTTTGCCCAACTTCCCTTCCAACTCTCGATTTCCCACCCTTGCAACCCCCTCTCCCTGGCCCTGCATTCACCATCAGGCCTTCTTACTCAACGTAGAGGGCGTCGCGAATCCCCCCTCTCCTTCCACAGTTCTACCTTCTACAGTACTGTTGTATACTGTCGTGAACTGAGTGGATACAATCTAAATATAACAATGATAAATGATAATTATCGAGAGTGCATGGTTGGAATAGATTGTGGTTACAATGCAACAGACAATAATTTAGACAGAGCATTTGCTATATTTATGGCTAAAAAAAATAATTAGGGATCTATTCAAGAGTGTTTAAACTCTCTTTTGGACTTTGAAGAATGTGTGGGTACACCCTTGTTTGATCTTGTTTCATCGAGATAGCCCTCCCCCCCGTCCTCTTTGTATGTGTCCCAAAAGGAGAAACTATTTATGGGACATAAGAAATTTGACGAAGCTGCCTACTATGCGAGATGGCTGTGTAGGAACCGACTTGGTATTGTTTTTAATGAGTTGCCAAAGGAAGGTAAAGTATTGGCTTGGTTTCGAACCCGGGTCACACTCGCTAAACTGTAACTATCTCTCAACCCGGCTACTTCGTTGACTCGCGCAACGAATAGAGATATCAGTTGAACAGAAAATATACATAGTCCATTGTATGGTGGAATGAATATTTTGAACTTAGCCTGATGGACATTATCACCAAAATAATGTCATGGGTACCGTGCTGCTGATGATGCAGAAAAACACCAAGGATCAGATCAGAGATGATGTACCGTGCTGCTGATGATGCAGAAAAACACCAAGGATCAGATCAGAGATGATGTCGTTATTATAGGTCAACTATAGACCAGTTCGTAGTTACTTCATGGACAATTATGGTAAAATGACCTTTCATTTCTTTCATCATGATAGGCAGATTTCAAAGCACGATATTACGTAAGCTTGCCTTACATAGCAGGATGAAGAAATTGAATAGACCAGGTGACTAGAATAGCACACCAATGAACACTTAATGAAGGTATAAATTTTGTTGCATTCCTACTTTGAATGCATATCTTAGCATGTTGCACAATGTACTTGACAAACTGTGAAATACCAGTCGTTCGTGGAAGCATTGTTGTTTTTTGTGGATGTAAATAAAAACGACAATTCAAAAGAATATATGAATAATCAAGACATCAAAGTTGGTGCTTATCTCATTAGATTTTAAAGCACCATGTCACTTTAGTACAAATGACCTTCTGATCATGCGTAGAATCGTTTGATCATGCGCAGAAAGGAAGTACGAACTGGCTTATTATGGAAATAGATACGGGGGAGGGTGGTCCCGACGAGAGGGAGGGGGGGGGGGTTAAGAGGGGCGCGTGTTGTATTTTCACTTGGAGTGAACGTGCATGGAGGATGTGCACACACGTATTTTGATTAATTATGATTTCTGGAAAGGTGGAAATTGCTCCGTTTTTTTCCTCCCCCATGTTCACGGCTACCGCACACGAAGGTTGTCGCTTCGGCATCAAAACCCGGTTCCCCCTGCAGCCAAACACTTGTCCGTAAGACGTCGGGTGCTCGTTAGTCTGTCCCCCGGTCCTTTCCCCGACATTGAACCTGTCAACGTCCGCTTATGTCAATGCCACAGCCGCGTCTGTCCACACCATGACGATGACATATCGTTTCCTGTTGCTTCATATCGGTCCACATGGATGGATCATGGTCCATGGACATGATGGATAGATGCAGACTCTTTGCATCTGGGTCTGCATCCAGTAAAATACCATGCCGAAATTTCTGTTGGCTGGACATCCCCCCTCGGGATTTTGATCCGTTGAAAACGATTTTTTTTTTGTAAAAAAATAAATTAATTGAATAGAATATTAAACCATAGGAAGGGCATAACGGTCTTCTGTCTTGCAGATATTGTATCAAACTTTCGTTTCCTTTTTATTTTCGATGAATTCTCACCAAAGATTTACACAATCTTCATAATTTGATCGATATGGGTGAGAGTTTAGGCAGCAACGGAAGACGCCCTTTAATTCCTGAATTCAATAAATCAAACTTTTCCTTGCGGTGTTATCCATTGAAATGTGGTGACCATGGCTAATTCCATGTCAAACATGGTTGGCACAAGTTTCCCGGTATGCAACATTGACCTTTGACTTTGAGGGGAACCACAGAACGAGTTCGTAGTCCGGATGAGAGGACGTCATGCTTGGGTCGAGCATGGAACTACTATAGGTCCATGGGTCGAGTTATGTGATCATTTTAGTGGTCTTTCCTGTGCCATTGGAATATATTACGTTTGCATTTACAGCTGCTTCTGGTAAACCATCTGACGACCGCCATCAATAAAGAAACGATTTTCGCGTCCACGATTGGACTGCTACGTCAGTGCGTCAAAATCTTAGGTCACGGTGTCACTACGATGAAGCAACGTCGGTGTGGGAGCAACGCGAGACACTGCGCATGCCCAATCTCGGTCGACTAACGTTGCCTAACATATCAACTGTTCTTGACCACGACGTGGACACAAAATTCGCCGGGATAGTCAACGGGCAGTAGGTGTTTTTACCCATGCTCTGCGGTAGGCCTATTGCGATGCACCACTCCTCTATATGCACGGAACACAAACCAAACTATATTGTAACGTAAATGCTGGTCCACTAGGGAATATGCAATTTGTTCAAATCCCTTTTCTATTTTAAATAACCGACTACTTCTACCATAATCGTGAAACTCTTATGCTTCAATATACTGATTTTGAAGAATTTAATGGCATCTCGTGGAGTTAGGGGTTTCGTCGAAAGGGGTCTGTCGAAGTAAACTAAACTCTCCCACCACGGTCACGGTTACCTGCCGTAGAATAAATGTTGTGATAATATGTGGTCACTTGGTGGGTGTTTCCTTGTCATAACTCTATTCATCTCATATTTCCCGCAAATCCATTCCCTAGAACACGTATCATCTCCCGTGTTGCACAACGCCACGGATTATTTGCACGCCGGTACATCAGCACCCATTCTGTATTCAATACCCAGTGATAACTGCGGTCACGTGGGTATTATAGTTGCTGATGGATTTACGACTGATCGTTGAAACAAAGAGATCATTACTTTTTTTATGTACGCTGAGACCCATTATCGCCCATTGCCTGTAATGTCAAAACAGATTTGAAGGATTGTTCAAAATAATAAATATATTTGATAATCATGATTTATGAGTCCAGCCGAAAAAAAAATCCACTTTGTAGGTGAAAATGGAGTATCAAAATTCGATAGATTCTAATCGATTTGACTTTTTTTTCTTGCTTGCTTGCTTGACATAATTATTCTCATGAATACATTTGCCTACTTGAGAGTGTGGAATTTTTCAGAGTTAAGATCTTTGGAGGTACATTATTTTGTGTGTCAGTGTGTATGACTTGTTGTAGACGTGTTATTATTCAAATATGACTGACGTGTCTTTTTTATTTCTTATTTTCTTTTCAATAATTTTTTTAGTTCTACCATGTACCATGGTTTTTATCGAGGCCTAATATTGAAAGAACAAGTTGGATCTTAAAACAAGATTTTTTTTTCTTGGTAGACAAAAGAAAAAAAAAACGAAATTCCCTGAAGAACATATTAACCCCAGGCCCAAGTGTACATGGGGGAGGAGGGGGGGGGGGGCAAAATGGTCATTAGTTATTTTCCCCTCAACCACAGCCATCGCTTGGTCGGGGTCGACGGCTGGTTGTTCTCCTTTCCGATTTCGTCACTTTTTTTTCTTCGTCATTAGAAAGGTTTTGACGAAAAGGAAGTTTCTCATTTTCAATCTGTCAATATGCATATCGTCAGTTGTTGGCCGCAACACCGGTAACAAATTACCGGCGCTGCTGTAAGCTTGCGAAATGATGTCAAAATATGTCTGTTTCTAATTGTGATGATTGCGGGCTTGCCTTGTTCCTTGGGCTTATCGTGGAAGTGCCACGCGCCGGTGCATTTTCGCAACCCATTTCCTGATTAAAATAACGAAACATGTTGTTAATCGGGTCCCGGTTTGGCGAATTTCGGCATGTTTTGTGGATTATTGTAAGGGTTTAACTTCAGAAATCGATTTTCCCCTTCCGTTCTCCTCCCACTTCTATAATTACATACAAGTTCGAAACAAAAGAATTTGCTGACTGCAAAATTGCAGAGTGAATTTTAATCAATCTCAACTTGCCCAGATTAATAATTGATTGTCATCTGGATAGAGGTCAATAACCTCAACAGTGTGATAGTACTATTGGGAACTTACATGTCAGTGACTTTTTCGTTTCATAATTAAGTCGATCTGATTATGAAGTTGGTTAATTTCAACAAGGAGATTGGACTTTCTTTAATCCCATTTCAACTACAGACTTCGGCTATAAAAGATGATTCAATTACCGCCCCCCCCCCCCTCTCAAAAAAAGAAAAAAATACGGAGAGGGTTGTTAGCAACATTAATGGGCTCTGACGGAATGATATGAGGTATTGAATATTTTGACTCTCTATCATGTATGTACCGTTTCCTTAAATTGAAATTGTCCTCTGAGGTAAAGGCCTAGTATAATAGATAAATATATATTTCATTTCATCTATCATAGGATGATACGATAATGATAAGAATACGAAGAATGGTAATTGAGACCTTGTCTGTCTCGGCGTTACATTTGGCACTATGGTGCTCCATGGATGGACCTACTAGCTTGGATGCTCAAAATGAATGTTCTCCATGAAAATATCGCTGACGCTTTGCCGAAGGTTTCCTATCAAGAGAAAAACTTCCTTATTTGAATTATTACTTTTATTATCCCTGAATATTGTCAAAATCATTCAATATTTTGTAGATCACCCGCCGGATGTTGTGACTGAGCATTTTTGCACATTTTGATATTACAAAAATGAGGAAATCTTCTGCATTGAACATGTTGAATACCACCATGGCTCTTTGAAAGGCAATGGTAACGAGGTATTCACCAGGGGTAAATTAGCAATTCATCTACTGCCAACTCGTCCACTCACCACATGGTCTACTTTCATTTAGTCTAATGCCATTCCGTAAATCAACATTTCCTCTGTGATCATTTCGTCTCATGTTGGTCATTTCATTTATTTTGCACAATTCATAACATAGACCAAATGGTATATGCACTAAATGGCTATTGGACCAACTGGTTATTAAACGGAATGGCATTAGACTAAATGAAAGTAGACAATGTGGTGAGTGGATGAACTGATGGTAGACCAAAATGATAGTAGACGAGTTGACTATTGGACGAATTTGCATTTGTAAATAAACCTTCACCAGGTATAAGAGGTCCAGTGATATTGGAGGGAACTGCACGAATTGTCGTGACATCCTGCCAGTTATTACCCGGACTCGTACCATCTGTCAAGAGGTCATCGACCCCTGGTTGGTACGAGCAGGCCTAGAGGCCATTGAACCCAATCAGCTCAGGAGGTGGCAAGGCAGGAAACATCCATTGGAATCCGCCGGACTGGCACAAATGGAACACATTTGGCAGAAAACGCGGATTTTTGGAGATCGGCCGTTTCATCTTCGAGCTGTAACGAGATTTTCGAAATTAAAAGTCATCTTGAAAACTACATGTTAGTCTTATTTATTACATAGTTATGATCATGTAATGTTTCAAAAACATCTCGCAAGCAACACTGCGCTTTCCGTCATCCTCCCCGATTGGACATTGAGGGTTTCCCCCAGAGTAGAAGAAAATATGGGCTAATTAGAACATAAAAGGTCCATGATTAGAACAATTCTCCGGTTTGAGCATAAAGATATATTTGTATATCATTTCGATACGTTATCCGGTGAATGTTTTAAACGATCAAAATTGCCCCACGGGATGAACGGATAGCCAGGGTATGCCTACATCCCCCCCCCCCCCACCTCTGGTTGTGGAGAAAAAAAGAGGGTTCACATTATGAGCATCTGGTAAACAGAGACTGCATGGATTGAATGTTCCCAAGAAAATGCACAATGTGCGCTGCCTATAGTAAATTCAACATCAGCAATACGACATTAAAATAAATCATGCTATTCTGCGCATGCTCATTAACCTGCTGAGGCATTGGCTCCATCAAGATGATAAGAGTAGAGAGAGAGAAACACACTTCTTCGGAAATTCTCGTCGCTCTTTATAGACTGCGTAATAAGTTTATAAACGAAATCAATATAATCCATGAATCCTGGTGTTGTTGTTTTTTTCTGCCAGAATAATGTGTTAAATGGAGAGTAAAGAGATTAGTAACACACTATATAGGAATTAAATCACGAAGAAAGAAGAAATAGCAGAACGGAAGCGAACTCGTTGACATATGACGAAGGGTGGCCATTGCGTAGTTCCGAAGAATTTTGACTTGAACCATGGGCGGAAATCCCCAGGGGGGCGTGTCCCCCTACCCAAAATAGTGGGGGGACACAATATCAAATGTCCCCCTTCTATTTTGGGTCTTTTATGATGGAGAGAAATACATCATTCACAATCAATATAACACACGTATTTTGACGTTACATTTTTGGTGAAAACCTTTTTTGGGTGGGCGGTTAAATTGATCTTACATTTTTTTTTTGCATGCTTGTCACATTTTCCAGCCCTTGGTCCCCCTACCTTTGGGGACAGATTTCCGCCCATGACTCTAACTGTTGTAGGTCTAATTATTCGGAGTTACAGATTAATTTTCGAATAAATGCTCGATAAACTAGGTTGATAGGGTGCTATGATCAGAAAGAACGAGGTTCAATCCTCGACACAGACCCTATGTATGCATTTTCATTATAGTCTTGTTCTTTTATGAGAATGAGTGAAATGTTATGCATTATTTTCACTCATGAAAAAAAGTGTTCCTCGATTTAAAGTTCCGTTGTTGGTTTTCTTTTCCATGGCCAAGATAGTCCCTACGAACGGGGGAGTGGTGTGCGCCCAACACCCGGGGGGCCACTTCCATTCACGAGTGGATACCATGCGCGACCACGGGGTCTCGAAAAGCACCCTAAACACGTAATTTCCATATTCTGAAAATGCACCCCTTAACAAGTATTGGCATGTGAAAACCTACCCTTAACAAGTATTGGAAACAAAACGATACTCTTGGCAGATATTCCCTGAAATGAACCCCTAAACAAGTACAGGAATGTTTTATTGTTACGGGTCCTTCGGTCGTCTGCTTTACATTATTGGTTTAGTACGACCCCACACCTTGCGCAAATCGGACCCTAAACACGAAGTGATGGGGCAAAAAGGACATCCTTTATAAAACATTTTAAATTTGTTTTATCACCCCGCAAATTCAACCCTAAACACGTAATTTTCCTAGCGAAATAGATACCCTTTTTTCATTATTTTTGTGTTTTTGACACCCTTATCACGTTACGTACGTAACGTGCCCTATCGTGAAAAAGACATCCTTTTTACGTGTTTTTTTGGTCGCGCATGGTATCCACTCGTCAATGTAAGTGGCCCCCCCCCCCCCCCCCCGGGCCCAACATTCCTCCTTCCTACATGCTCTGTGCACTCATGGACCTATCAATGCACTAGACATGATTGTGAGTTTCAACTCGACAGAAACATCAACATTCCACTACGAGTTTCCGATCACCTTGCGTGGTCACTAAACCTTTGTCCAAATGCCTTTGTATTTTGCTCCCACATTTTTTTTGTTGATATTTCTCAGGAAACAGGAAATTTATCAAAACCATAACTCCAGGAAAGGGGTCGATCAGGATGGCTAACATCCTGCCTTATATCGGTTCAGTAGTAAGATTGAACAACTGCTAAATAAAAGGGTAACTCCCTCACACATGCATTGTTATCCCTGTGTGATTTTAGTATTTTACCATGGAGCTTGAAAACACAGATCCATGATTTTACCAAGGAGATGTCACTTCAAACTACTGGTATATCACCTCCTTTACCACTACCGTTGTTTCTTTTCTTTGCCCTAATGTGTATTGACACCAACCGTGTAGCCTAATCATCTGTTGTCTTGTCATTTTCTGACATCTCTTCTGCCATCCCACGAGTCATACACTGCACGAGCTTAAATTGGTTACTGTACAATATCCACGAGTTGAGATTGAGAGCTCACGATCTCTGAATACCGAGTGTCCACGAGTCATCAGGATCGTAAACAAAGGCCGGTCCACGAGCCACAGTTCTGTTTCTGTTTAGGTAACTCGCGTAGGAACTCGACACGGCAGCTTTGCTGGTAAACGCAACGCTGGTACATGGGCCAATCACATAGGAAATATTTCGCGTCTAATTCCGCTTTCATAGTGAAGGCGAGTTACTCCGGAGTAACTCCGGGTAGAGTTGATCCGCTTGTACTGCGGAACGACTTTAAACCCCCTTTCATATTGGCAAGCACCGCAGCGGTGTATCCGCAGTCGTTGCCATGGTTTCCAAGCGAGTTCGCGCCATACGTGTGGCCGAATCACAGCGATAAGTGCATACCGCATTTCCGGTGCGGAGTAACTCCGTTTGTAACCCTCTTCTCGAAGTGTGGGTTGAGTACTCCGCTTTGAATCCGGATCGAACTAATCTCAGAATTTTCATATTGCCCTCCAAAGTGGAGTAACTCCTCCTGGACTCCGGACTAACTCCACTTCGGCTCTCAATATGAAAGGGGTATAAGTTAATCAGGCAGAGTGGCTGACCTTTTGTATTTCATTATTATGAAATACGAAATATTCTAATTTTCTCCGCATTGCATGTCCTGTGGAACAAAGTTTTATTTCTCCCTGAATATGTGGAATTACCATTGTTTAACCTCTTATGGTTCAGTCAAGTTGGTCCTTTTTGTCAAATCTGTAAAAATTGAAATATTGTATCATTAAAACAAAACAAAAACGAAATAGTGAGTGAGTGACATCTTCTATTCTCTCATTTGCATGTGACTAAATTGTGCATGTAACTATTTTATGAAAAATAAGTGAAACTTTAATATGTCATAACTTTCTTATTTTTCATGAAATTTTCAGCATTATGCTTGTCTGATTTTTCTCCATCAATTCAAATCACTATTTTTCTGAGGTGGACTTGACCTTTAAGCTAAACTTTTTTTAAAGAATGTATGAGTAATAAAACCCATCAAACACGCTTCTTTCATTGTTGAAAATTCGGATAGAAAATAATCAGGGTCATGTGACCATGATGTCACAAGTTTTGTCGATCGATCAGATATATTGTCAAGGCAATATGGACAAAATGGTAAAAGTCAATGCGGAAAATCGCTAGATGGACTTGGTCAGACATAATTACCCCTGAAAATTTGTTCTAAAGATATATCGAACAAAAAAAGAGCAAACGAATTTTGGTGTAAAATAATAATAATATGTTCATTTGTTTCGCACAGCTATTGCATATACTCTACTGCGCTTGATACTTGGTATCATACCCCGGCTGTAGCTGAGCCGCCATCTGGGATCACTTCTACCGGGTTCACCTCACCTAGCTGGATCGAGTGCAGCACAATATGGGTAAATTTCTTGCTCAAGGAAAACACTCCATGGATGGGATTTGAACCCACGTCCCTCTGATTAAAAGACGAGAGTCGTATATCCAGACCACGACGCCCCCACTCGTTGTTTTTTTTTTTTTATATCAGTGTCAGCATTTGGTGTCGTTTTTAACCACAAAACGTGCACGTCCCCTCTTTAGTCTTCTTCAAATATTTGGTAAACTGTATTTATAGTGTATACGTGATATATTGATCCGATTATATATCAGCAAAACGCTGCCCTGCCGAGTTCCTACGGGAGTTACCAGAAACGGAAACAGAAATGAAAACTCTCAATATCATGAAGTATAGTAAAAATTAACAATAATTGTTCGCGCCGAATATTCCAAGATTTCTTTTTTATTTTCACATTAAATTTAAACGAATCCTCACAAAAGTCTCCCACACTTCGCACAAAATCCCTTGTTTTGCTCCGATCCCTTGTGTGACGAAGCCTTGATTGAGAATTAAATATTTTTATTGACGTTTTATTTCTCTGTATTTCTTCCGATCCTTTTTTTTTTCTTTCTTTCTGCATGACTTGAATCCTAGAGGTCGGTTTAAGTCGGTCCTTGGCAGGGTTTTAGTGTAAAAGTGGAGAAAAGGAAGTTGTATTTCTCGCATTAATAAAAATTCTGAGACTAACAGAACCAAAATTGCATTCATTCAAGGCATTAACTACCATTTTGTTAAGCAATAAATTCCGAGAATGGCATTTACTTCTTGTCTAAATTTGCAAGGCCGATGTAAAGCAAATTGAATTGTTGAGGTATTCAGTTTTGTGTTTGTATGCTTTCCGACGAATTTCATGGGTATCACTAATCATTTTGTAAAAACTAATCAATATGATTTCTGTTAATAGCCTCTTTTTTCTTAGATGGTATACGAAGAGGCGGATCACTAATGGCGGTTTGGTCGATAACCACAACATATCCAGAAAGAAAACAGCTGATAATGATGAAGAACAACTTTGGGTTTCCCTTACATTTTTACATAACGATGACGAGGATAATGGGGGATATTCAGCGCAAGCCCCAAACTCGCCTTACAGTTTTGTTTTATTTTCGATTTTTTTTTTCTTCAAAAGCTCATGCAACAACAACAAAAAACCTATAGACACTGCGATTATAGAAGTCAGACTGGTAAGTCCCAACGAAAATACATTAACATCATGGACCCACCTGTCTGGGCTCAATACAAAATACGGCATATGCAGTGTCGGCTTCCACCAAAAGCCAACGTCGAAATGGGATCTCGTCCCCTGAGATCGTCGTCTCGACCTCAATCTAATTAGCAATTCGACCGAAAAGAGAGGGGCTCACCATTCTAATTATGTTGGTCCATTGGGGAGTTTGGGGGTCCGCAGCGATCCCCATCTGGAGGGTACCACCGGTTCTTCTGGTTGTGCTGTTTGTAGTAGGTCCACAGTTGTTTACAAGTGCTCTCTGCTCTCTGGTTATGCAATCGGGGTCAGTGGTGGTGACCTCACCCTGGCTCAGGCCAACTGGGAGATGACCTTCCGATAAAGCAGCTTTCCCGCCCCTCGATCTTGGGGGAATAGCCTTGAAGCCTCAATTGATGATGGAGATATTATGTGTTAATATATCCAGGGTTCTAAGAATTAAGATCATTTACGTTGCTTTGTCCACAGGAAATCATGTGTCGTATCTCCATGGAGATACTACTACATTTTCTCCGATGTTCGTCCATGAATAATTATGTGTGAGCCGTTATGGCCACTGAGGTTATTTTGCTGTTGTTACGTCCAGGTGTGAATAATGTAAACGGACGCTTCCACCCCAGGATCGATCATCAAAGAATATTAATAGGCAGGAACATCCTTATCCGTGTTGGATGGCCTATATTGGCTAGTTTAATTGATCAAAATTAACCTATAATTGCTAGATTAACTGTAGTTTCGAAGATCGTTGAGATACAGCACAGAATTAATGATGAAATTCTTGACTGGTTTCAACATCGAGAATTTTTACCCGGGAAGACATGGGAGCAGGGGGTATAGTACTATGCACCACATGTATTCTGACATTGACAATCCGAAAGTGCACGAAATATACCCATGGAATCAACTCGGTCATGCACTTCGCATCCTCGCCCTTATATATAATCTGAATCATTTTAGATCTGTCCATCTGTTTCCCCTGAAATTAGAAGGCAGCGACCTTCACAACCTGGGTTACAGGTCTATATTCTTGATCAAGCCCTTTAAAAGGCAAGAATGTTGACACATGCGTGACTTCTCGGCTTCGCATTCAACAAGGCGTCCTTGAGCGAGCTTAGCTCTTCACTATCCCGTGTTGATGTGTTTTGCCAAAAGTTCCGCTCCGCTTGGTCATTCTACACCCAATCCCTAAATTGCACAAAATCGCTCGTTTCGGATATCATCAATTCCGAAATCATTTGATGTGTTTCCTTTCGTTGCTAATTTGGCATTGACCATGTCCATGCGGTGTCCATGACATCGGTCGTTTTAATGTGTCAGATCAGGTATGAAGTATTGTCAGTGCAGGATCTTTCGCAATTTGAACAGAGCCGATCTTTCCCTAAATACATGTATGTCCGTAGATTCCGTATAAAAAAAAGTAAAATCTGAAAAAGGTGAGAATGAGAACCCGAATGGAATTTATTCACTTCAGGTTGTTTGGGATAGGCCGTGTTTTTTTTTTGGGGGGGGTGTACAATCCTTACAAAATTTTGACACAACCAAAACATAAGTGTGCCAAAGAAATATAATAAAAGATGAATGCCTTTTATGTTATTTGAGAATTAGAATATCCTCATAGAGTTAAATCTACATTATTTTATCTATTTATTCAAAACAATTTTCCAGTGGCCATTGGCGGCGGAGCAGATGATTATCTTTTGTGTTGGGGGCGTCCGGCGTCCCCCCCCCCCCCCCCAACACAAAAGATAATCCTCTGCTCCGCCACCAATGCCAGTGGCCCGTCATCAGAATAGAGCACCAAAAGGCGAAATTTCGTTTAAATCCGATTTTTTTTAAATCGCAGCGTTATTGAACTTTGAAATTTAGCAATGTATTGTAAATACATGTATGTGAACGTCGTCATGAATATTCATTAGATGGTCACATCCCCACTTTCCCTGTTCTTATGTACTTACATGAAATCGTACTTTTTTCGTACATGACTTGTGTGAATGAAGTAAGTTGCAGCAATGTAATACACTAAATCAGTTGTCATTACAATTTTTTTTTTTTGGGGGGGGGTTCTCGGATTAAAAAAAAAATTGGATAAACCTACTTTCATATAATAAAACACAAATGAACAAGTGGGGATGTGACATCATCAAGTTACTCATTGAATATTCATGAAGACATCACCTGAATAATGTAAATCTCGAAAATGCCATTTCTTGGTTATTCATCATGTTCATTGTCCGAGTTTGATCAAATTTTCAGTGTTTTGTTTGTCTGACTTTTCAATATCTCTTCAAATATTTTCAGACTGGAGTACCCCCCTTCTTAATTGCGTATAAATATGATACCAGTTATGATTCTTGATTTTGACTTTATTTTATTCAGAATAATTAAATCCAAAATCATTCTGACATTCCTATTATTGAACCCTATCACGTGATACCGATGTCTACGTTCTTGATATGATCCTTGTAATGATCTCCACCCTTTTTCATTGATTTGTGGATTGGTACATTAACCCGTTCAATGTGTGGTCACGATGTCACTTACCCCTTTGCTTTTGACAAATCTTCATGAAGACTAAATCGATAATCGAACCTTCATCGTAATTACCTTTTCATCTTACAATGCAAACCATAATATCAATTACGCTTTCTAATCTGACTTTATTATCCCCCTTGTTTGTGTCCCCCTTTCAGCCCGCGACAGCAATGATATCTGATAATCGAAAGCTTTGAAAAACACATTCCTGTATGCCACAAATAATGCCAAATTTGACATTCTGTATGTGTTGGGATGGATTGAATCTCATTAATACTGTTGAAGGTTGATTAGGTAAACAAACAAAATGACATGCTCTGAAATGGTATTTATCATGCGTTAAATCGAACATTTCAGTGTCATATGTATTGTGTTGTTTAATTGATTGGGGTCTAAAGGGAGAATGTAACGCTGAAATTAATTAAATCGAATTGGTATATAGGAGGGGATGTTTCTACAAAAATGCACCCATGAAATGGGCAGACGGACAAATCAAGTATTGCCTGTATAGTTGTGTGGAAAGAGTAACGGGGTATAGCAGCTCCACTTTAAAAAAAAAATAGGTGTGATTACGAAGATCAAAAAGGATAATGAAACATGATGGACACGGCTGAAATATTCCAGCAACACGAAGTTTGTTTTGTCATTAATAAAAATAAATGAAATAAAAATGAAATAAAGGGTCAATCTAATCTAGCAGCTGCCAGGGCCTCGACAAGAGTCTACACATATCCATGCTTATGAGCCGGTTAGGAATGGGCCTTCAATCTAGTTTCCTATTCAGAGGCGCAGAGGGAATTATTACACAACAGGGGTGTTATTTGAAATAATATGATGATAATAGATATGTCTTAAAGGCCAAGTCCACTCCAGATAAATATTGATTTGATTAAATAGAGAAAAATCAAACTAGCATAACGGTGAAAATTTCATCAAAATCGGATATAAATTAAGAAATTTATGGCATTTTAAAGTTTCGCTTATTTTTCACAAAACATTAATATTATGCACTACTCAGTGACATCCAAATGATTCAGTTGATGATGACCATCTCTCACTATTTCTTTTGTTTTTTATTGTTTGAATTTTACAATATTTCATTTTTTTTACAAATTAGACTATAAGGATCAACTTGACTGAACCATATAGTATTAAACAATGCTAATTCCACGTGTTCAGTGAGGAATTAATTGTCGTTTTACTTGTCAATGAGGAAGAAATTGGATTATTTCATATTTCATAATTATAATAAAATACCAAAGAAATAGTGAGTGGAAGATGTCATCAGTCTCCTCATTTGCATGTCGACCAGGATGTGCAAATAAACGTTTTGTGAAATTAAGCGAAACTTTAAAATGTCGTAACTTTCTCATTTTACATCCGATTTTGGTGAAATTTTCAGCGTTTATGCTTGTTGGATTTTTCTCTTTTTATTAAAATCAACTTTTTGTTGGGGTGGACTTGTCCTTTAAGGTTTGCTTTAAATGACTTGGCAATGCGTATTGTTGAAGAGAGTGCATTCCACAAAATGGGAGCAATATTAGCAAAGCCTTTTCACCAAAATTAATGAACATTCGACTCTAGAGTTGTCAACAATCCGGTTCCCGAACATCTTACATTTCTATAGAGGGTACATAATTCATTATACATGTTTTTTTTCTTTATTTGACGCCATTTATATCAAATAGCACTGAAAATTGGAGAGTGCTATCAAGAACCTATCCAGCCTTTTTTTTTTACTGATTACTGACAGTTTATAACGAGCTGACGACCTAAGCCCTTCCTCGCACCAAACCCATTAGCGAGGGATTAGGATAATAAGGCGATCAGCAACTCTTAGTTATAATCCACTCCTAATCCTAATCCGCATTCAAGAAATATATGAAGCAATTGCCATCCGGATGTATTGCAATTTATTTTCTTCCCCGTTAATGCTTGGCCTCGTAAGAAGGAGTTCCACTAAGGAAAACACAAAGTAATCTCCAGAGTTTGAACCAACTCAACATGGTTTTGATTGTGGCAAGCAGCTTGTGCCTTGTTCTAATAACTATTCATTACCGCTATTGATAAGACGTTTCCCTAATTAACACTGTTTGATACATCCTATTGATAATTTCCTGTGTGCTAACGAGCCTGTCACTGATTAGGCAATCGCACATTGTAGGTGTAAATTGCTTCCGATTAATATCCTCACGCGTTTGGCGCGTATTGCGGAAATCGACGGGTCGTCAGCACAAGTGCTTATCTCTGTTTTTAAATTAAATTTGTTAAATTGCCGCGCACCATTCCTATTAAATTAATACGATTGATCAGAGATAAGATAAGTGGAGCGAAGGTTTCAAATTAACTCTAAAAAATGAATGATGAACATTGAAGTGATAACAATTTAAGAATCAAACATCCAAGTCACTTAAAAAACACAAAATTCTTTATTTAAAAAACGATTTTTATTCTTTGATGAATTTTTGTTTTGATTAAGACCAACTTTAGTAATCCCAGTATAAATCCGACTCAATCAAATTGAGTTGTGACAGGGCACTGTAAAATCCTTAGCTTTTTTACTTTTTTTATTAGGCCCAGTCATTATACCAGAATTACGTTTTATTTCAATTCGTCCAATTACCAACTCGTCTACTATCATTCGGTCTAATTGCCACTTTAACCAACCACCATTTTGACGTATAACCAGTTGGTCCAATAGCCATCTGGTCCATACACCATTTCATCTAATTGGACTTTCACTTAGTGTTAAATTAAAATAAAATGGAGACCAACTGATTATGAGACGAAATGGCCAAAGACGGATTGGTGACTAGACGAAGTGATGATTGGACCAAATGGTTGTTAGACGAAACGTTGATAGGCGTAATGGCATTAGACTATGTAGGTAGGTAGACAATGCGATGAGTGGACTGTGCGATGAGTGGACCAGTCCCGTTGGCAATAGACGAATTGGCAATTTACCAGAATTACGACGGTGAATTGTGCAGCGCCTCATGCCACATCGCACTATGAAATCATGTGGTAGAGCGCCCTCTACTCATCCAAATCTGTTCGCTGATGACAGAATATCAGATTTACTTTTAAATTTGTATCTACGTAGGATTTGGAAACGTAAGGAATAGTATGTGACGAAGCCGCCTCTTGCATTTTGACACCGATCAACACACTGATTATGTCACCATTCTACCATGAATATGAAACATCGAAATGTCAAAATACATCCGAATTTGTTTGACCCTAATTATGCGAATGACAGGTGTAGGTTTGGTATTGTATATCGAAAAAAATAAATCGGTCAATAATTCTTGTGAAACCACGCAAGGAAATCAACAATTAAAAACTGAATTGAAATATCATTTCTCTTTGCAACATAGGCCGATTCCTTGATAAATGAATAACGATGGCCTAAGATGTATATGCCGTTGACTTGATTTGCAATATTTTAAAACATTAATGATTCTCCATACAAGTTCCAGCAGGGTGTTATAATTATGGCATGTCTTCTCTCGCTTCCATTTTGCGCAATGTTTAGCTCATCTGCATAGAATCAGAGAAGGGATTTAATATTCAGGTTCAGCAATGAGCAAAACCCCTGTCATAATCACGTTCACTATGTGCATTGCATCGTTTCGCAGTTCATTTATAGGGTATTCGCTCTTGGTACACACATCTGTGCGCAATGAACTTGATGCTTTCCATCTCCTTCTCTTCTTTCCTCATCCACTGTCATATCTGCTCTTCGCAGTGACCGCCGAAACCCATATCTCCCTGTCGAACCCCCATAAACATGCTGCAATGGTTTCGTTGGTTGATTTGGGATGGGGCCCCCAGTTCATCCAGCCCCGGCAGAGTGAGTGATGGTAAACACGATGACATGGGCAGCGTTTGTTTTTGATAAACGGGATAGAGCGGAACTCCGATAAGACCGGAAATGTCTGATCCCCGGGAGATTACGGCGTCGCAAATCATTCGCAACCTACCATCCTTCGGAGGGGCTGGAATGATCCATCATCGCCGAGAGGGGGTGGCCCTTGTTGCCTTCATCTCTGCAGAGCTGTGAGGGATAGAGCCAGGCCGGATATTACCTCGATATCATCGTGTATGAGCAGGCAGCTTTGGCTGTCAAGCAGTTAAAGAAAAACCGGGCCAATCCGTCTTGGATTCGAATGGAGGGTGCGCAACCAGAGGGGTATTGTTTCAAACCGGAAATCACTTGATTAGCTGGTATGTGAATGATAATCCCGCATGTGAGCATGCGCTCGTCATAATCAAACTACCCACCCCTAGATTCAAGGTGCACTCGCCCGTACACACACTATTTGCACGCCCCTGTATTTGCATATGAACGGAATTCATGCCGTGACTTCGAGCGGCCGAACTGCGAGGGATATGTGACTGGGTGAAAAGAATTCGAGGCCCCCCGTGTACCGGTAAATAAAGCATACGGGAGTATTATAGCACTTGGCCTGCACGACAGTACACAGGAACTAGCAATTTCCGCTCTGTTCCCTTGAGCGACACAGTACCTTCGCCGTTTGTAGCCTACACACACGGCCAACTTGGACTCTATACGATTGCTGTAACTCGTTGGGACTACTTACTGGAATATACTGTTAGCCCGTTTCTGTGGAGTATTTTATGTTGTTGTGACCATTTTAGCTGGATAATGACTATTGAAAGTGGTGGATGGCGAATGAGTTCGAATATTCGTCTTGGAATAGCAGAATAGAAGCGTAAGTATGGCTAAGCTGCCCGAAATGTAGGGCTAGGATCCTGTCTAGGGGTCGCGTCGAAATAAGTTATCCCCAGCACCACCGCGAAGCGGGCGGATGCCCATTGAAATACAATCGTAGGCTTGCTTTGCATTTGTATGTCATGTACCAAGGCTTAGCATAAGAAAAAAATATGGGAAAAGAGAAAATGCATGCGAGGATTCGTTTTCTGCAGGTGCATAGTAGTATTTCGTCTTGTATCCCAATGATATTATGCGATAAGATTACAAGCACGACCATGCATGACGACGTCAAATCGAGAGCATTGCCATTGCCTCATGCTCATGCCATACGTTGAAGTTAACTTTTATATGCCTTAGTTTATGTAAGTTGAAACTCAATCGTTAGCATAGTAATGTTCAGCGTGGCTAAAATACCCTTGCTGTTTTGTTCTACATGCAAATATTCCAGCATGCCCATTTCCATATTGCGTACACACTCGTACAACATCATCAGATGACATGGATTAATATGAATTCTTTTCATTTTGACATTAGTTGGACATATCGGACTCCCCCACACCCCCCCCCCCCCCTCTTCAAAATAAAGTTTGCATTTCATAAATCTTAAACGTTCTCGTTGACGGTTGATGCAGAATCTGATGGCACGGTGATTTCAAATTATTATTATTATTATTATGGTTATGACTTCATGGACTTGTTATTATCTCACCATGGACCATGGTTTATGGTTCATATTATTGTTGTTTAAATTATTATTTAATTCCTTTTGATGTTTTATCTCTCATGACGTGGTTACAGATTTATGATATTCATCAAAGCGTATGTAACCACATATGGATGGTATTTTGTATTACATTTATTTCGAATTTGAGGGTAGAGTAATACATATAAGTTATAACCATACTGGGATTGGTCAAATTATATTGAAAAAAAAACCTGTAAATTATGATTCACGAATATTATACAAAGTGAAAATGTTGAAATGGACGAAGAAATAAAGGGAACTAAATGAGAAGAAGCAGAATGCAGAAGAGAAGAAAAGTTTAATGATATGAACCAATACGTGGTGAAAATTATTCGTTATGAATGATGAACAGAAAGACTGCCTAATTCAGGTTCAGTTATGCCAGGTTCTAATCTTGAAAATTTTTGGGTAATTAGTTAGAATTTCCTCTCTGAAAAAAAATAAACCTGTATGCATACCAGATACTTAAAAGTAATACCAGTCCTGTTCATTCGAAAATCAACAAATAATCCAACATTATCCGATGTACATGTGTAGGTGTAGGGGAGGGAAGAGTAGCCAACAACGGGAGCAGCTGGAAAACCCCATAGGCGATCGTAAATCGACAGCCATGTCATACCCCGAGCCCCCCTTGGGGGGAGACGACCTATCAAGATGCACCGCTGTGCACGTGGCCTGGCCCCGACTCCTCAACCTGATCTTTCCCATCCCCATGACCATGCCATTCTCTGACGCTGGTTGGGTTGCCTGCCAGCAGCCTCTACCTACTTACAGAACCACGAAGAAAACCCAAGAAAATGAACACGTTGGCAACTTTTATACCCTTCTGTTTTAGATTGTAGGCTACACTTTTCTGCAGTACACTGAGGGTCATATTTACTCCTGCTTCTTGATTAAAAATATGAGTTTTCGTCCGAATGTGTTTGTATTTGATGATTTAAACATAGGGGAACATTTTGTAGTTTCGACACGAACCACTGACGAAAAGTAATGTTTCGTGACGTAGTGTAAACATCATTATGATGAATGGTTCATGATCGCGATGTACGTGATTGTTTTGAAGATGTTTAAATATCCCCGAAATCCTCAATAGTGGCTGGATATATGGATCTGTTATGAAGTAGGGAAAGCGAAATCATATTCATATGAATTGCATTTTGTAGTTAGCAGTCACAGCGAGCAGTCTTCTGAAAGCCCCTTCCTCTTGGTAATATAATCACGATGAAATTTAGTATGTTTTGTACATTGGAAATATGTGTATTTAAACCTGTTCTTTGTGAATATGTAATAATTGCCAAATTCACGGTTAATTGCGTGCACGTAGGTGTATTTGCAAAGTAAGATTTTATAAATATCAAGGCCTGCTTGAAAATCATGATGGCTTCAGCTTTTAATTAGTTCCCCCTCTATAAAAAAAAAATCTAAAGGTATTATCACTATCAGCCTTTTCGGCGTTTGATTAAAGACTGACTCATGTACAATCTGCCTTTCACCGATTTATCGTAGTCAGAAGTTATATCAATTAAAATTACACCTCTGGCTCTGCGTTACTTGTACCATAACCATGTACTATAACCATGAAGATAAATACTAAAGCCATGGACTAAACCATGCTTTAACTATTGCATGTACGTGCAGAGTGCATTTGTGTATTGGTGGCATTTGGTGCACGATGATGGCAATTTCATCATTATAGCCTTCCACAAGACGAGATCGCGAGTGGAGCTTATCATCAGATAATCCACTGCTTTACAAACTGATAAAAAATACAGCTTCTCTCCATGCCTATAAATAATTACGGTATTGCTTCTTCCATGTAAACCCTATTTCAATTTGAACGCATTCAATTCGCCTGGCCTCTATGGAGGATTAAACTAAAGCAATTTCTTAAGGTTTATCGCAAGCGAGACCCCCTTTTCACAAGTGGGGTTTAAAAAACAAGGTTTAAAGACTCTATAAATCTATTATTGAGCCAAGCTAAACGGCTCCGTCAAGCGGCTGGGTGATTAGTGGGCAGTGATGGGCAAGACGTTTGACAGGGAAAACGTTGTCCATTGTTGCGAAATTCACCTTGAATCAAGGCTCTGAGGAACGACCCTCAAATAGTTAGAAAGGGAAAAAAAATCATCGATTAGCCAATTGTTCTGAGTGAATGAGCGGGGAAAGTTTATAGAACGACCGGGTATTGTCCAGCTCTCGATCTCTGTCAATTGGGTTTTCCTCGGCTTGCCGTGGGTCGATATTGGAGACAGGCGGAATAACAGGTTATAATGCCATGTTTTAAACCTATACTAGAAGGTCCACTTAACACCCTTTGTTCGCAAACATCCGGTGGGGATGTTGCGGGAAGCTGAGCAAGGTAATTAAAGGGGTGAGGGTAACAGATAACCCGCAATAGTCGCAATATATTACTTTTATTTGATGTTGATCTTGGAAATTCCTTGTCATTGGGGGAATAAACGAGGGCATACTCGGTACATAGTATACCCGTCTGTGTCCATACACTGGAACATCACGCAATTAAGTGACGAATATACCGTGTTTGTCTTAGCATTAGTGCATTTGCAATACAACGAAATGGGATGCATTCAGACTGAATCTGTACAGAATTTTTATTATAGAAATGTCAATGTGAAATTTAATGAAACATGAAATGGGACCGATCTCTGATGACTTTTGAAGCTGTAGACTGTGTAGTTGTCCATTGAACCACCAGTTACATGTACGGATGCCAGATCTATATGTACTAAATTGAGACTTGACTGTTTAGATACATGTATACGTACGTATATATGTACCTTGCAAACTGCATTTTACTTTTTAGCCGAAAGTTTGGTTTCCGTAGAGAGGTAGGCCTATTTTACAGTTTACACCATTTGGTATGGTAGAAAGCCTACATAATGTTCCTCTCATCGTTCAAAAGGTTTTGCCATTGCATATTAATGCAGCACTTCGTAGGATATACGCAAAGTCAACGCAATTATTGATGATCGAAAGGCTAAATCAAACTGATCTCTATTAAATAGTATTCAAGGTAGGATTTGAAGTTTGATATTACATTTTGCGTCGTTCATTCCATTTTCATTTGAAAATTACATTTTATATAATGTATGTAAAATGCATATACTGAAAAAGCTAATGGATTCTAAAATTTGAGTCTGTAACATTGCGCTACTAGTCTCACTGCCAGACCAATCCCCTTGGTGTAACATTTGTGGTTCATAGTAATTGAACGTGAATTTGTAGTTGAGTGTCATCATAATGCGAAGTGCAGCATTATGTACTCGCCCAGACGCTAGAACAAAGCTGCGCACATCCAAGACACGTCTATCACCCAGATACATGTACTACTATACATGTAGCTACAGTCACAGCAACGGAACCGACACAAACTAGCTGTATGCTGATGGATGTATATGCCATTGGAAATTAAACGTTATAGTTGTGGTCAGATTCGCTGATATGACTATGGCATTACCCAATATTTTACTTTTTTCATGATTAATTGTAGAAATTGGTGTCATCTTTACGTTTACATGCACATGCCTCTTCAAAACTGGAAGAGAGGCATGTCTGCATCTGCATTGTACATGTAGATGCGGCGTGAATTCGAATAGGGAATCAGTTCTGAGTCGCACTGAAAAATGAAAATACACGAAGATTTGGCTGTTTTTATAACATGTCTGCCATTAAAACATGACCTTGCGTGACCAATTGATATAAATATTGAATTAGCTGCGATGAATTTCATTTTCCCGATCAGGGCGATGCCGGGTAATGTCAGATCCCGATGCAAAGCCATGTGCGGAAAATGCATCAGTTATTGACAGTACGTAAGGCTACATAGTACTTCTGCCTCAACAACGCTATTCCAATTCCACAATATTTGACAACAGAAGTTAAATCATCGAAATTCGCATTCTGGTATGCACGTTCTTTGGAGTTTTGGTTCAATTTCTTTTAATGCTGATATACATTTGCTCTACATAAACTTTGAGATGCACCATTTACAGAGAGGTCTACAAATAGTACAGTGTACGATGTGAAGTTGAATTGTGCGACATCTGGAAGTTTCCTCAAAATGTCTTTATATTTCTAATACAAAACGAAACGTGCAATGAATAAAAAATGGCGCATCAATGTTTGTTCTACAACTTTACTCGAACCACAAGTATTCTGATTTTGGAGGCTCTGCATAGTTCATCCATGGAACTGCATGCATGATGGTTCATCCATCCAAAGAAACAACGTACTGTATGAACTGTTGACGTGACAATCGCACCATTTTTCCGTTTCCCATTTTGTCTGAAAGTGAATATTTGTCTCGGTATCGTGAGGTGTAGGCCTACCCGTTGGTCACACTGGGCAGCCGTTGATTCGTTCCATTTTCCTTCTCTGTTTGGAAACCCTGATTGGTTTTCCAGCTATGTCTTCAACTTGGAGTCTCTCAAGTTCACGCCGGATGTATTTTCTAGTGCGTGCATATTTCCTGGCCGTTGCCTTGTTCAAACTCAAGCTAACATTGATTTTTCCCCTCGGGGTCATTTCGTAGAGGTTTACCTTACCTGTAATGTGAAGTTACCCCCTTCGTTATACATGTAGCCCAGCTCTTCGGATGGGTCTTTCGAAAGAATATTGCCAGCATATAATACTACCTTTATTTTTCCTAAGACCAATTTTCTCTGTGTACGTAACTTATCTACATTGGCCATTTTAATCCCGAATTGACGGTAGAAATAATGATTAAAAAAATATTCCCTTGAATGTGATGGTGTTCGGTGATCAGTATGAACTATACGGTCCGCATAGTTCAACTATTCAAGTAATTCAATCTATATTCTCTGACAACTGTCTCGGGTGTGCTTACACTGCATCTACGGTACATCCCCACCCTTCATTTTGAAATATGGAACCAACTGTCGTGTACAACGCACTTTTTGTAGGGTGGCATCGGTAACGGAGATCCGACTAGTGAGAGGGCCGAGTACTTCTGGCATATGATATCGAGATTATAGGGCAGATTTAAGTCGTCCTTGAATGGGAATTCTGCCTTTCTTACGATCCGTTCCGAGATCTCGGTACAGAATGTTAACAGGTGTAAAGATCTCAAGGACCATATTTCGTTTCCGCACCTGTCGAAAATTAAAGCCAGAGCACGTTCTTCGGCTGAACTTCCGCCAAAATTTACATTTCCCAAATACTCTCTGGGAAATCTGTTGTCAGATTCGCATGTAGAATCTGATGCCGATGGCATTGTTCCTCACTGATGCAACCCTAACCCCTTTTTCTTATCGACTAAATTACCTTGAAATGTTATTGGATCTAAGTTTGCGAAGTTCATTACTGATGGGGATTTGCAATTACTAACTTAAATATTTTGTGAATTTTGAGATTACAATATGAAAACGCAACCGTTCAAAAATTTCCGCCAAATTGTCCCAAAATAAAACCTTTTCCCTCTAAAGGACTTGCTGTCTAAAACTCCTTACATACTTCTCTCGACACGCGAATAAAATAAATTCTCGTGTAATGCACAGATAATTGTGCCAAAAGCAACGAATAACGTGTACATAAGAGGAAATGTTTACATCTTCCCCAATACACATGTACGTGAGTGTGAACTCACGAGGACAGTGTGTGCGTGTTTTCGAATCTTACATGTACATGTAATTTGATCGACGTTTATCACACGAACACTCGCCTCGGGCATTGCAAGCGAGCGAGCAAGCACATCAGTCATAAATCGTCCCTTTCCGGACCAAAACGAGCTCCTTTTTTCTCCTCTTCCCTTTTTTCCCCTAATCTGTTTTTCGCATTTCTTTGTGCAGCGCTTCGTAACAAACACTTTGCTTATTCCACTGATAAGCGAGCAGCCAAATGTTGTTACATCCTATCACGGCTATGTATACGTTTGCATTTTTAAAGGAAAGTCTACCCCAATAAAAAGTTGATTTGAATTCAAAAGAAAAAAAAACTCCAACAAGCTTAACACTGAAAATTTCATCCAAATCGGATGTAAAATAAGAAAGTTATGAAATTTTAAAGTTTCAGTTGATTTCACAAAATAGTTATATGCACCTCCCGGTCGGTATGCAAATGAGGGAACTGATGACATCACTCACTATTTCTTTTGTATTTATAATATGAAATATTCTTATTTTTTCCTGTGAAACAAAGTTTTATTTCCACCTGAACATGTGGAATGACCATTGTTTAACATTTTATGGTTCAATCAAGTTGGTCCTTATTGTCAAATCTGTAAAAATTGAATTATTGTATAATTCAAACAATAAAAACAAAAGAAATTGTGAATGAGTGAGGTACATCATCGATTCTCTCATATGCATGTGACTAAATTAATATGCATATAACTATTATGTGAAACATGAGCGAAACTTAAAAATGTCATACATGTAACTTGTTTTACACCCGATTTTGATGAAATTTTCAGCAGTATGATTGTCTGATTTTTCTCTATTGATTCAAATGAACATTTTCTGAGGTGGACTTGACCTTTAACTAGTTCTACACGAATTTATGAATATGAAGGCTATCATTATTGCTTTCGTTTGGTCATAGCCTAAACATCAATTTTCTAAGTTACGTGACCAATCAGCCTTTTGCATAAAATGTTATTATGGAAATATATTTTCGATACTATTTGCAGTATGTAGGTGGTATAAGACTTGCAGGAAAGCTTTGGCCAAATGAATGCCTTCCTTAAAAGCAATTCTTTCTCGGGAATTAAATGAATGCTACAGGTCATTTTGCTTTGATTGTAGCTCGCTATAGGAAATCCCCCAACTGACTTAATTTTGTAGATATATGTAGATGGCGACTTGGTGGCGTTTTAAGTTTTAAACGTATGAATCCATCTTCATCTTTGCAGTTCATATTGTTCAGTTCCACCTTGGAAATTGTATCCACCAGATTTGTCCAGACTACCCAATAAATCGGTGATTCCATAAGATACAGTAGTGTTTGGACTGCTAAAGCTTCTCTATACTGTGTTGCTGATTATTTCCTGGATTATATTACAGTGCTATGTTCGAAGGAATGTCTGTCCTTGGATCTCTTGTAAAATATCGTTATTCTTCCTCCTCGATGTCCCTCCGTTTCCTATTTCCCTTTGCCTGCCCTCTGCTGACTGGTCTGGTTGGGGAGGCCATTGGTCATCCGGCTTGTTGACCAAACACTTATCGCTCGCTAATCCTAGGAATCTCTGGAATTTTTCCTAGAGGAACGCCAGGAAGAATGCGAGTCAAAACAACATGCATCTATGGATGCTATAGAAATGCATCATACAATGCGCCCTGTTCTTGTACAAGGTGATGGAAAAAAGCGATTCAATTTGCTGTTATGCAATTTTTGTCAAAAAACCTGCGGCCTGCAATGCATAGGGTTCTTGTCAATCGCCAGGGGGGGGGGTTGCTCATCTTGCAATAGTTGCTTTCATAGCAAAGCGCAACGTCATGTGTCATTTGATTCAACTTTCTGTTCTCATTTCAATTAAGTCGATTTAAGTAGGTCTGTCAATTAAATCTTCCTTCTGTTTTGCTTTCTCTGCAGAGTTTATGGCGAACAGAGCTGCCACATGTTACACCCATGGCCCAAGATGGTGGAGATTTGGTAGTACGGCAGCCCACGTCTGTACACGGCTCGCCGACAGGATCAATTCCTATCCTGCTACCACCAGGCTGGCGTAGTCGCAATCTTCAGGCGCTCAGGTCAGCTACTGGAGACGAGGCGCGACCTAATGAATATGTGGACACCAACAACGATAGACTAAATGGTAGGAATAATAACGAATCGCCAAACTCAAGATCTGCTGAGAACTCTGGAGATGAAGGGTATCCTAGAAGTGATCTCATTGTGATCAGGGACCCCAAAGGTAAAGCAAAAGTACTCAGAGTTGTGAAATCAAAACCTGACGAGAAACTTAAAGGTAAAAGCGAACAGTCATCACCGACAACACCGACACATGGTGGTGAACTTCATGGGAAAGGAGAAGAAAAATTGAGTAAGGATCCATTTCCTTGCCCTCAGTGTGGTTATTGTAGGTGTGAGAAGTGCAGAAATAGCAATAGACTACCAAGTACGTGGTGTTGCAACGGAAGGTGCGAATGCTCTCCAGAGTGTGTTCTGAACTGCTGTACATGCATGACATGCGTAAAAAGCTTATTTTATCATTGTGCAAGAGAATCGGACAGAGAGTACGCCTATTGTACTGATGACCCTTGCTCCTGTCGGCCTCACTTACGATGTACTAGATGGACTTGCTTGAGTCTCTTGTCCTTATGCTTGCCTTGTTTATGTTGTTACCTTCCTGGGCGAGGAGCACTCGAAGCCTACAGACAATGCCATTCTCAGGGAAGACAAGGATGTCAGTGCAGCAGATGGGAGAACGGTGAAGCATATGACGCGTTATGAGAGTAAGCAACACCCCAAATCTTTAAATGTTAGCTGCATGTTTATTCAACAAGATGACAGTCAAATATGAGAACAGTGCATCCTGCAGAAGGCTCGTGCATTCAACATTATGGATGATTCTTACATCGTATCTTGTGGATGTTATACAGGCATCGTGGTCTTCATGGACCTCTAAAATTACACACCTGCACAATCCAGGAGAGCTGCAAAATCAACCCTGGAACTGTTGGAGAGGATTTCTGCGGAGTGCAGCTCAGGACGATGATATGTTTACCATGATCTCTCGTCACATCTCTGAGATGTGGCTTGATAGGGTCACTATCGACCACCGAACAGTTCCGGTAAGGTAAGGGTTGCAGGAGAGGCGAGGCTTCAAGAATGGGGTACTAGTAGACAACGGTGCCTCAGGGCCTGGCTTCATGAAGCTTGCAGAAAGACGTCTCCAAGTGGCCAGAAGACACTGCAAGAGTCCCTTCATGATGGTGTTTTTTTTTTTTGTATTTGTGCAGTCCCTACCAAAAGGTGGTCTGACTCACAGTCCTGGTAGACAGTGTGTTGTCCAACAACTAGTGAGGATGTGGGATGTACATGTATCTCGAAATAGGTGCAATTAAGACATAAATGAGCCACTACAAATATACATCAAAAATTTGTTATTCATGTAGTGTGCTAAATGTTTAAATTTATTATAGAGCTTCAAATACAAAAATAATTTAACGAAAAGAGGAAAACGAGTTTGTACATTTTTTGTTTCTATTGATTTACAAGAACATTGATTGGTTCTATGATGCTATGGATTATGGAACAATGTATGGAAGAAAATATATTCTTTCTGAAAGAGTTAGATTCAGAATAATGTGCCTATAATACTTTGTCACATCTCTATTTAACCTAAATCGATGTACATTACTACATTTGCATAATGTATTGTGTAATGTGTATATCAGAAGTCACCCAGAAAACAGGTATTATTTTGTTCATTCAGTGGATGATATTACATTGCATGATGTGCACAACATCATTATTAGAAGTGATTATAGTGTCGCGTTTATTGTAGGCATTCTACACTGTATCATTCAAAAGTGAGTATTGCCCCCTAACAATTTATTTTGTAAAGGACCCCCAAAATGAAGAGGTAACGCATGCACAGTGTAAGATAACGTTATGCAAGTTCGTTCTTCCGTAATGTGTGTAATTTGACACGAGATAGCATATCAGCGTGATGGCCTATTAATATTTATGGACCTTGTATGAACTAGCTTGGGGCCAAAGTTAGACAAATGGGTAGAACAGATAACGATGAAGTTCTATCACAGCCGATGTACACTTTCTACGCGTATATGGCGTACGTTCGTTATCTCTAATCGCACTTCTCTCGCGCGATAGTATTCATCTGATGCAATACGCTCTATCGGTTGAGAATGGTGAAGAAAAGATGGCGGGGTTTTTAGATCGCTACCGTCTCTCCTTGTGTGTTGTGTACATAAAACTGGTAACGCTTTTGGAGAAAAGATATTTTGTCTATTGGACGAGTTTGAGACTCCATATTGTTCGAGGGGTCGTGGAGTGTTTAGTAAGGGACCAGAGTAAACAGGAACCTTCCACTAAGCATAAACCAGAGGTATGGGAGCTGGTTTGCCCAAATCCTTTTATCTATGTGTTGGGGTTTATCAAGATTTCTTAGTCGAATACCCCAGCCGTCACACTTTCAAAATGGTAGGAAAAGGTTTGAATGTCCTTGGACTTGCCAGACTGTAAAGCACAAACCACCGCTCATTAGCGGCGGGATTGGATCAAATGGCCACATGCCTGTTATTCCGCTTTGATTTTAATGAATTTTGTTTTCTTGTCTAACCATAGAGCTATTCTCTGTAATAGCTCCATGGTCTAACCATCAACGGGAGTATTTCATTTATCTGGGCCCCCACACATACTTGATACGTTATGGTGGTGTATCATTTCCAAACGCGATACCCTAGTGGATTTGAAAAGACGCCATCTTGGCAGGGGTGCTTACGTAACAGGCTCCAGCACTACCCGATGGCCTATGCCCTATGTCAAAATGAATGAGGGGGAAATCCATTTGAATATTTCATTCTAGTTTTTTTTTTTCATCTCTCGGGAGGAAAAAGCGATGACAAACCAATCACAATTCATTGGGTTTCTCATTGTATGTTCACAAGTGTTCCATTCTATCCATGCCCCACTGCCCCCTCAACTTATCGACTCAAACTCATTTTCAATCCTCAACGTCTTTTCAAACAGACGTCAAGATCTAAAACAGAAACTCCTCCAAATTTCTGAAGTTATTGAATTAGTGCATGGCATTTCCTGTGTGAATGAGCAAGCCCAAGTTCTTTATCATGTTGACCTCTCCGCAGTCTTCTCTCAATGTTTGCTACCGAAGTCGCCTGTGATCTCTTTCCGCTTCACACACGGCTGGTTGGCCTTCGTTCGGCCACAATCTCCGGATGGCCTGCAACGCTTAGCAAGCACACATTGCTTTTATTCTCGTTCTCCCACCCTCCCTCTATTCAATTTAGGCTTCCTCTCCGTCTTTATTCAAGCATAGATTGGCACACCTTTAGACCTTCGAAGCCCTATTGTTCCCAGGTGCCTGCCTTTTTACCACTCTTTTTTTTTCCGGTGAAGAACGAAGACCCGGCCGTTGCTTCAATTCCGCATGCAAGCAGGCCATTTCAATAAACCTTTCAAGTCGGACTCTGTATATTTGCTTCTAGCCGTCGAGTAGCCCAGAACCAAACCAAGCCGAATTGTAAGAATGGCTTCCTTTTAACATTAAGCTGCAATTGACATTATTCGAGCCATATAATAATCAACCCATTGTCGATAATTTGACATCTTGGTGGACAGTTCTGGGACGTTACTTTTCATTTTCACATCCGTAAAGTTAGCCCTCCTAAATATATAGGCCTATACACGTATAGCTAGGTCTATATAGTACACACACTTTCAGGCATTCATTTGATACCCCACCCCCCCCCCCAACGAAAAAAAAAACTTTGAGGGGAAAAGCAAAGCACTTCGTCAGCCGATGACTTTTGTTAAAACCCTGCATGTGCAACCTTAATGTTTTTTTTACAATTCATGTTTTTTTCACATTCATATAATTACTAATACTGCATCAAGCTAAATTCTGCAATTGCAAGGACCAAATTCAAAATCACCCTCTCTTATAACCCATTCCTTGTTTCCATTATTTTCTTCAAACTTTCAAGTCCACCGGAACGTTGCTCCAGTGATGAGTGAATAAACCATTTCCCTTCCCCCCTTTTGCTCACCATTCAAGCAGAATTCCGCAGGTCTTTTGAAGAAGAAGAGAGAGAAAAAAAAACCTTATTCCTCGCTCTTTTGGGCAGGGGCTCCGTCGCCGATTTGGTTCTTTGTGTGTGCATTACTCCAACAATAACAGGCAATATAATCATTGCACCAGAAAATAATTACAAACCAGGACACGGCTTGTATATTGTGGGAAGCGCAGAGGAGACCCGAATTCGCCCTGCCGCTCGTTTCACAATGCGCTTCCCTGCATCGCCAGCCGGAGGGGTGGAGCACAAACTCAATACCGTGTGTGCGCAAGTTCATTACCTCGGTCTCGCAGTAGTTTCGCGCTCGGAGACCCCAATGAACTTGCTTGTTGGAAAGGGTTAACCGAAAAAATAACCATGCTCATTTATACCCTTCAATCTCTAATTGTCATCTGTCTGCAACATGATGGTGAATTCTGAAATTAATTTTTACATTTTAATTGATTTTCTCGAATAATGATGTCTGCAAATAATGTTCGCGCTAGTTTATTGTTGGAAAAAAAATTGTCCAGAACTTGTGATTCAAACTTATTCACTAATGTCATGCATATTTATAAAGATATCAATGGTCTGATTTAGTGAACTACCTGTATTTCTAGAAAGGTGTAAGGTTGCACATGGCGTGTCATGTGGATCACATCAATGTATACATGTAGTATTTAAGCCCATACATGAACATGTGAACTTCAAAATTTCTGTTTTTCATTTCAGCCCGTTTGTAGTCTAAATTCTTTCATATCGTTAGAATGTGCACCTTTTTAAATGATGAAATTGCACAATTGATTATGCAATCACATGTATAAGTTCCAAATAGTTAATTATTTCACTTATTTAACTTTTTAGTTATACGATTTTTAAATGCCATTTACACCCAACCGAATTCATGAAGACGGCTTTTCACAGTGTTGCATTAGCGTTGAAGAGAAAAAGAGTGTTCATTATGTGTTACATAACATTAGCATGATGTTCATCGGAATTTTTCCCCACGTTAGGAAACTAACAACAGAATACGAACATTGACAATATTTGTCATCTCTCAATGATTTAACAAGTCTCAATTTCTTTTTTTTTCTATAAGTTAAGCAGTTGATCCACTGATTCCCCCTTTTCCCTCTTTCTTTTCTTTCTTTGTCCCTTAATGACTACTTTGCGATTTGTTCACGACTTCCAGACCATTTTTCCTCTCTTTACAATGGGAAGCAGAAATTGGGGCTCGGCATAATTGGGAATGCTTTTTTGGAAGCGAATGTTTACCTACAAAACGTTCTTGTTTGTTGACGTAGTACGCTAACAAATCCAAACATGTGGGAGAAGGGAGAATATGAAAGAAAAGGCCAACAAAAAAAATCTTTTCCTGAACGCATTGTTCGTCATAATTCCATGTCGGAACTGCGCCTTCCTATCCGCGCTACCAAATGAAAATAACTTGGGTCTTGTTAAAACCTGACGTGAAAAGCCAAGAAAAACAGGCCCTTCTCTCGCTCTTTTTGCAATCATTATGTCGGGCTGATGGAAGCTGAAAAAATGGACATGTCGATCATCCTAGGGCAATGTTATTCGTGATTATTACTGACTTTTTATTCATTTTCAGGGTGGTGGCATGGGATAACAGTGTTCGAACTCCACTAAAAATGGGACTACTGCATGCTTGTCGGGGGGGGGGGGTTCAGGTTAATGCACCGCCACAAAAGGGGAAAAAAGATCATATAATTGCAATGCCGGCTCGATGAATCGCTGGGACATTTTACAATCCCCAGTAAAAATCATTGACTGAGAGTAGTCATTGACCATCAAATCTACATCAGGAAAAGGTTTTATTTGCTGGAGTTGAGGGCCTCGCTTATGGTCCCAATAAAGCCTATGTTTTAGTTGTCAGTCTCGTGAAGGGAGTGCAAGAGTGGCTTGGGTCTGTAAACAATAGCGGCAGCGAGCAGATCGGAAATTAAAAAGCAGGCTTATTGACCAACAGATTACGATATCGATCAAAATACGACGAAGGGAAGCAATTAAGCATTCAACTCTATGGAGCTTTATTCGCTTGGGCTCCTCCGCGGAACAGTTTGAACCCCTCTGGAACACTTTCGGTTGATACCCTGTTGTGTTTAATCCGATATCTTAATTCATCCACCGAGCCATCCAGCGCTTTGATCTCGTAGCATATAGCCCCCTTCATAGGATCACCCCCCCCCCCGGCCCGGTCGGCCAGCCCAATTTTGGAATCGGAATGTTACCCATCCCCCACCCCCTTACACATACACACACACACACACAAAATAATGGCGGTTATAGTGTCACACTCCCTATCTCAATATACGATTTCTTTTTAATCAATAAATAAATTCAGATTGTTTTTTTTTCTTACCCTTTCATAGGGTTTTTCTATTGCTATTGTTTTTCTATTGATTTATTTCTCACATTTACATGCTTGCTTATCTCTTTTTATCCGCCGATATTTTTAAATTGACGCCTTCCTGTTTTTACTTAATGAACAAACTACTCTTCAATGCGACGCCTGTTTTAGTACAGGAAATGTATCATAAAGAGATTGCGCCTACGATTATGAATTCACGCGTGATACCTACATGTTTCTTTGTTTTCAATGTTTTGCATTGCTTACCTGCGCTGTTTTTGTCGCCTGCTTTCAACCCTTTTTCTTACCTCTATCTTTCTGCCTCTCTTTATTTTCTTTTTAACAAAACGGAAAAGAAAATCATTTATTTTAATTCTCGGCCACGCAGGAAATTGCATTGAGCCATTGTTGTGTCGTTAGAGCCATTTGAGTACCGGAAATGAAGGTACCTCGGGTAATTTGGCTAATGGGTCTCGGCCGCTGTATTATGTATGTTGCCGATTTAAGCATCTGTTACTGATCGAGTGCTTGGCTCTGCTGCCTACAGATAAATAAATGACTTTGAACGAGCACAATGGACGTCTCTGTCCAAGCCTATTTACAACATGTACTGGCTGTGATCAGGATGGAATTGAGAAATGATAGTCATTTTTGTCAAACGGTATTGCAGACTGCGTAGGTTAACTCCCGCGTTCTGCATAGGTATTCCATGCCGAATGCAACATTGGTTACTTAAAGGTCAAGTTCACCCCAGAAAAAGTTTGATTTGAATAAGTAGAGAAAAATCAAACTAGCATAACGCTGAATATGTCATCAAAGTCGGATGTGAAATAAGAAAGTTATAACATTTTAAAGTTTTGCTTATTTTTCACAAAACAGTGATATGCACAATTCAACGACATGCAAATGAAATGAGAAAAGTCGATGATGACCTTCAGTCACTTTCGTTTGTGTTTTATTGTTTGAATTAATATTTCATTTTTACAGATTTAGCTATAAGGACCAACTTGACTGAACTTTTCAGTTTTAAGAAATGCTAATTCCACATGTTCAGGGAGGAATTAATCGTTATCTTGACAGTGGGGAGAAAATTTGAATATTTCATACAAAAAAATACAAAACAAAATTTTAAAAAAAGAAATAGTGACCGGATGATTTCATCAGTCTCATTTGTATACCGACCAGGATGTGCATATAGGCCTAACTGTTTTTGTGATATCAAGCAAAATTTAAAATGTCATAATTTTCTTATTTTACATCCGATTTTGATGAAATTTTCAGTGCTATGCTTGTTTGATTTTCTCCTTTTATTCAAATCAACTTTTTGTTGGGGTGCATGGACTTGTCCTTTAAATGCTATGGATTCTGTTGTCGATGCACACCTCATAGGGAAGATAAGGAGTTCTCGAAATGACCGCATCTTCATTTTTTCATCACCTTGGAACAAACAATGAAAGATGTGCGATTAGAGACGGACATGAGCGTCGCCGTTTTGACGATAGGGTTTATACATTTTCAGGGGGAAAAGTAATAAGTTTTATATTAAGAGACGTTTTAATAGAGTTGTCAATTTGCGATTTCTCTCTACCTGGTCACACGTGTAAATGAAGTATACCGGTAACTTTGTCGTTCTCATTCAGAGTTGCTACTTCCTTACTGTACATGTAATCCACACAAGTCTTGGAAATCCATAGAAATGTATATTTTATTATTTTGCTCATGATTAACTTCCTTCGATGAAGAAGAACTTGACTTTAAATGTGACGCGAGATGGAACTTATCACCAATGAACCTCTCTGCGCATGCGTTGTCTCTTCATTTTTACGCGATTAATATTCACCCGCCTTAAAGTTAAGTACGTATTTAATACCATGTACACCGCTTAATATCGGTCAATTTAAACGCAATTTGCCCCACGTAATCACATTTTGGCTAAAATCTAAGTCATATCTGCTAATCTGTCTCTTTAGTTTGTATTTCTTGTAAGAACATGGTGTTCCAAATAACAGTCCTAAACTTATTTATCATACAAATTGATGCCTTACGATACTAAGTATTCATATATTTTCTTCTTAAACTTTCCTCCATTTTATTTGTTCGTTTGTCGTTCCTGTATTCCTAAACACTGCCACCGTTGTATTCAGTTTTTATTGTTTCTTATTACACTTCGTGTATATTTTCAGTATATCACATAGAGTATAAACAAATTTGTAAGAGTTCATTTAAGGTATGAGAGAGTATGTAAAGATTTATATTCTGTAAAACTCAGTAATGTGTTATACAACATATTGAAAAGTGTTATGGGGATTATTTTTTACAATGATTTCGTCATTACGTATTTGGAGATCGAAATATGACAGCGTGATAATTATGAATGAGATTTTTCCCGTATTTATTTAAATGATTGCCTTCAGAAATTATATGTTTTCAGACGTTTACAGATATACAGTGCCTATACACCACGTTTCTTCATCAATTCGAATTTCCATACTTCAGGTCTAATTGAATTGCCAATAAATCTCGCTTGATAATCCGATAGCTACTTTTTGATTCTTGACTATAAGATATTACTGGCGTTAATACCCCGTCTGGTTAAAAAAAAGTGAAAGAAGTATAGGCCCATACGGTCGTTGTAAATGCAAACTCGGAAAACGGACCTCCTCCACTGTTTTGTGCAAGCATTCCTGCCTCTGCTACTTCTGTAAACAACTCACAGCCAATTGTTTACAAAAAAAGAACTTATCAAAAAAGAAAACCTTAATGTGGAATCAATTCATTTCACGTTTTGAACCATGCAGAGATTATCCACCGGTTTGCCAGCCACTTTGTAAGGTTTCTACACCTTTTCTATCGAGATCCAATAGAAAAAACCTAATAATACAGCTCGGAGGGAAGAAAAGTTAGCTAGTCTGAATAATACAGAGAGGAACAAATATCCAAGATTGGGTGACAACTTTTCAAGTAATTGGCCGCCAATTCAACTCTACATGTGTACGGAAAGTGAAATCCCATTTCTGAAGGAGACTAAGTAGAGTAGTTTGAATTCTTAGGTGTATGCAGGTATACAGACAAGATTTGATGTAAAAACGAGACATACTTTCCTTGAAATATAGTAGTGGTACACATGTGAGCTTATGACAATATTATACTACATGTATTCTAATATTTTTTCATGGGGTATCTATAAAGAAATCCATACTTTTTGATAGAATTTCCCGCTATCCCAAGTATATCGTGACTCTTATACATGTACGACGCAAGAGGGCAGGCTATTAATTTTAGATTTCAGAAACAGTTGTCGTGATCGAAAAAAGTTACAAGTATATTCGAACTTGATACCTTTATTTTCTGAGCGAAAGAGTACGTACAGGTATTCAATAATTATTATCAGCTCACGTCAGGAACATGGTGTTCATCTTTAACGTAAAGTCGGTTCGGATTATGCACTAAGGCCAATCTTGAAGTTGAAATAATATCATGACTTTGTTTATTATATAACGATATTTTGAAAATAGTTGGCAAAATATCATTTCAATAATTTTGAAATGCACTGCCCTTTAATATTTCCTATAAGCTATTTCATCATTTTAATAGTGTATTTTAATGTATTTTAAAAACAAATTTGACTTGGTGAATAAAGACATATTTACTGTAAGAGAATAACATTTATCCAGTGGAATCGGGTACTTAGGGAGACGGCCCAAACGTTACCTAGAAAGAATACTTCTACAAAAATGTGGCTACTTTTCTGAATTGATTCCACATTTCATGTTTTAGAACAGAAAGTCAGTTAATAATATGGATAATCATTTTTATTTCACAAATCTATTGCCACTCAGCAGATGAAATAAAAGCGTTTTACTTCACATTGATTTTAAATGTTATCACAAATATTTTATGACCTTCCGTGTTGAAAGATTTTAAAATCATCCGAGCACGATTTTTCATATTTTAATATTCATATTTTCCAATCATTTTTAAAATGAGACACAATCATTAAAAAACTAGTGTACATTGATTGATAATAGCACAGCCGGTTTACTCAAATATTTGACCGGATATCTGGAATCGGTTCCAGATATAGTCCTTCATATCAGTTCACGAATGTATCAAATGTAATGCAATTTTTATCCATTTTATTATCCTGCTTCATGATTGAAAGTTGGAAATTCAACACGATCGTGAGATTATATATCATGCATTCGATGTCGTAAGGAGGAAATATTTGAAGTTCTATTTTATTATATTATTTATTTTCCAGGAAGGCATTAAAATCTTGAGAAAATCAATTGAATGATTTGACTCTATGTTTATTGTAGTTGTTTTGGAGAGTGATGTGGGATGTGAAAAGGCCAGAGATCTGAATGCCATAATAAGTATGGACGTGATGGAGAGTTGAAATAGAAGATGAGCGAGCGTGAGTATATGTGGGAGAGAGAAAAAAAGAAAGAGGATATGGAATAATTAAAAGGGGAAGTTAACCCTGACAAAAGTTTAATTGTAAAATTAAACTTTTAAACTTAAACTTTTAAAATTAAATTGTTGGCGAAGGTTTGAGGGAATCCTTTAAAGACTAAAAAAAGGTATTTGAATTTTAAATATTTGATTTGCGACGTCACATTCGGGCAGCTTTCCTACATAATTATCGTATGGTAGATAATGAAATGTCATTTTCTCAGACAAATGAAAATAGTTTTTATTGTACCTTCAGTATACCAATACATAAATCATTTCCTCTCACCACTAAAGAGAAAATAAAAAGAAGTCATCAAGAACCATTAAAAAATGAAATTTATGCATTTTATATTAAATAACATATGGGGCAGCTGCTCGTTTAAGACGTAGTCAAATCAAAAACTTTGATATTTAATGGATATTCCTCAAACCCTTTCCAATATTTTTTATCATACTTTTCTGCTATTTTTTACAAAAAACTTTTCATCAGGGTTACTTCCCTTTACTTCGTTGAGGGAGATGGGAGAGTGCCTTTTTTAGGTAGATGAGACAGAGAGGGAGGATAAGAGTGTGCGAATATTGAAGTACGAGAGGGGGGGGGGTTGAACGTCGTCAGATGGGAAATCCACTCCTAAAGTGTTCATTTTAATCTAAAAAAATCAAATGAGCTTACAACTGAAAATCTCGTCAAATCGGACGTAAAATTAAAAAGTTTTGACAGTTTCAAAGTTATTTCACAAAGCAGTTATATGCACAAAAGGGAACTGATGACGTCACCCACTCACTGTTTCTTTTGTATTTTATTATATTCTAAATATTTACTGAAATCCGACAGGTTGTCGGATCTGACAAACTTCCCTTGGTAATCAGTTTGCTGAGATGCTGGTTTATTTTCGATTGGTCTAATGCCAATTCGTCTAATATCAAACTCGTAAACTGTGGTCTCCCATTAGTTCGTCCACTAGCTATCCACATGGTCTAATTGCCATTTCTTCCACTCACCTTTTCTTCTAATAACCAGTTTGGTCAATAGCCATTTGGTCCATATACCATTTGGTCTTATTGTACTCGGTATTAATTTAATTCAATTTTTTTTTTAATTTTATTTAATTTAGCGAAAGTAATAACAACAAAATGAACGTTAGACCAACTGATTATGAGACGAAATGGTCATAAACGAAGTGGTGATTAGACGAAGTGATAATTATTGGACCGAATGGTTGTTAGACGAAATTTGTTGGACGGAGTGGCATGAAATGAAGTATACCATGCGGTGAGTGGGCGAGTTGGTAGGAGACGAATTTTGCAATTTATTCCCCTTTCTCCCACCTCCACTCTATCGTCTCCTCCACCCCAAACAAACCATCAAATCACCCCCCCCCCACACACACACACACCCACACACATACACAGTACCAGAGATGAAGGAATCTTGTAATTAAAGGGATGCTCAGCTGGGTCTAATTTAATGATGTTGATAACGTCAGACAAGATGACAAGCAAGTAAGATTATGCAACGTTTTCACACGTGTAAGTGATTTATTTATTCTTTCTTGGAAGGGTGAGTCGTAGCAAATTGGCGATGTTCAACTAATATTTGTTCTGCTTTACGTTACTTAAGCAGAGCCTTGTCCCATATTGTAGACCAGCCTTCAAACATTCGAATTTATATTTATTGTGAATATTTTTGTTTTAAAAATATGAGGAGGGGTCTAAAGCGTGAGATCTTGCCAAAGAATTGCTAGTTTATATAACAGCACATTTTGTCGATAGTGGATTTATGAATTTCACGATTGTTCCCCGTCCAAAAAAACAAAAACAAGAAAAACGAATCATTACAACATAGAGCCATTAACTCTGCCATTAACAGAATAGCTCCATGATTACAATTGTGTCATATCAATTTTATTTTTAGACCCCTTCCCCAAAAATAAAAAATTCACTCCGCTCTTCCCCACTTATGGCCAACTGATAACTTGACAATGTACCCAAACACGATCTTGTATGGCGTCATAACTACAAGGGCCTCAAGATCAAGATGAAAATAATTACTCTTAGTGAGTACACTAGGTGTGTTGCTACATCAGTGGATCGTTTCGTTATAGGACAAGTCCACCCCAAGTGATTTGAATAAAGAGAGAAAAAAAAACCACTGAAAACTTCATCAACATCGGATGGAAAATGAGATAGTTATGACTATTTCAATTTTCGCTTAATTTTACAAAATAGTTATATGCACATCCTGGTCAGTATGCAAATGAGGGAACTGATGACATTACTCACGCACTATTTCTTTTGTATTTTATTATATGAAATATTCTAATTTTCTCCTCATTGTTCTGTGAAACAAAGTTTTATTTTGCCCTGAACATATGGAAGTACCATTGTGATTTTGTGGTTCAGTCAAGTTGGTCCTTATTGTCAAATCTGTAAAAATTGAAATATTGATATAATTCAAACAATAAAAAATAAAAGAAATAGTGAGTGAGGGACATCAATTCTCTCATTTGCATGTGACTAGATTGTGCATTTAACTATTTTGTGAAAAATTAAGCGAAACTTTAAAACGTCATAGTTCTTAGTTTTCATCCGATTTTGATGAAATTTTCAGCATTATGCTTCTCTGCTTTTTCTCTATTGATTCAAATCAACATTTTTCTGAGGTGGACTTAACCTTTAAGAATCCAATAACCACAAAATTTATTTTTAAAAGGTGTCCACGCCACATGGATCACTATTGTCTACCTGGATGCAGATGGGTAAGCCTAAATGAAGGATGGAAAATGTTGAGAGGTTAGGGCCATATACGTTCACAAGGAAAGAGATAACTCGTGTTTTCTGAAAGATCCTGGTAAAAATGAATGACTCTATATGTCCGATGAAAATGATTGACGATTCTCTTGTCAGCATAAAAACATCACAACACGGTTCGAATCCCATCAAGAGACTGCCGCCCCCCCCCCCCCCCTCCCCCATCATCCTTCCATTGCCACCGGCTACTGTGTTTCATCAAAATGTTATGTGCGTCTCCTTGCTAACGGCTGGAATACGATCGATTCGTCGATCTCTAACATTCAACTAAATTTAAAAAAAAAATGAAATATGCTTTCAAATGATTTGATATCTAAATACAGCCTATGTGTATTTGATATTCAGCTTAAGAAGAAAAAAGAGATTAGTAACTAATTTTTTTCATATTTACTGTTTTATATTTATAATGCACCATCGAGGGTTATCTCCCTCATCTGGATAGTTGCGAAATATGAATCATTACCATTACCGGCACTTCCATCGCGATGTAGAAAAAAAAAGAAGCGCCCATGGATATGTCCTCTGATACCATTCCGTTGTGGAAGTCCTATATGGTTATCCTACGCCTGTCTGTCAATTAGGTTAAGGGAGACCCTGGCCACCAATTAATGGGAGTGATGTGACGCCATGTTGATTAAAAACATCCTGACATGGTTGGGATTCCGGGAGGAGAGCGCGGGGAATGGATGATAGGGACCAGATGTAGCCGTGGTGGTAGTGGATGGTGGTGTTGGTGGGGTGTGGTGCCCCCTTCCCTTCCCCACCCTGTCCAATCTCTTGGACGTAATGTTTTGAAGTGACGAATGGCGAATGTAATGACTGTATGATGATGGCGTTGCGAAGATAGTGATGGTGGTGGTGGTGGTGGTGGTGATGATGATAATAATGATGATGATGGCGATGATAATGATGACGATGATGATGATAGCGATGATGATGATGGCGATGATGATGATGGTGATGATGATGATGATAATGATAATGTCTTTGATGATGGTGAATGTTGATGGTAATGGTGGTGGTGGTGGTAATGATGGTGGGAGTGGTGGTGATGATGATGATGATGATGATGATGGTGAGGGTGATGATGATGGTTGTGGTGGTGGTGAAGATGGTTATTGTTATGATGGTGGAGGTGGTGATGGTGGTGATGATGGTGAAGATGATTATGGTCACTAATACGATTACGGTGATGGTGATGGTGGGTGTGGTGAGGAGGTATGGAGGTATGCCGTTGTCACGTGTACACGAGGAGGTTAATACACCCGATAAGTCTTGTACTTTATTTTTTCTTTGTTTCTCACTTTTGCAAGTATTATCGGCCATTAACCTATGGTTTACATAACGCATGATTGAACAGGAAGTAGCCCCGGAGAGCGAAGGAGGAAAAAACCAAGGCCCCCCCCCCACCTCCCCTATCTCGCTCTCCCTCAATCCCTCTCACTTTGTTTATTCACAACTTCACAGAAATGCCGCCCAGGTATGAGGAGTGAGGTTAACTTGCACTAGTCTAAGAATTCAGTCTATGTGAATCGAGAACACAATATAGAGCTTATTTCTGAGTAATTAATAATTTTGTAATCTATGATATTATTGGAAGTAAGTGCTCCACTCTATAATCCAATTTATCCAATCTGACCAGATCGAAGGAAAAACGGAAAAGGAGCAATGCTATTTTTTTCTGTTATGAGTTGCAGAATGCTGCCTGAATTTTTAGCCTATACCGGAATTACTTGTTCAGGTGTGTATGTCGAAAGTAAAATGGAAAACCACAGTTTATTATAATCGCTTCAAATGTCGTTTTTGCACGTGGGCTTCGGGTTTTACCTAGTGTTTGTTCATGTGGTCACGGTTTAGTCTACCTGCAAATCCTCTGCTCATAAAACAATGAATAGAGAGAATGACCCTTTAAAGCTTGATTCTGGTAAAGAAATTCATGCCACTGTAAAAGTTTTAGTGGTTTATATCGACTTCAATGCAGAACCATGCTTGAATTTTAATTGCCGGTTAATCCTGTCTCATTGCGCTATTTCAAATTTGTTTAGAAAATGCCGGGAGAAAATGACGTTACATGTAAAACAGGTCTGCACATACAGACTATAGCCATGAATTGGCGGACAATCCCTCCGGAAGTATCCACCCTTCCCCGTGTCGACAGGGAAGGGATATGTTTTCTAACTATTGTTTGAATTATACAATATTTCATTTTTTTACAGATTTGACCATAAGGATCAACTTGACTGAACCATAAAGTATTAAACAATGCTAATTTCATATGTTTATGGAGGGATTAATCGTTGTTTCACTTGACGATGAGGAGATAATTAGACTATTTCATATTCTTATTTTGATATTTTTGTTTATTACTGTATATTTATGTGTTTTTTATGAATGAAATAAATTGAAATTGAAATATAAAAGAAATAATGAGTAGACTACGTCATCAGTCTCCTCATTTGCATATTGACCAGGGTGATATATAACTGTTTTGTGAAATTAAGCGAAACTTTAAAATGTCATAATTTTCTTATTTTACATCCAACTTTGATGAAATATTAAGTGTTATGCTTGTTGGATTTTTCTTTTTTATTCAAAATAACTTTTTGTTGCGGTGGACTTGTACTTAATAAGACCCCAAAAATGAGTTTCAAAGAAAGAAGAACAATAAGATTCAGTAATTCTTGAAAAAAAATTACGAAATGAAACTAATATAAATTTGTGATCTCTAGCTAATTCATGTGCCTCTATTATAGACGCCTATATGTATTTTATGTGTCCTTTATCATACTATTACTCAGTAGGTTTTTTTTTTAGTTTTATAATTAAATAAAGAAATACTATATCCCATCGAGCATCGGGAAACATAAAATTCCCTGGTCCAATGTATACCGGATCACATCCATCTATACGCCTTTTCCGATGGGTGCAATGACCACCATTTTATCTCTTCCATAAAACAAAGGTGAGATTGGGAAATAGAGAGAGAGATAGTAATTAAAAAAAACAGGAATGTGTGAAAATGAAATGTCGGACGATTCCCGCCCGTTTAGAGTACATACGTCCATGGTCAAACAACGAACGCAAATAGATTAGCCCCAAGATAAGAGTGAGCAAAGGTCATTTCGTGTGACCTAATTTCTGACTTATACCTTGATTTTTTGATATCCCACTTCTCCGCCTCCTCTAATTACACTGGCAATTGTTTGTTTGAGCGCTCTCTGCCCATCCGTCAAACACTCAAAATTTTACAGCTATCGGAAAGCGGGGTCTGCCGACGTTTCAGCCCGTTTATGGTTGTACACTTAGCCCCCCCCCCCCCATCCTCAATATCGGAAATGCAGAAAATACACGGATTTGTTTTATTGCAGGTGGTAAATCGAGCCTCTTGCATTCATTGTCATTTTGATAATCATCCGTGAATGATCATAAACCTTATTTCTGTTTCACCAGACAATCTATTTCGCGCCAAACTTCGAGAGATAAAAACTCGTTGATGATTTCCGCTATAAACACGCCGTGCATATACATGCCAAATTGGAACTGAGCAATATTCACCAAACGGTGTGCCAAATATGCCGACGCATGGCTTTTCCAAAATGTTATCTTCCAAATCATGAATTGGTTTCCTCGAAATCCTAAATAAAATTATCACATTTTACATGTTGTATGTGGTTCAAAATGTTGAGGAGTTTTGGAACTGGAGACCCAAGAAAATCGAAATGAAAAAAAAAATCCTCATCCCCCCAAAAAGGTATGCCTATTTTGCTAAATCATCGATTTTTGTTTTATTTCTATATTGTTGGCATCGATTTCTGTAATTGAAGCTGGTTGGTTAGACCCCTTGCAGGTCCATGGTCATCTTCTTAAAATGCACAGATTATATTACTTATACCCATGGTCCAAGGTCTATGCTATATTATGTTGAATTTGCTTCGATTTCTTTGCTCAATCATTCCCTATTTCAAACATAGTTAACAGCTTCAAAATATTCGTTTCATTGCCCATTGGTCGGAAAAGAAGAACCTGGCAGGACTATTTTACGTCAATTGCATTGTGATAACGACCATTACAAATTAAGTCAATAACATTTGAGTCAATATACCCCGTTATAGGCCACAGAGATTGGTAAAAAATAATTAAAACCTTTTGGACTTAAGAGAACATCGTGAGTTCTTTGAATTTTCAAGAATAATCCCACACCATCCCTACAAAACAAAAACTACCCGTCTACCCCCCCCCCCCATAAAAAAGGAAGTTGAGATAGTCTAAAGAAGGAAATGTGGGAGGGTGGTGGGGGCTTTTTATAAAAGTTTTCCTGTGAAACATTTGATAATTAATAAAAAAAAAATTTAAAGAGCCAAGTCCCCATCATGCATGTACTAGTATTGAAAGTTAGTTGCAAAACGGATTTGAGTGTAATTCATTTTGTCTGGTTTGACATACATGTACAATTATTAGTGGGCTTGAGACATTAATTATAATCACCTGAACTGCCCCCTCATCTCCACCTCCGCCAAAAAACAACAACCTATCAGATATAAACTACTAACTGTAAAGCAAATTTATTCGAATATAACACTGTTAGAAAATTTATCCTTAAACTAAAAGAAGTTCCTGCAGCAGAGTCTCGAGAACACCTGTAATCTTACCAGATTGCGTAATCTTACAGGAAATTGGTATTTGGTGTGTGTAATCTTACAAATTTCCTTAAATAAAACACTCTTTTCCCCTTTTTCTAACAGACCTGTTCTGTTAAATTGCAGAAAAATTCCTGTTTCATGAATTTAAAGAATGATTCTGGTATTGCTTTCTGCAAAATCTTCTTTTATTTTTCTGTAAAATCAGGGTTTTTTTAACAGTGAACTTTGGTTGAATAATATCCTAACTTCATGGGCGTGGACCTGGTTGTTCCACCTAATAAAAAAAGGCAGATATTGGGGCTGCATGAGGCTTTCCTTTCTGTCTCTGAAGATTATTGGGAACTTGGTCCAAAAACATGACCTTCAAGTATTCGGAATAATACCGGCGCAAAGAGGTAATTTTACTCCGCGACAAAAGAAAACAGAACAAGTACTTTACAAACTGGAATGTTGGAGATTTTCGATAAAACCCCAAAAGAGGGACAGGAGAGCAGACTTTGAAGTATATGAGAAAGTTGAAGGAGAAGAGAATAAAAGGGGAAAGAGAAAGAGCTGGTCTTGTGATGGCGATCTCGAGGGCATGATTTGTACGTTGAATAGACTGGAGAGGGAAATGCAGGAGCAAGAATGAACGATAGCCTGAGAGGGTATTATACCGGTCGCGGAAGAGGTCAGATTTTTTTTTTGTCGGATGGGAAGTGGAGGAAAAACTAGTTTAGAGGGAGTCTAAAATCTGCTCGATCTCTAATCCGATGAATATAGAAGAAGCCGCCCAATATGTCTTCAGCATCCGAGTGTTGCAACCCATTTTTGTGTCCGCGGCGGGGAGGGGTATCTTCCAAAAGGGGGCAAGGGAATGTTCGTAAACATTGTGATGCAAGCGAGCGAGCGCAGCGACCGGTGTGATACGTCGTTCGTCGTTCGTAATCACGTCGCTTCATCGGAAGCATTTATTTGCATTGAAGTATAAGATGTACAAATTGTAGCTGCAGTTGTTTTGGCAAATCTCCTGAAAATACATGTCATTGTTGAAGGTAATATTGCTACATTATAGTTATGAACGTATATGTTCTAACACAGTTATGTTGTGTGTGGATTTTATGAAATAGAAATATGTTTAGTATATACGATTTTTGATCAGGGTGTGTCAGATCAAAGTAAAGATATTCGCGTATCTCGTTTTGTTTATGTAAAACAAACTTCTCAATATGTGGCTGAAAGAATACAGGATTTGATCTTTGATATCGATTTCTGATATCCATTCACTATAATAATGTCTATGGTATATGATATGTGTTTAAATGGGTCTTTTTAAAGAAGACAAAACAGTACCGATTGAGAGAAAGGTTTAAAAAAAAACGTTCAAAATTCAAATATTCGCAAAGAATCAAATACAAATGAAATTGGAATGTCAGCAGATACTCTAATAAAGTCTCCCGTCATTTACCGACCAGTCCTTCCATGCCCCCCCCCCCCCTGTTATAGTTCCTGGAACACCATGGCCTGGGCTCCGTAACACAACGATGAATTGCAAATATGAAAGAACCTCACTGCTCACTGATTGGTTCCAGGTCAGTATTTTAAACCAAAATGATATGCGCGTGTAACATTGATATTGATTGGTCAGTTCATTTAGCGATTGGCCGCTAATCTTGGTGTACGGAGCCCTGGTCCCCCTCGCCACCAACATCTAAAGAAACATGTACTCCACACTCGGATTCTGTATCAAAATGGTTGTCATGGTTACCACGTAAATGGACTGATACCCCTCAATCTCCTCCTCCAGTCCCTTGATCCACCTGTCTTTACCCCTGCCAGAATCGTTTCCAACCATCTCAAAATGACTATCCACCACCACTTCGGTCTTCTCAGCCTTCCTTTCGAAAATTGTTTATGGGCCCGCATCAGATACAGTTGGCTTACATTATTTTATTTTTCTTGAGAAACAGTTGGTGCTGTTGTTTCGCTTCCGATGGTTTCTAATTCAATACGGCACCTGCCCCACCGGGACACGGTCTTGCTGCTTCCGCGCGCGGCGTTTTGTGACAGATGTTGCGAGGCTTCAAATCCAATTTAAAGTTCGTGCCATAGTTTTTAAATCAGGCAGGGGGGGGGGGAGATGGGAAGATATTTTCTATAATATAATTCTTCCGGAATGAGCAGGAGGATGGTGGAATGAGATACCGGGCTAAACACCCCGTCATTACCCAAGGAGACTTGAGTTAATCCATGTCTTTCGTCCCGTGAGCATCCGAAGACAGGCGGACTTTGGACCAGTTTCTGACCAAACATCCGGGGATATCCGCCTTTAAACTAAAATGTATTGAATCCATTTCGGATTAAAATTTCGATCGAATTTATAGTCATAATTGCAATTCTGAGACGAGAATGTTATTTCGCCCTGTAAATAACAAAAAACACGATTTCAGCCATTATACGCACCTGCACATCGTGACCTGCTCATCCCTTGGTTTTTATTATCATTTTGCTTCAATTTATATGTTTAACCGACTTCTATCTTTACACAGATTCTATTCCATTTCTTGAGGGAGAGAAACCATGACATAATGTTCTAAAACTTCTGAACTAGTTCTGACAATCTAAGAATCGGACATAATTATTGTAGGTGTTGTAAGTCTTCCTGAATCAATCAAGCCTGAATCAATCGAGCCAGTGCTTGCAATACAAACACAGAGCTGCCAATTGCCATAAAATAACCTCGTGTGCATATCAATATGGCAATTTTTCTGAACAAGAATTGGGGTAAATTAAGAGGTCAAAGCTTTTAAAATCACTGTATATTCCAAGATTGAACTGTCAAAGAACGATGTATGGGCACTGCCCATACATTGGGCAGCATCTTATTTGTGATTCAGGATTATCACCTAGCAGACTTCTTCACCTTTTATGTTGGAAGGGGGGGGGGGCTGTTACTGAAACGTATCTAACCACACATTAAAAATGTGGCGCCAATTGCGAGCTTGGTCTTATTTGAGTTACATACCAATCATTGAGATGTCCTTCTGATAGGACTCAATGCCATCGGTCAAGTTTTTTCCTAGTCTGCTCTCCTTACGATAAGTGACGGGAAAAAAACCTGCTGCCGCTCTGCGAGACAGTCGGAGGTTTCCGGTCCCCAAAGAGGACCAAGCTTCAATTGTTGTGTCTCATATACCAAAACCATAATATCACTTGTCATATGTCTCTCCTAATTGCTAAATCCAGGATCCTCTCTTTACAGAATCACATGAGACAGATCAAGCCGTGCTAGTCAGGTGTTATCCTGTCAAATTTCAACATTTGTGCGCTCAACAAAATCACATATTATTTTTCCCGTTTAATGCTTTGTATTTTGTTCTGAATAAATATTTGTGTTTGGTTTGTATGTATGGCCTGGTATAATAATTTTGTTATGTGTTTTCTTTGACTAGACGCATACACTATAAGAACAAAATAATGCAATTTTGCACCTTTAAAAAACAACACTATAATGCTCCTCTTCGGTGTAACATTGCACGCTATATAGATTAGAACATGGAGCTAAGCTGTTAACTACACTTTGCACATAAGTAGGGTGCAGAGTGGTACGTTATAAAGGCGTCAGTTTGCTTCTTTTTAACGCAAAAATTAATGTCTGAATTTGTTCATTTTATGTGATGCAAACAGAATCGAAAGGTGCATTTTGTACATTTTTCACTTAGGATGCAAGATTGTGCCCCAAAAAAGGTACTGAAATTGGCCAGTGTTTCATTTAAAGCGCAAATTTGAACCCCCCCCCCCCTTCTTAGTGTAGTGGATACGCTTGTGTTCCGGAGACAGTTTTATCGAGGTCTTTGTCAAGTTAAGTTCGACTTAACAAACGACTGTTACCTGAATTGCCAAAATGTGAGTTCAGAGATGTTCCTGACTTTATTTCTACCTTAGAAATACGACTTTAAATCAATCAAGCTTTTGGTTAAAACATAATAGATTTGGCACTAAAAAATGCAGATTCAAAGAATTAAGATGTGCACAACAATGTTAATCCCTCTTATTGTCGCATTATTGCGACTAAATTTTTCCCTGAGTTCAATGATTTAACCACTTACCAACAATTCATGTTTATTATGTCTTCTGATACACTCTGCTGCTCAATAGCCAGATATGCAAATGAAATTCTCACTGTTCGCAAAGAAAAAATATATTCAAGAAATAATATTTGACTTCCACCATTTTTTTCTTTTAAGGTGCTACATGTATTTATTCCTGAAATGTTAAGTTTACTTTGTGAATACCTTATGATTCCCTTTTTTCTGTATGTGACTTTTATACATTAATTTTTAAGTTATCACTCATATGCCTTCTTATAGGCCGGCCGTCAGTTTTGACGAGTGTGATTTTTTAAATAAAGAATAATAAACTAAACTTAACTGAACGCGATTTTACGACGGATCACGAACTTGCTACAATTACCTTTGTCGCATTATTTTGACGGAACTCGAACTTGCTTCATTTACCATGGTTACCAATGATTATTGCGACGAATCGCGAACCTGCTGCTTCAATTATACCAATGTCGCATTATTTTGCTGCAACATTGCATTATTGCAACGGATGCGTTCTTGTTGCAATTACCGATGTCTAGTCGCATTAATGCAACGGATCTCAAATGCTTCAATTATACCTATGTCGCATAATTGCGACGGATCACAAATGTCGCATAATTGCGACGGATCACAAACTTGCTTCAATTACCTATGTCGCGAACTTGCTTCAATTACCAATGTCGCATTATTGCGATGGATCTCAAACTTGCTTCAATTAGCTCCGTCGCGTTATTGTCGCATTATTGCGACGGATCACAAACTTGCTTTAATTACCTATGTCGCGAACTTGCTTCAATTACCAATGTCGCATTATTGCGATGGATCTCAAACTTGCTTCAATTAGCTCCGTCGCGTTATTGTCGCATTATTGCGACGGATCACAAACTTGCTGCAATTACCAATGCTGCATTATTGCATTTATCGCGAAATTGCTTCAATTACCAATGTCGCATTACTGCGACGGATCGCGATTTATTATTGAGACGGAAACTAACTTGCCACTGTTTCTTCCTTTTTTCCGTTTCGGATAATTTAAGAAATTGTTTATTTTTTGTTTCCTTTATTTTTGTAATCATATTTTGATTAGAAAACTATATAGAGAACAAAGAAAAAAACAACTTTTATCCGATGAAGAGATTAATAAAAATAATACATGAAATTATGTAGAAATTTAAACACTAACATTTACGTCGTTGTTACAATAAACTTTCTCTTTAAACTGAATCTTTGGAAGAATATGTCTTTCAAACCGCATCCCATGCCTGCCTCAGGCTGGAAGGTGAGAGGAGAAACCTCAATGAGAGATGCTCGGTATAATAACAACTAAACTTACGCACAGGCGTTTTTTCCATTCTTTTCCCCACAGCTCTTTACAAAAATCGTCAACAACAATATTGGGCAGGCCTAGTATGAACTTGTCACATCAAAGAATTAGAAATAAAAATTAATTCATTTTGGCAAAAACAAAAATTGAAATCAGATATAACAATCCCAGTGGCGTAATAAACAAAACAAAGACAAAATAGGGCCATATCTGGCGTATCGGGTAAAAACAAATTGTGAGCGAGCGAAGCAGCAAAAGTCTCTGCATTTTTATTTACAAAAATCAAATTTGTGATAGATTAAGACATAATATATTCAGAAAATGATACCATATTTCACAATTCTCTCTTTCCTTTTCACCCCCCCCCCCAATCCATCTCAGCCTAAAGACTATATAGACCTCATCATAACCAACAAAATCATTGGCCACTTGAGCTCTAGGAGATCGCGACTGATGGTATTTTTATCAGCCTGACGGTACACTCTAAAATCACTGAGTATGAATGAATTTAATCCAATATTGGGTAGAAAGGGAACATGCAGGTGTTTGTTTTTTTTTTTTACCCCATATTGATTGATTTTATTGAATGATTTTATTTTATTTCTGCACTCAGCATAAATATGCAACATAACATCTAGGTGATACAATTAAGTTTTACAAAATAATTTAAGCAATAGTCACAGCAAAGCAATGAAAAATTAATATTAAAAAGTAGCAATATTCAATGAAAAGAAAATAACAGTTTAAACGAATGCAGGAAACCACCATCGTGAGCGGTCTCCTGGGCTATTGGGCTATTTCAACGCAACGTTGCGTAAAATTTACGAGATATTTTACCCAACCAACATGCATGTTCCCATTTTACCCAATATTGGGTAAACCCCTTTTTCAGAGTGTAATCATCCCCATCCCGTTTAATAATTCAATTAATATTTTGTTTCACATGAAACACCTGGCTCGAAAGACTATTTGGGGTAATACAGGAGGAAACTGTACACCTGTGATCGTGGGGAAAGCCCTCCTCACGCACGTGTCCGCCAGGTATGAGGAAAGTCGACACCGACGTCATTGTGAACCCCCTTCAAAGGTACCGCTCCTCTTAAAGGGGCACATCAACCCCCATCATACTGTAAAGACATTATCTTGGTCTGATACCCAAAGAGTAAAATATATGGACCCTATACAAGAAGCAAACTAATCTCGTTAAAAGGATGATCCAGGCAAACAAATAACAATGTTATTAGATTTCAAAGAATTGCATTATTCCAGTGCCAGTTCTAGGCATGTCTTTATGAACATCAATTAGATGGGCTGATGATGTCATATCCCCACGTCTTGTTCTTTTGTATTTTATTATATGAAATTAGGTTTATTTAAAACTGAAATCTACCAGAACTAAAACAATTGGATTAACAACTGAGTAGGTGCATTAGTTATTATTGCCGCAACTTATTTCATCATAACAGAGACACATCATTTACACATTGTGTGAAAAATAAAAGATTTATTATTTCATGTAATAACATAAGAAACGAGAAAGTGGGGATGTGACATCATCAGCCCACTAATGAATATTCATGACGATGTGCATATAGGACCCCTAACTGTTTTCACACTAAAAATATTTATAAATTTCAAAATTCAATAACGAAATAATAATAATTCAATTTTGACGCAATTTTCAGTATGTTACTCTGTGAATATTTCCAGCCCGGATCATACTTTTAATAGCTCTTGAAGTGTTATCGGAGTATACCCCCCCCCCCCCTCCATCTATCTGCATTCGGCCACGATTGTATGTAGGCCTATCATGGCAAAAGAGTAAACTTTTTTTAAGAACTGAAATAAGATGAAAAGTGGCGCCTCATTGTTCAGTAAGAGGTAAATTCAAAATAAAGGAAGGTATAAAAAGGGAGATGGAGAGGGAGATAGAGACCGGGGATAACGAGATGGTTTTTTTCGTATAGGCCTATACATCATTGTACTGGGCATGCACTTGTTCAAACTTTTCAATCCATTCTCAAAGTCATGTGAACTTGAAAGGGTCACGTTTGTGGGAAAGGTCAACAGAGTCGCTTCCTGTTGCGTTGGCATCATCTTGACAGCTCGTTGTAGTCTTCAGTTCCAGGGAAGCATTTCATGAAACCATGTCCATCTTGATGAAACAAAAAAGGGTGGTTTTCACTGACTGTTTGTTATAAGCTACTGAAATCCTTGCATCTGATTGGCTCGGAATAAGATTGTCGGTGAAAAATCACTGGACTCTAATTGTTTCATGAATATCCAGATCCCCAAATTACTTCTCAAAATTGTTCTTGCTATATGGACCTTGAATATCACCGGCGGATTTTGACATAGGCCTATCCTAGTAATATTTAGAAAAATGATCTCATATTTCACAATTTATCTTTACTTTTTTATCCTTTTCCCCCTTTTTTTTCTTGGTCGTGAAACTTGGGGGAGGGTTCAATGTCCCCCGGCCATCCGCAAGCCATTGAATAAAAGATGACTGATTTTATTGAATGATTGATTTTATTTGGCAAGTCACCCGTGGGGTCCTCAAAAGTAATAAAACCACATAGTACATGGAGACAATTGTCCATCTCATCTGTCCATGGAGATAACTTGTTCTAGCTCTGCTCAAGGAGATGCATTAAACCATAGAGCTATTAGCTCCATGATTAAACCATGGACCATTGTTCGCATCTCAATCTCATCTCATGCATCATCCGCAACACCACACGAGCATCTATGCAAATTGCTCGTTCTGTGCCTGTGCAGCGCTGACAACGCATGGATAATGGCGCTGGGAGAGAGGCCGATTTGGGAATACAGTTCTGGTAAGAACTAAGATTATATCATATTACTTATTAGACATTTAGATCTAAATGTATTTTTCTCTGAAGTAATTCGACGTGTTTTCCAGTTCAATTATTTCGCCGAAATTTCGGTAGGAATCACAAGACCCTATGGCTATGAACGAAGTTCAGGATGAGTGGATCAATCCAATGATTATCTAACCCAAGCAGGGGGCTCCGGCCCACGAAGCGGGCCGGAACTCCCTGACCCTGGGTTAATGATTGTCATGCTAACATCAATATGTATGTGTGGGACAAAGTTATTGACCAACCTTTCTTCTTCATGACTGTTGTCATTCAGTATTGGGCATGGTTAAATCTGGAGGTAGAAACAGGTGGGGTTCCATTCGAATGATACACTGTAGGACCACAATTAGGTACGCTTGTAGAAACGTTTAGATCTAAAAATATAAACTACAATAAACTTTTGATGTTGAAAGATGGATGGGTCTATAAAGTCTAACATAGTTTACCAACATTAATTTAGGCTAATGTTAGATGAGTGTCGGGGGGGGGGGGGATATGCTCCGCTGAGTGCAGGCTTTGTCTGGCTCCACGGTATAGGGAGGAGGAAAAAAAAGAAAATGTTTAAAAGACTTCTCAGAAACAGCTGATATATTATGAGGCTTGACTGATAACTGGCTATTTCTTCAGAGTTTTTTAATATTTTCTGATTTCTTTTGTCCTCCTAGTCCTACACGGACGAATGACGGCCATTAGGCTCGCAATGGTGGAGCACACAACCACCACTTTGTCAGGGTCTATGGAGAAAGGGTGCGCGCTTATGCACCCTCGATTATTCCTAAATTATGCTTTTTGACGGGGGACAAGGAAGAAATATTGAAGATGAATTTATATCAAATTCAATCAACTTACCACCTGTCTGAATAATATGCTGGAAAATAATGAATTTTTATGACAAACAGATCGGGATCAGCCAGGTCTTCTTCGATTGCTGTCAGCTACAGCTGAGCATATGGACGTGTCGGCGGATTGGCTGGCACGTTCATACGCTAAGCTGTAGCTGCGCTGATGGTGATTGAGCGAAAGTGGTTGAAGATCTCCCATGGCCATGTGTATGATAGACCCCAATTAATCAGATATAAAATCATTCTTCTGACATTCACATTTCCTTCTATGGAATTGAAAATCAGTAATATTGAACCTTTCTTGAAGTTTGTGTCATTTGGAATGCATAGGATTTCAAGAATTTGTTTTTAAGGCAATTTTGTTACATCCTACATTTTTTTTTTCTTTTTAACATTTGTTGTTTTGAAAAAAATATAAACGTAAGCCAGAGCACATTTTCTTAATTTCAGTCTCTTCTACTATCCTTTACTTTAGAAAAAAAAAAGTGTCTTGTCTTTGCCCACGATAACTCTCATTGGAGAGATCCGACTTTCTTCAGACATTTTCCCTCTGATTATGAAGTGTGTATGCCAATGACTAGGCCTCTACGGCTCTACCTACACAAATGGATGGATCAATAGCCATTGTACCAATGGATTTGATGTTTGTCAACTTTCTGGGTCTACACTTCCTGTGGTGAACCTTCTCAAGAATTGCATTATTTGCCCACCCAGGTAAGCACGTTTGCTCATCGGCTTTTCTCACTCCATGCCAAACGGCCAAACCTCTCTATTCAGTAGGGTCCTTTCTTCACCCATTCGTTCATTCATTCATTCATTTGTTCATTCATACATTCGTTCATTCATTCATGTATTCATTCATTCATCCATCCATCCTTTCATTTATTCATCATCCATCCATTCATTTATTCATTCAATCATTCATTTGTTCTTTCATTCATCCATCCATCCATTCATTTACCCGGTATTCATTCAATCATTCATTTGTTCTTTCATTCATACATTCATTCATCCATTCATTCATTCATTCTTTCATACATTCATCCATTCATTCAATCATTTATTTGTTCATTCATCCATCCATTCATTCACTCATTCATTCATTCTTTCATTCATCCATTCAGTTATTCACTCATCTATCCATCCATCCATCCATTCATTCACTCTCATTCAACCATTCATTTATTCATTTAATCATTCATTTGTTCATTCATTCATTTATTTAAGACCCTGTCTCGTTTCGTGCAAGCCTTGCGGGCGACTTGTGGGTAACTACTTTTGCTACCCTCAGGTCGCCCACATTGACATTATCTCGCACGCATGTTGCCCCCAGAGGCGCACGCAAGTCTGAGTTGCCCACAGAAAAGTTTTGAAAATGCTCAAAACTTTTTACGGGTGATTGCCCGCAACTCACCTGCAGAACACCAGTAGGAGACCCGCAGCGGCCGCAAATCACACTCAGTTAACCCGCATGAAGACTGCAGATTGCACGCGAATTTCTGCTCGATATCAACAAACATGCAGTGAAAAATAAATCAAATTGAATTTGACTCGAAATTTTTTTTAAAAAGAATTTGACACATTCTTTTTTAAAGAAATTATATTGGACATTATAATAATAATGATAAAGGATTTATATGGTGCATGTATCTACATTGTTCAAGGCACTCCTATAGGTGGTTTCAGACCGCCTCGAAGTTCGCCAGTTCCAGGTATTCTCTGATCGGGAAATTTACCCCGATCAGAAAATACCAGGTATTTTGGTAATGTGAAAGCAAACTACGCGTAATCTCCCCGAAAGAAAATACCCGCTAAATAGTAGGTACTTGGCGAAATTACGAGAACTTTCGTGGGGATTTTTCCAAGGTCGCAGGTATTTTGGCGATGTGAAAGCAAATTACGGGAACTTTTATCCCAGCGTGTCGTTGGGCGCGGCGGCGTGGGTGGCTGCTGGGCTAGAGATTTTGAATCTCCCGCCTTGCCTGCTTATCAGACCACACTGCGCATGCTCGTAACTTCGGGAACTTATCCCGAAGGATGTGTTTCGGGGCGGTGTGAATGCAGGAATAATTAACGGGTATTTTTTAGCCTTAAAAAGTTCTCGTAATTTAACGGGGATTCTTGTGATCGAGGCGGTTTGAAACCGCCTTATGTTACTCCAGCAAAGCTAGTCTACCAATTCCTATGCTCACAGCTTTTTGAGGAATTACTTCCTGTCGGTATTGATTAAAAGTTATAAGATGAGTTTGTTTATTGGACAGCTTGAGATAATCATGTATAACACACTTCAAGAAATTGCATCATGGTGTAATTGTGTTTGGGACAATAGTAGGCCTATTCTTTTAAAAAGTGTGTTTTCATTCTATATCAAGCTCAATTATTGTGAAAACAACATTGCATGATTTGAATATAATTATGTCTGCAATAGTTGGTGTTCACAATACTGCAACCAATTATGTAAAAGAGTATGTAGATGATTTTGTTTTTGAAAATAAATTTGTCAAAAGGAGAGATGAATGATAATAATAATAAAAGGTTTGAATTTCTTTTGTTGACATTTTTCTGATTCACCTTCGTCGAAATTTAGAATTTTGTCAGGTCTCTGTGGCCTGGGCCGTTGCTAAGGGGAGGGGGGGGGGTGGCACGCTCCCACACACGTCCCCCTCCTTAGCCCTCGTTATCGGCATTGATAATGTACTGATTTGAAGTCTTAATTTAAAAAATTTCAAGCTCGCACTTCGCGCTTGATAGAGATCCAAAACCTCTCCACGATTATCCTTCATGTTGGACAGTGCTTCAAACTTCAAAGGCTAATTACTTTCAGGTCAGCAGGCCTACATTTTTACCGCTATCAAAAATTTCAGTGCTCGCATATGAAATCCACAGCTTGTTCAATTACATGAGGAATCTGAGATTGTTTGGGGGGTTTTTTAACACAAGGGGTTGTGAAGTTTCCAAGTAAAGGTTTTCACCTCGCGCGTCTAGGTCTGTACTGACAATGATTAGTATGTCCAGGTTAAGGGTCTAAATCTAAAAAAGAAAAAAATCAGCTCGTGCTTTGCGCTTGCATCATTTATTCAGGGGCAGATCCAGCCTTCGCCAATGTGGGGGGGCGGAATTTTGTTTCAGCCATATTTTCCCTGATCGGCGGCTCAAATATGATTTTTTGTTTGTCTTTGTATGGGTAGTCCTAATAGTCACTTCTTATAGCTTTATTCTTAGAAATCAACAAAAATATATATCATAATCCTTATTTATTAATGCGGGCTCAAGCTAAAGTTTATGGAAATCTTATGTATTTTTTCGTAAAACTTTGAACATTCTGGACAATGTTTGTTATCTTGAAAAAGATGCGTATGGGTAATGCAAACTAATTCTAATTCTTGAATGATTATAAACCCCATCACAAAGTTCAAAGTCAATCTTTAAAATTTATAAACTTACTATTAATAAATGTATAACATGTTCATTTCTTAACAGCAGTGAAAAGTTCCTAGAGAATATTAACAGCCAAATATGCAATACACATATCAGTACTATGTTCCGCGTTAAGGTAAAAAAAAAAAAAAATGAGCTCTCACTTCGTGCTTGGAGCATAATATTTTTACATTTTCCTTCATATTGATTGGACAGTACTTTAAAGGTTCCTGTTCGGGACAGCAAATAAATATTTTCTGCTCACGTCCAATTAGGCCTACAGGTGCGGAATCCGTGTATGTGTAAAAAAAAGTTTTCATCGGAAATTTTCAGCTCACACTTCGCGCTCGCATTATTCATTATAGGCCTACCCTTTTCTTTGCGATTACAAAAACTGCATGAAATGTCCAATGTCGGTAATCAGAGCCTCCACCCCTTCCAGCCCCCTCCCCGACCACCACTGGAAAAGGCCCTGTGACTCCCCTGTCTGTGGCCTCTGAGTCGTCGACCTCGTGGTTGGTATCGATTCGATCGGCAATGGTCTCAGCACGAGGCATAGGGACTACTTGAGAAATGACGATTGCCCAGTGCTGCACCTTGCATGCATTTACACGCAGGTAAGACACAGGTTGGCGGTAGATAACATGCAGGCTGGCAGTAGATAACATGCAGGGCACGTATGTCGCCTGCAACTTACATGGAAGCTTTACGTGCCACGCCCGCAGGTCACACGCAATGCACGCAAGTCGACAGTAGATTGCACACGTCCTGCACACAGAACTTGTGAAAATTCTTGTTTGCCCGCAGAAATTTTGTTGCGTGCTGGAAAAAATCTGCCCGCAACTCAACTGCAAGGCTTGCACGGAACGATGTGACAGGGCCTTTATTTATTCATTCGCAGATTATTCCAGATATTTCATCTATTTATCCATCCATGCAACCATTCCATCCATTCATACATGTACATTCATTCTTTCATTCATTCGTTCATTCATTCGTTCATTCATTCATCAATGCAACCATTCATACATGTACATTTATTCCTTCATTCTTTCATTCATTTATTCATCTATTCATTCATTCGTTCACTGATCCAATCATTCACTCTTTCATTGGGTAGGTCTATCAATTTATTCATCAATTTAATGATTTATTCAATGTGTAATTCAAAGTGATGAATTCATTCATTCATATTCTTATCCTACCACCTTGTACTGAATGTAAAGTATCTTGTCTGTATTTTGAAACGTTTGTTAGCTTGATATCCATCTAACCTGCTCTAACAGGCCTTGATCCGGGGGCAATGTTGCACTATCTTTCTCCAAATACGGTACACCCTTTTTACTTCCATGCTCAAAGTTAAGAGATGGGCCCTTTATCCTGTTTTATAATGAAAACGTCTTTTTTAAAATCCTGCTCCTTGCATCATTTAGATGTGTATCCTTATTCCTATTTTAACATAAATTTCATATGAGAATATGTTAGAATATCACTGGTACCAGCAAGCACATTCTACATAGATCTCCACAGTACAACACTAAAAGTATACATACTTTAGAGAGATGAACAATGATTTTCCATTTAGAATATCACGATTACTTGTAAGCCCATTCCTGGAAGAAACTGACCATTGAAAACACTTTCTTGATCTTTTACTACTGTATGATATTATTGATAAATTTGTTTTTGGTAAATCTATTCCATGAAGATGCACTCACTGTTCAGGGGCCACAGGTATTACCCCCCCCCCCCTCACTATTTTCCAAAACCATGTTTGATTGGTGGGGATTTTTTTACCTGATTGCTAAGAAAGCATGAATGCTTGTAAGCAAGCAACCAGAGGACCGACGGCTTAAGGTCCTCTCCGAAGGACCTGGTAATGAGGATTAATGCCTTACCAAAGGGCACTAGCGCACCAAGTGGGAATCATACCCGGGTCACCGGAATACGAATCCCCCACTCTACCTACTGAGCTATCGCGCCTCCTTTAATGTACATGTACAAAAACGTAAAATTTACCATCTGATTGTGATTTTTTGCATGGTCAGCCCCCCCCCAACTTTCAAAACCATTCGGCAGCCCCTGCTATTAGTTATCACACAGCATATTATTTTCTTCAATAGCTGGCAGATTGAGATGGGGGTATTCATTTGAAATGTCGGGAACATTAATGTCATCACTAACAAATGAGAGCCATATCATTAAGTGCCAATTCATTCTTCATTCATCGGAAACACTTTATGAGAGCAAGAATCCATTTTTTCAAATGACAGATAGTTCCTATCATCGTGGCATAAACAGGGCCCCTGAAAAAAACCCCATTACAATAAGGCATAATTTCTCCCTTTCAACCCACCCCTTAAAAGCCTATTGAGCCGCTACTTTCAAAGTTTGTTCAGCATGATCAGGTTTAATGGCTGAAAAGCCCAGGAGCGCTATCTAGAGTAACAAATGGGCTTCTTTTTTCATCCTTTTAGGCAGGACAATAGGATCTGAATTGGGCCCTTTGTGTGGGTGTAGGCCACTTACCAGCTGATATTGTTAGACGTGTCGGAATGGACTTTCTTGCCAGCACAGGTGCTAGGAGCTGTAATTAAGAGCGAAACAGTTACTCATTATTAACTCTTTCAATGTCTTGAGAGACATTGTCAATCAGAAAGATTTCATTCTTTAAGAGGGCACTTAGAAAAAAAAATTGAATGTTCATTTGATAGCCACTGTCTGTTGGTTTCCAATTAGTTTGTAGATTTTCCTGTAATAGGACATTATTGTGCAAATGACTAATCTCAAACTCTGGGAAGACAATACTCTAAACAAATTTTTCTAAATGATGCTTACGTAAAATATTCTCCAATTTGAAATAAAAATGTAGATACCCTCAGACAACAGTCTAACTCTGGGGTTTTCCTCATCTCTTGGCCCCCTAGGACAACGGTCTTGATCCCAACTTTGCTCTCCGTGTATACTCAATTTAAAGCCTGTCTTGTAAAGGGTCCATCTTGAATTATAAATTAGTATCATCTAGCATTCTAATGTTTACAATGGTGAAGAGGCAGTTTATTTTTTTCAGCCGTTGATTCTGTGTGAAAATTTGAAATTTTCAACACATTTCTTTATATCTATATCATATATGTTATTTCTTTTTTAGAACATATTTATTCATGATGTGGTCTCATAACAATTCATAATAGTTAAATGCACTTTACCAAAATTCACAATTTTAATAAAATTGCAAGCTAAATACTGGGTGACTGTAGCATAACAAATTCTAACTTAGCAGATGCTACAGAAAGTTGGATAATTTATCTTGAAGATTTTCAGATGAATTATCTTGAAGTTTTTCGGAAAGTGTTCCATGATAGCAAAAATGTTTCAAATGGGCACACTCGATTCAATTCATGTTACTATTTCCAGCTTTAAAATTCTTCCAGGACACAGCTTATGTGAGGTGGATTATATAAAGAGGATTATCTAGGGATTAATTCTGCACCTTTAGGAAATGGTCACTGGGAGTTTGTTTGTCTCTTTTCCAGTTATAAGCTATTATATCATGATGAAATGAAGAATCTGGAAAATATTTAGAGAATGAAAGATCAAATAAAGCAGAAAACGATGCAGTTGACAGCTTTTCTATGTACATGGATATGTGACTATTAAGTCAAAGAGTACCGATATATAAAGTTTTCTGCCTGTCCTTGGTATACACGATTAATTCAGTTTGGTGATCATGCACCTGATTTGAAAGCTTTTTCCTCCTCTCCCATGGCCATACGCAGCAGGGGGTAGAACCCCCTCCCCCCCAAAAAATAAATGAATAAATAAAACTTATCTGTTTATACCAAAAATTTTCACAAAATTCACCAACAGTGCACAAAATCCTTCAATTTCACGAAAGAACATATAAAAGCGCCCCATGACAAACTAGGTTCGCTGCGCTCTCGTGCCTTTGAGTTTATTCAAAGTATTTTGTGCATCTTGCACCCCAACCGAGATTTATATATTTTTTGCATATCCATGGCCACCATAATAAGCTGGACCTATTATAAGTCTCCTTTATGGACAGGTAATAATCATAGTTGTGTCTACAACCTTATGCAAATCACTGTGATTTTGCTTACTGAGAATGCAAGGGTCCATTCATTTCACCTGCACATCATGGATATTGCACCCATTTTCAGAAAAAAAGAAGAAAAATCTTCTGGAAGTAGACGATCTCCCGTTATATGCATGTTCATTATATTCACGCTTTATTATTAGTCACTATCAGATCAATCTTCATTTGATAACCGGTGTGTTGGCTCAGTTGGTAGAGAGTCTGCCTCAAAAGCGGGAGGGCGGGTATTCAAACCCCGCCCATCATATGTCAGACCAAAAGACGTTAAAAGATGGGAGTTGCTGCTACCCACTTTGGCGTTCAACGATTAAATTGATAGAGCTGCGTCGATATGGCGCTGCACAGTGGCTGCAGGGCCCACGATCAATCGGGGAAAACAAGTTTTCAGAGTATTTCTGTTTCAGATATCTATTTCGGTCGAACAATAAATTATAGATTTGGATTTGGATTCATTTTCCTTTTAATACTGCCATTGGATTTGAGCTTTAGGGGAAGTCTCTCATCACTCATTTTTTGGATGCACAAAGTTCATATTTTCTACAGCATATCATTGACTGTACTAAATATTTTTAACTGTCAGAACCCATTTCTAATGATGTGTTTTTAACTTTGTTGTGCATGTAAAAAGACAATTTGTCGACCATAGAAGGACTGAAGCTGCTAAAAGGGCGTTAACTTTGCATAACGTCTTTTCACCCCTAAGTTGGCACGATGACTGTTACTTTAATCCATTGTTCATGCAATGAAAAGGGAGTTTGTCTGAGACAAACCATGCACACATTTTCGATTTGCAGACAACAGAGTCGTGATAAGGGTTATTTGCATACACCATTTAAATGTTTGTCATGCTCAAATGTATGGGAAATGAAAAGGCATGGTTTTATAATGTAAAAGTATCAATGCCCTTTTTTATATACACTGTTGGTCAATAAACATCTCTTGACTAACTTTTTTGTCTATATATTTCTTATAAATCCACCTGGCTTTATAGTCACCATGCAGTCTTCATCCATTAGGACAAACTTTCGGGCTAATTTTTCCATTTGAATAAGATGAATAAAATACTGGACCATTTGGTAATTAGACCAAATGATACTTAGGCCAAATGTTCATTAGACCTAGTGATGCGTGGCCCAAGGACTATTTAGACTACACGAAATGTGGACCAGATGGATATAGCCCAAATGAAGATATCCCATCTGGAAATAAGAACCAAGTCCTTGGGCAGAAGATCTTGGGCTCCCATGGACTGATTCCAATCCAGTATGGGTTGTGGACAAATGCTGAAATGCAAAAATAAAAAGTTTTGTGATGTCATCATCGCTTTGGTACTCATAGTATTTGCAAACCTTTGATAATTCATGTCAATGTTTTTGAGTGTTTCCGATATTAATGTTTTCTCTTTGGAGACATGGATATCTATGTGCAGATAAGACACTGATTAGCTTTAACAGATTTTGTTGAAACACTACTGGAGGAGGTACAAGTCCAGTGTCTTTTAGTAAACATTTCCAGGTGAATTATCAACAACTTTGAGATACTTTCTAGAGTTCACACACTTAAAGGAATGAATGAATTTTGTTGAGAGTATAAAAAAATTTAAATGAGGGGTATACCTAGATACCCTTCTCATTATACTTTCGAACTAGTTTTCTGGAAATCGGTTCAGGAAACCAGTTTGGAAGATTCCATTTGACCAGCCGAAAGTGGTTTTCAAAACCACTTCACGTAAAGTGTCCTGATTGCTATTGGAAAGATTTCAGTGGGGATCACATGTTTCGTGCTAAATTTGAAACCACAGCATAGGCATTCTACAGACAGTGTGTGGAATAGCACGCTCAAACTGTGCGAAGTTTGCTTCCCGAAGAACGATAGTGTCCTCACGCTAAAACCAGTTGAACAAGGCAAAGCATTCTTGAAAATTACATCATGAGGTGGTTTTGTGAACTGGTTTGGAAGATCACTTCCAAGACCGCTTCGACCGTTCTCATGACACATTAAACTAGTTCAGGACAGTAATAACAACGAGGTCCTTATTCCACTTCCAAGTGTACAATAGCTGACTTTTAATGGAAGTTAAATAACTGGTTTAAAACATACCTCATTGATAATTTATGTAATGGAATTATACTCACTGCTTAATTCTTCTTTTCTTTCCCATCTAATTTTGCTTTACTATGAATATATCATTTGTCGTTTTTAGTTTTAGTGAGTTGACCCGTTTGTGTGCTTTGAAGCACCCTATGAATGAGGGGTCATCAAGCATTTCTATTTTTTATCATTTTGTTGTAGGTTTTAGAAGAGCAAACAAAAAATAAGAATAAACCTGTCTACTGTACACCTTACACATCTGAATAACTTGGACCATGCACCTTGTTGGTCCATGCTTGGACACATTTAAGAGGAGTACATGGGAGGAATTATGGGTAAAAAATGAACGAAAAGTGTTATCGACTAATGTTGATTTACTTGTCTTTCTGTAAGAGTTTTGTTTACAGTTTGAACTGTTATTAGTTCTCATAACATCCCATGATCTGGCAATAAAATAAATGGCCCAGACACAGAAACAGATAAAGAGTTCATGTTATATTTGCCTTGTAAACATCCTTAATTTTGTTCTACTTGCATTGTAGCTTGCCTTTTGATATCATCAAAGTGGGTCCATGTCACAATAAAGTAGAACATCAGATCAAAATGAGCAATAACAGCCCTTTGTCCCTTATTCCAGATGATTATATCATATCTTATTTCACTTTATTTATCTATGATTCTATATTTACTGAATGAATCCTGCCCAAATGCCTCCCCCCTTGCTTCTGACTATGACCTCGTTCTCATTATAGTTTCTGAAACTAGTTTACTGGAAACCGGTTCAGCGTGCTCAAATTGTGCGAAAATCGCTTCCCGAAGACAGTTGTGTCCTCACTTACGCTAAAACCAGTTTAATGCTCAAGGCAAAGTGATCATGAAAACTACATAGTGAGGTGGGTTTCTTAACCGTTTTGGAAGATTGCTTCCAATACATCTTCGACCATTCTCAGTCCTAGTTCCCACTAGTCTCCCGTAGACTAGATTTAAGATGGTAATGAGAACGGGGCCAATGATACCCCATCCTTCACATTTTGTTTTCTTTCCTCAGACCCCATTCCCTCTATCACCCCCTTGAAAACTAGTTTACTGGAAACCAGTTTGGAAGATTGCTTTGCTAGCGTTCCCATTCGATCACCTAAAAGTGGTTTTCACAACCACTTCACGAAACGCGACCCATTCATATCGGTAAATTGCTGATTCCACGGGGCTGATTCATCTACTACCAACTCGTCCACCTACCACATGGTCTACTTTCATGTAGTCTAATGCCATTATGTCCATCATTTTTTCGTCTAACAACCATTTGGTCCAATCATCACTTCGTCTAATCACCATTTTGACTATGACCATTTCGTCTCATAACCAGTTGGTCTATTATCCATTTCAATTTCATTCATTTTGCAAACAATTAACACTTATTCTTATTGGACCAAATGGTATATGGACTAAATTGGCTTTTTAGACGAAATGGTGAGTGAACGAATTAGACAATTAGGCAATTAGACCTTGTGGATAGTGGACGAACTGACTGTAAACGGAATGATTGATGGGTTGGCAATTGGATGAATTGGAAATAAACTTTCATATCCAACAATTTCCCCATGCCACTGAAGTAGCCTTCTGGAAAAAAAATGACAGTCCTCATAGACAAGTTAGACTCTTTTTTGTGCCCTCTCCCCCCCCAAAAAAAAAACTCACCCTCAAAAACAACAAGAAGCCAGCAGACAGACTAACTGACCCAGTAAAAAAGTCACCAACAAGACTTTTCATGAACAACAACTCTGAGGGCTCTGTTAATAAGTAACCAAAAAGGAAGTAATTAAATACAATGGTAACTGATTGCCTTGTTGACTCAAAAAGACATTGCCATTTTAATGTGTTTGTTGTTGTAAAAATTCCTAAACAGACTTTGGATTTTCAACCGGAACAGAAGTATATATAGATTTTTGGAGGGTAAATGTATCTTGAGCAGGAATAATGATAATAACGATGTGTCATTTCGTTTTTTTTTTTGATACCATCTTTTGTTGTAGTAAAGATGAGAAATAATATAGGGCTTGATAATAAGACAAGATACATTTGACAGATATGTTTTGAAGTTTCTCACACAAGTTGTAAGAATACTTGCAACTAGAAGGTAATTCTTCTCAATTCATACTGTGTATACGTGAACATGAGATTTGTTTGTGCTGAGTGCCCAGGAGGGCCACTTACATTGATGAGTGGATACCATGTGCGACCCCAAAAACACGTAAAAAGGATGTCTTTTTCAAGATAGGGCACGTTATATACGTAGCGTGATAAGGTGTCAAAAACACTTAAATGATGAAAGGAGGGTAGGCCTATCTATTTTTGCTATGAAAGCTACGTATTTAGGGTCTTTTGCCCCAAGAGTCAACACTAATAAACAATAAAAAAAAGACACTACATGTTTAGAGCACGATTAGCACGAGATGTGAGAGGTGGGGCTGTACTAAACCCAATGATGTAGGTCACGGTAAAACCGATGACTGATTGACGTCTGTGACATAACAATAGTAATATCGCTGTACTTGTTTAGGGGGTTAATTCAGGGAACTTGCGAAGAGTATCGTTTTGTTTCCAATACTTGTTAAGGGTAGGGTTTCACATGCCAATACTTGAGGGGTGCATTTTCAGAATATGGAAAATGCATGTTTAGGTTTTTTTTCAAGACCCCATGGTCGCGCATGGTATCCACTCGGCAATGAAAGTGGCCCCCCCCCCCCCCCCCCCCCCCCCGCTGAGTGTGCTAACTATGATATAAACTTGATGATACCTGATATCATTAAGAAAAGCACTCTTAGAACAAGAATGCATTTTACCAAGACTATCAATTGTTAAGAATGATCAAATGCATGTAATGATCTGTGTCACTGACGGATCGGGGGGGGGGGGGGACAGGCAAAGTCAGCCTGTGTTAGAGGGGCACAATCAAAATTTCTGATGTAAAAATGCAGTTAAAACAGAAGTTCCCCCCCCTCATTTGAAAGTGGAGACCTTTTTTCTTTCTTTTTTTTGCTTGTCAAACTTTTTAGTGGACGAATTGTCCTTACTTTTTGGTTAAAACCCTTTCTTTTTTTGCTTGTCAAACTTTTTAGTGGACGAATTGTCCTTACTTTTTGGTTAAAACCCTTTTTATTGTCAAATTTTTCCTCGAGAAATTTTGTCCCCCCCCCTTGCGAAATCCTGGATCCGCCCCTGATCTGTGTGAATTAAATATGAAATTACTACGAGAAGTAAGAAGGATATAATTGCAACACGCATATCATTTATGATAACTAGAATGTATTCTACCATGGTAAGTTGGTAACATTTTTCAGCATAGAAATAGGCTTCCGGTTTTTCTCATATATATTTGCTTCTTTATGACTTTTCTATTAGCTCTCGGTAATAGCATCCACAAAGGACATTTACTTCAATGTTTTTAGCATATTGGGCATGAATGGGGTCAATTTTCTTCTAACTGCCTTGCAATTCGGTCAGTGTCTACATTAGCAACAAGTGGCTCCATCAGTTTCATAGCTACAACTGTATTTCCGTTGGTGCTCTTGTGCAAATTTGCCTGGTTTCTCAGTTATGATATTTTTTGTCCTGAAGTGTTTTTGTGCAGTTTCAGTCCCCGAGGAAAACAGGAAGCAATATCATTGTTGATTGGCTTCTTCTCCCACTCCTTGAGGACGATGAGAGTGTGCCATTCTCAGACAGGAAGCTTTTGATTTTTATCCGACACGATACCAATTCAGGCAGGCGGGGGCCAACCCCTTCTGTCGGCCACTTATGCATCGTTGTTTTCGATGACACTTGTGGAACAAAAGATGCTCTCGCCCATGTTGTTTGCACAGTAAAAATAGAGCCCTCTCCCCCATCTTCTGGCTGCGACGATACTTTGGGAGAGGGGTGTTCACACCTGCACGATCACGAAACTTGTACCTGATGTGCATTGCAAGTAATTTCTCAGTATCACCCAATTTTTTTCTTATTCAAATCTACATTGTCCAGACAAGACTGGTGAAATATGCTCTTCCTGCTTCACATTAAAGTTTTCCATAATTCTCTTTCGCACTGCACAAATTACTGTGACCTTGGACAAATCTGTGCAAAAAAATGTTGCCTTATAATCTTGAAAAGTATATACTGTACTATTTTGTGGATATTTTCTCTCTTGTATATCCTAGTTGGTCTATATCTTGATAACTACACATACCTTGCTTTTACACCATCTATACTTCATAGTTTTTTTAAAGGGCTGGTGTGAATGCTCCTGATAGAGGGGTTAAAGGGAGGGGGAGGGGTGCAGCTGTGCACCTGGTTTCAGACTGTTTGTACCCTCAGCTTGTCCTCAATCCCCTTGGGCCAAGTACTATGGGTGCAGTTGTGATCTGGGAGGGGGGGGGGTGACCTCTAGGTCCAAATTCGCAATTTGGTTTTGGTTTGAAACCCTGGTTTATGAAGATTTCACGCATTAGCACAGTTATTAAAAATAAAAATCTGTATAGCTCTCCGATATTCAATCACTATAATCCGTTATTTAGATAAATTCAAGCATTGCAAAAATTCAAATGAAAAGTGATGATAACCATCACTCAACTATTTTTTACTTATAAGATCGGAACATTGGGTTAATACTTATATATGATTTGCATCATGCTTCCTTTACTAAACTTCTGGCAGATTTTGACTTTAAGTGATATTGAAATTTTTGAATTTCCCTCAAAATCATTCCAAAGGATATTTTGTATCAAGGGAAAGTTTTTGAGTGAGGTTGAGATTTAACAACAAATCTTAATTCTTGCCTCCCTTCTTTCTTCAAGATACCCTTATGTTTGGCTTGAAGATCACGGTGATTCCTCATGGGTTTTCTTGTTATATTCAAGATTCAAATTCAAATGCTTCAATCATGGAAGTTCAAACATGCATAAAAACAAGTAAAAAATGGTTCCTCTAGTTTGGCATGAAGAGAGAAATGATGATGTTTACATCTATAAAAAGCTCTCATTTGGGGTAAATATGTCAGGCATAAACAAACACTGAAAAACACAGACACTTTTCTTCAATTCCTCTTTTCTTACTGTTTATGTTCATGTTTACGTAGAAAAAATTGTTGTTTTACTCAAATTCCTGCTTTTATCCTCCACGTGTTTGCTGAAGGGGTAATATCAATTTCAAAATTGGATTGTAAAATTGAATATGAAGGAACAACGCACATGAAGCGGAGGTGCAAATATTTGCAGTTGGGAATTGGTACACGTACTTGTTTTGGGGCAGGGCCTTCTTTTTTTTTCTTCACCATTTTGCAGAGGTCTCGTGATCAAAGGTTGTAGTATATTCTGTATGCTTACCAAACGGTGTGTGGAGACTCGAATACAGAAGAATGGGAGCAACATTTTTTTAATTCCTTCTGGAAGAGAGTGACCTGGAATAAGTTCAGCGTTTGGAGAAAGAGAACAATCCCAAAATAATCTATTGATCAATTGTTTCAATACGGTACAATTAGATTATCTGTTGTTTTGTGTTGACAATCTGTAAAAATACAAGAAGCAACATATTTTCTTTCTCTTTTAACACTTGAGAGTATAGGAGACTTATTGCATATTGAGATTGATAACAGACCTGTACTGTATAAATACTTAGATATATATAGAGAGAGGTATTTGATTATTCATTTAACAAAACCAACTGATTTAGGAATTTTGTTCAAGGTATTTTAGATCTCAAGTTGTAAGACCTCTTTTGGATAAATTTTGCTTAAAGGGGAATCCAACCCAAATAAAAACTGGTTTTAATAAGGAAAAGAAAAATCAGACAAGTTGATAGGTGAAAGTTTGAACAATATTGGACAAACAAAACGAAAGATATGAATTTTTAAAAGTTGTAAATATTGGTAATCACTATACCCATGGAGATTTCAAATTGGCCGCATATGGGATGTCATAGTGATGTAAGGCAAGGACTACTCTTCCATGTACCCAATACATATTATGGCTAAAATGTAATTTTTCCCCAAAAGTTTTATTTCAAATTATATTTTTCTTTCATGAGGATATAAAACAATATACTACATGGGTTATATTTAGATTACTGCCCCAGGGGAATGGGTACTTAGGAGAAAACCACAATTCCCTGATAATAAAGTACATGGCCTATGGGAAAGTTGTCCTTGCCCCTTGTCATAATTTACTTACCCAGTTGCCAATTTGAAATCTACATAGTATGGGGGTGCGTTTATTCGACACTTTTTTACCCTAGAATCATGATTAGAATCATGATTCAAATCACGATTCTGCAGAATCACGATTGCGTTTAGTCGAAATTGAATATAATCATGATTAGAATCACAAACATGAAACACGAAAAAAGGGGCGTTTGGAAAGACGTTTCTGTAGAATCACGAACGAAAAAGATCGTATGAACGATATCGTGATTTGAATCATGATTCTATGACGTCATTGTGTCGTGCTTCTTCCGGGTTCGACTCAAAGGCGCGCGCTGTGTTTCGTGCAGGTTAATTTTCGTGTAGCAGTATTGCCAGCATTTACGAATTATCATTATTCTGTGTATTGTACCCCCGGGGTTGTACTGTAGCGTCATTTGTATATTTCATTGTTTTCATCCATCATTTCTTCAAGTTCCAAAGGCACAAATTGGACTGACGATGAACTCAGGGCTCTGCTTGTGCTTTGAGCTCAGCCTGAAGCACAAGCATCCCTTACCGGGATTCACAGAAATAAGACGATCCCTTTCAGCGGCGCTTGCGAGGGAGGGATTTCAACGGAGATGTGGCACCGCCTGTCGAGACAAAATTAACAGAATTCGTGCCCAGTACAGGACCATCATAGACAAGAAAAATCGATCGGGAGGTGGGAGGGAGGATGATGACCCCTTCTGGTTCCCGATCAAAAACAATACGAGGTACAATACACGGAATTCTGGAAGTAAAAGATTTATTTTTCGGAAGCCGAGTAAGCGTTGCACTTGCACAAACGATCGCGCGTTAGCTCTGGCGGCAGCAAAAATCTAGCAGCCGACGTGAAGTTAGAAACACGTGCGAAAATGTTGACCTATACTTCCTGGGTCAAACTGCACACTGTGATGCGCACTGGATCGGCCCGAATTCAGGGAGAAACAGCGTTAGAAAGAGGTCCTGTTAGAAAGATGGTCGTATAAACGCTGATTCTGTCGGATCGTGATTCATGCTGCTGTTTTGAATCATGATTCAAATGGTGATTCAAATCATGATTCTGGGTCGAGGTCGCATAAACGCAGCCTTAGTGATCTCAATTTTAAAGCAGCTATAACTTTCTTATTGCTTGTCCAATTTCTTTCAAACTTTCACCATTCTGTTTAATTTATTTTTCTCCTTCCCAACATAACATTTTATGGCCAAGGCTGGATTCCCCTTTAAGACCCCTGTTACATCTGAGAGATTCCCTACCTCGGGCCGGCCCGGGGCCTACCTCGGGTCGGAAAGAAATCAGATGTAAACATCCCAAACCTACCTCGGGCCACCTTTTAGCGAACCTACCCGAGACCACATCCAGAGGTAGTCTCGGGTAGGTATCGGGCCGGCCCCGGTCCACCGATTCGTAGATGTAAACGCACACAAGCTTTCGAACCTATCTTGGTCCGTTCGCCAGCTGTCAAATTACGTCATAGCGCGCGCTATCCCCTCCCCAGCCCCGTCGTTCTTCGAATGTTTTTGCGGCATGCGACATGTGAATTGTGATTGATAAAGTCTTTGATTTGAGTGAAAAGAAGCATTTTAACCGTATCCTTTTCAAGTCGATCATATCTTCAACGACTGTTGGGATCATCAGCATTCTTTCAGAATCTCGGGTAACTTCAATTAGCACGCGCGAATTATTCGGAGCCTAGATCGAGAGCGCCTTTTAAAGGTGTCAGCAATTGGATGCCGCTCGAAACAGTACAGATAGGGCGATAGGGGAGGGAATGAAGACTGTGATGTAAACAGACCACATTTCGGACTCGGTCCGTTCGCGAAGCTAATCCATCACTAATCCAGTCAAGGTTGCAAGTGGACTCGGTTGGGTCTCGGGTAGGAAACTTTCAGATGTAACAGGGGTCTTTGTGTGATATGAACCGGTTTACAGTATTTAAAAGCACAGTTTTCAAACTGATATTGAAGGGATGCTCCAGGCTGAAGATATTTATATCTCAATAAATAGAGTAAAATTCACAGAGCAAAATGCTGAAAATTTGATCAATTTGATAAACAAGTAACAAATTTATTGCATTTTAAAAGAACTGCATTGTTCGGTGAAACAGTTCTAAGCATGCTTTTATGAATATTCATTAGGTGGGCTGATGATGTCATATCCCAGCTTGTTCTTTTGTGTTTTATTATTTAAAAAAATTTGTTTTGTACCAAAAACTTAAACAATTGGATTGACAACTAATTAAGTGCATTAGTTATTTCATGTAATAACATAAGAAAAAGGAAAGTAGGGATATGACATCATCAGCCCACCTAATCATGCCTAGAACTGTTTCACCAGAATAATGCAAATCTTTAAAATTCAATAACTTTGTAATTTATTATCCACTATTTATTTTTATATAAATATCCTTAGCCCGGAGTGTCCCTATGGGCTCTAATATCAAAAGTACAAAGCACATTCTATGTTAATATATAGGTCTATATTTCTAGTACTCTCTTAGCACTGGGGATGTAGATTGGGAGGGCCTTAGGGTTACAAAAAAGGATTAAATGAAATCAAAGGAAAGTTAAAGGATGAAAATTGTTGTATCATGTAAGAGCCTACCACAAAATTTGATTTTAAAAGGCTAAAACTTTAGCTCTCTAATTTATAGAAGATGTTCTACCCTGTATCTTTTGTATGTCTTATTATGCCTTCTTCAAATTTTTGACAAATGACATCACTTCTTCTTGGTAGTTTGGTGGACTTTCTTTCACATCAACTTTCCTGAACTATCTGCAAGCCAACTTGTAGTGATTTTATGTTTTCCAATACCCATTATATTACACTTTTGCTCTGTGAAAATGACACACTATTTACATACTATGTTAAAATATCTGTTTTACATTATATGTGTTACCCATCCCCTAACAGCCCCTTACAAACTCTACCAGTCTTTCCTTCTGGTGTGAGCCAGACAAAATTCCAGTCAGAACCCGTTGGCCTAGACTGCATGCATGTAAATCAGAATTGATGCTGGCCAAAATTCTGTGTGCCCGTTCCCCACCAAAATTTAGATATCCCCGGATGGACCTATTTGCCAAAATAGGGGCCATCCAAAAAGCTGTCAACGGGAAAGGGGTATAAGATGCTCACTGAAGCAAATAACATTGACTTTCTATCTACCCACCATTGCCAAAGTGATGCCTAGAAAATTGAGTTTGGAAATTCATACTGGAATGCTCCTCAGGGGGCAAGGCAGAATCTGATCTGATCATTGGGGCTAAGATTTGTTTGTCAAACGGTACATAAAGGACAATTATCATAATTACATTACAACTTGTATTTCAGATACTGGATGAAATAAGTTGTGTACCCCCAGGGTCCTGTTACGGATAAGTTACTTTTATTGTAATTTTGTCATCCAATTGTAACTACCATGGCAACACTGCTCAAGATTGGTAAACTGCCGATTCGCCTATATCCAACTCGTCCACTCATCACATGGTCTACCTTCATTTAGTCTAATGCCATTCTGTCCATCAACCTTTTGTTTTACAGCCATTTGGTCCAATAATCACTTCGTCTAATCACCATTTTGTCTATGACCAGTTGGTCTAATACCCATTTTCTTTTCATTCATTTCCCCAAATTGGCGCTTAGTCCAATTAGACCAAATGGTATGTGGTCTAAATGGTTATTGGAATAACTGGCTATTAAACAAAATGGTGAGTGGATGAATGGCAATTAGACCATGTGGACAGTGGACAAACTGATGGTAGACCAAATGATAGTAGACGAGTTAGGAATTGGACAAATTGGCATTGGACCAATCGGAAATAAACCTCAAGATCCAATCAAATTTAAAGAATTCAATGGAAAATACCATTGAAGTAATTTTTATGCAACAGGTTTATTCAATCTATCTTAGGTACTATTGTTAATAACGGTAGTGCACATCATTTTATCAAGAGTGCAAGAAAGTCACCTTTCATATGGAATTAGGCCCGCATGGTGTGTTTGAGGTCTCATTCATATCATAAGCCTACCTATGATAGCCAAGGGAACAAGTTTTCTATCCGTGACCTTTGTATACCAATGTTCATTGGTCTTTCTATTCTGTTCTTTCCTCTTTTTCTCCCACCACCAGGTTCAGATATTGACCAGAGCCTAGCCTGACAATGGACATGGCCCTACAGGTAACCCACTCAAAGCACACTCACCTTTGAGCAAATTGTACTTTGATTTTCCCTCTTCATGCACTCCTAGTTCTTCTCTTCTCTCCTCTTTTTCTTATCTTTTCGATTTTTTTTCTTCAGATCTTTGGTGTACCTTATTATTTCTGTCCCTGGGTAAAAAGGAAATGACTCAGCGTCAAACAAACAACAATATATGAAAACGTGTTTAAACAGCAATCTTTGAGTGCATGTGGCCATGCCACTCAAACCTCAAAAGCAAACCCAACGGTCCTTAAAGTTTTTGTTTGTTCTCTCTTCTGTCTTCCATCCCCTCTTTCTTCATTATTTCTCCTTTTTTCTTCTTTCTCTCCCTCTCCCTCTATCTTTCTCTTTTCTTTCCTCCCTTCTCTATTTTATTTTTTTTCTTCATTTTTTTCTGGTACAACTAGCTTTCTCTCTCCCTCTGTCTCTTCTGTTCTATTTCTTTCTGTTTCCTATCCCCCCTTTCTCTCTTGACATCTCTGTCTGTCCCTGACTTTATTCATTCATGTACTCATATTTCTCTAGTTTATCATGGAGATATTTCATCAGTCTATCTTCCCCTCTTCTCTCACTCATTTTCTCTTCCCCTCTACTTCTTTCTACTTCCATCGCTCTCTTCTTTTCATGCCCTCTCTCTTTCTCTCGCTCGTGCTCTATCTTCCTCTCATTCTTTCCCCTTTCTCTCCCAATCTTTTTTTCCCTATCCTTCTCTCACCCCCCCCCCTCTTTTTCCCCTTCTCTCTCCATTTCACACTTATTTTGGATATTGTTCAATTTGAACATGGGATTAGCCACATCCCAACAAAGGAGGCGATGAGGGTTCCATTTCATGGGAGAAGGGATTTTACCAGGTACCTCGCAATGACCCTGACAAGCCCACATCATGGAGCTATTCCTGTAGCCAACCCTCCTCTGAACATGGCAGACACAAATGTAAAAGTGGCTGTGTTACGAGACTACAGGGGCCTCTCTCTCTCTCTCTCTCTCTCTCTGGTAGCTCCTTTCATACTGTGTTGTTGTTGTTGTTTTGGTTAAATATCAAACTTCAAGTTGTGACATATATGTAGTCTCTGCCCAAGGTGATAATTTGCGATTGACTGAAACTTGCCACAGACCAAAAAGGGTTCAGAATGGTAGATGCTTTCAAGCAATTTGGGAATCAAACCAAGAGGCATTAGATAGAAAAGGTGACTATGCCATGCCACACACTGTCTCTCCTTGTTTTCTATTAAAAATGAATACCTACATTCAAAGGTTATTTCCTGTCATTACCTATAGAGACCGATAATTGCCAGGAAAATCACAGGTAGTTACATCTCATGCCATTGGTCAAGGTTTCATTCATGGTTAGAGATTTCTAAAATGAGCAATTCTCAGAGCTTGAAAGAATGGCATTGAGATCGATTCCGTGGTACCTCTTCGAACATGGGGAAGCTTTGAATACCAGAATCAATTGTTATTCTGAAGATAAACCTGTTTCTTTTATCTAACTACTCTCATAGCTTTTAACGGTCAAGTCCGCCCCAGGAAAATGTTGATATGAATAAATAGAGAAAAATCAGACAAGCATAATGCTGAAGATTTCATCAAAATCGGATGTAAAATGAAAAAGGGTGGCATTTTAAAATTGTGCTCATTTTTCACAAACCAGTGATAATGCACAAGTCGGTGATATGCAACCCTAACCCTAACTCACTCACTCACTATTTCTTTTGTTTTTTATTGTTTGATTTATACAATTTTTCCTTTTTTACAGATTTGACAATAAGGACCAACTTGACTGAAACATATAGTATTGAACAATGCTAATTCCACATGTTCAGGGAGGAATTAATTGATGTGTCATTTGACAATGAGGAGAAAATTTGAATATTTCATATAATAAAATACAAAAGAAATAGTGAGTGGATGACGTTATCACTCTCCTCATTTGCATACTAACTAGGATGTACATATAACTGTTTTGATAAATTAAGCGAAACTTTAAATGTCATAAATATTTTACATCCGATTGTGATGAAATTTTCAGTGTTATGCTTGTTGAATTTTTCTCTTTTTATTCAAGTTAACTTTTTGTTGGGGTGGACTTGTCCTTTAAACCAAATGAATGCTGAAATGAAAATATTGGTAATCAAGTGATAAGGGTCCTATACCTCTATCTATGTAAGGTATTCAGAGAAAGGCTTGGCATGAAATAATTTTCAGAAATAAGGGATAAAATTGCATTGATAAACTTACAGTTCTTGGAACTGTAAGTTTATCAATGCACCACTCATAGGTGGTGCACTTTTTATGTGTCTACATGTATATGTATTTCACAATCAAAAGAGGTAGGTGTATCCCAAACCCATAGAGATGAATGAAGACAAATTCTTGACATTTTTCATAACAGTAAATACCTTTGAAGTACTTTCCCCATTAGTTATTTGCATCAGATATTTGCGTCACTGTTTAAGAAATAAAATCAAACCATACATCAGAGTCGTACCTGGGATTGAATTACAGCTGTCATTTTAGAACCCAAATGCATTATTTCCCAATCTTCTCTCTCTCTCTCTCTCTTCCATATCAAATACAGTTGGGATCAAGATTTAGAGTTGTTGCAAAAGAAAAAAAAGTTTTCGGCAGAGCCATAAATCTCCTGACCAAGTTCTGGATCAAAAGAGCGGCACAAATCAAGGAACGCCAACTCCCATCCAAAGAGGAAATGGTTACGCTCAAATTGGCACCTCTATACTGCTTATGCAAACCCCCATAATAATTTGATTTCTCACTTGGGCAACCAACCGACCTGATATTCCCTTTGCTTCCACCATACAGCGGATAAAACAATAGGAGTGGAAATCGGTGGCTGTCACGCTAGCAGCGTATCTCCCTGCCTGAGTTGCTGCTGCCTTGTACACAGGATGTTTGGGTGACTGTGCGGGGGCCAAGTTTATCAGACTAAAAAAAAACTGGGCCTGCTGGAGGAACCATCCATCGCTGCTGCTACTACGCCTCTTTCAAAAGTTCAAAGGTCATGGTTCAACCAAGGTGTGTATGACCCAATTGATGAGATTATAATTCCTTCTGTTAAGGTCACATGATCATATTTTTTCGTGAGGTGTGGCTGTTGGAACACTTGAAAATCATGATATTCCAAGTTTTTATCCCTGCCCCTGTGGCTAAGTGAGTGTGACCAATCTGATAATCTGATCCAAGCTGATCATCGGATTTACTCTTAGTTCCAGAGATAGAACTGTATCTTCTACTGAATTTGGTCATTCTCATATATATTGGACAAAGACCATCTGGGGCCTTCATCACAATGCTTAGAGATGGATCATAAAGTTGATTGGTATGATTGATTGCACATCATGTACGATGTCATCGCTTGTGATTGCACATTATGAACGATGTAATCAATTGTGATTGCATATCATGAACAATGTAATCAATTGTGATTGCACATCATGAACGATGTAATCAATTGTGATTGCACATCATGAACGATGTAATCAATTGTGATTGCACATCATGAACGATGTAATCAATTTTGATTGCACATTATGAACGTTAAAATCAGCACTACTATCAAGCACTGAGATTTGTGTTATGGGGGCCCGGGTTATAGTAGCCAAACGGGTAGGCCTATCAACTCAATACATATGTATTCTACCTTTCAAAGGTGCTAACTCACTTAAATAAAAACCTTTCCAATTCCAAACACCAAAGTTGGACAAGGAAAGAAATTATTCTAGGACCAGGGCCCATTCTATACAGACCTCACAATTGTAACTATGATCAGGGGTTACGGAATGATTTTTCAAAGTAGAGGGGGGGATTGTGCTAAAATTGGGGACTCATCATGTGACAAATAATCGCTCAAGCCCACCCCCCACCCCAGTTTTGCAGCCCCCAACCATGGTAACAGTGCTCATCAGCCACTCAAATTAAGATTACCATGGGAATTATTATGATAAACCAAATACTATAATCATAAGTCATAGGTCATAGGGGCACAGACTTGCAATTGCAGGGCCAGCCGCGGTGCAATATCCATGACAAGAACAAATTTGATATTGATTAGATAAGAACTGATAATTTACACCAATCTATTGCTTGTCAAATTCATATCTCAAAAACTAGACAATTTCGTCGTACTAACTTTCAAATTAGCAAACCAATGCTGCTCAAAGGCAAGGGCATGTTGCATGCTTGAAAAGGTAACTGGAAAAATTATTTTTAACCAATTTGAAATCTAGGTTTTGCATTTGAGCTTTTAAATATTCATTTCAAGGTTAGAAGTTATGAACCCAAGGGATTGTTTTTCTACAATCATTATTTTATGTTTAAAGATTGGGTAATTTCAAGTTTGCCGCTGGTGTTTGTGTCAAAAGCACAACACTTGATATTATGTTACAAAAATCTGTATGGCAAGTTCCCCCAAGTCTGCGCACTCCCCCTTGTCTGCGCACACGCGTATCCGCGTGATACTAGTAAATGAAGATACGTAAGGAACACAAACTTTACACATGCAATACATAGACAGATATTCAGTAAAAAAATCCGACTCAAAATGGTGGGAAAAATAATGAATTTTGGGCATTTTATGTGACGACCTCAAATGCAGCCTTTCTCATCAAAACCCTGAATCGTGTGCAAAGTGAATGAATCATAGCACCGGTTTTGTTTAAGGATTGGTGTTGTGCTGGTATAATCATTTGGGCTAACACTAATACCAATAGATTAACACCGATCTTAAAAACACCCAATGCTTTGCAACATGAAAAAAAACACTGCTTGAAATGTATAAAATGTCCCTTTAGTTTACAAAAATGTAGATGCACCTGGATTTGCACCATTGATCAAGATAAGCATGATAGTATGCCAGAAATTTAGGAATTTTCAAATCTATTGGGGGGGGGGGTTATCAATGAATAGAAAGGTTGTGTAGGGTGTCACCACTGATAGAAGTGTGCGTTTTGATGTTCAGTTTATTTTTACATGGTGCTCTAGTAGATGCATTATTAATGAAATCAACATTTGGCTATGTCAGGAGACATTCAGTAAGAAATACTCCAGTATTTTCTTGAAACCTTGCATTATTTCCTGAATTATATGCTATCAGAGTAATATACTAAAGCTTTTTAGTTAGTTATAGAAAAATCTTTTGGGATAGCTATAGTATTGATCCCTGAATATCCAATCTAGAAGAACATCAGTGTCCAGTTGCCGTTAGATCAAACGCACTACGGAGACAGAAAGTAGTGTATTAAAGTTCATGGTTATGACTGGGAAAGAAAAAAAGTGGCAAACCTCCAAGCTATCTGAACATATCTTTGTAAAAGTGGCTTCTCGGACACTTAACCTCTCTCCACCTCCCCCTCCCCTATTCCTCATAGATACCCCACTTTTAGTTTATTCCTCTATGATGGATTATGAAGTGACAATCTTTAGTTTCTTGAACCAGGACAATAAGAGCTTTGCAAATTTATAGATATGTGCCTGTGTTTAACTGACATTTACAGTGATTTATGAGCTTCTGTATGTTTGTTTAGCCCAGTTTGAACTTGTAAACTCTTGGCATAAAATAGGAAGTGGTGATCCTCTGTCCCCCATCCCGCCCTCAGAAATCTAACAGGCAAGGAAGGAGCTGTCTTATGTTAAAACAACGGGGTGTTAAATTAGTGGACAAATGAGTAATCAAAAGATATGGAATTGGTATGCAGATTTTGAATCGGCAACCAGAATTGTGATATCCAGTCTTTCCCTTTTTCTTTCTCCGAGGCATCCTAACAGCGAGGGCAGCATAAATCTGTTCTCATTTGTCTGAATTATATGATAAAATTGATTTTATAGACTTCAGCAATTGATGCCACAGAGCCAATTCTCTCTAATCTTTAGCATTATTACAAAATGAATGGTATCAACAGTATGGAAAGTTTTCTTTTGGGGCAGTTCATACAAGAATCATATTGATTATTAATTACTATTGTTTAATTATTCTTCTGAATGTGTAACCAATTGACTCATCATAAAACCTAAAACTAGCCAGCATAATGACTTCCAATGTATTCAAAATCTTTATAATACCATCCCATATTTCTCATTTTACATTTTAACCTGAATTATAGTGTTTTTGTTAAATTGTAGATAAATGTTTGCACTGTCGCAGCTATATATACTATATATGTAGATATCGCACATGGCCAGATCTTCATGAGGGTTAGTTCATTGATACACTTTCCCCTACCTCCAAACCGAGATAGCGACGATAAAACATAGAGGAGGCTCGGCGGCAATAATCTGTTTAGCAGTGCAAAACGTTGTCAGCGGACCGGAGTTGTTTCTGCTATTTCCTGCAAATTTTGGTGTCAATCTAGGTCCGGCGATCGGGCAGAATGCCTTTCATTCACGCCAGAAGACAGGAGAGGGGATTGAATTTGAATCTGGTATGCTCCCCGCAAGGGAAGCCGTTCGTAATGCTTCTAACAGACCCAAAGGTGAAGATAATGGAGGAAAAAAAGAAAACGTTTTTTAAAGCAAAACCCACTTTTTCTCCATTTTGGCATTGTCTGTCTCAGCAATGATCTTAGAATATATCTTTAATTTTATCATTTGCTCTCTACTCCATTTTGGATATTGCTGAGAAAAGTTGATGGAAGGTATTAATTTAACATCTTTTGTAGTCTTATTTCATCTTCTGCATTTGAATGAAATATGCATTGATCTGTAACCATACACTATCTGTGTAGAATAATGATTAGTAATGTAATTAGATTTACCTCCCTCTTTTAATTCCCCCTTTTCCGTATTAATTTTTTGTAAAGACTTGCAGGGTATAGGTGCAATTGTATCACCATTTAAAGCAGAATGATAATGCAAACATGTGTTTTCATTGATACAATTTCCCACATATTAAAAACATAAAATTTGAATTTTTATACTTGATTGGGTTTTTTTGCTCCACTCCAAATATACCTTTAAAATAATTTTTAAATTGGTGTTTTATAAATTTGATTTTGTCTCATGTTGGAAATCTCTGCCTCACAAAGGAAATAAAAGCTTATAAATTTGCATACAGATTCCAAAGAAGTAGAATAGAATTCCATTTGTCAATGAAACAAACTTGAAATATATTCTTGAAGCCTGTGAAGAAGGCTAGTTCCTGCCCATCTTCGTAAATACCTATGCATGATGATAACTCCATCTGGTATACAAGGAATGTGTGTTGATTTTTCCAGCTCTTGTTTGTCACGATATTTTTTCCAAACTCGAGAGTTTTCTCAACTCTGTCTCTTTTTTCGCCTCCCTATTTTCATGCTTTTTCCATGCTTTTGGTTTGTCTTTCATGATCTCTCACACTTGCGTTCTATATATGTCACACCTCCCCCCCCACCCCAACATTCCCTGCTGCTGTGCATGTTTTTTTGTTTTTTGCAACTCTTCCTACCTTTATTCCTCCCTCATTCCACCCTCTTCTCTCACATTTTCTCTCTCTTCTCTCCCTAGTCCTTCCCATCATTTTCTTTTTTACTCCATCTTACCACTCCCTCCTTTCCTTCTGTCCATCATGTCATCCTTTTCTCATTTCCTTCATTTCCTGTTTTTTTCCCTCCCATCTCTCTCCCTTTCATTTGCTCCTTTCTCTATGTTTCCCTTCCCTCCATCTTACACTCTTTCCTTCTGTCATCAATCCATTCACTCCTCTTTCCTTCCCCCACCATCCACCTCTCTCTCTTCTCTTTAATACCCTTTTTACACAGGATTTTCTTAGCCCCGGACTATCCTTAATCCCGTACTATTTTTTTTTCCTTTTCACATATGCCAAATTGTTATTGCTAACCCCGGATAAGGAATGCTTGCTTTTCACACACGAAACTCGCTAGCCCCGGACTAGTGGTAGCTCATGGTTTAAATACGTTTGTCGATCATTCGTAGTACAAGTACTTCACTCGTACACTTTTTACACACGCTAAAATTTCCTTAACCCCGTACTATAGGTGGGGCTAAATTGCCATTTAGCCCCACCTATAGTACGGGGTTAAGATTAGCCCACTCTCGTTTTACACTAGCAATCTTAACCCCATACTATCGCTCATAGCACCGCAATTGCTGGGATAACCCTGCTTTTTTGCAGGGCCAAATAATCCTGTACTAAAGGTGGGGTTAGCCCACTTTGCAAAAAAGCTGTGTAAAAAGAAAGTGGGCTAAGCTTAACCCCGTACTATAGGTGGGGCTAAATGGCAATCTAGCCCCACCTATAGTATGGGGTTAAGGAAATTTTATCGTGTGTGAAAAGGGTATAGCTATCCTTCCATCCGGGGGGGGGGGGCATTTACATTGACGAGTGGATACCATGCACGACCATAAAAACATGTATAAGGATGTCTTTTTCAAGAAAGGGCACATTACGTAATAACGTAATAAGGGTGTCAAAAACACTAAAATAATGAAAAAAAAGGTATCTATTTTCGATAGGAAAGCTACATTTTGAGGGTCAAATTTGCGAGGGTATATAAAATAAAAAAACTAAAATGTTTTATAAAGAGTGTACTTTTTGCCCCAAGAGTCAACGCTAAGTGTTTAGAGTATGATTTGCACTAGTGGGGCTGTACTAAGCCCAATGATGTAGGTAAAGGTAAAACCGACGACCAACGTCGGTGTAACAATTGAAATATAGCTGTACTTGTTTTGGGGTTCAATTCAGGGAATACTTTGCCAATACTATTGTTTTGTTTCCAATACTTGTTAAGGGTAGGGTTTCATATGCCATTAAGGGGTGCATTTTCAAAATATGGAAAATACGTGTTTAGGGTGCTTTTTGAGCTCTCATGGTCGCGCATGGTATCCACTCGTCAATGGAAGTGACCCCCCCCCCAGTTCCATCTCTTCCACTCCTCTTTTCCCTCCCTTTCTCTACCCAGCACTCCATCTTAAACCACCCTTTCCATTCATTAATTTCCTTCTGTCCATCATTTCAGCCTTCCTTCCCTCCTTCCCTTTATCTCCCTCTACTCCCTCCAAGAGCCGTTCCGGAGACCCCATTTTTTAAGACCAAGATTTAGTTCCTGAGCCCCCTATTTTCGACTTTGGTGTGGCACATAGGTATCACATTATAATTCAAGTATCTCCACCCGCCCCCGCATATGAACATGCCCTCACAATGACATGTGCTTCCACAAAAAAAAATTGTTCTGTCCTTACTACTTGAAGTAAATATTTGATTTGTCATTATGTTACTTTGAAAATTGAAACTGAAAGAGGAAATGTAGGGGTAATTATATGAAAAGTGGAAAAAAGATGATGATTTTCAGTCATCTTTATTTTGAGTTTAATTTATTGTATATATTGTCATCAGTGATATAGCTACAGTGGTCTGCAATGGTCGGCCCAACCAGCATAGAAAATTTCTGACCACCACTCATCATGAAAAACACTATTTCTGACCACCACTAATTTCAAACAACTCCTTGCAAAGAAGAATTGCACTTTGCGTTAATTTCCATCTTTAATCTTGTTTTACTTGCATAATTTACAATAAACATTCTTATAGTTGTTATTTTATTTCAAAGATTTGCTAATGTCAGGTCGTTCATTCGCTTTTGGCTTTGAGATCACTAACTTGGCCTAAAAGTATGTTGTATTGCCGTGAAATTGTGACCACCAATAAAAATGCTCTAGCCCCAACCGTGATTGTCATCATATCATTCATTAATATTGACATAAACATAAATTGATATAATATTATTTATGTAAACATAAATTATGAACCACAAAGAAGGCCAAATTTTTCACCTTTCAAAGTGGCACTGGATTGAACCGGACGTAACAATAGGACAATGATTCTAAATTTGTTTCCGCAGCCTTGTTTGTTTCACACAGTCAAAAGAACGCATTATTGTCTCTCTGAGGCTGTGTTCAAACTACAGTGTTTATTGTGGGTTTTTCAAAGACATTTATTTTTTAACACATCTGTGTTCAAGCCATTTTCTTTTTGATTTTCAAAGTACCAGTATGCTAAACACCAAGAGGTGCATTTTTGAGAGTGTATCAACATGTTTTTGCAGAATCACAGTCAATGAAAATTTGTTTTAACAAATGTTCAGTCTTCAGAGATCCCTGTCACTATTCTATGATGTCATCATGATAGTGACCTCCCAGTCTGGACATGCCTTGCATATGTCCTGAGTTGACCAATTGATACTTTGTGGCCAAACTGCACACATACAGCTTGTAATGGTTATATCTTTCAGAAAAGGGGAACATCAGTTTTGATGAAGCATCCCTTGAATGCTATCCTGCAGCAGGGATAAAAAAAACTTCACATGGGGCCCAGGGCTCTCTCGCCTCCAAAATGCCCACAAAAGCAATGGAAAACTAAAAAAAAAGGAGCTCCTAAAAGCCCCATAGAGTCTACTGTAAGCTAGTGAGATTAAAAGTTGCCCCAGGAAGTTTTCATAATCTATTTTCTCTCTCAGGCAGTAACCGTTTTTTTGTGTTGCCATTTTGGTTTGTGATTCCAGCTTAATAAACTAGCTTGAACACACCCTAGCTGTGGCATAGGTTGCAGACACGTTGGCACTATGAAAAAAGCCACACTTTATGGATGAGCAAGAACCATTTGGGACATTGATGAATCGGATCTCTGCAATTCAGCTTTCCTTTCATAACCATTTAACTGAACAAAGACAGAGAGGGAAATAAAAACCCTTATTAAAGTCATTATTTCTAGCCACAAAATAATGTGCTTGCTCTGCTAAATGTTTTGATATTGTTTGTTACTGCATTCCTCCAAATACAGTTTTGCCAATTAAAACAAATTGGGGTTGGTTTTATAAAGTTTATTCTAGACATAACGCAGGAAAATTATGAAGCAGTGTGGGAAATTTGTCTCCATTTAATTGTTACTGCTACTTGTAAAGTAAAAAGTTGCAAATTTTTCTACTTAGTTTGGCAAATTTCTAGGACTTCTGACATATGTGAGGGTTTTATCGGTAATACCACTTGATCTTCTTAATATGGCAAGTTCCAGATAAAAGGAATTATATCTGTACATGTGTCGGCCAGATGTACATGAAATCATCATTTAATTAGAAACTCTTTGTAATATTGTACTTTGTCTTGGACCTAATTTAAAGGTCAAGTCCACCCCCAAAAAAATGCGGATTTGAATAAATAAATAAAAAAATAAAAATAGCACTGAAAATTTCATCAAAATCGGATTCAAAGTAAGAAAGTTATGACATTTTTAAATTTCACTTATTTTTCACTAAACAGTGATATACACAATTCAGTGACATGCGAATGGGACAGTCAATCATGTCCTTCACTCACTATTTCTTTTGTTTTTTTTTCTTGTTTGAATTATACAATAATCAATTTTTTACACATTTGACATTAAGGACCAACTTGACTAACCATATAGTATTAAGCAATGCTAATTCTACAGGTTCAGGGAGGAATTAATGATATTAATCGTTGTTTCACTTGACAATGAGGAAAACATTTTCATATACTAAAATACAAAAATAAATAGTGAGTGGATGACATCATCAGGCTAGTCATTTGCATATCGACCAGGCTATGCATCTAAATGTTTTGTGAAATCAAGCAAAACATTAAGATGTCATAGCTTTCTTATTTTACAACCGATTTTGATGAAATGTTTAGTGTTATGCTTGTTGGATTTTTCTCTTTTTATTCAAATCAGCTTTTTGTTGGGGTGGACTTGTCCTTTAACCAAGAAATCAAAGACTTGTCTTTAGACAATTTGACAGAATGGTACATGGGGATTAATTTCTTTTTGGTCCTCAGGCAAGGGGGTAGGCTGGGGTGCACTGGGTGCACGTGAACCCTCCCGCTGGGGCAGAGGAGTTCTGACACTGGCAAGTAATACCCCTTTCATAAACCCAATTATGCGGCTAATAGCAGCATAATTTGGTCGTAATATTGGAGGAGGACAAGAGTAATCCACATTATTTTGATGCTGCTATTATCCGCATAATAGCAGCATCGGGACAAGATTTTGAGTTTATGAACGCATTTCCAAATAATGCGGATAATTGCCATGGTGCGGTCACAAGGTCACCCTTTCCCAACACAACCGCATCAGAGGGGGCGTGTCCAGTTGTCATGACGATTATCCGCCTTTTTCAGGACGAGCGCTCGTAAAAATAATGCGGCTTATTTTCGGAGTTTGTGAACGAAATTTTTATTGAATTATCCGCATTACTCTAATTGGAGGATAGGTTTATGAAAAGGGTATTAATCAAAATTCGTACCCCTTCTGCTTTCAACTACTGATTTTCCAAACTTAAGTTTCACCTTCCCCAAGGTGTGCACCCCCCATTCCACTTCAGTTCCACCTCCCCAGGATGTGCACCCCATTCCACTTTAGTTCCACCTCCCCAGGATGTGTACTTCCCCATGCTCAAACCAGCCTGCGCCCTTGCTTTGGTTGTTTGCTTACAAGCATCCATGCTTTCTTAGCAATTACTATGATTTACCAATTAACCATAAACAGGAATATATTGTTATTTGATGATGTCTCACATTTGAACTCTCAGACAAGTTAATCCTGTTTTGGGAGTGCAGACCAGAATGCCCGAAATCTTACGGTGTGAAATGTCAGTTTCCAAATTAAAATGGCAACATGGATCATGATTGAATACGTGATTACAAAACGCAGATAGAATGAGAAACAAAGGGCCTGTTCAATGTCCACTATTCCCGGTCGTAAAAGTAAACGTCTTTCAAATCAGGATTTGGAGGAAAATTTAAACGTTGAAAAGGATGCGTTTGTAAATGCGATCAGCTCAAATTTACATCCTTGAGCATCGCGAATGCGACATTGAACACAATTGCATTTTCAAACGTCTTTAAAGACAATGAACATATAAACAGCTTTTAATTTTGACACTGAACGGTGCACCGTTGATCATGTTTGTGTTCGGTGTTTTGGAATTGAGTTTTCAATCATGATTTATGTTGCTGTTTAACTTTGAAAATCAACATTGAACACACCCTTAGTATAAAAGGGGTTGTATAGTATGACCATGTTGAATACAGAAAGTCACATTCCTCCTCGTCAAGTTTGTCCCATAATATTTGTTCAGTTTTGTTGTATAACATTATTAACGCAAAATGACTGGCTTATTTACAAATCAGTATTTGCATTGTGCATTATGTGGGCAACTGCAGACACATTCATTTTGTTCAAATAAATTGATTCAGTCATTGAAAGTGTGTTTAAAAAAATGTTTACCTGATCACTTTTTGTCTTTTGTGAGATGTCCACTTTCTTTGTAATAAATAAATGGAATAATAGATAATAGATATAAATATCTCAGAAAAAAATTTACATTCTGGGCAGTGGTCATGATAGTTGATATGGAATGGCAATAATTCCCAGCGGTAGCTGATGATAAGCTTGATGTAAAATGTCTATCAATTGATTGTCTATGCATTAATGGGGGCACTCCAGGCTGCCATAATATGATTTGAAGAGATAAAGACAAATCAGACAAACAAAATACTGAAAATTTAATCAAAATCAGAAAAGGAATAACAAATCTTTTGCATTATTCCAGTGAAACAGTTCTAGGCATGTCTTCATGAATATTCAGTGAGCAAAGTCATGATGTCATATCCCCACTTTTTCTTGTGTATTTTATTATGTGAAATTTGGTTTATTCAAATTTTTCAACCAAGAATTAAAAAAAGATTGGATTGTCAACTGATTTAGTGCATTAATATTCATTGCTGCAACTTTATATCATTACAAGGGAGACATATCATTCATTCATGTATGAAAAAATGAAACAATTATGATTTCATCCATAGTAGCTCCATGTAATCACATAAGAAAAATGAAAGTGGGGATGGGACATCATCAGCTCACTTAGTGAATATTCATGATGACGTACATATTACTGTTTTCACAAAATATTGCTCATTTTTAAACTTCAATAACAACTTTGTATTTTTTTTCAGATTTTGATGAAATTTTCAGCATTTTGCTCTGAATTTTACTCTATTTATTCAGATATAAATATTTCCAGCCCAGAGCACCCCTTTAATCATATTTCACAAATCAATTTAACAAACAATGTTCTTTTTGTTTCTCTTGTTTGTAGTGTAGAAGGGGAATGTATGAAACAGATAGATGGTGCCATGCTTGTAATATGAATCATCATCAGCATCATCTTCATCATCATCATCATCATTGACAGCATCACCTCCACCGACACCATCATCAACATCAAGCCCAGGTATGTACCTCCCCCCATTCATTTTGTTTATCATTTTGTTTTTTAATAATTAACATTGCATAGTTGAGGTGATGGAGGTAATTCAATGTTGTACTAGTGCTTAATAGCCTGTTGAAATTTGCACAGGTAAATTTTGCCCAGTATCATAACCATACAGGTTAACGTCATCCTTTCTTCTGCTCAATTTGGGGGCGTCGTGGTCTAGTGGTTACGACTCTCGTCTTTCAACCAGAGGGACATGGTTTTGATTCCCAACCATGGCGTATTTTCCTTCAGCAAGAAATTCACCCACATTGTGCTGCACTCGACCCAGGTGAGGTGAATGGGTACCTGGTAGGATTTATTCCTTGAATAGTTTAGCACCTATATGACGGCTCAGCTACAGCCGGGGAAATAATATGATACCAAGTATCAAGCGCAGTAGAGTATAGGCAATTATAGTAGGTGCGCTATATAAATGGAACACATAATTGTTATCATTTCTGGTGAAATACTACAAAATAATTTTCAAATCCGTAGCCAGGGTTTTGGTAATGGTAATTATTTCTTTCATTTTGCCCTGCTGTCAGAGAATAAAAAATAAACAAGAGCTTTCTAGCAGCTCATTAATTCCCACAATCTAGGTATTGACCCCAATTCATCAATCTGATAAGAAATAAGATGTCAGAGCAGATCACAACCACTGATATACACTAGTGCTAAGATTAGAATTATATATGGATTTCCCTTAAGCCCATGACAGTAAAATGATTAATCTGATGACCATTTATTGATTTTTAGCTTATTTACCTTCTTTTTTTTTGCTTCTCTGCTTGTAGAAATCAATTTCAGTTATCCCTCCCCTCCCATTGTGTTCCATGTTTGATGCACATTTCTCCAGTCATACACCGTGATATGAACTATGAGGGCAATCAATGCGGGCTATTTTATCCGCTAAATGGTCTGTATTGTGCCCAGCATCTATTACCCCCACAATTAAATGGGAAGAGAGATCCCCACCAGTTCTTAACACCCATTAGGGGTCTCAAAAATGACTAATGCATCGTCGTCGTAATGAATGTCATTCTAGTACCGCCTAGGGTAACGCTAACTGTTCGTCCCTTCGCAAAAAAAGTTTGGAGTCTAAGAATAGAGCCAAAGAACAATTAAATACTGCTCTCTCCTCTCTGGATGTCTGGGATGAATAGGGGTACAGGATGCGCACCCGTGTCATGTATTTTTCACCCCGAGGCGAGCCTTCATCAGTCATTGGATTTGGTATATTCATGCCTGGGTTTTTTTTTTCACGAGCGTGCTCTAAAAAAGGCGTAGGATTAGGGAAATCAATGCAACATGAATTTGATTGCATACTTTGGGGGTCCCTGGCGCATGGGCTGGTTGTTGATGAGTACTGGGGGAATACCTGTCTCCTTTTTTTTTCTTTGGGAGTCGCCTTTTGAAGGGAAATAGTGGTATTTTGGGAGATTTGGAGTGGTTTTCCTCTTTTTTATTTATTATAAAGGACTATGAAGATCATTGATTGTGGTTGATGGGTTGTGATCAGATGAATGAGTGCTAATGATGTTGAGGTGTATCAACAATGTCCGAATGATGAATGCCTCTATAGTGGGATCAATCCAAGTAGACAGTGGTCTATTGCCATTTGGTCTAATGTCACAATGGAGTTCCCATTTGGTCTAAACCAGTATATTTTTAGGTATGGTGTGGTTTAGTTCGATCCAATGTTAATTCCAATGAATATAATAAAAAAAGTAAGAAATTCCTAGAATTATTAAAAAGCAAAATCAATATGACAAGAGAGTCAGTATGGATATGACAAATTGATATTGTAGGACATACCGGATGGAATTAATGTTTGAATGATGGAGTCCATTTGCAAAATTTATAGCCGAATCAGATCTATGCAAACCTGTGTCATTGACCTAATTTTACTGTTTGAATAGTTTTCAGAAAGATTTTTTTAATAACTAGAATATTTCAAATATTCATATTTATTGCTATCTTATCAATGAAATTATTATTTGCTTTTATCATTATATGCAGCAGCAGTAGCTGGTATATTTTGTTTATTCTTTGTCGGTGTTTGATCATCCCCCCCTTAATATTACTTCTTGTTGGAGCATGTATAAAGTGGAAGCTGTTCATTCCTTAGGTTTTATAACAGTGCCCGGAAACCAAGTGTGACACAAATATTGAACAGCAAGCATGCAGTCACCAATGTGACTATGTATAGTAAAAATGAAGATTATGTGGGAATGGAATTTTTTCATAGACTTTGTTAAATCAGTAAGCATTGAAAACATGACAGATGAGAATACAGACCCCAAATTCGAAATTCTGTACCATCAATCAAAGAAATCCAGAGAAATGGCTTTTTAAAAAAAGTTTACGAAAGGCGGCGGCAGATGTTACATTCACAGGGCATTTTGCGTAGATTGTGTACATTTCCTGATTGACAGATTCTCGAGGCAAACAAACTAACATGGATTGTAGAAGGCATGCATAATTCTCTCAAGGTCGCTAATATTTAAACAGCGGAACATTGACAAGTATTGATTAGTAAAGTGTCTAGCCGTAGAGCCATTTAAAAAAGTTTGCCAATTGTCTACGCGATTGGTTATTAGCGGCTATTGTTTTCATGAATCAATTGATGGCTAATCATTTTCGTTATCCCTGTTTGGAGGATTCTCAGACTTTGCCATTTTGTTTATTGATTATTCATTTCTGGATGTGTTTATTGACATTTGCTGCAAAATAACTTTTACAAGGATCTAGATTTCCACAAATGAGCAGTCTTATCAAGGACCTGCGTAATTCAATGAAATTAGAGTTATTAAAAATATGTGATAATTCATTCGAATATTCAGAATAACATTATATCTGGGCAGTAATAATTAAATTGTGATCAACGAAACATCAGCAAGAGAGTGATATTTCTGTGTCTTTCTTTGGTTGTGTTTGAGCAAATGTTCTCACCCTATAACTATAATTTTCAATGGCTTGTTAAAGTTTTAACATGGTTGCTTTCGGGTGATATTGTTGTGGCTCAGTGTAGAAAGAAACGTCTTTCAAGTGCAAGTGTGAACTGTTGAAAACAGATTCTGCCAAATCACATTAGTTAATAATAATTGCATGAAAATGAAATGTAACAAAGATTATATTAATTTTGACAATATGCAATAGTGCTGCCTACTTTTCCCCAGCTTTAGCACTGCTACCCTAATCAGGTGTTTATTAAGCACCCAAGGAATTCCTTGATATTGAGAATCCATTGACTACACCAGGGTGGAGAGTGGCAAATGTAGATAAACACCTTGTCAAATGAGGTGAGTGCTGTGGTGGGATTTGAACCCTAGACCTTGTGGTTCAAAGTCCAGAGACCTATCCACAGAACCACTTGGCAATATTTATGAGATGTCAACTTTTGTAGCCTGCTTCATGATCAGGGTTAATACATGCATGCTTTATACACCCCAACTGAAAGTCAAGGCACTTTGTCTCATGGTTTTTAGCGGGTGTCCCAATCAAAAGAAGCTGATCATCTTTTAAACTGACTTTTCCTTTTATGTTTTCTCCATGATGACATCAGAGGATTAGCATAGAAAGGATGCTTCTTGCATTCTGAAAGATGCGGATGTGACAAGTTGCCTTACTGTGCTTTTCATGTTCACTTAAAAGCGATATTGGCATTTCAGAGACATGGCCTGAACGCACTCAAAGCCGCCTTGTACGTCAATCAAGGACAGTGCATGCCAGTCTTCTGAGAACCCTTTTCCTCATGACGCGATCTTTGATGACACATAAAAAACAGGAGATAAAATAGAAACCTCCAGCTAGAAGTTATCCTTTAACTCTGGCCCGACATCAAACATGGCTTCGGTCTACATCAAAACTGCCTGATTGATTTCAAAGTTTGTCCACCATATTTGAACTGTGCCCATAATGGCATATTCGGTTCGTTTGGTTTGAAGACATCTTCATTTTTTTGTCAAATTGTATTTTTTGTCCTGTCATCCATGCAAATATTTTTCAACTCCATTCTGTTGTTGGCTGTCCTTGGTTGGGTACTTTTTAGGGGTCCTGAAGAAACTCTTATAAATTCACAGGGTGTGTATTCACACCCGCCGAGTCGCAAAAAATAAGCATACATTACCTGTATTGCTTAGGTCTAAAAATATTTAGCACACTCAAACCTTCCTGTATAGAAATAGTTCTTGAAATTTATTTGTAAGTGATGAGATGGTCACATTTTTGTAGAGAAGAGCAATCACTCTCTTTGAGGCCATTCTCATTACGCTTTCCAAAACTAGTCACTGAAAACCGATTCAGGAAACCAGTTTGGAAGTTCGCTTTGCTAGCGCTCCCACTTGATCACACAAAAGTGGTTTTCAAAATCACTTTACGCAAGGCGCACTTGTTGCTATGAAAATGCTCTCAGTGGGGTGACGCGTTTTGCATGAAATTTGAAACATTCTACACCTGTTGTGTGGAGTAGCGTGCTCAAAATGTGCAAAGATCGCTTCCCGAAGAACGGTTGTGTCCTCACTTACGCTAAAACCAGTTTAACAAGGCAAAGCGATCTTGAAAACAATATCGCGAGGTGGTTTTCCAAACTGGTTTGGAAGATCGCTTCCAAGACCGCTTCAATCGTGCTCACTGCTTACTAGTGTTTCCACCTGGACAAAAAAGAATGAATATGACAATTTTGAGAAAAGAGTATTAACCAGACTAGAATTTTCAAAATAATGGTCAAAGCATATAAGAATTGATAAGATTTGCTACAAATACAAATATTATTGAGAAAGAAAAAAGACATTACGACCATTTCAAAATCTTATCTCCTTTTAAAAAACATTTAGTGATGAACTCGATTTAGTATAAAATATGGTAAGATGTTGAATTATAGATCATTTGAAAAAAAAACAACAACTACAGTAGTTGCTAGTGAGGTGCTTAATATAAGGTTTTATTTTTGCTTTGGCTAAAACTAAAGTAATTTTCTTTTGTTGGGGGTCTAAAAGCACCCAAGGTTTTATTTTAAAGATATTTACAGGTAAAATGCATTGCCAAAAAAGATCCAAGAATTTCTTGTGAACCTAGCTTTGATGTCAGTTATATATCTTTGCTTTCAACATACTCGGTGACTGTTTAATCTTATTCTCTTGATCATAAAACAGTTGTGATATTTTTTTATCTTTAGTTTTACCAATCTTGTGCACTTAATTCTGATGTTAATTAGGCGACTTAAAACACTTGGATATAATTACAATGAGAAATGTTGATATCATTATTTTTGTCATATGGCTATTACTTTTATTAATGTTGATGACATTGTTATGAACAAAGATTTAAAGTATAATAATAGGCCCATATTTTCCTTATAGAAGTGCAACAGTTGGTGAGATGTTGGAGTTTGGCAAGTAAACTCCATTTCAAATTCATAAAGATTAAATGATTTTTAAGCTTCAACCAACCTTAATGATTATTTGGGGCAAGCTCTGAATATATTGAATTAAGTTTGGTTGAAGCTTAAAAAATACTTGATTTATCATCCCCAACTGATGAAAGTTTCTGTATCATTCGTTTAGATACTTATTATGACTTGCTTTACATGTATATTCAAATCAAATTCTGACTTATATTTCCAACCACTACTTACTTTGAATTGAACCGCAATATCTATTTTGTTAGTTATAGTCCTTTTCACCTTCAAAGAAATAACATTCTATTTTCTGTATGGTTGAATTGTTTAGGAAGTCGGTTTTAGCTTCATAAATAGCCAAGATAATTTCATGGAATTAGGTTCTTATCCGTCAACATTTGTAGTCGGTAATTTGAATAGAGGAACACGCATAGGCTTCGGGCTGATGTACTTGTACTGCTTCGCTAAACCATCAATGACCTTTTATCCTTCCAAATTACTCTCATTTCAATGAATCAATAAATATTGCCAAAGAAACAAACAAACAAGTTATAAATAGACAATTTCAGGATCTGGTTATTTTTTTAGAGCAAGAAGGGAACTAATGCTTCATGAAATAACATGAGTTAGCAACCTTTTAGCTCGATTACAAAGGGGTTGAGATTATTCGTTGGATAATTAATGTCAAATGCCTGGAATTTATCATTTATCTTTTTATTGTAGTCCTTTTCACTCTCTGGGATTGGATATTTCTCTTCCTTGGTGGCCTATCTACATTTCTAAATCTGGTGTTAACACTATACCACTGGTGTTAAAACTACACCATCAGTGTTTATGGAGAACCACATCTAGGTGTTTACACCAGTTTTTATTGAATCACTTGAGGCATCATTTCATCAAACAAGGTATAAGCTATGGTGTTGAAACTACACCATCGATGTTTATGCTTTGTACACCAACTGGTGTTAAATTGAATCATTGGTGGCCTCCCTTAAGCACACAAGCCATGGTGTTAAAACTATACCACCTGTGTTTGTGCTAAAGCTGATTTTTACACCAGCTTTGGTGTTAACCTATAATACTGGTGCCAATAAAGGACCACATCAAGCAGATTTCAATATTCGCACAAAACACATGTGACCCCAATGAAAGCGTTCCTGTTGCAACATGACTGCATTACATCATGGACCTATTGAAGTGGTTCTGAAAACCAGTTCAACTAGATGGCGATGAGGATGCTAGCAAAGTGATCTTTTAAAACTGGTTGAACTGTTTTTTAGGGAAACAAGTTCAAGAAAGTGTACTAAGAACAGGGTCACAGAGTAGGGTTTTCAGTTCACCTGGTGAATTGCACCTGCCAATCTCGGGCAAACCTCCATAGTCTGACAATACAACAGAAGGTAGTCTGTACCCAGAGCGGAAGAGAACTAGGATCACTACTTTGCTTTTCACACTGCATTTCCTTAATCCAATACTATCTTTATCCCCCTATCATTAACCCCATACTATCTTGTTTTGTTTCATACTGTCTTTCTTAACCCCATACTATTTGCTTTAATAGCCAGGTTAACGCCAGATTATCGCAAAGCTCATGATTATTGATGATTTTGCCATACAGAGCGTGATTAATGTGCAATTTCGACTTCTGTGATTGTCTAATGCTCAGCCCCACTTTTCCTTAGCCCGGTTTCATTTCACACTCTATCTCTTAGCACCACAATTGTGGCGCTAGCACCGCAATAAGCTAACCCTGCTTTTTTGCAGGGCCAGATAGTACGATACTATTTTTGTGCTAGCCCACTTTGTTAACACCTAATGTGAAAACAAAGTGGTCTTAGCTTAACCCCTGGGAATTGGTTGGGCCAAGGCCCCCCCCCCCCCTCACCTTAACCCCACCAATTTCCCGAGGTTAAGGAAAATATGTGCAGTGTGAAAAGCATATATGAGATTATGACGTCACATTACTAAGTCTACAGAATCATTTGTGGACTTCATCACATAGGCTTTGGTGTTAAAACATTACCACTGGTGTTTATGGACGAACACATTTTTGCACCGATGTTAGTTCACCATGGATCTCCATGGTTAAACCAAATAAATTTGCATACAACACTAAAATTATGCCAACATCCAAATGAATACCGGAAATTCCATCCATTGTAGCATGTTTCCTTGTTGTTTCTCCAACATAAATCTTGTATTCCAGAAAAGTAAGTTCTATTTCATAATTTGTCCTTTAAAGCATCAATTATACTATCCTTTCTACAGGTGTCCTGTACTTTGCCAGCTAGGGTGTTCATAACTTCACGTACCTCTAATGTATATGAGAATACACACATACTTTTTTTTTCTTCATTTTTTATGTACACACATTCTTTGCAGCTACCATCCTATTTGCTCGAGATTGATTGACCAAAATTATTTGCTCGAAGCTCCATTCATCAATCGCTGGAACATTTAATATGAACATGCCCCATATTTGCCCAGAAGTTTTGGTATTTTCTTTTTATCTGTCTATCTCATTTTGGACAAATACATCTCCAGAGCACCTGTGCTAATGTATGCGTTTGAAAGCCTTCAAATTTCTTTTGATTGCAGTCATGAATTTAATTATTTGATTAATGCTTTTTTGTATTCTGTATGTTATATGAAACAAGTTAACATAATTGCATCCTTACCAGACATGTTCTGTAAGATAGTCCTAGAGGAACTTGACTTTCAGGGAAGGATTTTTTTCTGGATAAAAGTATTCAAGTTCATTCTTTCTTTTAGATGAGAATGTGTAGGCTAACATGTGTTGTGAATTGAAGAGTAAGGAGAGTCAGTGGTATGAGGTGAATTCCTCCTGAAATCTGGTGAACGCCTGTGCCTGTTGCCATGACAATGATAAATTCAGCTTGTACGCAAATTGAGTTTGCATAATTTCAGTGCTTTTTTTTAAAGTGCTTGCATGAAGGTCAAGCCCTCACCCCTAAAAAATAGATTTAAAAACAATTAGTAAATGAAAAAGAGAGAGAATATTGATTGCAGTAGGAGTATTCATGTTTTGTCTACCCAAACAATCTGTAAAGTGGAAACATGAGGCTAGATTTCAGCTGGATGTGTTCAGTTGCAATCATAACAGTGTAATATCACTTATAGAACAAAGTCTGAGGTTTGTGGGGGGGGCATATCATCTACCTAGCAAAACCTGGGGGGAGCTTACTTCGATCATGGACCTACTTTTTGTCTCGATGGTAGATGGACTTGGGGGACCAGCATGTTATGCTGCAGTTGGAGGTCACATGGTAAGGTCAAAGGTCATTTTCAGGTCAACGTTAAAGTTTACATGCAGGACTCTCTTATGACACCTAACTCCGCAACCGTAGGCCGCTTTTCAACCAAACTAGGATGGTAGATGGACTTGGGGGACCTGCATGTTCTGCTGCAGTCGGAGGTCACATGGTAAGGTCGAAGGTCATTTTCAGGTCAACATTAAAATTACGTGCAAGGCTCTTAAGGCAAGTGTTATTCCATCCCAGTCATATTACAATGAAGTTTCAATACAATTCTGTTGCATGCCCTCGCGAATCACAATATTTCTGGTTATTTTCATACGTGGGCGAGACACAAAATCGCTTTTGCCTTGTTTTCAAATTACACGCTTTTGAATTTTGTTTTCAAACATGCTGCAGTCATTTCCATCAAATAACTTGTGTTCATTTCAGAAATAAGTTTCATTCTTTTTCATTTGCCATATTTCCTTCCCTCATGACTTTTTTAACAGTATGTGCGGCTGTGCCACATTTTACACAGGATTTTCCACTGAATTAGGCACTGTTTTTGTTTTGTTTTCACCACAGTTTTGTTTTCCAGTACTTCCTATTGTTTTGTCTTTAATGAATGGGAGGAAGATGCAAAGATGCTAGCTGGATTCCTAGTCAAAGATTCTGCTCTTGACTATCAAGAAGGTTTGTAAATAAATTTTGTTAAACATTGATGAAATACAGGGACTAAGGTCATGGTAATCATATTATGCCATGATCTCCCCCAAGGAGTTTTCACTTTAGAAACAGAATTATGAACACTATTAAGAATAATTATCCCATCTAAAGATTTAATTTAATGATAAAGAACAAAATAAGATTGGACCACACATTTTTGCAATTCACTTTCTTATTTTTAATTGGATTTAGTTCAAACCCTCATAGATGGCCTTTATTTTGTCCCCTATTTCTGTGGCAACAAGTGAACTTGAGGGGTGGACTCGTCCTTTAAGGCATGGAGTGTGACAGAAAGGATATCCGCCAGCAAAATGAATTATAATCAGCAAGTAAAAAAAATAAGTGGCGACAATGGACCGGTTCATGCATGACTGCTGCCTCTTGTCATCGAATTGGATTTGGGAGTAATCACTCACCTACATGCATAGGAGTAAAACACAATAGGCACCCAGCGCTCTCTTTCAACCACACTTCCGATTCTTTCCACCAAGTTGGCAACCGTTGTGAAAAGAAATATTAAAAAAAGGAAAAAAGGCAAAAAATTCTCCCCCCCTGCACTTGCTTGTTTTGTTACCATTGAATTATGAAAGAGGAAGAAATGGGTAATAAAGGGAGGTTTTTGGTTAAAAAAAAATTGAAAAGCAGGCGATGTGAGGCTGCAAGCATGCAGAAGAGGGAATTATAGTTATTCTTTCATAGGGTTTCATTTTTTATGCTCTCTTTCTATCTCACTCTTTTCCTCTTTCTCTGTTTCTTTTCAGAGGCTTTCATTGGGATCATTCATACATGCACGATTTATGCCCGTTGGCAGATCAAAGTCCCGGAGGCTTGTTGTTCACGCTATGTTATTTCTCAATCGCTCCATCTTGCACAAGAGGTTAAAAATACATGTTCATGATAAAGGTGAATGCAGGCATAACACAAATTCTGACAAAAGCCAAGTCAGGAAAAAGGAAAGTATGAATAGAGGGCAAAAGGAGAAAGATAAAAAAAAAAGGAGGACCATATTTTTGTTTTTATTGGTGTGCATGTTCAGATGCAAAGATAGGCTACATGTATATTGAAGGAATATTATTTTTATTGCAGAGCTCTTTATATATTGATGTTTTCATTTGTTTTATCTGGCTTTTTTGTAAACAGGAAATCGTATTATTCCCAGATCTAAGATTTCGAAGCGGCATGATTGCTTAATAGTTCATCAAGCAGTGTGGTAAGTGCCAGTATTAAAAGCATTTATTGCCACTTCCATTTTTACGGTTCATGATGAATGAATTTTTTTCATTGAAAGGTATGTAACATGACTATAATGTATTGTTAAAGGCTCTTAAAAGTTTGGATTAAACACTGCTGGTGTGTTTTTTAATTGATAATGCAGATATACAGATAAGAAGCTATCTTGTTATGCTACAAATATCTTTCTGAAACAATAGAAAAATGAATCAGTTTACTTTTAAAGCACTTTCCTCAAACTTTTACTGGGGGCCATTTCATAATGCTATTCATAATTTAAGAGCGACTTTAAGAATGACTGGTGATCCTTTCTTGTGATATTCATATTCACTATTAAATGTTCATGGGGGATTATTTAGCATGTAAGAAAGGATCACCAGTCATTCTTAATTAAACTTACGAACACTTTATGGAGCACCCATCTGGTGTGTTTCTCTCATCTCTGACTTTACCATTTTACTATGACCAACTTTACATCAGGTTACACTTTACATTAGGTTACACTTTACATAAGGATACACTTTACATCAGATTACATTTTGAATCAGGTTACAGTTCACATCAGGTTACACATTACATCAGGTTACACTTTACACTTTACATCAGGTTACACCTCACATCAGTTACACTTTACATCAGACATAATTTACATCAATTACATTTTACATAACGTTACACATTAAGTCATTTTCACTTTACATCAGGTTACACTTTATACCAGTTAAACTTTTCATCAGGTTACACTTTACATCAGGTGACACTGTACATCAGTCACACTTACTTGAGGTTAAACTTGTGACAATTTACATTTGTTACACTTTACACCAGGTTACGCTTCCTTCTCTGAGACTGTGTCCATTATCTCTAGATAATGATAGGGCTATGCTCTGTCTCTTTGAAAATTCATTGTGATTTGTGTAAGATACACTCAGCTATTAAGAGTCAACTTCAGCAAAGCTGCACCTAGGAAGATAATGGAGTAGACTCAGAAAATTTTAATACAAAGCATATATTACCCTTTTTAGACAGGCTAAAATTTCCTTAACCCCGTACTATTGGTGGGGCTAAATGGCAATTTAGCCCCACCTGTAGTACGGGGTTAAGCTTAGCCCACTTTCGTTTTACACAGCGTTTTTGCAAAGTGGGCTAACCCCACCTATAGTACGGGATTATTTGGCCCTGCAAAAAAGCAGGGTTATCCCACCAATTGCGGTGCTAAGAGCAATAGTACGGGGTTAAGATCGCATGTGTAAAACGAAAGTGGGCTAAGCTTAACCCCGTACAATAGGTGGGGCTAAATGGCAATTTGGCCCCACCTATAGTACAGGGTTAAGGAAATTGTAGCGTGTGTAAAAAGTGTACGAGTGAAGCACTTGTACTACGAATGATCGACAAAAACCACTAGTCCGGGGTTAGCGAGTTTCGTGTGTAAAAAGCAAGCATTCCTTATCCGGGGGTTAGCAATAACAATTTGGCATGTGTGAAAAGGAAAAAAAATAGTACGGGGTTAAGGATAGTACGGGGTTAGCGATAGTCCGGGGTTAAGAAAATCCTGTGTAAAAAGGGCATTTGAAGAGTTCAAGCATTATATTCAGGATCACCATGTAGAGAGTAAAGTGAGTCTTCAAACTTTAAAGTTCTACAACTTTCTCTCTTTTTCCTTTCCTGTTTTGATGGGACTAGGTATTCATCAATTGCTTCTCTCTTTTGATACATACCTGTATGCTAACAAGAGGGTATGTACCATACTCTTTAATGAAAGGATGTGTGTGTCGGTTAGTATATGTGTGACAGAAAAGATGGTCAAAATCAAATACTTCATTGATTGAATCTACCAGAATTTGTTTGATATTGAATAATAATAATAATTATACTTGCTTATATAGTGCTTCATACTTACTTTGTCAGAAGTCTCTAAGCGCTCTACAGTATATGCAGCATAATTACCCTGGCTTTAGCAGTGCAGCTGTTACGCGCGCTGCGTTTCAAGGAATAAATTCCTGCCAGGTACCCAATTACCTCACCTGGGTTGAGTGCAGCACATTGTGGATCAATTTCTTGCTGAAGGAAATTACGCCATGGTTGGGATTCGAACCCACGACCCTCTGTTTCAGAGTCCGGAGACTAATCCACTGGGCCACAACGCTCCACATTTTTATCGGTCGAACTCGTAGTCCCCAATGTGTACTTTGATCAATCTTTTTAAGAGTGCACCAAACTACCATTGTGGCAAGCACTGGAGCTGAGTTTTGAACCTGGGACCTTCCTGTTGCACAGTGGAATGTGGTACCACTGAGCCATTTACCATGACCATTTCTGCATTTTGAACTTCAATATGAACACACCTCAGCAGCAGGATTCTATTTGATATGATAGGGTGATTGTTCTTTGTGGCTTTACAAGTAACGACATTATGCTTGCTTGATTTTATTATTTCCATGATCTGTTAGCCATGCATGAAAATGCATTGATTTTCTTTCTCTCCCTCTCTGCCTCTCCCTTCTTCACTTTTATTATTCTTTCTCATAAACAACTTCTCTTTGCCCTTTTTTCCCCCTTTTCTTTCTGCCCTGTTATGTTCTTTTTATTTTCTTTCCTCGTTTATTGCACCACAAATTGAATATGATAGGAAGGGATTAAAAAGTTCATTGTGGACAAATTGGTGCTTTGTATGGAAGGTTATAGCAGACATGTTCCCCCTGATAGTCAAATGGTCTGCACCATAATGGTGTTCACACCTGCCCAATCAATAAAAATCAGTAAAACAAAAACAAAAAATACCCCTTAAGCCGAAATTACGAGAACTTGCTCAAGGCTCATAATATCAGCTATTCATATCTATGCGATCCAGATAAAGTACTTTATATATAATTCATGAGCTAGTTATTTAATATTCACTTTGTTACTATAGAAAGGAATCCTATACTTTTGCCTCTCTTCCCAGATGGCAAAAATTGCCTTTTTTTATTTACTCTGCAAACATTGCTGCAAATGTTTTTGAAAAGTACCTACAGCCAACTAGTCGAACAATCGCTCTAAGTCGAATTAGTTTTGTAGACCAGATTATGCGAGACAAGTGTTATTAACCTTCTCTAAGACAAATATCTCCCGAGTTAAACATTTTTCTACGGTCCCAAAAGATTCAACCTATATTAATTTGTGGGTATTTTCTTTTGAGGATATTGCAAATGCTTTGACGCTGGCAAAATACCTTATTACCGAATCATAATTTCTGGTTGGTGGTAGAATCCCTGGGGAGTATTTCATGAAAGGACTTGTGGGACATTTTATCCAACAAGTTCTTGTTTTATCGGACAGTTACCATCGTAACAGTGCTTTTATAAGCCAACCAGAATCAAGGAAAGTTGTCAGATCTGACACCTTGTCAGATAAAAATGTTGATAAATCACTCCCCTGATCATGCTGATCAGGGGGTACATTTAGACATCGTTCTCACTACTGTCCTAAAACTGGTTTACTGGAAACTAGTTTAGTGGAAACTAGTTTAACGTGTAATCAGAATGGTCGAAGCGATCTTCCAAACCAGTTAAAAAAACAAGAATGCTTATGCCTCGTTAAACTGGTTTTAGAATAAGTGAGGACATGTGTCACCTCACTGAGAGCGTTCCCACAGCAACAAGATCGCTGTACGTGAAGTGATTTTGAAAACCACTTTCGGGTGATCAAACGGGAACGCTAGCAATGCGATCTTCCAAACTGGTTTCCTGAACCGGTTTCCAGGAAACTAGTTTAAGGAAGCGTAATGAGAACGGGGTATTACTACTGTACCAGCCAGGCCTTCTCTTTTTCTTGATCTGGGAGGTTTGAAAGCCCCCATAGTCCAATTCTCTCCACCAAAGTTCACTGCCGTTCATTCTCCTGTTCCTCATTCACCCCTCGTCTTTTAATATCATAATTGGACAATCACTTCAATCCTCTCTTTTAAACTGATGAAGACAATAGACACATTTTACCTTGGAATAATACCATATCTGTTTTCTTTCAAAATAAACAGATAACATTGTTGAGCCAGTAAGGTTTGATGGAATTTTGCATTTGTTTGGGGTTAATGATGCTTATTCTGAAAATTGGGCATTTTATTTGATTTGTTATTCAGAGCCATGGTGATTGGTGTATTTCCATAAATTGTATTGGTGATGCTGATATATGTCATGTACTTAAAGCGGACTTTACATGTAGGCCTATCACTTTTTTTTGCAGAATTTTGCGTCCCCTACAGTTTACCTGTAAAGCTGGAACTGAGTTTAATTCAGTTAATCAGGCAGTCATTAATTTTCAAATTTTGAATTTGCACTATTCATGTGAAATGAAGGTGCATGTCAGGTTCAGTCTGATACCTAGGCCTTACAAGGTAGTATCTTCAATTGTGTGTGTGTCTATTTTGAGTTTTGTCAGACGTGTATCAATCAGATATGATTATTTACATCTGGGACCGACCTTTAACGTCACCATCCGAAAGACGTGATCAGGGCTCGAACCTCGAACCTCTGCATCAATTTGTAACTTCCCCACAGCTTGGATTACAGGCGCACGCCACAACGCCCAGTTTTTAAAAATGTCTAAAGTAAAAAATAAAAAAAATATATTCCCCATGAACCGAAATCGGAACCAGTTCTCAAACATGGAATAGGAGAAATATTAAATTCAGGACACATATTACTGTTAAAATGTTATTTTCTGGTGTATGAATGACTGAATATTTAAAATAAGTATTCAAAATGCTTATTTTTTTTAGAAGATTGCTGGTGACAGAGGGCAGTAAACCTGATCATGGTCAAATTTAGATTTTCTCAAAGAATCAATCAGTGAACAATAATTTAACGATTTTTCCACTTTGGATAGCTTTGAAAGTTAGGATAAAAGTCCTTGAACATAATTCAAAGTTCACATGATTATATACTTCACCAAAACTGTAAGACAGGCTATTAAGCGCTGTGGTGTTTTGGGTTTTTAGTCACGCCATCTTCACCAGACCAGATGGACCCAGTGCGTGTTGTAGATAATAAGAAAAGAAGATTCAGAGAGGCCCCCAAACGGGGGACCAGAAAAACCAAGGGTTATTCTCCCCTAGAAGAATTTTGACCTTTTCATCAAAAGCTTTAACTTCACTTAGCCCTAATTTCCTCATCCTTTCAACACCACTCTGTAATCCCATTTAGACATTTGAGAATTCGCCCGATTCCTTTCTTATCATCAGCAGATAGACTGAATGCCTTCTCTTTCTAGACCAGTTCACACTAAAGATAATCCTCTTTAAAAACACTTGAAGAAGTACCCATCCTTATACACGACATGCATTTGCAAAACAAAAGTAACACATACTAGAGGATCGAGAATTTACTTGTGTAGCCCGACAAAGCTCTGGAAGTCAGGAAAGAACCATTCAAACACATCAATTTAATTAATTGATAAAAATTGTATCGGGAGTTCTTATATAGGAAGGTAGAATATATACTATGTTGAATATAGTTTTTTTTATCTTTAAAATGTACCATATTATTATTACTATTTACTAGTTATGTGATTATTTATTGATTATTTTTAGCATAGTAGTACATTTTGCTGTTTACTTTTTGTATGAAATGACAACAAGGAGAATATTCTAAAAAGCAGTAATTTGTATTGAGCCTGATAAATGTGACAAATTACATTAGTTGATGACCTAATGATATACCCATGATAACCTTTAATATATACCCATGATTTTTTTATTAGTAACTCTTTTTTCTTTTTTTGGAGGGGGGCTTTAATTCCCTTCCCCTCTGCCTTTCATTCATATTCTGGAGCATTTATACCAGTGGCAGCTCCAGTCGAGGGGGGGGGGTGCAAGGAGCACATGCCCCTCTATAATTTGAGAATTGCTCATTGAATATTGCTGAATTCAAGAAAATTGTCAGAACCAGAAATATATCTGTCAAAAATAAATTCATTTATATATCTATAGTGAAGAATTCATGTTAGGCAAAATGGTTGTATCATGTGATTTTTTTTTCATTTTTTAGAATTTAAAGTTTCATCATGATTTAAATCTGAACATGTACAAAAATGCCACAAGATGAATAGATTTTTATTTGATTTATAGGATACTGACAAAACTTCTGATCCTTTCCTCATTTGGGGTTACAAACTTTTTACATCCTAAGATACTTTATCATAACATTGTTCCTGCCATCTAAAATCAATCCCCTCTGCTATAGATATTCTGTATTGTACTTGTTCACGCCAACAGAAATCAATTTGCTTCCATGTAGATGCACCGGTTTTGTAGGTTTCTTGTCCGTGTGAATGAAGGGGGTATGTTCCTATTGTTATAAACTGACAAACAAGTTTCCTCCACACTGTCATAATGTCTGACTTGGCTTTCTTCACTTGCACACCCATATCCACTGACAAAAGACCTTAGATTGGTTTTCAATGGTAATCATCGGATTGCCTCAAAGAAGTGTTATTGGGGGTAATTACGGTATTGTGCAAGAAATCAGGGCAATTTTCTTCGCCATGTGGAGCATCCCAAAACTGTTCTCCTCATTCCCTTTCCTTTGGTTTAATCCTCGACATGATTTGTCTTGACACCAAAATATATCCAAGGAGATTTTTGGATGATAGTTGGATTTATCCCATCCTTTGAGTGGAGAAATGAACAAAGTGCTTGCAATTATCCATTGATGCAGGCAATACGTTCATTAGTGGGAGTCACACTCTATTTTAGAAGAGTGCAATTTGGATAGAAGTGGATTCACTTTGTTACTGTGATGTTTATTTTCTGTAGGTTTAATTTTTCAAGGATAAAAAGTTAGGGCTGGGGTTTCAAATGGGTACCCATGAATTGAAAGGTTAGAGATGAGTATAGGCGATGCTGCACCATCCCGAGTTTGCTCAATCTCGAGATTTTAGCCCGATCGGCCCTCTTCGTGATTAATCTCGAGATTCAAGAAACCCCGTCTCCACCATCGCAAGAAGAGCGATTCCTGCTCGAGCAGGGCATCGATGCTTTATGGTCTGATGCCGTGAATAAATAATCCTGAGTGCGTCTGCACCTGCGAATTAGCGCGATAATTCGTAAATTATCGCGCTATTTTGCAAATAATCCCAAGTTGACTTGGGATTGCAATCTCGATATTAATCCTAAGAACTAGCGCGATAATTGCGTCTCCATTACAATTAATCTCGAGATTAGTTCAGATCGGGATAATTTGCTGTATCAGATGGCCCTAATGTATCATGATATAGCTAGTGCTATATTGTTTTTTATTAAAAATTGTATAAATGTTTCCCCTATTTTGTGAGGAGATTAACACCTGTTTATATTTTTTCAGAAGACTTTGTCGATTCATAACATAATGTACGTTACATGGAAATATTTCATTAGTGCTAGAAGTTTAAAACCTGATCATTTGGATGTCAGCTTTGGAAACATCAGCAAAATTCCTAGTTTTTTGATCAATTGATTAATAGGGGGAGCGGCAGGGTCATACATGTAGTTGAAAATGGGGGTTTAAAGGCATGCTTCTGGTTGTAAATGATATGATTTAACAGATAAAGAAAAATCAGACAAACAAAACACTGAAAAATTGATCAAAATTGGACAAGGAATAACAAAATTATGCCATTTTAAAGATTTGTATTATTACAGTGAAACAGTTCTAGGCATGTCCTCATGAATATTCAATGAGCAGATTGATTATATCATCCCCACTTGTTCTTTTGTATTTTATTATGTGAAAGAATTGAAAAAATAGGATCGACAACTGATTTAGTGCACTAGATATTCATTGATGCAACTTATTTCATTATAAAGGAGACAGATTATTCACACATGATTTAATGAAACAATTGTGATTACATATAATAACATAAGAAAAAGGAAAGTGGGGATGTGACATCATCAGCCTACCCAATGAATATTCATGATGACGGGCATATTACTATTTTCACAAAATATTGCTGAAATTAAGAATTTAATGACTGTGTTATTTGTTATTAGTTTTTGATGAAATTGTCTCTGTTTTGCTCTGAATTTCACTCTATTTATTCAGATATATTTTCAGCTTGGAGCATCCCTTTAATTCTTGCAAGGTTACACCAAAATGCTGTAAACAGGATTAACTTCAAGCTCAGGAGTAGAAACTAGATAGCTCCCAGTCTTTACATAATGATCTCATGATCAAGTCTGACTACATGAATAATTAATGGTGTGAGATCAGCCCTCTATTGTTTGGCAGAAGAAAGGGTGCTATTATTTGTCAGATGAGGGGCTGGCAAACCAACAAACAAGAAATACTTCCAATCAGTCATCCCTGTATTGATTCTAAAATTGATCCCTCTTGCCCAGGAGGAAATACCTGTAGTCTACCTCCTCCAGACTTATGCGTCTGCGCCTCGGAATATTTTACAAGATTGATTGAACACACCCTTGGCCGCAAAGGGATTCGAACATGTCGTCGGCGGTCATCTAAACCGTCGTATCAGTCAATTTCGGTAAAAAAAGATGGATTTTGAGATTTTTGCAGAAAATTTAAGTACAAGTCCTACTCTATTCATAACTAAATTTCTAGGCAGCAATTTATTATATTTTCTGAGATAGAGGATTTTCACGGCGATGCCAAACATTTTTTTAATAAAATGCGAAAATCCAATTGGAAACGTTTACCTTAACAGAGCGAAACGACGTTTTGACTGACCGCGATTTCAATGCGCGCGGTCAGCCAAACTGTCAAATTGGCCACTTGCACTGCATTGACTTTGCACGTGAAAAGCGATACGACGTTTTGACTGACCGCGCGCATTGAAATCGCGGTCAGGGTTGTTGAATTCCCTATGGCGTTTTTGTACGTGGGAAATCTAAGCCGCTCAAACCGAAATTACAAGCATGTAGCTCTTTTGCGATATTTTCTCTGATCCTTGCTTTTGTGTAAAAATAAGGATACCATTGTCAAGTAATTGTCTTGATCTTTCCAACCATGTATTTTTCGAGCAATTAATATGTTTTACAGCTGGGGAACTAGATGTGAAATGTATAGTAGACTTTGAAGTCGATTTTCTCTGAAATGGGTTTGCACCGTCGTATGTGTATGTGTGATACGACATGTTCGGTAGACCACCGACGATGTGACCATCATGTTCCAAGGTAAGAATTGGAACCACTACACGAAAGTGTTTGTAGTTTGATTTTTCCAAAATTCACCAGATATACTGGTTGAATATAGAATGATGTCTGGTATGGGTATTTCAAACAATTTAGACAATCTTGTGAATATATAATATGAAGACATTTTCAATCACTTTTATACCAATCATCCTGTAGCTATCTTTGTAACTTAAGTTTGCATATATTTTTCTGACTTACAACAAACCACATGAAATGCAAACACGGTGTGATGTAACTAAATCTACGAGAAAAAAATGCATTTGTTGGTAATAAGATGTCAATGAAACGGAGCCCAATTCTGCTTGAGCAAATGTTTTATCAGCGTCCTTATCATTCAATAACCAATCAATACGCTTACTATTGATTTCAACACTGGGAGGAAATCATTAGTCTATATCTACTGCCTCACTTACCTCTTTTATCGATCTTAAGTTGAGAGGCAAAAGGGTGTTGGCTTTGTGTACAGCAATATGTCTTAATGCCCCTCTGCTTCTCAAGAGTGGGATTCATTCAATCACTAATCAATATGTCACACCATTGATTTTAACACTGGGATGAAATCGCTAGTCTATACTACCAGACCTTTCTCTGATTATGGGGTGGTATTGAGATTTAATTCTTTGAACTTGGACGATTTTACTAGGAATAATTACATGAGAGAATAATAGGGTGTCGATTGGTTTATGTTCAAGCTATTAATTCTACCAGCAAACCAATGTAAAATTCTTTAATGGCTACATAAATGTTTAGCTGTTTAGCAGAGTAATTTGACATTCCATGCAAATCAGATATTCATTTATTTTGTTCAGTTCCAAATTTGCATACTTCTCTTTTGTTTTCATATAGAGCTACTTATTAAAAAAAGATCAGTTTTGTTTCAAAAGAAGACAGTATTCAATGGTGTATAATTTGGTGAATATGGTTCTCCCTGGTCGTGTGGAGAACAGAATTTGTGCCTGTCTCTGGCTAGACAAAAGAGGGCGCTGCACCCCCAATCCAGTGGAGAAATGTTTTTCTTTATAAACTTATTTTGTTGTATAAGGATTTTATTTTGTTTCATTTCATTCATGGATTCCTAAGTAACTGTAGGGAGGAGATTGTTTGTTTGTTTTAATATAAATCATTGATATTGACTTGTTTATTTCAAATAATTAGACTTGCAAAATAATCAGCAAAATCCGGTTTGAAATAAAGTTAGGGTTGAAGAAAGTTGGGATCAGTCATGAATTCTTCCTGCATTCATTGCAAGCTCCTGTTTCCTTTTGCATGTTCATGATATCAAGGCAAATCACATTTGTATTTTATACAGACTATTCATGTTCTACCTAGTTCTTTCATATAAAATAGACTGAAATTTTTACCAGTAGTTAGGAGGTTAGAAAATAGAAAGGAAAATATTAAAAAAAGAAAAACAGTTCTGATCTTTGTCTTGCCTGCATAGCAGAGCCAGACTATGGGTGCTATTTTCCTGATGGTGGCGGGCGACGGCAGCGTTGTCAACATTGAAACCTTAACCAAGGTTAAGTTTTTTAAATGTCATCATAACTTAGAAAGTTTATGGATCTAGTTCATTCAAGTATAACTGAATATAACGTGTGGAGCGTTGTGGCCCAGTGGATTAGTCTTTGGACTTTGAAACAGAGGGTCGTGGGTTCGAATCCCAGCCATGGCGTAATTTCCTTCAGCAAGAAATTTATCCACATTGTGCTGCACTCGACCCAGGTGAGGTGAATGGGTACCCGGTAGGAAGAAATTCCTCGAATGCTCGAGCGCCCGATCAAGGTAGCCGTGCTAAAGCCGGGGTAATAATAGCAGGGCCCGCTGGGAGAACAGTTTTCGGAACTGAAGTGGCTACCCTGGGTAAATATGCCTCTATTATTATTATTATTATTATTATATCCTGCCTGATTTTTAGGTAACATGACCAAGATCAAAGGTCGTGTAGGGCCAATGAACTTATACCATGTTGGGGAATAAATATCAAAATTAATCAAGGTTACAGGGGTACCCCATGCTGAGGTAAATATGATTTGAACAGATGAAGAAAAATCAGACAAATAAAAATCTGAAAAGTTGATCAAAATTGGACAAGGAATAACAAAGTTATGACATTTCAGAGTTTTGCAATATCTGGTGAAACAGTTCTCGGCATGTCTTCATGAATATTCAATAAGCAAATTGATGATGTCATATGCCCAATTGTTCTTTTGTATTTTATTTTGTTTTGTACTACAATATAAAATTAGGTTTATTCAAATTTTTCCTCCAAGAAATAAAAAATGGATTGACAACTGATTTAGTGCATTAGTTATTCATTGCTGCATCTTATTTCATTATAAGGGAGACACATATTATTCACACATGTATGAAATAATGAAATATTTATGATTTCATGTTATAACATAAGAAAAAGGAAAGTGGGGATGTGACATCAGCTCAACTAATGAATATTCATGATGACTTGCATATAAACTGTTTTCACAAAATATTGCTAAAATTTAAAATTCAATAACTTTGTTATTTTTTATCTGATTTTGGTGAAATTTGTGGCATTTTGCTCTGTGAACTTTATTCTGTTTATTCAGTTATAAATATTTTCAGACTGGAGCATCCCTTTCAGTTTTTGAAAATCCATAACTTTGAAAGTATTCGGATGTAGCTCATGAAACTTGGACATGATAGTAATCAAGTATCAGTGATTATCCTGAGTGAGTTTCAGGTCACATGACCATTTAAAGGTCAATGAGCTTTGGCTATGTTGGGGGTATTTGTTAAATTGCCATCATACTTTTGAAAGTGTATGTATCTAGTTCATGAAACGTGGACATAAGCATAATCAAGTATCACTGATGGTCTTGCACAGGTTTTTAGGTCATTGGATCAAAGTCAAAGGTCATGAATGTTCAAAGAACATAGTATCATATGAATGGTGTTTTTATGAATTATTATTCAATACTTGTTTTCAAAGTCTGCACTGCTGCTATATTGATGCATGCGAGACTGCCAGAGGCGTTCCACTTGTTTGAATCATCACATTCTGCTTGCAAATCCACCTGTCTCTTCATTATGCTTTTCTTCTTTTTAAGTACTTGTTCATGATGGGTTTCAGGTGTTATTGAACAGTTTATGAGGAGGCTGTTTTTTTTTCATCTTGCAACATTTTACACAATCAGTCAAACAGGATTTGATATGTCACTGGAAGGCCTTGGTTTAGAGTATCTTTGAGAATAATAGAACTTTAATCCCAGTGTCACCCAAGAGTTTTTCATCCAGAAAGTTGCCTTTATGATTTGATATCCACCTTTCATCCAGTTTCTGGCACAAATTTATATCTTGGACACATTCTTTTGAGAGTAAAAATACCTTTTAATCCCTACCTTTTGTCCACCCCATTTTGTTTCTTTATATTGTGATCTGCCATATATCTTCTAAGTTCTCTTGTCAATACCCATCTCTCTGTCCATGTCCCCGTTCTCAGGAATTCGGTTCGCAAGATCGCTCTGTTAAAGTTTCCATCTGATCACCCAAAAGTGGTTTTCAGAACCACTTCACAGAAAGCGATCTACATGTATATAGTCGCTAAATTTGAAACCACAGCGTAGGCATTCTGCGCACAACATTTGCGAAGATCGCTTCCCAAAGAGCAGTTATGTCTTTACCTACTCTTAAACTGGTTTAACGAGGCAAAGTGGTCTTAAAAACTAAATCACGAGGTGGTTTTCTGAACCGGTTTGGAAGATAGCTTCCAAGATTGGCTCAAGCGCTCATATTACATGTTAAACTAGTTTCCCCTAAACTAGTTTTCAGTAAACTAGTTTAAGGACTGTAATGAATGGGGCATTGTCTTTGTCTCTCCGTCTATTCCCACATCTCACTTCATATTTATCAGTTTTCTGTCTTTATGATTTTTCCCTTATCTTGCTTCAGTAATACAAAGATACTTTATACTCTTTAAAAAAATAGAACAACTCTCATAGCTGACTCCTCTTTTTATTCCATTCCCGCTTTCCTCTAAACTGTCAAACTCATCAAATTATCTTTGGACCGACGCACCAAAACTCTCAAATGACACTAATTAGCCTCTGAATACAAATTGTGTTGCTTGTCACCAAGTTGATTTGTACATGAATGTAACAGTCATTAGCTGAGAGCTATACATTCTATTCACCTGCCATTTCAAACCACAGATAAATGCTGAAGAAAGGAAAATATCAGATTGCCGACCTATTAAGTATATTTCAATAATGGAAATGTACTGTCAATCATCATGTTTCTCTAATTTTATTCATTCTTGGAAGGTTACTAATGTTCCAAAAAGCTTTTGGAATGTGGACAGTTCTTGCAAGCAAGATTTCCTGTCTAGACACACTAAAAACCGTAAGCCCAGAATTATCTGGCCATTAATAATCATAAATAATTCAAAGTCAAGTAGTAATGAGGTATTATGACTCAATTAGCATAAAAAGTTTAATAGTATATTTTTCTTATCTCTTTATTACAGAAGATTTTATCATTTTATTTTTATTGCAATTCTGTAATAAACATTTACAAATTGTAATTTGGTCTTTGAACATTGCCATTTAAAGGTCAAGTCCACCTCAGAAAAATGTTGATTTGAATCAATAGAGAAAAATTAGACAAGCACAATGCTGAAAATTTTATCAAAATCGGATGTAAAAAAAGAAAGTTATGACATTTCAAAGTTTCGCTTATTTTCAACAAAACAGTTATATGAACGAGCCAGTTACATCCAAATGAGAGAGTCGATGATGTCACTCACTCAAAAGAAATATTCACTATTTCTTTTGTTTATTATTGTTTGAATTATACAATATTTCAATTTTTATAAATTTGACAATTAGGACCTCCTTGTCTGAAGCACAAAATGTTAAAATAATGGAATTCCACGAGTTCAGGGAGGAATAACACTTCATTTCACATGACAATGACGAAAAAATATTTCATATTTCATATAATAAAATACAAAAGAAATAGTGAGTGAGTGATGTCATCAACTCTCTCATTTGGATGTAACTGGCTCGTTCATATAACTATTTTGTTGAAAATAAGCAAAACTTTAAAATGCCATAACTTTCTTATTTTACATCCGATTTTGATGAAATTTTCAGTGTTATGCTTGTTGAATTTTTCTCTTTTTATTCAAATCAAGTTTTTCTTGGGGTGGACTTGTCCTTTAAGCACAAACAATCCTGTATTTGCAAGCCAAATTTAAATGTCATGTTCAATATAGAAAAATGAAGTAAAACTATATGGATATAAGATTGTATTCGTCAGAAAACTAGAAAATGCTTTTCAACTTGATTCAAGAGCCTGCTTTGAGCATGATTGTGTCCACGGGGGGGGCACTTCCATTGATGAGTGGATACCATGCGCATCCATGGGGTCTCGAAAAGCACCCTTAACAAGTATTTTCCATATTCTGACAATGCACCCCTTAACAAGTATTGGCGTGTGAAACCCAGCCCTAATAACAAGTATTGGAAACAAAACGATACCCTTGGCAAGTATTCTCTGAATTGAACCCCTAAACAAGTACAGCGATATTTCAATTGTTATATGTCACAAACTTTGGTCATCAGTTTTACCCTTACCTACATCATTGGGTAAGTACAGCCCCACCTCCCACACTTTGCGCAAATCGAACTCTAAACAAGTAGTGTTGACTGTTGGGGCAAAAAGTACATCCTTTATAAAACATTTTAGTCTATTTTATACCCTTGAAAATTTATCTCTTAAACATGTAGCTTTCCTAGCGAAATAAATACCTTTTTTCATTATTTTAGTGTTTTTGACACCCTAATTATGTTATGTACAATGAGCCCTATCTTGAAAAAGACATCCTTTTTACGTGTTTCTTTGGTCGCACTGGGTATCCACTGGACAGTGCAAGTGCCACCCCCCTGGCATTGTGTAGGCAAATAGGCTATCCAAAATAAAATCCTCACAAGTTTACATTCTTCAAAACACACAGAATTTTTCTCAGTGCATCAAGGTCTTACATGTATTGACTTTTCTGCTAATAATGGATCTGTGACATAACCAATGTATCACATTTTGGCAGATCTTGAAGGGTTTGAAGCCCAGATAAAGCTTGATTTGTTTACCATAGAAGTAATTTGCTATTGGTTTTTGTTTTCTAGAAGCGATTATTGGAGCTCCGCAAACACCATAATGTGTTGGATTAAGGGAAAGGCAAACCAAGCCCTATCAGTTAGTGACTATCAGACACTTGCTTGTTACCCTGGTTTGGTGCGGCAAGGATGCAGTGACCCTTGTGTGTGCGCATGCCGTGGTATAGTGGTTCTGACTCTAATTCTATATATTACAGAGACAAAACTTTTTTTTATTAAATACAATTATCAATTCTCACCTTTCAATCCTAATTTTAATCTGTTCTTTTATAGTGACCAATCTAGACCTATATCAATTTCAAAGTCTTAGTTTCAGAAATATTGTCATTTTGGCACTTCATTCATTTTTTCCTCAAAATATTGAAATGATGATAAATCATTTTTATTGATTATTCATGATCTATTTCACTTGTTGCCAAAAAAAACACCCAATGATATTATTTGAGTTTACTTCTCTTTTTTTGTGGGGGGGTCTTTTCATTATGACCCTAGTACATCATTTTATATGCAGGTACTGAATCTGATATCTAAAGGTCAATTAGAAATTGAAAAAAATAACTTGACATAATTCATGGTTATAGGAACAACTGCTGTAAACAACAACTTATAATTTATGAGTTTAGCCTTAATATCAGATCACAAATGTATATGTTGGGGCACTGAACATACTGTATACAGGGAATGAATATTTAATAATAATATTCCGCATTTATATAGCACTTAACACATTGGAATGACATCTCTAAGCGCTTTACAAATATATCATTATCCCGGTCATCAGATCCTTGCATGCCCGCATACAATGTATGCACCTTCTTTACTCCCTGGGGAGTTTTCCAACAAGAGTTCCATCCAAGACTCAAATACTAGGCATACTACATAGGCTTTCGCATCCTACTGGGTACCCATTTAACACCTGGGTGGAAAGTAGCAACTTGTAGATTGACGCCTTGCCAAAGGACGCTAAGCCGTGGTGGGATTTGAACACACGACCCTCTGATTACAAGGCAAGAGTCAGAACCGCTAAACCACAGTGCTTCTACATTTGTTTATTTATTTATTCATTTTAATTTTGGGGGGTAGGAAGTCATATTGATGGGCATTGTAGATTGTCACAGACGTTATACTCAGAAAAGGAAAATTAATGTGGTATTTCTAGATATTTCTTTGAAATGATACAATGCCTAATAGTTATGAATTCAAGCTATGAATATGTTGAATGAAATGTTTCTAGGGCTGCGTTTATGTGACCTCGACCCAGAATCATGATTTGAATCACCATTTGAATCATGATTCAAAACAGCAGCATGAATCACGATCCGACAGAATCAGCGTTTATACAACCATCTTTCCAACGCTGTTTCTCCCTGACTTCGGGCCGATCCAGTGCGCATCACAGTGCGCAGTTTGACCCAGGAAGAATAGGTCAACATTTTCGCACGTGTTTCTAACTTCACGTCGGCTGCTAGCTTTTTGCTGCCGCCGGAGCTAACGCGAGATCGTTTGTGCAAGTGCAACGCTTACTCGGCTTCCGAAAAATAAATCTTTTACTTCAAGAATTCCGTGTATTGTACCTCGTATTGTTTTTGATCGGGAACCAGAAGGGGTCATCATCCTCCCTCCCACCTCCCGATCGATTTTTCTTGTCTATGATGGTCCTGTACTGGGCACGAATCCCGGGCACGAATTCTGTTAATTTTGTCTCGACAGGCGGTGCCACATCTCCGTTGAAATCCCTCCCTCGCAAGCGCCGCTGAAAGGGATCGTCTTATTTCTGTGAATCCCGGTAAGGGATGCTTGTGCTTCAGGCTGAGCCCAAAGCACAAGCAGAGCCCTGAGTTCATCGTCAGTCCAATTTGTGCCTTTGGAACTTGAAGAAATGATGGATGAAAACAATGAAATATACAAATGACGCTACAGTACAACCCCGGGGGTACAATACACAGAATGATAATTCCTAAAAGCTGGCAATACTGCTACACGAAAATTGACCTGCACGAAACACAGCGCGCGCCTTTGAGTCGAACCCGGAAGAAGCACGACACAATGACGTCATAGAATCATGATTCAAATCACGATATCGTTCATACGACCTTTTTCGTTCGTGATTCTACAGAAACGTCTTTCCAAACGCCCCTTTTTTTGTGTTTCATGTTTGTGATTCTAATCATGATTATATTCAATTTCGACTAAACGCAATCGTGATTCTGCAGAATCGTGATTTGAATCATGATTCTAATCATGATTCTAGGGTAAAAAAGTGTCGAATAAACGCACCCTAGATACGCCCCTCCTCTATCCAGCCTAAATTCCATAAATACAACCATGATTAATTTTGCACATTTAATGGATTATAAATCCCATCCATGCATCGCTAGGTTTTTAATCATTATCAAAGGGAGAGAGGGCATGGGGAATGTTTGGCGCCATGAGGTCATAAAAAGAATGAAGTGGTTAATAGATAAAAAAAAACAATGCATCCAGATCCATTCACACCACATGAAATCAAGTTTTAAATCATTTCACAGCATGTACACTTAGCATTAGAAGAAATGAAAATAATAAGAATTCGTATGGAAATTCAACAATGGAAAGAAAAGTATTACTTTCTAATGAAGTGGTTAATAGATATAAACAATAAATCAAGACCCCTTCACATCACATTAAATCAAATTTAAAGAGAAATGCCAGTATTTGCAGTAAACACTGATTTCATGAGAAAGTCTGCAAAACCAGGCTTAATTGTCAGTATATCATCGAGGATCTAGATCTGGTACAGTTACATAAACTGAACTTTGTGAAATCTTGAAATCTACACTGAAAAATGTTCACACTGAAGACCACCAACACAGATTGGTACACGTGGGACAGTGTATTATTATTGCTGGAATAAAGACCCGACGGAAGTGACCGAATTCGCGCTTATTTTGCTGAATCCTTTGGCACATATTTTTTATTCATACAAACAGACACTTGGGTGGTCATTATATTAGATTCTGTAAAAAGTCATTTTGAGATCGTTACCAAAACTGGAATTTATCTTTAAAACAGATTTCATTTCGCATCATCACATTTATCACACACACAAAAAAAATCATAAGGCAGATATATGAACACCAAGGGAAATAAAATTATTAATATGTAGATAATGAAGTTGTTAATAGATGAAAACAATGTATTCTGAAATCCATTCACACCACACTAAATCAAGTTTAAAATCAGATTTCATTTCACAGCTTCTACATTTAGCATTAGAAACAAAATAATCCCAAGTATATTCTGAAGCACAATAATGTGATGTGCACTAAAAAAAAAATGATTATTGTTAGTAAACATCTGAACAATGATGAAAATAACATTCTAGATTGCTTATAGTCACTGACTTTAATTCTAATCGAAGCATTTTGTTCTCGTCTGAACATGGCCTATTAATGAACTTTTTTCTTCCACTGTCCCTGTTTCAAGTAGTCTACAAAAGTAGACCCAAATCTGCAGTGTATGTACCACAGCTGATTCAACGAGTCTGCAAAGCAGACTAGGTCTGCTGTACCTTTGCTCAGTGCACTTCGCGCGCTGAGATCTCACATCAGAGCCATTCAGAGTCTTCATAGCAGACTATGTTTAATGTGTGTTATCAAGCCATGTTACTGTGTACATACTCACCATGTGGTGGAACAAGATGTGCATCAAAATGACACAAATGTGCCAAGTCTTTTGTGATGGGGGTGGCTCAGAAACATTATTCCCGCAACATGGAATTCTACCCCCCCCCCCCCCCCCCCCCCATACATGCATTATTTGGGTGATTCCATGCTAGAAACAGCCATTTCCACAACAAATTTTCAACTTGCTGTCCAAACAAAGAACTTCAATTTGTTTTGTGATAATAGTAAAGTATTCCTTGGTAGTCATATGAAAAAAAATGGCAACCAAGAAAAATATGTTGCCCATGGATGAATAAGGGGTAAAAATGTTGCGTGTCGTAGGTGACATTTCTGAGTCCCGTCCGACACACAACATTTTCACCATTAATTTACCCATAATCAAACATTTTTTGTTTGTAAAAATTGTAATCATTTTTTCATATGACTACCAACTATAACTTAATTATTGACAATAAATGATTTTTATTGCTTAAACAATCAGCTAAGAGACTAGAAATTGTTGTTGAAATGTCTCATAAAACACGTATGGAATTGCCCATTTGATGAAAGCAACAGAAAATACTGAATTTTTTTAGCGAAAAGTCAGAATTTGTGGAGATTTAATTTTCATGTAGCCTTTTTGATGAGAATCGCTTGACCTTTATTGGACCTATTCATGTTAGTTTCTTATGTTACGAGTGTGACCTCCCGCCTCCTTCAAAAAAAGTGAATCTATTATGAACAATTAATTCTGTCATTCATTTTGCACATAATATGGTAATTTTTGCAAGGCATTTCAGCCGGGGGGGAGGCCACTTCCATTGGCGAGTGGATACCATGAGCGACCATGAGGTCATGAAAAGCACCCTAGACACGTCTTTTCCATATTCTAAAAATGCACCCTTTAACAAGTATTGCCGTGTGAAACCCTACCCTTAACAAGTTAACAAAATGATACTCTTGCCAAGTATTCCAGAATTGACCCCCTAAACAAGTACAGCGATATTTTATTGTTATTTCACGGATGTTGGTCGTCGGATTTACCTTTACCTACATCATTTGGTTTAGCACAGCCCCACCTCCTACTTACATCTCGCGCAAATCGTACCCTAAACACGTAGTGTTGACTATTAGGGCAAAAAACTATATCCTTTAAAAAACATTTTAGTCTTAATTTTTACACCCTCGCAAATTTGACCCTAAACACGTAGCTCTCCTAGCGAAAATAGATAGCCTTTTTTCATTATTTTAGTGTTTTTTACACCCTTATCACTTTACGTACGTAACGTGCCCTATCTTGAAAAAGACATCCTTTTTACTTGTTTTTTGGTCGCACATGGTATCCACTCGTCAATGTAAGTGCCCCCCCCCCCCAGTGTAGAAATTAATGCTTCAAAATTGTCAATACTGTTTTTTTTTTCAAAATAAATGGAGATAGAGGGGAGAGTGCTCCAATCTCTTAGAAAAATACCCCTTGGAAGGGGAAATGACTATTAACCATGTTAACTATCAGGTAGAGGAAAACCAATTTACCAAATAATCGAACTTTGTTGAACAAAGATTTGTCATTTTCAAAATGAAAAAAAGGGGAATTATGGGACAGAACGAAAGAAGCTAGTTTTCTTCTTTTATGATTGCTTAGAGGGTAAAAAGGTAGAAATTTAGACAGTGATATACAAGAATAGAAATGAATGAATGTTATGGTGTTTGAGAAAGCAGAAGATAAACAATTGTTATATTGGCCTATACAGTGTGTATCAAAAAACTTTACACTTTGAAAGGCCCTGGGAATTAAAAAAATGTACAATTTGTGGCTAATTATTTCACATGTATTCTTGGGTTTGGGTCTCATATATCCAATGAAAGTAAAAGTTTTTATAGAATGTTACACTTGAGTAAGCACTGTCCATTTTTGTAAAGGTCGCAGAAATCTGTTTGCACAGAAATGCTTGTTTGCACCCTGTGTCAAGGGGAAAAGCGAAGTCAAACTTACCCTGTGAAACATTTCTAATACATTTCCTTTGCACTTTTAGTCAATTGAAATAAAATGGATACATTCAAGCATTATGTAACAATTTTGCCACCCAAATTAAAATTTTAAACCCTAAGTAAGCACAACTTTTACCCTTTTTGAGCCAGCTGTATCTGAAGACACATTTGGATCTAAACAAATTTGATCTAAACAAAAGGATCTTAACATCAGACATCTCCAGCATTTTTTTTTTACTAATTTTTTATTATTTAAAGTGGGTTGGTTTACATTTCATTTTTTATTTAATACTTGTTTCTCCACACTTTTCCCAAGCTTGACAATGATTAAAGGGGAAGTTCACCCTGAAGAAAACTTTGTTGTAAAAATAGCAGAAAAATATTGAAAAATATTGGTGAAGGTTTGTGGAAAATCCGTTAAAGAGTAAGAAAGTTATTAGAGTTCAAAGTTTTGGATTTGTGACGTCATAAACGAGCAGCTGCCCCATGTGTTATGTAATATAAAGTGCATGAATTTCAAATTCTGTATGGTTCCTGATGACTTAATTTTGTTTTCTATTCGTGATCGGGTGTGAAGTAATTTGTGTATTGATATACAAAAGGTACAGTGAAAACCATTTTCAATTTCTGAGAAAATGACATTGATTTTTTACCATTCGCTATGTAGGAATGCTGCTCGCATATGACGTCACAAATCAAATGATTGAAATTCTAATTACTTTTTAATTATTTGATGAATTTTTCTCAAACCTTCGGCAATATTTTTATTTTTTCTGCTTTTTTTACAATAAACTTTTTGTCAGGGTGAACTTACCCTTTAACACAATGAAAATCAAGCCTAAGCCATTTCATATAAATCACAGCTCAGTGTAAATCAAATATTGTCACGATGGCCTCGGTGTGTGGGGGAGTGGGATTAGGTAAGGGCACTATTCAAAGTGTTTTCGGCGAGGAAACAAGTTAAAACATGTAAAAGATATCTTAAAATCAATTTCATTAGCTAAATTCCATGTGTTCTTCATGATCAAGGTCTACTTTCATTAGCATAACTATTTCAAAATTCTGCACAAATCATTTTTCACTAACTTTTCAAAAGAAAGTGGCGCTCACTCAAGCAGAATATTTTTTGACAGTTATAACTTATATCGTCATTTGCGTAAATGGATCTGTACCAATGTTAAAATGTTGAAAAATCTTCAGGATATTACAAATGTATAATTTGACAGGATTTTTTCTAAGTGTTAGTTTTTTTATACGCTCTGTATAAAAAAATATTGGTGGTATGAGAGCAATAGAAATCTTTATTGGGTAAAGCAAAGAGATCTTTCAGAGGAAAAGAGATAGATAAAAGAGGAAGAAGTTTATTAGATAATGGACACTCATGTCTTTACAAAAATCTCTTTTGTGAGAAGGAATGAGAGAGAAAGAAAGGTTGGAAGAAAGAAAAAGTAAAGAAATGAAGGAAAGAAGGAATAAAGAAAGAAAGAAAGAAAGAAAGAAGGAAAGAAAGAAGGAAGGAAAGAAAGAAGTAAAGAATGAAAGAAAGAAAGAAAGAAGGAAGGAAGGAAGGAAGGAAGGGTGTGAAGAAAATATCTTGGATCAGTTCTGATTTAGGTTGAATGAACTTAAGTTCATCTTTCTTTGAAAACAGACTGACATTTATTTCAACCTCCTGAAAAGTCTAAGACTGATGACATTTCATTTGTTTAAAAATATTTATCATAATGAGTCTTTTTTATTTAGATCTGTAGGTTATCCTGTATTCATGTCAAGGTAGATATACATCAAAATCTAGTGCAGATTTGCATGTATATCATTTATTATAATATGATTAAAAACGAAATGTATGATCAGATAGGCATTGGAGTGAAAATGAGAAAAAAATTAATAAAAACCATAATTTTTGGGGTATTCTTTCCAAGCCACTGGACTCCACGTACATTGAACTCCACTCCAGCACAATGCTTGCCGCCGAAGACCAGATCCATTCAGTTTTCTATTGGAAAATTGCCCCCTTTTCTTTTCCACCACCAAACCACCAACTGTAGCCCCGTCCATAGGTAATTATTTCCCCCTTTTCAGTCCGTTATCTTTATTCAGTAACAAGCTGTGGTGCGGTTTCTCCAGTCCATTGTTTGCGGCTGATCGCTGGAGTGGGTTGTGTAAGGCTCCCAATCACATGTAAAGATGTTTATGGTGTGATTTCCTATCTTAAAGGTAGAATCACACTTTGCTTGATCTATGATTTTGATTTGATATCAAATCAAATCTAAGATGAAAAAAATAATGATGGAGGTGTGTATTGCATATAAGAAAAAGTAACATACAAAATTGTAAAGCTAATACGTAATACGACTATTTCGTCAAATTTTGGCAAGGAGCTGAATGGGGGGGACTCAAATTATTTTTTGATTGGGGATGTGCCTCACGAAACTCTGAAATGGGGGTCTAAGGAACTGACTAAAAGGGTAAATACGGGATCGTGGTAGCTAAATATGTGCCGTGCGGTGTGAAGAACAGGGTCTACGGAACAGGATCGCGGCACTGTAGGTATAGCGCTGTGCATGCGCTAGCCATGCATGGAGCGGTTATATGAAGGGAGTTGCGAAGCCGTACGTGCATCCTCTCTAGCCTCCCATCGCCTGGCAACCCGGCCGGGTGATGCAAAGGTGCATCTTGTGCACACTTGCTTTTTCACTTGCTTTGATTCCTTTTTACGCGAGTTAGGATATATATTTTGGAGATCAGAAAGCAATTTCAAATATGATGAACACAATGCATCGTACAAATTACACTAATTTTGTGATAAGTCACTGAAAACTGTGTTTTAAAAGGGAAAGGTCGATCTTCATGCTGAGCTTGAGCAGTTAAAATGACGTCAGTTATATGCAACCGCGTAGCCAGGATTTCATTTTGGAGGGGGCGGTAAATGCACGCGAAGTGTGCCAACACTTTCGTGCGCTCCCTAGGGGGGAGGGGAGTTTCCCCTTTAGTGTTACATAAATTAAAATGAAAAGGAGCCGTTTCTCTTGTCTCTAGTACCTCCAATTCGGTTGACTATATTGCGATTTTGAACCTTGTTTTCAAAAGTGATTGTGAACGCACAAAAGAGGTATACAATGGAGGAAATTAAAATGATAATAACTCCGCGCGAAGCGCGGAAGCTAAAGCGTTTTATCAATTTTTCTTGCCATAAAAAGGGTCCCGAGAAAAGGGTATTCTCAAAGATATATTGAATACTCTCTTTGGAAAGATCAGATTTGATTACAAACAACTTAGCAACAGTGCATATTTTTAACTCGAAAAACAGAGGGGAAGATTGGTAGAGGAAGCGCAGAGCAATGAAACTCTGAAATTTCAAAGGGCGGACATTTTATCAAATGTAGGTATCTCTAATACCCAATCGGCTCTAATTCAATTGATTTTCTAAGATTATTGAACTTCATTACAAGGAAAATAGTGCGCAAAAAGTTGAAACTTCTGTGATTTATTGAAATTATCTATCTATATAAAAAAAGGATGCCTATTTTTTTTTACTTATCCTGAAGCGCTTCATTTTGAAAATAAAGAAACTTAAGTGTCATTCAAAATTTCAAACTGAGGTCGCAAAACAGGACAGGAGATGAATGTATACAGGGAAATGACAAAGTTTAATACAATTTGATAAAAAATATTGTACTTTTTTATTTAATACGACACGAATTTCATACCTTCCTCTTTTTAAATTAGGAACCTGTTTGCCCCAAAATTATGGTTGTTTAGTAATGAGCTGAAAAGCGGGAGAAGTTGACTTTATGGAGGTGACGGCAGAAACTGATATAAAGATTTTACCCGCTCGGAGCCGACCAGACCAGAAGTTGCGCGATTAATTAAAAAAAAGATAACTTCATATATTTACTTCGGCCTAACCTTACTCAAATTCATGCCCTAATGTATACAATTTTAACTTTAACTGGCAAGAAGCACATAGCTGAGGTGGAAAAACAGGGTTAGAGAAAAGGTGGGGGAAACAATGGAGAACTTCAATATTGTCATTTAACCGCGCGCAGCGCGGAAGCAAAATTCATATATAAATTTAGAGCAAGAAGAGTGAAGGAGTTTCTCTTTTGAGAAAAAAATAAAGAATAGAAAGAGAAAAAAACAAAGCTACCTTTCTTCCCTTTCCTCCCTTCTCTTTTCCTTTTCTCCTCTCTTTTTTCCCTTCTTTTTTTTCTTTTTGGGGACGTTTGGGGGGGGGCAACCGCCCCCACCGCCCCCCTGGCTACGCGCCTGGTTATATGACTTCCACTATGATTTAGGAGAACCGCAGAATAGATTTGGCGAGGTTCTCAATTCTGATAGTGGACAAGGGTGAAAACATGAGGCATATGGCAGGCCAAAAAATGACGTCATCTCGTACCAGTCGTCTATGTGGACATTTATTTCTAAAACTGCTCAATATGTAAAAGATTGCAAATTATACAGCATTTCCTTGCATTATATGGAAGATTGGTGAAGAACTGATATTTGCTCTAACTTAAAGAGAAAGTTTACTGAATTGTCAATTTTGTATTCATGTTCATTTCAAATTTATAGCAAGATCGTAAGGGCTGCTTTTCCGACGGCGTTGGCGTCGTCAACATTAAGTCTTAACCAAGGTTACGTATTTGCAATGCCTTCATAACATACAAAGTATATGGAACTAGTTCATGAAACTTAGACATAAAGGTAATCAAGTATTACTGAACATACTGCCTCAGTTTCATGTCAAATGACCAAGGTCAAAGGTCATTTAGGGTCAATGAACTTAGACCATGTTGGGGGGAATCAATACGTGGTTTCAGACCGCCTCGAAGTTCATCAGTTCCAGGTATTTTCTGATCAGGAAATTTACGCGATCAGAAAATACCAGGTAATATTGGCAATATGAAAGCAAATTATGCGTTATCTCCCTGAAAGAAAATACTCACTAAATAGTAGGTACTTGGCAAAATTACGAGAACTTTTGCGGGGAGTTTTCCAAGGTTGCAGGTATTTTGGCAATGTGAAAGCAATTTACGGGAACTTTTAGCCCAGCGTGTAGTTGGGCGTGGGCGCCGTGGGTGGCTGCTAAGCTATGATCGAGGCGGTTTGAAATCTTAACCAAGGTTAAGTTTTTGAAATGTCATCATAACTTAGAAAGTATATGGACCTAGTTTATGAAACCTACTGAAAATGAAGGTAATGGTCTATCACTGAAGATCCTGCCTGAATTTCAGGTCAAATGACCAAGGTCAAAGGTCATTTATGTGTGTTCAGTGGTACATGCTTTTTCTAGCCTGAGGTTATGACTTCGGAATTATACTTAGTGCCCCCACCGGCCCCCTCTCCAAGTCGTACCTGTCACAAACCATGGACCTATAACCAAGGCTCCATGCATACACTCTGAAGATCAAATATGAATTGTTACCTTATTCAAATGATTAAAAGATTCTTGTAAAAAATTAATAGATTTTTTCTTGTTTTAATGACAAGAAACCTGTTTATTAGACAATTTTTGTTCATTTGATTGAAATTCTATTAGGTACCCATCTGATAAGTTTAAATTTGAGTAGATTGGTTTGAGCACAGATATGGTATGGGGGGCTTGTGCCATCTCATTGGGTTATCGCATCGGGTCGGGCACTCGCAAAACCTGACCATTCAAGGAAAGTGCCCCCTAATTACCTGTAATGTCGTGTGGGGGGGGGGTGTATAATCCCATGAACAATAAAAATATGCACAGTGGTATCAACAAACTAGCTTAGAAAGGGATGTAAATGTAATTTAATGTCTACACAATGTTGATAATAGGAACGCTCTTCTCTTTTATTTTGATTTGCGAATGTATTGATTTCCAAAAATTACAGGAATATAGACTGTAAAATGAATTTTCAGAAGAATAATCAAATTTGATGTGTTATTTAGATGATTTCCTCAAATTGGAATATTCCATAGAAATTAATCCATTAATTAAGCCTGATGCCTGCATGGGACCTCTTTGGCCATCAATTATCGGAAATTAAACACAGAAGTCATTGTGTTCAAATGCTTTACCCTTATTTCTTCAAACCAAACAAAGATTTCTTTTATGAAATATCTCTTGAAAATGGGGGAAATTTTTGAAGTCACTGAAACTGAGATGAAACATGCTTAACAATGATAATAGAATATTCACTGACAGTGCATATTTGTTATATTATGTGAATGGATTATCCCAGAAAATATTTTGTTCCACGCTGTTCTGTGGGAGTGTCTCTAAACTTTGACACCCCAAAATGAAAAGAAAAGATAATCTTTTACAGAAACAGATAATCCGGAGCTGTCAAATAGTCGCTATATCTCTAAAAATATTTGTCTTTCACTTCTTCATAGAAGGTGTCAGATCGGCGGCGGCACTCAGCAGAATTGTGAGACAGAAAAGAAAAAAATATGTTCATGATTTCGACATTTCAATATGTATTTATTTCCTTTCCAAATGAAAAAAAATGTAATGGTAGTGATATTTCTCCTTGAATTTTTTTGACCCTTTTCTTGTTTTCCTCTTTATTTTAAAGAAGATCAAAACTAGGTCTGAACTTATTAAAGGTTTTTTAATGTAGATGGTAGAAAAAAATTCCATGACAATTTTGAAGTGTATTTCCAGCTAGTAAGTTGTACAGAATCTACTCCTGGGGTCGGTTTCATTAAGACTTACAACTATACAATATATTTGCCATGTTTGTAACTTCCATGGAATCTTTGATTGTGATTGGCTGCTGAGCCATGTTACCATGGTAACTGTCATGCAAGAGAATCCCTATCAATAGTTGAACGAGGACAATTAGATATATAAACAATAATGATACACATGTATTAACTATATAGTATTTCAGGAATATTATTCAGAAAATTTGTATTGTTTGTTATGAACTTCATTTGCCTATTTGGATAATAATAATGATAATAATAATATAGGGTATTTATATTGCGCACATATCCACCTTGTTAGGTGCACAAGACGCTCCTATATTACCCGGCTAAGCTAGGCATTCATAGCGCACACAGCTTTTTAAGGAATTACTTCCTACCTGTACCCATTTACCTCACCTGGGTTGAGTGCAGCACATTGTGGATCTGTTTCTTGCTAAAGGAAATTATGCCATGGCTGGGATTCAAACCCACGACCCTCTGTTTCAAAGTCCGAAGACTAATCCACTGGGCCACAAAGTTCCACAGTATGTCAAAAGAAAAGGATAACAGTATGTCAAAAGAAATATTGGAGAAATCAGCAACAAATCATACCAAATATAGAATGATATTTAGATAGAAATTTTCAATCTACCAGTATAGCTAACTCCAAGCTATTAAATATACCGCTGAACGCAAGCCCAAAGTGCGAAAGTGTGAGCCAGGCATAAATTATCATCATTATTATGTTAATGATTTTGATAGATTTTATACGCTTTTCATAAACCCATCCTCCAATTAGCCGCCTAAGAGTAATACGGATAATTCAATAAAATTTGCGTTCACAAACTCCGAAAAATAATCCGCACTATTTTTACGAGCGCCCGTCCTGAAAAAGGCGAATAATCGTCATGACAACTGGACACGCCCCCTCCGATGCGGTGGTGTTGGAAAAGGGTGACCTTGTGACCACACCATGGCAATTATCCGCATTATTTGGAAATGCGTTCATAAAGTCAAAATCTGGTCCCGATGCTGCTAGCAGCATCAAAATAATGCGGATAACTCTGGTCCTCCTCCGATTTTACGACCAAATTATGCTGCTATTAGCCGCATAATTGGGTTTATGAAAGGGGTATTACTTGTGATATTGCCAGGACTGGTCTCTACCTGTAAACTGTTGATTCTTCTATTGCCAATTTTTCCACTCATCATTTGGTCTAGCTTCATTTAGTCTATTAAATGCCCTTTCGTCCATTAACGTTTTGTCTAACAACCATTTGGTTCAATAATCACTTCGTCTAGTAATCAGTTCATCTATGACCATTTTGTCTCATAACCAGTTGGTCTAATACCCATTTTCTTTTCATTAATTTTGCCCAATTAACACTTATCCAATTAGACCAAATGGTTTTGGACTAGATTGCTATTAGACCAACTGGTTATTAGATGAAATGGCGAGTGGACTAAATGGCAATTAGGCCATGTGGATATTGGACAAACTGATGGTAGACCAAACGATGGCAGATGAGTTGGCGATTGGACGAATTGGCATTAGACCAATTGGAAACAAACCGTCTCCACCTTGGAGTGGATTTCACCTTTAAGTTGATTGTATTGTTCTCCTCACCAGGTATGCCTGCTAAACATCGACACCTTGGAATGAAAGGGCTACAAGGACACCGGAAGACAGGCTGAAATCGCCCCCCATTGTCATCGCTTCAAAAGAATCCTAGCAGAGAGAAAAGACAGATTTATCAGGAAGAATTAAGGTATGGTGTAGTGGGGCATCAAATGAAAAGGGGGACTGTTAGAGGTGAATGTGTGTGGGGGGGTAGGGTCAAAAGGGGGAGAGTGAAGAGATTTAATAAGAAAAATTTAGGGTGTAGTGAGGGCTCAAATGAAAAAGGGAGATGTAGGGGTGAATTGGGGGTTCGAAAAGTGAAAGAGGAGGGAGGAAGCAGAACTAGCTTTAGAGTGCATTAGGGTAGCAATGGCCAAGGAAATATGGTGGGGGGGTAATTGGACTGGATCAACATGTGAAAAAATAGTAGGGAAAAGATATGTAATATCAAGCAGGATTACAGTGGGGTGTAGCAGGGTGTCAGAGGAAGAATGGTGGGAGTAAATTGGGGGTTCAAAATGTGAAAGAATATGGAGGGGTTTATAAAGACGAATGAAGGTAAGAATGTAATGGAGTGTCAAACAATAGAAAGAGATGATAGGGGTAAAATTTGGGTTCACTATTATGTGAAAGAGGGGGGGGGGCTAGTAAGCAAATATTCATGGATGGTTAAGGTGATGGGCAAACTTATCACTTTCGAGGCAAGCTGGATGTATCTTTCCAAAGCAAAGCTGAGGAAAGTTATGGTGTAAGTACAGCTTGCCGAGGAAGTGATTGTTTGCCTTGTCACCTGAAATCAAGAGGTGATTATATGCCCCGGTTATATGCTTTATATTTCACATCGGGAACCATTAAAAACAAAGGAACTGATATCCATACGTCTCTACAAAAAGTTTGAATTTTTATAAGGTTTACTTTGGAAAAAAATCGGTCAAAACAATTATGCTTGTTTTAATGCTATCACACTTGTAAACTGTGCGCAAGCATCTAGATCTTGCTCCAGCAAGATTTATTGTGACCTCACAAAAGAATTTCAGAACAAAACAATCGCGCGCATCTAGATTTTGCGCGATCGTCACTGCATTTGTTGGAGAATGATGGAGATGGATGGACCTTAAAAAAATCAAGGGGCAATGACCTCCTCATTTTGCACGTACTCCCCCCACAGAAATGTTCAAGTTTGCGGCAAGCGTGCGACTAGCTTGCGCAAGCTTGTGGCATGCTATACAAATAGCGAATAGGCATGAGTGCGATGGTGCGAGATTTCACATGAGGTGAAAGAATAGAGCGTTTCTTTCTTTCACCGAATGCGAAATCTCGCACCATTGCACGAATAAGAATATTCGCTATTTGTGTTGTACAACGCCTCGGAATCTAGCGAAAATATGAAAAACACAAGAGTTTTTTCCTCCAGTAATCTATGAAAAGGGAGCAAAAATATTGAAAGCAAAAAGCAAAATCCCACAAGCCGGGCCCACAAGCGCACATGATCTTGGACAGCATTGCGCATTTAGCCAGCGGGCTGTACGCGCATTGTTACCTTATTCAATGAAATCGCATTGTGACGTCACCTCCTAAAGCCGTGCAATGGTACATTTTGTACGGTACATTTTGGATGGTACGTCTTGTGTGCAACGGTACGAATGTGTAACATTCAGCCTCCCATTTGATCGCGTACAACAAGCTAAGTAGGCGTTGTACAATAGTAACTAGAATGCGGCTAGCTTAATAAGCGTGTAATATGCTTGCAGAGTAATAGTTAAGCGATCTTTTAATGAGCAGGGACTGTTCGCTAGCATGCACTCGCTTATTAAGCGAGTCACATGCTAGTTACTAGCAAGCGGCACGCTTAAATTTCTGTAGGGGTCAGACGAATTTATAGACCGTATGGGCTGAAGACATCAGTGAAATGCAAAAGTTACATCACTGCAAGTGATGATTGATGGGAAACTGCCCTCTATCATGTGACTGGCTTTTGACCAATCCTATAGTAAGATTCTTAGTATGTGGAATATAATTACCGGTACGTCTATCAGAAAGAATTAATTTATGGTGTAGTGGAGAATCAAAGAAAAAAAGGGGGTCAAAGTGGAACATCAAAGAGATTCAGAATCATTTTAAGAGAGAGGAATAGAATTTAGAGTGGTAAAAAATGAAGAGGATAGAGATCAATGAAGTAGAATTTTGAAAAGGCAAGGGAAAGTGGAGAGTAAAAAGGCAGAAATTAATAATATTAAATGGCATTTGAGATGAAGTGGCTCTTGGAAACAGTCTAAGGGGAAGTTCACCCTGACAAAAAGTTTGTTGTAAAAATAGCAGAAAAAATTATAAAAAATGTGGGTGAAGGTTTGAGTAAAATCAGTCAAATATTAAGAAAGTTATTGGAATTTGAAGGTTTTTGATTTGTGACTGCTTAAACCAGCCCAGCAGCTGCCCCATATGTTATGTAATACAAAATGCATAAATTTCATTTTTAATAGTTTGTGATGAATTATATTTTTAATTTTCTTTTTAGAAGTGTGTGTAAAATGATTTGTGTATTGATATACTGAAGGTACAATAAAAACTATATTCAATATCCTGAGAAAATTTCATTGATTTTTTACCATATGATATGTAAAAAAGCTGCTTGTATATGATGCCACAAATGAAATAATTCGAATTCTAATTAGTTTTTTATTCTTCGATGGATTTTCAATCTTTCTCCAATATTTTTTACTATTTTTTCTGTTATTTTTACAATAAACTATTTGTTAGGGTGAAATTTCCTTTAAGAGTGGGAGAGAGAATAGACAGACTTATATTCCAAAAAAATTAGATAATGTGGTGGACAGAACAAGGAATGGTAGTCCGACTTTTGGCGGAAGGGGTTGAGGAAAAACAGCAGAAATAAGAAAGGAACATTTCAAGGGAAAATGTCAAAAATTACAAAAGAATCAGAGTCAAGGAAAGTGAGAGAGGAAAACAGGAAATAGTTGAGTGGAAAGTGTTGCCTAAACAAAAGAAAAAAGCCAGAACAAAACAACCAAACACCACTAAGTACATGACTAAGCTTGCCAGCTAAAGTGCTTCACAGTTACCTGTTAACACTCTGAAGTCTTATCCAAAATGCTGTGTTCATACTCGAATATTTGACGTTTTCTAGAAACTCTTCGTTGCACAATTCATGGTACATGTATTTCAGAAAAATATTGTTTTTAGTGCTTACATGAACACAAGCAGTCTACTTTTTAAAGTATATGTAATAGATATACCTTGGAGTTTATTGTTTTGTGCAATGTATTTTTCAAAAATTGGCATCTTTTGCCAGACACTTAGTCAGGTGTTTTTTTTTTATTCTGGAGCTGAATAGCTATTTTCCTGTCACTTATGAGACTTCAAGGATTGTTGCATGTTGATACAAAATGGGTGCAATCAGAAATTATATATCTTTGAGTATTCAAGAGGGAAATTCATGAAATTTTCTTCAAATCAGCAGGCGATTATTGATAGTGAGCAAAGGTTATAGGCTTGCTTGCTTGACTGTAGTGATAAATTGGTGGATATTTCTGTTACAATCATATTTTATAAATCTTCAATGAATATGATAACAGTTGCAAAGAGCCAAATAATAATTGAGATGAGGGGGCAAATCAGATTTTTTTTAATTAAAAAAAACAATAGAGATATTCTGCATAGGCTTTGGGCTTGCTTGTTTTAGAGTAAATACAAATTGACTGGATGTTACTGTTCCTCGAAATCGCAATTTCTAAAACTTTGATAGAATTGTGAACACAGTCTGAAAGATCCCTTGGCAGTGTGGCTTATTGGGAAATCAGGTTGTGTTTCTTTGTATTACTGTTCCTAACCAGGTCCCTTTCTGTTTCATCCTTGCCGATAGGGTTATAATACTCCACCATAGCAAAGTGTCAAAGAAACAGAAAGAACCGTTAGGATTTGACATGTAGGCTTAAAAAAGGGGTATAAAACCCTTGAAAACATTCGCTTCCTGCGGAGAACAAAAGGGCGTCGGCTAAGGGGGTAGAGGGGGATCTAAATAACAAGGGAAAGATTTGTCAGTTTGTAGCTCCTGTCGTATTTACAAAGCATCGGAAATCATCAATACATCATTCTTGATCCACTCTGAAGGGTTATCAATACCATTTTGTGCTAAAGAGTAGTCACATCTCATATGAAAGGGATGTATTTGATCAAAAAAAATGGAGATTTATCTACTTTGTAGAAGGCAAAGCTTTGATAGTCATGATTACATAATTTTTTTATCCATTTTGAAGTTTTCATGAATACTATTTGGTACATTAGGCATCTTTTGATGTCCTTTTCTATTTCATATGAAATTGTAATATTTTCTTCTATAAAAATGACTCTATGACAAATTGTATTCCAAAATTGTAATAGAATTTATTATCCATATGTTTTGGTTCATTTAAAAAACATAATGGGGATGAGTGTGTTTAAGGTTTTTGAAGGAATTTTATGATTGAAAATAAAATGACTGGATAGAAAAAGTTAGTAGTTAGGAGCATGTCATCTTGTCTGCAGTAAATACTATATCATTATACTTTCAATGTTTTGCCAGATCTATCTTTCTTTTAAGAAGTAATTTTCCTCACACTTTTTCACTTTTCAGGACTTTTTTAATAATTGAAAAGTATTTTCTTTGCTCCAGTGCCAAGACGACCTTAACAATTTGGAGAGGGGGTGGGGGCAGAACAAACCACACTGCAAGAAAGAGAACAGAGCAAGTAAATATTGTATATGATTTTACCTGAAAATGTAATATTTTTGTATTGATATGAGATTTAAGAGTTTTTTTATTGAAAAATATTTCAATTTTGATATTTGGTACAACAGTTTCAACAATCACGAAAATTGAAAACTCACTGATTTGCCTTTGTCACCATTTTTTTCCATCCCCAAGATGATCAGAAAAAAAATCTTCAAAATGTGAGCTTTTATTTCAAAACAGCAAATTAGAAAATACTGGATCAGCTTTCTTTACAGAATTTTAAAAATCTTTATCTCAAACTTTTAAATTATGATTTGTCACTCTTGGGCTCTTTAAATGATGATTTGACATTTAGCGTAGTCACAAAGTTTCATAATTATTTGGAAGTATACTTTATTCATCAGATTTATAATATCGAATAACAATTGTATAATAAAAATTGTTTAGAATGATATAATAATAATAATACCTTTATATTTTTATGTGCATAGATCATTTAAGTTTGAACTTTTGACATATGGTACAGCAGTCAAATTCCCTATTTAGTTTTAGTTGTAATTCACATTTCTTTTCAGATAGGCATCTCTTTTCTTTCATAGTATATTTATCATTTCATTTCTTTTCCAAATGTGCAATATTCCATGGATTTTATTCCCCATCTTTCTTTCTGCGTTAAGTGCATTCTTGCTCGTCAATCCATTTGTAAAAAGCCTCACAATTTTTTAGTATGATTTAAAGATTTTTTCATGGGCAATTTGTCTTCAATCAAAGAATTTAACCTCTCTGCCATGGAGCAAGAAGAAAGGGTAATAATTGTGATTAGTTTCTCGTTTTTAGGTTTGATTAATTTGCCATGACGTGGTTGCTTCTATCATTTAATAAAAAAAAATTGTGATGGCACAACAACATCAACAAAGAAACGTGCTGGATCGTTCGCTCAGATCTCAATTGATCATTTTACTAGTACCTTTATGAATGATAAACTTGAACAAAAATGAAATAATAAAAGTCAGTGGCATATCGAAGGTTAATATCGCAGCTGCTGTAACTAATTGCATTGATAGAGATTAAGCTTGATTGGGAAGATATTAAGAACCAAATAGTCCCAGTAGTTTTTAGTTGTAATATTTAAATAGTGAGAATATTACAAGGATGCTTGTTATTAAGAGTTTTGAAGAATGTTATATGAATGTAGGTTTTCATGACATTTGCTCTGGCGACAATTGCTCCATTCCGAATTCCACTCTCTAATGGAATGACCAACTTCAACCCTAGGTTGAACACTATACATCACCCTAATTAACCCCAAGCCTAAGCCTACATCGTGGACAAAATTAAGCACGGAGCAAATGGCGTGTCACCGATTGTAGAAGGTGTTAGCTGAATAATCTTGCTTGAATTTGGAACTTTTGCCCAAATCATGGATGCTAAGATATCCTCCATTTCAGGGTTGTGCTAATTTTAGTTAAACCTGAGAAAGGCCGTGTTTATGCTTCCACTTTTCAGGCCAGAATCAGCGTTTCCAAACGTGATTAGTCCTAAAGACGGTTGCATCCATGTTTACTTTCATTTAAACGCTGTTTCAAAACGCTGATCGTAAACTCACAATAAGGTGCGTTTGTAAACTTTGTTTGACCAGAATCAGGCTTTCTGGGAAGTATAAACACAACCACGATCGTAAACGTGTTTAAATGACGTCACTTGGTACATGCTTCCGGTGAGATGAAAATCCGCGGGCAAATACAGTCGTGTTGCTCCATGTTATCTCTACGTAATAACAACAATCAGAAAAAAACTTTCGAAAGAAGGCGCGCCCAATTTGATTTTGCTTTACGATGCGAAGCCAGCTGGAGATCATGATTTGCTCTGAAAAATTTAAGCATAAACAGCACTCCCAGAACCATGTTTACGATCGACGTTTTGAATTGACGTTTGAAATCGCTGATTCTGCCCTCTCAATGGAAGCGTAAACACACCCAAAATTATGTAGCACTCAGAACTCATGAATTTGTAATGCTTGATTAAGGCTGTCTGATCTTGAAAGAATTATGATAGATTTTTTTTGTGTTGGTTCATGATTTTTTTCAAATTGGCAATGTTTGCTTAATCTTTGATGCCAATTTTTTTTTCATTTTTTAGTAGATTACAGCTTGATTGATTTGTAGGTCTCCAATATAAAGCCTAGGAAGATTTTTTAAAGCAGGTATTTTTCAGATTTTCTACTTTAAAAGATAACTAGAATTTATCATTGGTTTTTGAGTTTAATGTATTTTCTATTTCTCAATAAGTATTAGGGAATAATTGCTTCAAAGATAGATAACCGAGGGATTGATATCACAAGTTCAGTGTATATGAGATTGGTGCCATAGATAATGATGTGAATTGCATTAATTTTTTATATGTAATAATTAATTTGTAAATACATGAATTATATCCTCATGCTGACCAATGGACCCTAAGAAAAGGAGTGAGCTCAGTACTATGTAGACTTGGATTAAAAAGTTGTCTCTAAAACAAACGCTGCTAAATTTACAAGAATTAATTCATCTAGAGAATTGTTCTCTTCCAGAATACCAATGAGAAGTGATGACGATGAATTAAGAATAAAGAATATTGTGAAAATTGCGAGACTTGGTTTATAAGATATCAAGAATTTACAGTTGATATTACCATTAAGATGTACAGTGTTGGGAATGATTTTTATATTACTTTCCTACAAAGCTCTTATTATTATTTACCATGTTTACCCAGGGTAGCCACTCTCAGCTGTAAGCTGTTCTTCCAGCGGGCCCTTCATAACATAATGTTATTATTACCCTTCTCCATTCTAAATGCTGAGCGCCAAGCAAGAAGGCAGAAGGTCCCATTTTTATAAGTCTTTGGTATGACTCGGCCGGGAATCGAACCAACGACCTCCCGTCCATGAGGCGGGCGCTCTACCACTGAGCCACCGTGCTCTCATTTGGCATTGTCTAATAATTAAACCCCAAGCTGCAGGTGCATATATACTTTCCATTAAAAAAAAATGAGGGAAGATTATTCTGTCTTTCCTTCTGCCTATAGTCCTCAGACCTTTACACATACACAATCTACACCAGTATCCTAAGCCTGGCAGTGACCCTGAACTTGCCAGGCAAAATTATTTTGGGGCAGAGCCAATGACAGAGAAATGGGCAGGGAGGGGAGGGGGGGCAGAGGAAATATGAAAGGAAAATGAAGAGAAAGAATTAAATGAGATGGTAGATTTACAACCAGGAGATGAAGATAAACTGTATGTTTTGACAGCCTAGTCTTATTTGTCAGCCCTAAATCATAATACTTCCCATCAGAGGGGTTTTTCACACTAAAAAGTCAATCTCCAACTTTGTAGGAGAAATTGTGTTAAATTCTATTAATTGTATGTTGTATACAAAGTTTGTATTTGTCTGAAACTTAAGTCATAAAGTTAATATAGATGGTTGTTAGCACAGTTTATAAAACAGCACTTTCCTCAGAAATGATAGTATGTGTTTCACTTGAAGATGATTTAACCATCTTAATGATTTATTCACTTGGATATGATTCATGATTCATAATTAATTTGTTTTGGGTTTGTTTTTTTACCATGATCATTGTAATCATTGTGAATATGGAATCTCTTTAATAGATACAAGTTTTTGATCATTTATCCATATACATTGTTAATTTGTTATAAATTTTTCTTTCATTAATTGTGATTTCTTTTTATTTTCATGTATTATTCATTTGTTGAATAATGTATTGATTTGGATTTAAATGTATTAATTTACTATTCATTCATTTTTATGTATGATTTTCAATATTAATGTACATATGTTATTTTCTGATGTATGTGATTCATGTGTTCATTGCTTGTGCATTAAAAACTGAAAAGAAACTGATAACCCATCTTTGCATTTATTTGGAAGTTTAATTTGTGAAAAAGGGATTCCCCAATATTTTCATATAAAATTTGATATAATTTATTTATACATCAGAATCATTCACAAATACCTTCTTATGATATCAACTACTACTGATACAAGTAAATCAACCTTTTATATGCTTAAGATTTATTCAAAATTCCTTTAAGACACTTTGTCCTGAATCATGCGGTTTGTGTGGTTGCAAGGTAAGACAAGCCAAATGGCCCGAATTCACAAAGATGGTTTTGAAAACCCACGGTTGAATACATGGTTTATGCAGATTTCCTGTATAAATTACGCTTAATTTAGCACGTATCGGGCGCGTGTATAAACAATTCAAATGCTGATGCGCGCTTTTGTCACAGTACGCCAAATTGACGCCTGGGTTTTCAAAACCACCTTTGTGAATTCGGGCCTTTATGTTTTATCACAAGTCTATTTACAGATGGTCTTGCCTCAGCCATTGGTTCCGTTATAGACATTCGAAGGGCCATGGTTACATCAAGAAGATGCTTAAAACAGATCACCATGGTGTCATTAATACACACAATATGTGCACATTCTCTACTTACTCCATGTATGAGAAACGCCGACGGGGGTGGACCATGATCCTTCGCTTGGCCTAACAGGTCAACCAAAGCAAGCGAGGGGTAAGTATTTTATGTGAACGTGCCCCTAGTTCTAGTTCTGGTTGTATGTTTTTGTTTGGGTATGGCTGAGCTGGCGTGATTTCATGGAGGCTATTTTCCAGTGAAAGCTGAGAGAAAGAGGATGTCAGATGAGGATGATGAAAGGCGACATCAAAAATTGATTGATTGATGACTTCCTGATTATCAGGGTTTTCATGGTAGGGAATAGAAGGGTAAATTGGCAATTCGTCTTTTGCCAACTCGTCCTCACATCAGTTGGTCTACCTTCATTTTAGTCTAATGCCATTTCATCTATCAACAATTTGTCTAACAACCCTTTGGTTCAGTCATCACTTTGTCAAATCACTAGTTCATCTCCATCCATTTAGTCTCATAATCAGTTGATCTAATATCCATTTTATTTTCATTCATTTTGGCCACTAAATAGTTAGTAGTCGAACTGATGGTAGACCAAATGATAGTTGACAAGTTGGTAATTGGACGAATTGGCATTAGACAAACTGAAAAACCAATAGAAGGGGGTTCATGGTAGATTGGTAGGGTGGTAGATGGTGGTGGGGTAGGAGGGGAGCGGAGGGGTTCGTGGTAAATTGGTAGGCTGGTAGATGGTGTTGCGGAAGTGGGAGTGGAAGGGGTTCATGGTAGATTGGTAGGCTGGTTGATGGTGGTGGGGTAGGAGGGGAGTGGATGGGGTTCATGGTAGATTGGTAGGCTGGTATATGGTAGTGGGTAGGGGAGGGGAGTGGAGGGGGTTCATGGTAGATTGGTAGGCTGGTAGATGGTGGTAGGAGTGGAGTGGAGCAGGTTCATGGTAGATTGGTAGGCTGGTAGATGGTGGTGGGAGGGGAGTTGAGGGGGTTCATGGTAGATTGGTAGGCTGGTAGATGATGGTGGGGTAGGAGGGGAGTGGATGGGGTTCATGGTAGATTAGTAGGCTGGTAGACGGTGGTGGGAGGGGAGTGGAGGGGGTTCATGGTAGATGGTGGTAGGAGGGGAGTGGAGCAGGTTCGTGGTTGGTAGATGGTGGTGGGAGGGGAGTTGAGGGGGTTCATGGTAGATTGGTAGGCTGGTAGATGATGGTGGGGTAGGAGGGGAGGGGGTCATGGTAGATTGGTAGGCTGGTAGACGGTGGTGGGAGGGGAGTGGAGGGGGTTCATGGTATATTGGTAGGCTGGTAGATGGTGGTGGGAGGGGAGTGGAGGGGGTTCATGGTAGATTGGTAGGCTGGTAGACGGTGGTTCTAGGGGAGTGGAGGGGGTTCATGGTAGATTGGTAGGCTGGTAGATGGTGGTGGGAGGGGAGTGGAGGGGGTTCATGGTAGATTGGTAGGCTGGTAGATGGTGGTGGGAGGGGAGGGGAGTGGAGGGGGTTCATGGTAGATTGGTAGGCTGGTAGATGGTGGTGGGAGGGGAGGGGAGTGGAGGGGGTTCATGGTAGATTGGTAGGCTGGTAGATGGTGGTGGGAGGGGAGTGGAGGGGGTTCATGGTAGATTGGTAGGCTGGTAGATGGTGGTGGGAGGGGAGTGGAGGGGGTTCATGGTAGATCAGTGGGCTTGTAGATGGTGGGGAGTGGAGGGGATTCATGGTAGATTGGTAGGGTGGGAGGGGGTTCATGGTAGATTGGTAGGTTTGTAGATGGTGGTTGGAGGAGAGTGGAGGGGTTTCATGGTAGATTTGAGGCTGGTAGACGGTGGTGGGAGGGGAGTGGAGGGGGTTCATGGTAGATTGGTAGGCTGGTAGACGGTGGTTCGAGGGGAGTGGAGGGGGTTCATGGTAGATTGGTAGGCTGGTAGACGGTGGTTGGAGGGAGTGGAGGGGAGTGGAGGGGGTTCATGGTAGATTGGTGGGCTGGTAGACGGTGGTGGGAGGGGAGTGGAGGGGGTTCATGGTAGATTGGTAGGCTGGTAGACGGTGGTGGGAGGGGAGTGGAGGGGGTTCATGGTAGATTGGTAGGCTGGTAGATGGTGGTGGGAGGGGAGGGAGTGGAGGGGTTCATGGTAGATTGGAAGGCTGGTAGATGGTGGTGGGAGGGGAGGGGAGTGGAGGGGGTTCATGGTAGATTGGTAGGCTGGTAGATGGTGGTGGGGTGGGAGGGGAGTGGAGGGGGTCGATGGTAGATTGGTAGGCTGGTAGATGGTGGTGGGAGGGGAGTGGAGGGGGTTCATGGTAGATTGGTAGGCTGGTAGATGGTGGTTCGAGGGGAGTGGAGGGGTTCATGGTAGATTGGTAGGCTGGTAGATGGTGGTAGGGTAGGAGGGGAGTTGAGGGGGTTCATGGTAGATGGGTAGGCTGGTAGATGGTGGTAGGGTAGGAGGGGAGTTGAGGGGTTCATGGTAGATTGGTAGGCTGGTAGATGATGGTAGGGTAGGAGGGGAGTTGAGGGGGTTCATGGTAGATGGGTAGGCTGGTAGATGGTGGTAGGAGGGGAGTGGAGGGGATTCATGGTAGATTGGTGGGCTGGTAGATGGTTGGGTAGGATGGGGAGTGGAATGGGTTTATGGTAGATTGTTAGGGTGGTAGATGGTGGTGGGGTAGGATTGGGAGTGGAATGGGTTCATGGTAGATTGGTAGGGGGTAGATGGTGGTGGGGTAGGATGGGGAGTGGAGGGGGTTCATGGTAGATTGTTAGGGGGGTAGATGGTGGTGGGGTAGGATGGGGAGTGGAGGGGGTTCATAGTAGATTGGTAGGCTGCTAGATGGTGGTGGGGTAGAAGGGGAGTGAAGGGGGTTCATGGTAGATCGGTGGGCTTGTAGATGGTGGGGAGTGGAGGGGTTCATGGTAGATTGGTAGGTTTGTAGATGGTGGTTGGAGGAGAGTGGAGGGGTTTCAAGGTAGATTGGTAGGCTGATAGATGGTGGCATGGAGGGATGTTTCCTGACTTTCTTAAAGCAATAATCTTTAGGTGTTTTAGGAATACTAGTGACTTTCTAAAATTATTCATTTGGGGGGTTCTCAGATAAGCCTATATTTCAGACAATTTTCAAAAAATTGTAATTTTTACCAATTATTTATTTTAAGGGGCAAAGCAAAGATTTAGATATATATATTGTACCATAGTAAGGGAGCACATAATCTGTTTGCACCCCTCTTCCGCTCTTATTTTTGCCTCTTTTTCATGGAATATAGGGGTCAGCGTAAATGAAATTGATGCAGCATCTGTAATAAATGATAAGTTAACCCAGCTCCCTTGGGCTTTTTACTATCACAGAGTATAACATCTTTCCTTGACTTACTGTTTCTTCTGCCTCATTCTTAAGATGTTCACCATTTAAGAAATAACCAACAATACATGATTGATGCCAGTAAAATTGTAGAAAGATTGATATAAACATTATAACAGGAAAAATAGTTGAGAGTTGGAGAAAGAGAGACCAGGGGGGATCAGGTCAAGTCCACCCCAGAAAAATGTTGATTTTAGTCAACAGAGGAAAAAAAATGAGCTTAACTTTGAAAATTTCATCAAAATCGGATGTAAAATAAGAAAGTTATGACATTTTAAACTTTTGCTTATTTTTAATTTTCATGATACAGTTGTAGCACAATTCAGTGACATGCAAATGGGAGAATCGATGATGTCCTTCACTCACTATTTCTTTCGTTTTTATTGTTTGAATCATACAATATTTCATATTTTACAGATTTGACAATAATGACAAACTTGACAGAACCAATAAATATTCACACAATTGTAGTACCACATGTTCAAAGAGGAATAAATCTTTGTTTCACATGACAATGAGAAAATATAAATATTTCATATAATAAAATACAAAAGATGTGAGTGGATGATGTTTGTCCATTCATTTGCATACCCTCTAGGATGTGCATATCACTGTTTTGTGAAATTAAGCAAAACTTTAAAATGTCATAACTTTCCTATATTAAACTTAATTTTGATGATAAAATGTTTAGTGTTAGGCTTTTTGGATTTGATATTTCTCCTTTAATTCAACATCAGCTTTTTGTTGATGTGGAATTGTCCTTTAAATATGATATAACTTTGATCTTAAACTGCAATTTTACTTGTTTATGTAATAATTCTGTGCAAGGTGGGGTGATCATCAAGTTTATGCATTGAATAACTAGGGTTGATAAACCAGGGAATAGTTGAGTGCTATTCCCCTCTTCATTGAATAACCAGGGAATAGTTTATGCTATTCCCCTCTTCATAGTTGTAGATGACAAGAATCATTCTACACTTCTATTCGTCGAAAAGAAAACAATGACTGCAAAGTTATTTTGCTTGACTTTTGTCACAAAGAGCTCCTCATTATACACACTACAGAATAATTGAGTGCAAACACGATCGCAGCCATGATGATTTATGGTAGTTTATAATTATAAAATATTAGCAGCACCAACCTTTTACACTGACCTCTTATTCAATACATCATGGAGAACAGAAGCACATCCGTTTCCTTTTTCTTTCTCCCTAGTCCCATGTTTATACTGGCATGTGCGTGATGTTGATACCATAGATGATATTTTCACATCAGGGGTGGCGCCAGGATAGTTTGATGTAGGAGCAAGATGACGTAAAGATAATGTCATCACTTTTTTCTCAATGAATAATAGGGGTATCATTTAGTAACACCGGCCCATCCCTCTTTTATAAAATAGGCCTACTCTCTTTCTTCTTTCTTTCTTTTTCCCCTCTTTTTTGTCACTAATCGAAAAATCATATGGGGTGGTCACCCCCACCCCTCCCCCCTCACGAGGCACTGCCCCTGGAGTGTTTTACCTGCAGAAATGGTGTCTGGTAACTACTTTGGTCTATGTTGTGATATTTATGTGATAAACTATCCTGTTGGCATTATAACCCATAATGAAGAGTTATGGGCTTTCAACATGGTAAGAAACCAAGCGTCGCGTCTTAAAAGCAAAGAATGGTGGGCAAATCGTGATAAAAGGAACTGAAAATGTATACATTTGCTACACTGGCTTTGCATGATGTTTATATCATTAATGTATTGTAGGCATATCTCATTGTTTCAATTGAAGAATTCCAGTTGCTGTTGTTTAGTTATAATGGCGCTCTCATTCCAATGAAAAATATATTAGCCCAGTGATGACTGACATCTAATTAAGATTTGTTCCTGATTATCTCGAAAAGTTGACTTTAAATTAATGAGTGGGAAATTGTGCAAATACCATTGCCCAATCATCCTTCTGCAAGACATTTACTGACATTTGGCGCTCCCCACCCATGTGTAGTGGTACTGATAGGAGGGCACATGCTCCACTCATCTTTTTTTTATGAAGAAGAATAAGTAAAGAGATCATGTCAAACTTTTTTTTTAATCTACCATGAGTTTTTCTTGGATATTGTGATTTACCAAAACAGTAATTTGATACACAAGTGCATGTTCATTGGCAAATTTCTAGAGGCAGGGGCAGTGATATGGTTGTTGAGGGGGGCAGGGGCAAGTACTTTCTGACTTTTTTTCAAATAGTGAAAAAAGCAGAAAAAATAGGGGAATGGGAAGAAACAAGAGAGGAAAAAGAAATCTATCAAAAAGGGAGGCCTCTGTTTCATGCAACTCTTAAATCATAATGCTGACATTCAACTGAAAAGAAAATTCTATCACCTTTGCATCATCTAGCCTCCCCCCCCCTCCAGAATACCCACTTATGACCCCAGTCTATAGTATGGTCCAGTGATATCAATGTAGTTTCCTCAATTAGATACTTATTGCACAAACTTTTTGAAATGGAAAAAAAAACCTCTCTTCTCTTACAGACAACCCTAAACCTGACAGCGTATGAGGCAGCGAAAAAGCTTCCTTGGAACAATGGAATAATCGCCCTTCTCTTATCATCGTCCATTCAACATCTGCATAAGAATGAGGGGGCTATTTCTTGTCAACTTGTGTGAAAAATATTGAAATCTGATTTGAGGGCCATGCATTGCCAGAAAGACTTGATCACATTATCATTCAAACCTTTTTATCCTGTCTCTTTTCAATTGTCGCTCGCAATCCAGTTGGTTCACCCTTCCAATAACTTGGTCATATCTTAGACTCTGTGCATAGATTGCGACAGTTACTGCTCTTCGTTTAAATCGCCTAAACTTTATTCAAACTGGGGGGGTGGGGGAAACAGAATCCCGTAAATACAAGATTATGTTCCTGTGCCATCATAAAAATGCTGGACTTGTCCCATCAACTTCAAAACAAGTGTCTCGTAAATCGTCTCTCTCAGCCAAACCAGGTTTTTAAGTGTCTCTATCCGGCCAAAGGTCGGCTTCTCTTTGGCAAACTTGACCTTTGACCTGTTGTCAAACTGTACTCCAGGTACCAATCACAGGCAGGGTAAATAGAACCAGAGATAAATCATATTTAATTTGCTCTAATCATTTCCGGACTGCCCCCCCCCCTCTTTCTCCCTCTCTCTTTATGTCTCTGTATCTCCCCCTTCCCAATTTTTAACTGAAGTTTACATTCCCTTACTATATATATCTCCCTATCCCTCTACTCTTCCTCTCCTGGCATGTCCTCTTTTCTTACATCTTTCACTTACACTTTTTCATTCTCCCCTTCATTTCTCTTTCTCAGCTACCTTCTTATCATCTGTCTCTCTTTCTATCTCTCTGTATCTCCCATTTTCTTTACCTTTTATCGTATGGTCATCTGCCCCCCTCTCTTTCTGTCTTCATTGATATTCTTTCCCTCATTTCATTTATTTTCTTTACTTTTTTCTTTCTTTCACTCATATTTCTTTCTTTCTCTTTCAAATTCTAGACTCTTCGGGGTCTCCTGTGTTTTATGATACTTTGTTTCCTCTGAATTATCAAATTCAAACTCTCATTCACATTTAAACTCAAATTCATAAAATGGGAAATTTAGCAAATATCTACAGATTTAATCATTTTGCTTTCTGATTATTTCATTTTGCATTTCTTCCTTGATAAGTTGATATCTCAACGAAGTATTGACAAATTATTGCAAATGGTTGTGTCATGAAATGTATTGAATATAATCAGTTATCTTTGGCAAATTAGAATTAGTGTTTGAACTTGTCAAAGTTTCTTACTGGTCCCTTACTTACTCATAGGGTCAGAGTGTGCATATTTTAGATAATGATAAATGAAAGGGTTTAAGGGTGGTCAGAGTCTCTTAATAAATTTATTTCAGGAAAAAATGACATAAGGATTGTTGTGACTGGTTCTTAATGCTAGACTACAGATCCTACATATAAAAATAGTAATGAAGAATCAATGTTAACTCTGTCTTTCTTTACCAGCAAAATGTGGTTGTCCTTTTCAGCAAAAGAAACACACAAGGTCGACAGGTGATTTCGCCCTGGTGACAGCCAAAATTACCCCTTAAATTCCCCAATCGTATGCTTTGGGGTGACTATCTTTTCAAGAGTCACCCCAAGGTCTCACAAACAATATTCAAGAATGTTTAGAAAAATCAATATTCTACTTATGAGAGAAATATTGATATTTGCATTTACTCCATAAATACTCATTTTAAAAAGGTAGCCCCAAAATTCACCTATTGCACCAATGTGAAGAAAAAGAATAGCCCCCTAAGACATGATAACCCTGGTCAGCTACATCCTGGATATATTCAATGTCTGTTTGACTTTGAGTTATAGCAGGTAACAGATGGTTAGGGGAATACTGTCAAAAGATTGATTTTTTTCCTTTCATTCCTCGAAAATAGGTGACCTCAAATGGATTGTCAAGGTTACTCTTTTGATATTTGCAAATTTCACTGGTCTAGGATGAAATTGAATAATGAAATAACTTTATTGGTCTTCAAAGAGAGAATGACGACACCATATGTTTGGGTTTATTTTGTCTTCTCAGCAGTCTGTCTTTCGTCTTTGTACATCATTTTCCTTCATGAAATTCCTCATTTTACTTAGGGCATTCCTCAGTGTTATCGATATCACATCAAAGATGGTCCTGTGGATTAGAAAAAGGGGTTTTGGCAATCTTTACCCCCCCCCAAAAAAAAAAAAAATGGGAAGAAAAGCAGTGACAAGCTGGAGTGGTGCTACTGCAGGGGGAGGGAGGGGCCAACTAACCCCAGGACTTTTTCAACCAATGAAAAGGGGTAAAGATGAGAAAATTAGCCCCCCCCCCCCTAAAAAAAATGAAGAAAGTGAAGTGGAAGATAAAAGAGATAGAGAAGAGAGAAAAAGACAACTTCATCTCTGAGTAAATTTTAATCTTATTCTTAAATACAAGGACTGGATGAAGGAAGAGGATGGACTTCAGAGGAGAGAAATAGATCATGTAGAGAGGTATTATGAACAGAGGCTGTGACATTTCATTTGAAAAGTGAATTGCTATATGTGAGCATTATGATAAATTCTGACAGCGTTATAAATGAATTATTCATTACTTTAATTGATCATTATTCAGACAATTTTATAGGGTATTCAGGAAATCACCCAGCTCTGCAATCCTGCCACCCTTCCAAAGTATCATGAAAAGACTATATCAATATTGACTGAAGAGGGCAGTCTTTCACAATTATTGTCAAGGAGTGATTTGGTGATAGGAGGTTTTGTGTTGAAAGGCAAAATTAGAGAAACATACAGTTGCATGAAATTCAATTAAAAGTGAATATATTTATAATTTCTGAGAAAGTCAATTTTACTTTTTTTTATCTCATTAAAAAATTCCCTTTCCCCCTCAACCAGCTCTTCTATATGTTTCTATAACTTTCTATATTTGATGTAATTCCCCTAAAAGATTTCTCAAAAATTTGTGATTTCATTTTTGCATTGATATCAGACACATTATTTCATACCCCCTTCTTTTAGAAATTTTTTTTATAATGTTCTGTTAGATAATCTGAACAGCTGGAATTAATATTACATTATATTTGGAGAGCTGCTCACAGATAATGTCACAAATAACTAGCACATCAATGATGTGGAGCTCATCCGGCATCTCGCAACAATATTTAACAATTTTAATTTCAGCCCAGTTGACAATGTAGTGAATTATATTCGTGACATAAATTGAGGATATAGAATTGTAATTGATGAAGAAATGACATAGAAGCATTTTTTGTGATCTATGAATAAATTTCATATAAATTAAGCATAAATAATTTTCGAGTCAAAATATCAAAACTCTGTGTAGAACCTTGGTGAACCTCATGCAGCTCTCAGATGGAACAAAAATAATCAAAATCAATCAACAAATAAAGCCTCTTCTTTATTTGTTGACTAGATTTTAAAATGCTTCTTCTTTGTCATTTTAATTTCAGCCCAGTTGACACTGTAGTGAATTATATTGGTGACATAATTGAGGATATAGAATTGAAATTGATGAAGAAATGACATAGAAGCATTTTTTTTGTGATCTATGAATAAATTTCATACAAATTAAGCATAAATAATTTTCTAGTCAAAATTTCTAAACTCTGTGTAGATTCTTTGTGAACCTCATGTAGCTCTTAGATGGAACAAAACTAATCAAAATCAATCAACAAATAAATATTTTTTTGTGATTTTTGAAAATATATGAATAAATTAATTAGCATATTTAACGAGTTTCAAAATTCTGTGTTGAAATTTTGTATCACCACCTTGAGCTATCATATAAAGCAAACAAAATTGAAATTGGTCAACAAATGAAGAATAAAAACATTTTGGTGATTTATGAATAAATTTTGCAAAAATTAGCATAAATAATTTTCTGGACAAAATTTCAAAATTTTGTGTATAAGTTTTGAATCCCCCACCTAGTGCTATCATATAAAGCAACCAGAATTGAAATCGGACTTGAAATGGCGAAGAAGCATTTTGAAATTGTGGACAAATGACGGACGCCACGGCATAAGCTCATCAGGCCCTTCGGGCTAGATAAGCTAAAACCTATGAAATTTATAACTTGTATTCTTTGATAGATTTTTCATCAATCCTTGACCAGTATTTTCTCAAATATTTCTGTTTTTATTAAAATCAACTTATAATCAGGGTGAATCTCCCTTTTAACCAATAAAATATTGTTTTATTTCATTACCATACATTTTCCATAGTCACTAATCCAAGTTTTGCACCGGAAAAAAATGCCAATTTAATGAAAAAATGACATGAACAAGTTACATTATATATCCAGAAAGAGCATATCGTAAAACATAATTTAATACCTTTAATGTGGTATATACACAAGCTTGGATAATCACAAGGTAATATTTGATGACGTGATATAACGGTTGATTTGTGTGAAATGAAGGCATGACTGCACGGAATAAACCCAGATAAACTCATAATCCTACAAGAGTCGCAATAGAATTCATTGTAAAATACTTACTTTCAATAATTAACATATTTCTTGAATAAACACTTAGACAATTCTTATTTTAAACATGTTTATAGAAAATGTAGGCCTATTTGTCAAATAGGTTGATTGCCACTCTTTTAGGATTATGACTTCATAGACATCAGGGGTTGTTTAATAAAGTTAAGAGTGACTTTGAGAACGACTGGTGATCCTTTTTTGTGGTAAATGATATTCACCATTAAATGTTTATTGGTGATTATTTAGCGCATAGGAAAGGTTCACCAGTTGTTCCAAAAGTCATTCTTAACTTTGATATGAACAGCTTTATGAAACACCCACCAGGTGGGTGTTTCATAAAGCTATTCGTAAGTTAAGAGCGACTTTAAGAACGATTGGTGATCCTTTCTTGTGGTAAATTGTATATACATTGGCGATGGTTACGCACGTAAGAAAGGTTCACCAGTCGTTCTTAAAGTCGTTCTTATCTTACGAAGAGCTTTATGAAACGGCCCCCTGGAATTCATTCATTACAGTCATGCGTTAAAGTACTTTGAAACAAATGAAATTTTACATTGCAACAAAAATTACCTCATGATGTACCACATAAAATTGCTATCTATGATCAATCTATTTGAAAGAAGATTCTCTTTAAGAACATATACGACGGGTTTGTATTCATGCTGTATTTTTGCATTAAATTGGCAATTTTGGCAGTGTAGTTTGTCAGACTCACTCAGTATAACATGTACTGGAAAAATGTTTTAACATCCAAAAAATAGAGGGAAATAAGACTTCTCTACAGGTTTTATTTAATAGAATTTATTAAGTGCATGATAAAACTTTGTCCTTTGTCTCGTTTCATAGAATAAAATAAAACAAATTTCCAGATTAAAACCAATACTAGTGAATGAAGAATGGTTTAGATATTAAAACATAAGAAATTATATGGCAAGTCCAAGTTTACAATATTATTGAGACTTGCTCATGAACCAACCCACTGATAAAGGGAAGAGTAAAAATAAACCCACACAATTTTACTACAGTTCAGTTGCCCTGAAAAAAAATAAAAGAAAATGTCTGTCTATGAACCATCACCTCTTAATGTTAGAAAAAAAAGTTCATTTGAACTGTTGAATCAGAATAACATCTGAAGGAATGGTATAATGTAAGTACTCTGTAATAACAACTAACTTATAAATTGATTACAATACATGATGTTAATAAAGTATAGAGTACTATATCATGACACCATACTGTTGTAAGTGTGCCTCAAATACATTTATAGGCCCGGGCTAATATCACAACAATTACAATAGATTTGAAGCAAATCAAGTCTTAGGGAGATAGAAATTGAGATCAATCTTAATTCAAGTTTGATTTAAATCTATCACAACTCTTTGTAAAGCCCGTCCCACACTATGCGATCCAGTGTGGCACGATTTTTCAAGAAATCGCATTTTGCATTAAATATGAAAGTTCCATAAAGTAAAATTATTTTATTCAAAGTTCGGCATATCGTAAGGAAACTAAAATCATATTTTTACTTTGCAGCAAGCCCTATGGTCGCTGTAAAGGCCAAGTAAGCTTCAAGTTGCAGCCGATGATGACGTCATTATGATTTGGAAATAATTTTGTTTTTAATCATTCAGGGAGGCTCAAACTGGACTTAATATCGATTTCAGAAGTCCTGCCACTATTCTGAACTCTGACCCGTAATATTTTATTAGTTGGAATATCCATATTAAATGTTATCACAATTAATTTGAAATTCTGATCATAACCAATCACATAGTGTGAGACGGGCTTAAGACAGGGCCCATACGACAGTGTACAAAGGATTTTTTTTTAAAGACACTGAAATAAGCATCAGGAACCACATATTTCTCATGTGGGTAAAAGTTGATATACATGTCTGCTTTCAAGAACATTGTGTGGATTTGAAACATGAGGGGTTCACCTCCTTCATAACTCTATCAAAACAGTCAATTATTTTTGTCATCCAGTGCTAGAATTGTTTTTTCAACAACACTCCATGCAAATGACATTATCACTTCGGTTACTTGTGCCGTTTTCAGTAACTCATGATTTTTTGGTCCGTACCAGGCCCGCGCTAAAATAGTCCGCACCAAGCGATAAAAAATGCTTTCAGTAATTATAGCAGAGCCGCGCCACTTTTACGATCACCCATTCAAAAACTCAGGCACGTAAGGGCAAACTGTCATGGTAACTGAACACTCCATATACAGAGCGGAAGTGCTCCGTATTCGCTGAATATTCGCGCGGTAAATTTGATGTACACGCGATCCGCCGATGCGGAGGCACGGCCAGAATTGTGTGACCTTTGACCGTGTGAGGAATTTTGGCCGGGGCCTGGTGCTGCTATCCGTTCATAAACTCTTTGGTCGGCGCCTGGTGCGGGCCTGGTGCTGATAAAAGCAGCACCAAAATAGCCCGCGCCATTCATAAACTCAAAATTTTACGACTTAGCCTGGGCCTGGCCCGGGCCAGCGAGTTACTGAAAGGGGTATATGGTACCCTAATCAATCATGATTTGTTATGAAACTAAAATTTGAAAAAGCGAGGGAAAATGAGTCAATTTGTATAAAAATATCATATGTTGAATTATAATCTGAATATTACGACTAATATGGAACACGTTTCTGGAATATATAGCACCATTTACCAAAGATTTAATATCCTACTCATCACTATTAAAAAAAAAATACCAACAGGGCAACATGGAACGTGACATACCAACTATATCAAAAAGTTACGTGCAAATGTATGGTTAAGTTCGTTTTACTTGGCTTTGTCTAAGAAAAAATAAAATATTCAGGCTAAAAATGACAAAAATAAACTTTCTCAACAACAAGAGAAATAAATAATTGATATTTTTGTGAATATCTGTGACCTGCCACCCAAACCAATAATAAGTCAACCAAAATGAATATTCAGATTTTTATTGTGCTTAAAATATATGTGTTAAAATTGACCAACAATAACCACTACATGTACTTGATTGAATCATGGTAGGTCCATGATTGAATGCAGAGGATATTCAGCAAGAGCTTAACAAATAAGGAGAAAACAAGTTTTGAAGTTTGGCGTTCACTCAAGCATGAGATGTGCATACTGTGTAATCTCAGTGAAACTTCCAAGCATTCATTAAAAGTAGTGTCCAAGGAACTTGTATCTTTTCTTTTATTCAACTTCACGACTTCAAATATTCACAGTATGAAGAATTGCTCTTTCAGAGAAGCAATTTTTTTCATTTTGGTTTTTGGAAACTAAATTACTATTTTGACTATTTACAGAGAACCTTACCTGGCGACCTACTGGTGGTTTTGGGGTGGTAGAAACATATTTGGTTAAAAATAATAATTTCATCCCTGCATAAAGAAGTCTTTAAAAAGGAATATAATGACTTGCAACAGTCTCCAATTGTGGAAAATCTGTAATGATTTGGTAACTGAAATTGAATGAATTTCATTTCAGTTTAATGGAGTTTAGTTGAATAGCTCTGAGCTATGAACTGTACACATTACACAGTATTTGAATATAAAGATATCAACGTGTATGCATTTTCACATAATATATACTGAACAACACTTTTTATAATAATAAACCTACCAGTAAAACTGACAGAACCTAAATAGAACAGCTGTGCATGGTATTGGTATGTACATATACAATATGCCCATGAATATGATACAGTATACAAATAATAAATATTCATGAGTGCAATGGACAGATACTTCGAGGTGAAAGATGAGATGATCTACTCAATGAGACGTAGCCAAGTTGAATGGGTCAGTCATTTCATCTTAAACTAAAAGAAGTATTCTGTCCATTGCACGAACGAAAAGAACATTCATTATTTGGTTTATTATGACACCTAAATATAGACTCTTTTCCATATGAAATTTATCAATTTTGATGCAAAATATGCTCATGCAGTGCGAGCTTGGTTTGTTGATTGTTGCGTCATGCGCTGCAAACACGAGTGGTTTTACTTGTGCCTGCAGTCTCAGTGTGCGCGTGCAATGGACAAAATCATATGGATCCATAACTGCACGATGAACAAATCTAAAATTGCATGGTTGATGACGTCATTGTAAAATGGGCTGAATGATTGAAATAAAACAACCAATCAAATGACAAGAATCTATCTAGGTGTCATATATTATGTAATTTGCTTCACAATCATACTTGTAGTTGTCAATGGATAGCTTTGTCTATACACCAACCATCCTTTACTATTACAACTAGGTAAATGAAACTCTGGAAATGAATAAATTTAAATTACAAGGATACTAAGAATTTCAACAAAGTTCCCTCCAAATTTGTTAAATAATGAAAGTAAAAAAGTTTGAAAGTTTCAATTTAATTTCTACAGTGATCTTCAAATTGGCAATGTTGATTCAAAGTGACAATTTTTTTTACCACTAAATGTCTAATTTTCATCATTATATCTCATCTCCATGGTAAATATTTGACACAAGACATGCCAAAAAGACAAGCAGCATCTTTACAGATTAAATGAAGAAAATACAAACTTTAGGTACCAAATATGTTGATAGTTGTTTTAATAACCACACCTACAATCACAATGCCAATTTGAGGATCTCTGTATCCTATCTCTGAGGAAATTGATTCTCCAGCCACAAATCAAAATTAACAACTAAATATCACAAGCAATTTCTATATCATTGTACTATGTAATGGGGATGGGGCAGTTAATCACTCATTTGACTATGTCATCTACTGTAAAATATATACGTGCATCCAATTAATATACATGTAAAACATTTAAACAAAATCACATGAATTAAGCTAAAAATATTACACTGCATTTTAATACTGTGACCAATGGCCTGTTTCAAAAAGAATATATGAATATTGTAAATTCCCATTACAGTAACTACCACGGTAACAGGGCTTGACAGCCAATCAAATTCAATGATTCCAGACGTTATCATAATAGAAAATTTAACAAAAGTCATACGTCTTAATCAAACGAGACCCTAGTGGCTCTCTTAAAGGTATCACATTACCATAGTATCATATTATATTTAGCTTCAGGCACGGATGCAGGTTTGAGGGGGGTAAGGGGAATGTGCCCTATCCCATTAGCTTGTCAATTTTTTGACAGAAATTTTTTCCTCAATCCTTTGGAAATTGTTGGTGACTGCTGATGTTTATTTTTTGTTGTCAGAGATATTTTTCCAGCCCCCTCCCCGCCCTCTGTAAATCCTGAATCCGCCCCTGTCCACATTTAGCAACAAAAATATCTGTTCGGTGATAACAAACTGAATAACATACACATATTAAACTTCTCTTGTCTCTAAACAGCTTATAGATATATAAATTCTTACAACAAGTCATACATCACTTCTTAAACATGCAAGCAACATATAAAGGATATTTTTTACAGAGAGATGAAGGCCTCATTCAGATGTAAGATGTTGAACTGCAAAAGGACTGATGTAGTAGAAGAATGATATACTAATAGGACTTTTCTACCTTTTAACGTGGAGCTGTGAGAACAATTAGCTGTATGGCCATCAACTGACGAAAGGAAGCAACTCTTGGTTGTTGTTTTTTTTCAATTTTTGTTTCTTGATTTGGGATATTTTTTGTGTGTTCTTCATTTTAAAGGAATTGGAATCACAAGGATAATTCAAAAGTAAGTGACTCTATGGCCCGTATTCTGAAGTCAGGTTTAACTTAGACCACAGTCTAACTCTGTGCTAAAATTATGGGGAGCCAAATATTCCAAAATTCTCTTTATATTGTTTCCTATTTTCCTTTTGCTTTTATTATAAAGAAAAATACTTTATTATCATTCCCAGACAATTATGAACAATTTGGGTGTCATATGAGTTAATAAATTTAATGTGTACTGTTAGTGATTTCTTGGCTCTCCATAATTAAACCACAACTCCAGGGGTTTAATTTAAACCCGGCTTCAGAATACGGGCCTATGTATTTCCACATAAAACAATGATACATTTTCCTCATTAATAAGGAACTCATTTCACAGTATTGCTTCTTTTGTCAGTGGCCGTCTGTGGTCTTGAAACCAGTTTTAATCGTGTACAAGAAAATCTTACATAGCAGTTCACCACCTAATACCTAAACAGACCTTCATGGGAATTAAAACATTTTCATGATGAGTTGCTTCAAGGCCAAGTGTGACTTCGTTCGATGAGATATTATGGATCTGTAAAAAAGAGGAACAAAATATATTCATCAGGAAATTATAAAGGATTGCATTAAATTATTGTTCAAATAGTAAATACTATTTTATTTGCAGCATGAAAGTGTTCATTGAAAGTTATAATGGCATCAATACCTATAATCCACATTTTAAAAAGCAGAACTTTTTTTTATAAAATGGTAGGACCCTAAAGGTGTTGCACAATGATTTCAGTGTGACTTTGATTCAGACTGAAATTCCATTTACGTGCTGTATATAAAACATTGGTCAGATCATGTGAGGGTGTGCTTCTTCAAGAAGATAATTTCATGTGTACGTAGACATTAATAAGAATGATTTGAAGGCTTGGTCCCACTGCACTTACGGATGGAGGATGTAAAACAGAAAAGAATCTCCGTTGGAAAGCGTTATGTATCCGTTGTGAACTCTTTGCATACATGTTTCATGCACGCTATATCAATCGAACATCCATCCACCGTGATTTCATTGTTGGCCCTTTTTGCCCATTGTCTGAAGCGGATAAAAATCCAGAAATTCTGCTTGTCAGCTGTTTCTGTAATGAGTACGTTTTGTGTCCGAAGGCCACTGGGACCAAGCCTTAAGTCACGCTTACATCTTTGTAAAACACCCCTAGTAACTCAAACTATGAAAAAGCTGTGGAAGTTCAGAAATATGGCAATGTTTGCAACCTCATTATTTTCTGAAAAGTGAGAAGAGTCTCTTACTTCCTATACGATAACTCTTTCTAGGCCAAAGGTTGCCACATTTTTTAACTCTTAAATAAAGCTTTTGGAGCTGCTCCCAATTATTTGTACGTTTTGAAATAAGGTAGGAGGCTTAAACAACCCAGTGCCCCCAAAAAGTAGATTAGCAAAAACAGAGTATTAAAGGCAAGTTCAAGGAAAACCTCTTTAAAGTCATCTTTAGTATTTAAACTAGTTCTTCATCATATATTAATGACATGATACTGGTTTGACATGTATGAGATGAATGATCGATGAATGTAGTCCTGCTTATCAAAGGGGACTTTTTTCCTTGCTCATCAAGAGAATGAAGTTTAACTTTGAGATAAGGATTATATCCTTTCCTATTATCAGTGAAAATTACCTCTTATCACAATTCTTTTTTTAATTCCTTTTTTTGACAAATTTCTTTTTTTAATCCCAAATATGAGCCGTGACTCTAATGAGTAGGTTACTATCAAGGTAATATACTCACCAGATGCATGTTGATTGCGGTAGTTGAGTTTACATCCGATGGTAGACAATATACATGGGCTTGTTCCCATTCTCTCCATTTGGATTCTGAGATTTGTACTTGATATGTAGGTAGATACCTCTCACAAATATCAAGAATCCTTTTAAAATAAACAAAAACAGATTTAGATCAGTGATAAATGATGAACCCAACCCATTACTAATGGGTGTTTCATAAAACTGTTCGTATTAAATTAAGAGCAACTTAATGGACTGGTAAACCTTTCTTATGCGTTGAATAATCACCAATGAACATTTAATGTTGAATATCACTTTATACAAAAAAGGATCACCAGTCATTCTCAAAACAAACTCTTACCTTATGAACAGCTTTATGAAACGACCCCCTGATATTTTCACAGAGCTACAAGAACAAGATGTATCATGGAGCAAATACGACACTCATTGGTCAAAAGTCCAAGACCAGTAAACCATGTACCAAAAGCAAAGCAAAGGTCAAATTGGGCGCGCCATTTTTCGAAAGTTTTTTTTCAGAGAGTTGTTATGCCAAGGTACGTCGACTGTTATTCAAACATCAAACAATTTTTGATATTTTAGTCATTGCATGGAGCTACTTGACATAGCCATATAATTTCCACCATGGTGAGAATAATAATGAGGTAAAATAAAGAATGTTAAAGTATGTAAAATAATAAAACAACTATTTGTTGATGCTACTGGAGCATCTGGCGATATCTCCTCATTATAACTCACGTTCCAGGGCGTTTTTTTTTTGTAAATCCCTCAACATTCATCGTGATTACAAATTGGAAGAGTAGTGATAGCAAATGTAACAAGGGAGATGACAGGTAATTCCATGGAGGTAACATGCGACCATGGAGCAGTGAGACTCTATTTGCCTGCGGATTTTCATCTCACTGGAAGCATGCACCAAATGACGTCATTTAAACACGTTTACGATCGGGGTTCTGTTTATAATTCCCTAGAAAGCCTGATTCTGGTCAAACGACGTTTACTAACGCACCTTTTTGTGAGTTTACGACCGGCGTTTTGAAACGTCGTTTGAATGAAAGTAAGCATGGATGCAACCGTGTTTTGTATGGAAACACTGATTCTGGCCTGAAAAGTGGAAGCAGAAACACGGCCTATGTCTTCTTGACAATAGAATTGCTGATGGAATCCCTGGATGGAATCCCCTTATTGAGTTTTTGCTAAAATATCCTGCCATCAGAATTGCTGCTTTTAATTTTGGAGAGTGCTAAAAAAAATAATAACCTATGTTTTAGTGTTCTGCATTGTAACTGTATTTGTATATTAATTTTTTTATCTACCTACCCATCACTATTGTTTCCAAGTCTATCCATTTTATTTTTTTAGTTATCGTGCTATTAAAAACTAATTGTAATTCCATATTTCAAACTTGTCATATATAACAAATATTTGAAATCTGTCCAACCTTTTTGTTAATAATCTGAATACATAATGAGTCGTAAACTTTGACCTGCAAATATCAAATTTGAAGTTGACCTGTAGATCCATGTCATCTACCTACAAATCACATTTAGTCAATTTCTGACAAAAACATTCGGATAGATAGTGAGCATTAATGATAAATACCAGTTCAGGTAACAACCTCAAAATGAAATTACCACCCAAGTGTTTGTTTGTATAAATAAAAACAATGTGGCAAATGACTGGAAGAAAATGCGTAATTGCTATGAAATGAGCAAACTAAGCATGGAATTCCATCAAATATCTGTTATTTTTCCACGCAATATTAATACACTGTCCCACATATGCTTTTCTGAGTCAGTGATCATCAAAATTATCAGTTTTGAGCTAAGATTTCCCAAAGATAAATTTACATCAATGTACCAGATCTAGATATGGTGACAATCATCTTTGATTTTAAAGACTTTGTCATGAAATAATTGTTTGCTGCAACAACTTTCTCTTAACGTTTGACCAATGGGCCCCAAAACAAGAAAAATAGATCTGTAGCTAACTGTCGCTCTACCCTCACATACAACATGTTTAAATTCCGTCAAAGATTTTCAATTTCACCACATGGATACCGGGGGATGGAAGGAAGGACAAAAAAACAGACATATGGACAAGAGTAATGGGGCAGAATAGAAATCCCCACAAATATGCTCTTCAAATGTAAATCAGAACATGCTTTCATAATATTTTCAATATTAAACAAGAAATATTCCTTTTTGCTTGAAATCATAATTTATGTAATCATACAATTCATGTAATATCCTACTACAATGTAACTACACAATCTATATTTATATTTTTGTTCTTAGTGCATCTTGTAATATCAAATATCCATTTCCTTTCATCAGATTTTCTATAAATAAATTCATATAGAAACTAACAGCCGATGTGACTCACAGGAAGTACTAAAGCTACATGTATATGAATAAAGTAAACAATTGTAACAGGTCAAAATGAACTGTTTATTGAAAATTCATATATTTTCATTACTCTTAATAATTCGTCTGTAAGTAATAGATGCCTTTAGAGGAAGTGCACAAGAAGTAGTAAAAAAATAGAAATGTTAAACAATCTTCATGCTTTTTAGGAAGTATGATTCACACTCTTTCTGGGTAAGAGTGATGCTGAATGGTCTTTGGGTCAAAACATCACATTCCAGAGCTATGAGCTTGTATTATGGTCAAGGCTTATGGAGAGTGATGACTGCATAAAAGGGAGAGAGGAGTTTGCTCCAATTCACTCCTGCACTGCACCCCATTCATGGGGCAGGCAGAGAGGCTTCTTCATTTTCGGGTCAGAATTCTAGGTATTTGACATGACATTCGTGTAGCAGGTGAGGCTATCACGAGAGGAAATAATATGGTCCTCTAGGCCAGATTGCCAGGGTTTTTTTTTTATTTCTTTATCTTTTGTTCCTGTACATGTACTTGGAAATTGTGGAATTTTGTATATAACGACTCATCGATATTAAACGAACCGAAACACAAGAAATGGTGTCGTGTGTCATCTTCTACATCAGTTTCCGCGTGTTACAAGTGGCGTTGTCAGCAGAATCGATGTTCGTCGTTGGATACAACCAAGTTCAAACCCTGACAATCTGAGGAGCTCATCCGTGGACATCTTGATTTGTAAATATGAACGTAGCTTTAACACTGTTTAAGATGTATTTGTGTGTGTGCATAGTGTGAATGCTGTAGCCAAAATGTAGTTTGGTTTAAAATAATGTGGGGCTACAAGTGTAGTTAATAGGGACTAATACTAGTGGGAAGGTATTTTAAGAGATACCCTGTAAGAGTTTTCAGACCAAATGGCTTTGGTCAAGGGAATACTGAGTACTGTTGAAGATTAGTTTTGTGTTGTCATGGTAATGCTGTGGTTTGGAACAGTCCATGCCCCCCTTCTTATGTAATTTTGGCTGGTTGGATGGGAACCACACATTGGGGTGTAGGAAGCCAGAGACACCAGTATTTTATATGTTGATAGGAGGGAGTACAGTATGTGCAGAGAAGCTCTGGGTTTGGCAAACATGATTAACTATGAATAGTTGAGGCGTTTCTTTGTCTGATACTTGAAGTTTGTTAACTTTTTAATTTTTGTTTTGGATCTTGATTAATATTCGGTTTAATTACATGTAAGCTATGGCGTGAATTAATGTTAATTAATTGCTTGATCCAGAATGTGTATTTGATAGTTTTAGGGGCTACTTTGGAAAAAGTAGGGGAGCCCACGTGTTGATGAAAGTGTTTTACTTTCATGTGTCTGTGTGTTATAATGGTTATCATATTGTAATATGCTGATCTTTCTGATTTGTAACTGGGATTTGGCTAGGAGTACTGCTAGGTTTAGTCAGGATAAAGTATCAATGTTAATTTCGAGAACCTCAATCTGAGACCGGGATTGCATTAGAGGGATACTGGAGTGACTATTGGGGCAGTAAGGTTTTTCTCTTTACCTTTGTTTTTCTGTTAACCTTCGAGGCCGGAAAGGATGCAGTGGTAGTTGAGAAAATTAGTCATAAGTTATGAGATATTTCGGTGTGTTATATTGGTGAACCATTGTTCCATTGGAAATTGCTAAGATTTGGGAAAACATTTAGTAATTGTTATTTGTTTATTGTCTTGTAATTCTTTAAAAGTTTGAATCAGCTTGAAGTATAAGTAGGTATATTTTGGGAGGTTTAAGGATGACATTGTAGTGATTGATTTACTGGCTATAATTATAATGGTCTGTTATTCGTTGAGATACATGGATTGTGAAGGTTTATGTCGATAACTAAACAATTGGTTGGTATAAACTCTGGAGCTGTTAGGATCAGTTAGGAAGCACTTGGAATGTTAATGCTAGGAACCTCAACATGAGACTAGTATTACATAATAAGGAGTGTACTTGAAAACTGAAACAGTTGAGTTTTTGCACTAGATATGTTTTCTGTGTTTATTCTCGTCACGAGACCAGGAAGTTCGTATTAGTGGTGTGGGTTCGCCAATACCGTGTTATTGCCGAGATTTTTATATTCTGTATCGGGTGATTACTGGCTTTATATATTTAGTGCCATGATTAATTGTAAATTGATTTGTTCTGTAACTGGGAACAAGCATCTCCAGGTAGTGTTATTTTAAGTAGGACTTTAATTTTTGTAATAATTTTGGTATAGTGAGTGCCGGGACGTCACTCAATTAAGTAGGGGAGTATGTAACAGGTCAAAATGAACTGTTTATTGAAAATTCATATATTTTCATTACTCTTAATAATTCGTCTGTAAGTAATAGATGCCTTTAGAGGAAGTGCACAAGAAGTAGTAAAAAAATAGAAATGTTAAACAATCTTCATGCTTTTTAGGAAGTATGATTCACACTCTTTCTGGGTAAGAGTGATGCTGAATGGTCTTTGGGTCAAAACATCACATTCCAGAGCTATGAGCTTGTATTATGGTCAAGGCTTATGGAGAGTGATGACTGCATAAAAGGGAGAGAGGAGTTTGCTCCAATTCACTCCTGCACTGCACCCCATTCATGGGGCAGGCAGAGAGGCTTCTTCATTTTCGGGTCAGAATTCTAGGTATTTGACATGACATTCGTGTAGCAGGTGAGGCTATCACGAGAGGAAATAATATGGTCCTCTAGGCCAGATTGCCAGGGTTTTTTTTTTATTTCTTTATCTTTTGTTCCTGTACATGTACTTGGAAATTGTGGAATTTTGTATATAACGACTCATCGATATTAAACGAACCGAAACACAAGAAATGGTGTCGTGTGTCATCTTCTACATCAGTTTCCGCGTGTTACACAATAATTTTACACAGTGTATGTAATAAAAGAAGCGTGACAAGATATGACTGGTACATGCTACAAGTTTTCTTAAGACATACAGATTATATTAATAGCACTCAATGTACGAGCGAGCAGCTCACAAGTAACACCATAAACTTAAATGATATCATTCTCTAGTTTAGTTTTTTGAAAATGTGAAATGTTACCCAGTAAATTTAGTATATGTATCTACATGTATAAGCCAGATATTACTGGAACATTCTACTTTTTAAAATATTAATACATGTAGCACTCAAATGGGTGAGCAGCTCAGAAGTGACATTACAAAAATTGAAAAATATCTTTCTATACATGTAATTGTTCTGTTTTTATGAGAATCAATTTAACATATTACCCAGTGTGATACTACCTTTACGCCAAATATTTTTGGAACAAGCTACAAGTATTTTAAAAGAATGTGTACATGTTATTAAAAGCACTCAAGAACATACAATAACAGATGCATGTGGCATTACAATACTTGAACATCATTCCCTCATTTTTCTGTGTTTTTTTTTAAAAGAACAAATTTAAACTAATACCCATTAGAATAATTAGATTCAGAGTGATATTATCGTAAAGCAATTTTTTTTTCTTCACATACAACTCACCACACAATATCAGGGCAACAAGAAGGCAAGCTGCACTTTTCAAATATTCTGAACAACACTGGGAATTCTGAAAAGAACAACATAATATAAAACAAGAAATATAAAATGATAGAATATTACAACAGTTTATCGCCCCCTAAAAACAACAGCAAGACTAGTCCTCAACATGCTCATGTTTCATTTTTCATTAAACATACATTTCAAAGTGCTGAGCCCCATTCCATAAAACTTGTTAATTAGGTATTATCATAACCAATTTCCAGAACAAGTTTAAAACTATTGAAATCTTTCAATCTGATTGGTTGAGTACATTTGTTATAGAAATTTAGCATTTGTTATTGAAACAAGTCTTTATGAAATGGTACTCGTCATTTACGTTCACAAAGCATAAATTTATTAGTCGTACCTATAAAATCATATGGCGAATGTTCGTTTAGTCGTGCAGCCACTGTTTTTTTAGCAGGAAATCAAATAAGGATGTGAAAAAAGGACCTAGCTCATGTATTACATGTCCTTTATTTGAGTTATGAGGGTGGTATGAGGGTAAAATAATATCATTTCATATCAGGTTGTTGTAAGTTGTATTACTATTTATGCAGAAAACTTCTTCCTTGTTAGTTGTAATAAGCATTCAATCACTTCGGGATATTTTTGTCTTCTTCAGGATTCCCACATCATGTACATTGTAGGAGTTGGCATGATACATGAGACATGATTTGAGCCCATCACACAAACAAAAGCATGGTCTTGAAACTGCTTTGAAACCAGGGTTTATGTCAATTTCATGCATTAATAAAGTTTCATTCAGTGCATACATTGAGAAAGAGTCCAACGCAAGCTTTTATCACAGAGTGATCTTGCCAATTGCCAAGGTTACCACATAACAGAACTATAACATTAACAATCCAAATATTTATGAATGTAATTTAAAGGTCAAGTCCGCCCAAGAAAACTGTTGATTTAATAAATAGACAAAACTCAAACTACCATAACGCTGAAAATTTCATCAAAATCAGATGTACATGTAAAATAAAGTTTACATTTTAAAGTTTCGCTTATTTTTCACAAAACATTGATATGCAAATGAAAGAATCAACAATGTCCCTTACTCACTATTTCTTTTGTTTTTTATTGTCTGAATTATACCATATTTAATTTTTTACAGATTTGACAATAAGGACCAACTTGATGGAACATTTTAGCATTAAAACAATGCTAATTCCACATATTCAGGGTGGAATTTAACCTTTGTTTCACTTGAAAATGAGAAAATTTGAATATTTCATATGATGAAATACAAAAGTGTGAGGTGATGTCATCAGTCTCCTCATTTGCATACTGACCAGGATATGTATATAACTGTTTTGTGAAATTATGCAAACCTTTAAGATGTCATATTAAGCTTTCTTATTTTACATCCGATATTTATGAAATTTTCTGTGAACATTATGCTTGTTAATTTTTCTCTCTTTATTCAAATCAACTTTTTGTTGGGGTGGACTTGTCCTTTAAGTAAATGGTGACAGATAAATGCTGTATCTTTGATAACAAGTATGAACTTAGCACACTGGGTCAAAAGTGTGCATGATTTATTATTACACTCTTTCTCAATAAATGTGATGAAATAAAAAGTGTAAATGTTCTACATTCTCTTATTGACATATGATCAAAGGACCAAAATTATTTGCAATCGGTGATTAACATATCTAATACACCTGGTATTCACACTCTATTTTTAAAAAGGGGGGAAACTCACTAGGCTTTGAAAAACAATGGCCAAACTTCACAGAAGATTCAGAGGTTCAGACCATATCAAAGCATACTAAAATGAGAGTGATGAAAGCACATTGCCCATGTACATGTATGTAAAAGAAAACATAATTGGATTGGATGAGTGCATTTGCACTCATAAAAAAAGGAGAGGGGTTATCTATGGTTTGATTTAATTATCAATATGAAAGTCAAATGACTTCTGTTTGATTACCATTGCAATGATGGACCACTTGACCATGGATGCTCCGAAGCCAGAGAGGGCGCCAAATCGACCTGCCATACTCATGCTAAGGCAATAAGCGAATATGAATCCAATCCAATTGAAGATGAATGCGACTGTGTGACATACAGAAGAAAAAGAAGCGAATAGTAATATCATGCATGCCATATCGTATGGTTGAATTGGTAACGATCATAAAGGTGATGATAATTATACTGGACGGCTTTTCTGAATGGGATACCAGGTGGGTGTTTCATAAAGCTGTTCGTAAGATACGAACGACTTTAAGAATGACTGGTGATCCTTTCTTGTGATAAATGGTATATACATTGGCGATGGTTAAGCGCGTAAGAAAGGTTCACCAGTCGTTCTTAAAGTCGCTCGTTATCTTACGAACAGCTTTATGAAATGGCCCCCAGAAATATTGCAGTTGTTATGGGCCAATATTGCACTCATCTACAATTTTTGCAATACTTCCTTCAACATGGCATATTTGTGATATCCCATTCTCAGCCATCCAGATATGATTTAATAATACAGAAAACTCTAGCAAGTTGAATCTTACAAGACTGCAAATAGCAATGTGACTTATTAAATAACAAGTGGAATGCCTCTGGCCGTCTCACCTGCATCACGCAGTTCAATATAGCAGCAGTGCTGACTTTGAAAACTACTCTAACTCGCACAAGATGTTTAGTGATACATGGTTACTCTTATGTCCACTTTTTATGAACTAGACCAATAAACTTACAGAGATAGGATGGTTATTCAACAAAAAAACCCAACATGGCCAAAGTTCATTGACCTTACATGACCTTTGACCTTGATCATGTGACCTGAAACTCGCACAGGATGTTCAGTGATACTTGATTACTCTTATGTACAAGTTTCATGAATCAGATCCATAAACTTTCAAAGTTATGATGGTAATTCAACAGATAACCCAATTCGGCCAAAGTTCATTGACCTTTGACCTTGGTCACGTGACCTGAAACGCGCACAGGATGTTCAGTGATACTTGATTACTTTAATGTCCAAGTTTAATAAATAAATAAATAAACTTTCAAAGTTATGATGGTAATTCAACAGATACCCACAATTCGGCCAAAGTTCATTGACCCTAAATGACCTTTGACCTTAATCATGAGACCTGAAACTTGCACAAAATGTTCAGTGATGCTTGGTTACTATTATTTACAAGTTTCATGAATCAGATCCATAAACTTTCAAAGTTATGATGGGAATTCAACAGATACCCCCAATTCGGCCAAAGTTCATTGACCCTAAATGACCTTTGACCTTGGTCATGTGACGTGAAACTCATGCAGGATGTTCAGTGATACTTGATTAACCTTATGTCCAAGTTTCATGAACTAGGTCCATATATTTTCTAAGTTATGATGACATTTCAAAAACTTAACCTCAGGTTAAGATTTCGATGTTGATTCCTCCAACATGGTCTAAGTTCATTGACCCTAAATGACCTTTGACCTTGGTCATGTGACATGAAACTCTAATAGGATGTTCAGTAATACTTGATTAACCTTATGGCCAAGTTTCATGAACTAGGTCCATATACTTTCTAAGTTATGATGTCATTTCAAAAACTTAACCTCAGGTTAAGATTTGATGTTGACGCCGCCGCCGCCGTCGCCGTCGGAAAAGCGGCGCCTATAGTCTCACTCTGCTATGCAGGTGAGACAAAAATCTAAAGAGAAAAAATTGTAAATCTGGTCTGAGAAATTGCTACTGCTGTGGTAATTAATAAGGACTTTATACTGTACACTAAACTAGGGTAAAACAAATCATGAGGGTGAGATTTAAGGCATTGCTGGTGAAAAGATGGAGGCCATAGGGGGCCATGGACCCCTTAAAATTTTCACAACTAAAACAGACAAAAAAGATAGAAAGAGAAAGAAAGGAAAAAGAGTGAAGTATGATTCTATTTTCTGAGGTCAATTTGAATCTTGATGCTCACTCAGTTTTTATAGAAATTTTGTCCCATATGCCATTCCTGGCTCCCTAAAACTTTACGCTGCTACAGGGCACATACATTAAACATTGCAAGATAATAAACAATGCAAGTAAGCAGCATTGTGGAAGAAAACAGCTTCATGACTGGAAGTGAATTTACATCGAACCTAATGCTATTCTAAAGAGTGATACAATATACAGCTAATTTGAGAGGAATCTTTTGGAACCAATGAAATCAGTGTGACTTAGGAGAAACTTACCACCCTTTCACACAGTAAAAAAATCATAATTTGAATGATGATTCCAGTGAAAAATAAGGCTAATGACAAATTTTAAGCACGTGTGAAACCAAACTAAAATCACGAACGCTTACAATCATGAATTCAAATTCTACTCCATTTAAGTTTCACACAAATTATGGTACAAATTTTCCATGAGAAGGGTCCGATGATTTTTAAAGACGAATTGCAATCATCATTACAGTGATGATGCAAGATGTATGAAAAGGCCCTATGAAAGAGGAATATTTTTCATTTATTGATATGGTCTAAAAATGGCTTTGACTTGAGTAAATTATTCCCTTATGTTAAGGTCAGCTTTATACAAGTGTTTACTTGTACATTACACTTACTGATAAATGACAGTGTAAAGATCATATCAGCACCAAGTTTGGAATTTGAATCAGCTGCCCGATCCTGTTTTACAAGATAACAAAGAAATTCATTTCAAATACTTGAACATAAACTTTTATAATAATCTACTTATAACCAGGTGGGTGTTTCATCCTGGACCTATCACACATGGACATTCAACGGATCCCCTCCTTTGGGCCAAAGACCATCACCGCTAATCCTTTTATAAACAGAGCGCTGGCAGCTGACGCCCATCAAACCGGTCGTAAAACACGCTGTCACTGATGGACAGCGGAAATCAATTATGTGCTGCTCCTACCTATTGCAATGTTGTTCGTTCACGTTATCAAAAGCAACACACAGCAGCGAACATTAGCGCTATGAAAATGATTGCAGAAACAAGAAAACAGGCGTGCATAAACATATTTTTCACGCACATCGCAAATAACCGCACATGAAATGCATTGACATCACCTTGCAGATCAGTATATTTAAAGCAAAGATGCAGTTAATATTTGATGGAGAAATGTGCGGAAAACGTTAAAAATACATTTATTTCGGACAATATTGATGTCGATAGTAGCGCTTACCTTCGGTCAGAAGTTGGTTTTCATTTGGGCGTAAAATTCCACAGGATTGATGAAATTTAACGGAATTATTTTTTAAGGTCAGACGACAAATCGCACATTATAGACAGCCTAAAATCATGTACTTAAAATCCGGATTGCGCATTGCATTCTAGGTAATGTAGGGCCTTTCCCTTTTGGCAATCGGGGCTAAAACATGTCCGTCTTTGGTCGAAAGAGGGCCATTGTTCAATCGGTGACGATCATTGGCCGAAAGGAGCTTGTGTAAACAATCGCCCCGAGTGGTGGTCATAAAAACAGCGTAAAGAGAAAGTTAAGGGTTAGACAGCGATTTTGACAGCTGGAAACAGGTGGTGGTCATAAAATGCTCTCGTTGAATGTCCATTCGTAAAAGGTCAATGGTTTCATAAAGCTGTTCATAAGTTAAGATCGACTTTAAGAATGACTGGTGATCTTATCTTGTAGTAAATGGTATACACAAAATTGTTCATTGGCGATGATTTAGCACACAAGAAATGTTCACCAGTCGTTCTTAAAATTGCTCTTATCTTACGAACAGCTTTATGAAACGGCCGCCTGAAATGACAGAGGACTTTCATAATAAAAAGAAGTAAAATGTGTATTTTCTCAGCAGTTAAAACAATATCTTCCAGAATCCTTTGGCAAATTGTTTCCATTTTTTAATACACACTCAATTTGAAATCATAACTGGCATTTATATTTAACAATGGGAGAGTTGTTTTAATTACTTGCCATATTCTACTCAGTTAATTTTCTGATTCAAGATTGGCATATTTTGCATTTTCATTTTCAAACATACATAAGCTTTCTTATTCCTTAAACCTTTTTCTTTTTAACTTTCACCATTTTGGGTTTTTATTCAATTGTCTCTATTCCCACACATTGTCTTATTACCGGTGTAGACCTTCCCTTTAAATCCATGTATTTTACAGATGAGTAAAACTCAATTCATCTTCATAAACTCTTAATGTTAACACCCAGGCATTGAATTTACGCAATAGCTTGAAATGAAGTCATACACTTTGTTTTAATCCGTCCTTAAGAACTCAATTTATGAGGTATTGGGTCTTCCAAAATGGATATCAGCCTTCTTTTGAAAGAATTTAGGTGGGGAAATCATAGTACAAGCATAAGTAGTAGATCATACAACTTTGGAAAATGGTATTTGTCATTTCGTTGGCTGGGGGAAAAACCTCTACAGTACACCCTTCACTGAAGGAAAAAAAAGACCCCCCACCCTCTGGAATGCTGCCGATTCAATGAAGAACTTAGAATAGATCCCTTTTCTGGTATTTAGTTTATATCCATACGTGAAACTTGATTTGATTACTTATAACGTGTCTGTGCATTAAAAGATAACCTGCGCCCATTTCATAAGGACTTCTTACTCGGGGGGGGGGGGGGGGGGGGGGGCACTTTCAGTGACGAGCAGATACCAGGCTTGTATCTGTATTTTCCATATTCTGAAAAAGCATCCCTTAACAAATATTGGCGTGAGTACCCTATTGAAAACAAAATGGTACACTTGGCAAGGATTCCATAAATCGACCCGCAAAACAAGTAGGGTCCGACAGCGATATTTTAATTGTTATGTCACGGACGTCGGCTAAATACGTTTCCTTAAATTGGGTTTAGTACCGCCCCACCTCCCACCCCTCGCTCAAAACGAACTCTATATTGTTGGGGCAAAAAATACATCCTTTACAAAGCATTTGTCTTATTTATACCCTTGCAAATTTGACTGTAAACACGTACAAGTAGCTTTCATAGCGAAATATATACTATTTTCTCAGTATTTTAGTGTTTTTAGAAACCCTTAATTACGTTACGTACATAACATGCCCAATCTTCAAATAGATATCCTTTTTATGTGTTTATGTGGTCGCGCCTGGTATCCACTAGTCAATGGAAGTCCCCCCCCCCCCCCATTCCAACTATGGTACCTACCATGGAAACCTTATTGTTACTATGGTAGTTACAACTTAAAATAATGGTAAAGTTACAATGACCATAAGTGTAGCTCAACATGTACTGACCGTAAGTAGACCTTGGTCGTTGACCTTTGATTCACTCTCATTCTCTGTGTACTTTGGGGGTGGCTCGGAGGGCACTTCATAGGGTGGGGGCTCTATGACAGTATTCTCATTGCCCTTACCTGAAAATAAAAAAGGCAAATTATGGTAGGAAAAGAACTATGGCAAAGATGATCATAGTAATAGTGATAAAATCTAAAATAAACTGATAAATCTATCATTGCAGTGCCCAAATGAATTGATTGATAAATAAATGAAGTAAAAAAAGGCATTGTAGCAATATTACATAAGCACATTAGTAACTCTCCAAATTCTTTTTTAAGTTACATGCAGCATAAAAAATAAAAGTTCCCTATTAAAGTTCCTAGGTCGATCTCATCTCTTGAGCCACAGAAATCTGTTGGACTTAAAACAACTCGACTTGGAAGAGATAACACATTCTTTCCAAAATGTGGTCTTTGCTTTGACTTTAGCGATTATTTGACTTATGGAAGCCTGGAGATGAAGAAGGTTGACTTAATAAAGGGCATACATAAATGTACCAATCAGCAATTTTAACAAGACCATCTCAAGTCCAAATCTGGCCAGGTACATGTACCTTACCCACACTGCAACATTATCAGAAGTGTAGTCTGGTAATATAGAACCAAAGCACACCAATTCAATACATTGTACTTCATACATTCATATCACAATAAGTCAATAACTATGTTACCAAGCAGCAAAACAGGTTCCGTTCCGTTCCGTTCCTCTCAAAAACATTTTTTAAGTTTCTCTACACATATAAAACTATAGGTTAAATTATACTCTGTATCAATAGTTATCTCAAAAGGCATATTTCAACTTGAAGACTAGCCATTTATGACACAGTCAATGAGACACAACACAGTGTTGGTCAGTTCACCCATCCTTTAATTAGAAAAGACTTTAATCTGGTCTAAACTTACTTTGGTCATTATCTTGGTTCTGCTCTTCCGACTCTGATGGCAAGACTAGGGTGAGAGTCACTTGTTGGGCTCGGCTATCACGCTCTGTCCTACAGATCTGTTTGGTCACAAAAACGCATACAGGATTAAACTTAAGTCACATATTACATCCCAATAATCTGCATCCAGTTCATAATGCTGGGTCAGCCAAAACTCAAGCACTCAGACTCACAAATTTGACTTTTACTGCAAACATCTACAAATTTGGCCTTTCCAAAATAGAACAGTACAAGTAAGAAATGATGCAAAAATAAGAGAATGAATTATAATAATGGATAGAAAGAATATAAATATGTTCATTTTTTTGTGCACTTTTAAGGCAGTGAATAAATAGAATGGGCATAACCTGGGAACATCTACCGGTCTGGTATGCATACAGTGTACATGTATATTCTGATTATTTTCTTTCTTAGGTTATCAACGTGATGTTGATTATGTATGTATATATCTATAAGGGGGGTAAAAGAGTATAATCACCTTACAGATCATAAAAATATATTTGTTGTTATGTGTAAGTTTTGTTTTGAAGTGTAGGCCATTTAATTTGCATGGTTTGAAAAGCATGCCTTTACTTGTAACAGAAATGAAGCATTAGACAGCATCGAGGATGGTTGAGCTATAGTAAGGTAGACATACATGTAAACCCCAACGGATTAGTTATCGTCACAATAAAGTACTAGAACCCATAGATCTTAATTGATTCTAACAATTTATTCATAATGTCAAATCATGATTATCACGATCATAATACATGTAGATATAGCAGTGTCCTAGTGGATCGTATTACTAAGAAGCTTTCCATAAAATGCAACATTATTTCTTAATTCATCAAATTTCCACCATATAGGGCAGGGGAACTTGGATGTTTCGTAAGAGAGTACAGGGCAGCTTCTGAATGGAACTTTTGTTCCTATGGGAAATTGGACGAACAAGGAGTATTTTACAGTTGAATAGTGTTTTTATTGATTTTTCATTGATTTTAATGATTCTTATTATCGAAAATATTCATTACTCATCTCTAGGAAACTGTCTAAAAGTGGCAGAGTGGTTTTGAAGAGGGAAATGAAGGGTAGATGAATATCAACGCGTCGTTTTGTATTTTTAGGAGAGGGGACTTGGATCACGACTATTAGTACTGCTCGTTATCCAAGTCCCCTCCTATGGAAAATTGGACGAACTCAACACGGGAAGGGGACTCAGATCAGGAGGAGTATTTAGACAGTTAAATAGTGTTTTTAATGTGATTTTCATTGATTTTAATAATTCTTATCAAAAATATTCATTAATCATGTCTATTAAACTGTCTAAAAGTGGCAGATTGGTTTTGAAGATGAGGGAAATGAGGGGTAGGCCTAGATGAATATCAACGGGTTATTGCCGTTTTGTATTTTTAGGATTTGCGTGCTGTCGCCAAGCGGAAGACAAAGAAATCAAGATGGCGACGTAAACACGGCCGTAAGCTCTTCCCATCTTTTCATAACATTTTTCTTGTTTTTTTAATGAATTCTTCTTTAAAAATGAAATCAATATCGCAGAAATATTGGAAATGAAGTTTACTTGGACCCCATGTAGGCACTCATTCAATGAACAAGGTTATGATATAACCTTGTTCTCAGTTCCATCCCCATGTGTGGCAAAATAATGGTGGCAATGTTTGGCTTAATTTTTCTTTTTATATGAAACAAATGCTTGATTTTCTTACACTGTCAGTTTTCATTACAGCTATTCATCATATAACTTGGCACCTAGGCCCCTATGTAAATTTAATTCTTTATTTTATTTTTTTCTTAATTAAAAATAGAGATTGAAAAATGAAAATTTTATTGCCATATTACTTTCCACCAATAGAGGGCGTACACAAAAATATGCCCATAATTCAAGTTTTTGAGCGCTCTGGTGAATACAAAAATTATTTCCAAGTTACTAATGAAAATAAATTGCAACCGTAAGGAAATTTGTAATTTTAGTCACAAAAGTGATATTTTAATGATTTTTCAAAGTGTGCTATGTACAGCATTGGCATACCATAGTCCTACCTGTAGATTCCCCACAGGCAGAATGGTTGCAGTGAACAAGTGCATAATGTAGGCCTACATGTATAGTAGTAGGCTAGATCTTTTAGAGGGAAAGTAGAAATCTCGGGGGCGAAAGTTTCAGGTTTTGTGCCCATACCAGCAAAGCCATTTCCAAGGCAGAATCTGTGCAACGGAGTGCAGCTCGCTATGTGATGAACAATTACTCAAGACGATGTAGCGTCACAACCATGATTGATGCGCTTCAGTGGAAGACCCTGCAACATCGTAGAGCAGTGTCAAAGCTTACTATGATGTACCGAATCACCAACCATCTGATTGACATCCCCGACGACCAGTTGGTACCGCTCAACACTCCAACCAGAGGCCACAGCAAGAGATTTCTAATCCCACGATCACGCACATCACTACTGAAGGATACGTTCTTCCCAAACACCATCCGTTTGTGGAACGGTCTACCTGAAAATGTGGTCATCTCACCATCGATCGACATCTTCAAGACACGAGTCAGAGATGTCGTCTTAAACTAACTCAAAATATGAGAACAATTTGTATATAGTGTATATGCGTTCGTTTTTGGACTTATTTTCATCGAGCTTTGCTACGAGCAACACGTTTAATTAGCCGATAGACAACCAACTGTTGTGCGACGATACTCCGTGGAGGTTTATGCACACTACTGGAAGAAGAAGAATATAGCTTGGGATCCCAGGCGTCAGTGGGGAGTAACCCTACGTAGAGTAGGCCTAGAAGGCTAGATGACTTTTCGTTTTAGTTTTACTCCCCAGACGCCTCCAGGCTAGGTACCGTATACCGGTATAGTGAGTGATTGTGTTACCGACCGGCCTTGTATTACCAAACGCGCGCATCATATGCGTCAGAAAATCGCAGAACATAATCAAATACAGTACGCTCTAGTCGGTGGACTGTACTTTATCAGAAGAAGAAGTACCTTTGCAACATCCTTCCAAAGGGAATTTGAATAGAAAAATGATGAAAAATAGTCAACACAATTTTGAAGTCTTTATATCCTCAAAACAATAAAATATGGTCAAAATAGCTCATCAGTGACTTAGATCTAGAGTTGTTTTCCCAACTTTTCCGATACCTTTTTCAAGTGACCAAAATATTTCACTTGCAAACAAAGAGAGGTCTGATTGGAAGCTGATGTCATAAAAATGAAAACAAATTACGGCAAAATTTCTGCCGACTTATATTTTGTAGGTATTTGGGCATTATCGTGATATTGGGAACCACCGTTCACCTCATACAGCAGCGCTTTATTCAGTCACACGCACGGTTCCCTATTTTCCAAAATTCCACCTCCATTCACTTTGTCTTTGTACACAAGTGAGGGTAGGCCTACACAAACAAATCTACGAGTGGTTCCCATTCCCAAAACCACGATTTGGCCGGTATTTGTGTATTTATGGTGAGGGTTTGGTGAATTTTGTTGGAATAATGTGTTTGATATGATCAAATTCATGAAAAGTGTTCGGTAATACGATCCACTACCATACCGTATACCGGTACTTTGAGCAATGACCAAAATTGCCATTGACAATTGTCCATGATTGTCAAGTCATGTTGAACTCGCATAGTGACTAGATCTCCTGATCCAAGCTGGATCTAGTTCTGTCTCATCATTTTGTTACTCGACCTTAGGACTTTTGAACATTACCTGAATCGCTCACTTACCTCATCATATGACGGCGGATTCTCCATGATTTACCAAATCGTCTAAAAAATGTATTTCAGGATGTCATATTTTGATAAACAAACGTCGCACGGCCACGGCTAATGTTTAGCTATTGTATTTATAGTGCAGTGCTTATAGGGCCTTGAGTGCAAAGTGTTAACGTCCTCTACGTTCATTGGCGCTGGCTCATTTTTTTTTTCTTAGAACAGGAAAGTTGAGGGGGTGGCTTCTGGCTGAGCAAACAAAGAAAAAAAAGGGGGAATAACGAAAAAAAACCCAATCTTTTCATGTCACTGTATAATTTTGTTGCCCTCGCTTCGCGCTTGCATTGCCTGTCAGGTGATTTACATATCTTGTTCAATATATTTATATGGAGCTTAAAATATCAAGTTTGGAGATCAAGATACAGGGGCGAAACCAGCCTTCGCCAATAGGGGGGGGGGGGGGTCGGATTTGTGTGTGTGTTGTTTTTTGAAGGGGTAGTCCTAATAGTCACTTCTTAGCTTTTTCTTACAAATCAACATAAATATAAAATTCATAAAATGCGAAGTGCAAGCAATTTTGTATGTATTTTTTCAGCTTTATATTTCATGCACTTTGTAGGAAATTGTGAGGTGGATACGGATTATTACTTTGCCGAGTTTTGACATAGGACCGGACCAGGACATCTTTATGTCACCATATGAAAATGATGACTATCTTTCTAATCCTCTTGCTAACTTAAGCGCGAGATGAAACAGAAGGGATAATTTAATTATCAAATTAATATCTTATTTATTAATGCATAATGAAGGCACTGAATTAATGCGAGTGCAAATCGCAAGCTGAAATTTTTGATTAACTGTCATGAAACGGGATTTTAAGTAGTTTGTTGTGTAATCAATATTGACACATACATAACTCGCCTATCAAAATGCGAGCGTGCAGCGCTAGCTGATGCGTTTTGACAATCAGGCCTGCCAGTGAAAAGGGATATTTTCAAAGCTTTATGGAATACACGGCCGATATGTACCTTTCAAATCAAAATTTGCGAGCTCGCAGCGTGAGCAGAAAATGTTGATTTTCTGACCATAAAGCTGAAATTTTAAAGAGCAATTCATAAAAATCAATTTGTAAAGCACACAAAATAATGAAAATTCGATTTTCGATGCGAAGTATGTTAACTTCCAACTGATATTTAAGCTCCATAATGAACAAATTATGTAAATCACCTAGCAATGCGAGCGCAAAGTGCGAGCGAAAATTTTATATAGTTATATGAAAGATTCTTTTTATTTTCCAAGTCTTCCCCTCATTTCAATCTTTTTTATTCAATCGTGTTCCTCCTCTTCTTTTTTCTTCTTCCTTTCTTTCCCTTTTTTTTTGCTCCACCATAGGGGGCGCGGGCCCCTCACTGATCTCAGAGGAGAGATCAGTGGGGCCCCTCGCCCCCCCCCCTGGATCCGCCTATGAAGATATATATTTCAGCTCGGAAATCTACGTGTCATTATTTTGTGTGATTGACAAATTGATTTTCAAAGAGTGCTCTGTAAAAATGTCAGTTTTATAGTTTAAATATCATCATTTCCTGCTTTTGCTGCGCGCTCGCAAAATTTGATTTGCCGGTATCTACATTATTAATTTCGTGTATTCCATGCAGTTCTCAAAATATCCCTATTCAGGTCTGATTGTCAAAACGTATCAGCTAGCACTGCATGCTAGCATATACGGCTCGCGATTTGCGCTTGCATTAATATTGTTAAAAATATATTAAAGGGGAATGAAACATTTGGAACAAGTAGGCTTTAGTTGAAACAGAAAAATCAAAGAATAAGAACAAGGAAAATTTGAGAAAAATCGGACATTTAATTAGAAAGTTATGAGCATTTGAATATTGCAATCACTAATGCTATGGAGATCCTCCCATTCGCAATGCGACAAAGATGTGTGATGTCACATGTGAACATCTTTCCCTTTGATGGACTATAAAATAACCTCAAAATGTATCTTTTTTATTTTTCTTATGGTGATACAAAATCTTTATCCATGATGTATTTTTAAAAAATCTTTATTACATGCTCTCCAATAGAAAGAACACATAATCTACTGATAAATGTGATAAAAGAGGCAATTTAAGTGAAATATATACTTCAGTAATGGGGAGAGTTGTTCCCAAGTGACATCACACATCTTTGTCGCATTGCCAACTTGAGGATCTCCATAGCATTATAGTGATCACAATATTCAAATGCTCATAACTTTCTCATTATTTGTCTGATTTTTCTCAAACTTTCGTTGATTTGTTTCTTTGATGTGTCTGTTTTCACACAAGCTATCTTGTTCCAAAGGTTTCATTCATGCATCCTATTCATAATTACAAACGTGCTTGAAATGTCCAGTTTTCAACAAGTTGCGTATCTGAATAAACATGCGGGCGCGTGTTTCAGATTTCGACCTAGAATCTGTGCATTCTGTTATCCTTTTTTCATCATGAAAATCAATAAAGCGAGCGCGAAGCACGAGCTTAAAATATTTGATATTCCAATATCTGAAAAACATGGTCAATTTAAACTCTGTATTTCAAGCACTTTGTGGGAAAATTATGAGGTGGATATGAATCACTGTTAAAAAAAGATCTGATATGTTTCAGTATTATTACTTTGAGTTTTGACATAGGACAGGGACATTCTAAGAACATTATGTCATCATTATGAAAATGATAGCTATCTTCCTATCCTAAGCGGGAGATGAAACTTTTCTTAATTTAATTAGTATCTTATTTATTAATTCAATAAGCCTATAATGAGAGCGCGAAATCTGTTAATTTATTGTGGCCTAAAAACTGGACATTTCAAGCAATTTTGTAATTATGAAATAAGATGCATGATTTAATACATTTTTAACAATCAATGCGAGCGCAAATCGCTAGCCGAAATTTTTGATAAACTGTCATGAAATGGGGATTTTTAGTAGTTTGTCATAGAATTAGTATTGAGATATACTTATCAAATCACCAATCAAATGCGAGCGTGCAGCGCAGGCTAGCAATTACGTTTTGATAATTTGACCTGAATAGGGATATTTGAAAACTTTATGGAATACAGGAAAATAATAGGTACCTGACAAATCAAATTTTGCGAGCGCGCAGCGCGAGCAGAAAAATGTTAATATTCAGAAGATAAAACATAAATTCTTACAGAGCACTTTTTAAAAATCAATCTGTAAATGAAACAAAATAATGAAAGTTTGAAAATCCGAGCTGAAATATGTTTTGTATATTGACTACAAAATGTGATATTTAAGCTCCATATTGGGCAAGATCACCTAAGAGGCAATGCGAGCGCGAAGCGCGAGCGAAAATTTTATACTGTACAGTGGCATGAAAGATTTTGAAATTATTTTCCAAGTTTTCCCCCTCATCTTATTTTATTCACTCGCCTTTCTCCTTTTATGTTTCCCCTTCTTTTTTTTCTCCTCTCTTTCCCTTCTTTTTTCTTTTTTTTTCTTCTTCTTTCTTTCCCCCTTTTTTTTGTTTTGCTCCGCCTCGGGCCTCGCTGGATCCGCCTATGAAAAGTACGACATTTTGTTTTTCTTAGGCTTAAGCGATAAAAAGATGGAATACTTATTCATTTATTTAACACCTCATTTTTTCATTAATTCAAAGCGCCTTTTGCCACTTCAACATTAATATCTTTCGATCAGCAATGGAGCTCCATTCCATCCTTCCACTCATCAAAAAGATAACTATAGACATAACAAACAGGACAAGATTTATAGAAGAGAGAGTGAATAAACAGAAAGAAAGAAAGAAGAGGAAGAATAAAAGAAGATAATTGGCCAGAGATAGAGACAGAAGACAGATTTTTTGTTGTTCATGAAATATTGTTAACATCTAAGAGCCTTTCCTTCTTTTCAGGGGTATCAAATTAATAGATTAGTAAAGGAAATGTAACCAAGCGACCGCCACCCTCGTATATACTGGAGAAAAGGGGGAGAGAATTAAGAGAAAGAGAGGAAAAACTGAAGAAAAAGAAGGATGATGAAGGAGGGGATGGAGTGATAATGAGGAAAGAAAAATAAAAGGAGAGCCGTAGAGGGACCCGAGAATTAGCAAATAGATAACCTTTCGGCCATTTCATGTCACTATGATTTATCAAAATACATATTCCGATGGCGCTTCGCGCTCTCAATACCTGTTGAATGAGATATCGATAGATATCTCATTTATATAGATTCATGCACTGATCGGTATAATATCAAAGTGTTATAGAAATATCAAATATATGGTGATAGGCTTACACTTATCTTCAAGTTAATGAATTCAAACGTTATTTGAATTCTCGAAATATCCCGTTTTCAGGTCCGTTTAATATTTTTAAATGATACTATACTTACCATTTTCATGAATTGAAGAGCTCAGTTGCAAAAGGTGTTAGGTCCATTTTTCATTATTTTCCTGTCTCAATGTATAGATTCGTAGTAGCTCTATAAGATGATACTAAAGAAAAGTTGATATTTAAAACGTGAATAAAAGTGGCAAAAAAAATTGGCAAAGAATTTTTTTAAGAGATTGGATTCATTTCAGTTTGCTTGCAAAAGGGGTTAGGTCCGCAAAGATAATTTTTTGACAAAATATATAGACAAAAATTAAAGACTGTTAGATTTCTTTTATCATACCCAATTTTATGTTCACACGATAGGGGAGTACATCATGAAAAGTTAGTTTCTCATAAGAATATTGCAATAAGTGAGAATAAAATCATTATTTTTCTCGGATGGCCCGTCGGATGGGTCCAAAGTAGATCTTTTACAACCAAACTCTTCAATTCAAAGATTTAGCGCTTGCGTGATTTTTGTATCCTGTTCATGCATTCAAGCACATAGATCTCAATGCCCCCCTTTGTATATCAAAATGTGTAGCTCGCTCTTCGTGCTCACTTGATTTGTCTTGTGCTACACTAGTATATTATAGGCCTATACTCATCACGGTTGTTCTTGAATTCAAATGTCAGAAATGTCAGCTCAGTAGGCTAGTAATAAGAGAGAAATAAAAAAAATCAGCTCGCGCTTGTAAATCATACATCAATTTTTGCCAGGTCGGTCTAATAGCTGCCCCACGATGTCAAATTTCCAAAATTCTAGATCGGCCCTTCATCTCAACTATGGAAAATGCATAGGATCATAATTACATTTCTTTATGAAACTTTAGATTTCGTAGGATTCATTGCCATGTCGTATGTTTAAAGTCAGATCATTATTATTTTATCTCGCAGCCACGACATGGCTAAATTGTACACAATAATGCCAAATAGCTATTATGGCTTAGCTGTACAAATCCATTGTTCGAGGAAAGTGGTCTATTAAACATGAAGCATAAAGTTCCTGTAAATGATTTGTGTGTAGAAGGTTCTCGATTGAAAGAGCTTCTTCTTCTTTAGATATAACGGCAACCATTTGGAATTTTCAGAATTGACTTCTTTTACAATTTTTAAAGATATTTTCTCCCTATGTCCCCCCTTCAGTTCCTTTTCTTTTTAATTTTTTTTTACTTATTGTTTTCCTTTTTTTTATTCTATTTTCTTATTGTTTTAATTTACATTATTTTTTCGTTTCTTTTATCTTTTCTTGAATTATTGGTTATGTTTTTTTTTTGCGATTTGACTTTTTTTTAAATCTCAGTTTCTATTATTTTCCTTTAATTTGTTCCCTTTCTTAACTGATTTTTTCCCCAGTTCTTTCGTATTACCCTTTTTTTATTCCAATGTTATTTCTTGCTTTTTTTTTCTGCAAGTTCGTTTTCTATGACTTTTTTTCTGCTACAGTATCTTACAACAGAAAAAAGTACAGTGAATTTGAGGTATGCTAGTAGGGGCTAGTAGGCCTTCACAATGTTAGTTACGGGATTCAAAGAGGAAAAAAAAACAACATTGGAACTTAAAATGTGCGGATGAAAAGTGAAAAAAATGGGCGACGTAACTATGCATTTTTATCATTAATATTATCATACATGTATACATGTATCTTTCGATTTCTAAAGTTATATATTCGTGCTAGTTTAGTGTGAAGACCCCCGTGGAGGCCGGTCTGCGTCTGCAGATCAATTCGCTATTGAAATATTATGTTAATGTAGTCCTATCTCTGTTATGTACATAAATCTTTATGCCCAGAGCTTTTTGAATCATCCATTTATATGTGACAAGAACACAGCTGATAGGCACTTCTAATTTCCGAAAAATTGACTCCTTCCATTACCAATCATAGCAATCATAAATGTCTTTGCACTTTATGTACACTGAATACCTGACACAAAGGTCTGAATCCTAGCCTACAACATTTGAGATAGAGTTGCTGGCTTAGCCTTAGGGGGACATTTTTTTTTTAAATTTATTCATCTAATTCATTAAAAAAGAAACAAATTAGAATAAAATCATATTATTTTTAGGAAAAACATCACCTAACGTGATTTTAAAATGTTGTTTAAAATCTAAATCTAACAGATGTAGGGATCGAGACTGTTTTTATTTTTATTTCAGCCTCGCCTGCCATAAATCCGGAAGTGAAAATGCCTGCAAAATCAACCCTTTCGCTCGCGCGAAGTTTAATTCCTCTGTTTTTTTCTAGGACATCGCAACCACCGTGTCTTGCAAGTCTTCTACGGAACTCAAATTACCTAGAAATTCATTCAAGAAGAAGGTTTTGTTCTGTTACTGCTGGAAACGCCAAGAAATATTTGGAAGGAACGAGGGACCGGTTCAATTGCGTAACGATTGATGTTGCGCAACATTGCAATCAAGTCGTCTGCTACAACGTCAACGACGCATTGTTCAGCGATGTTCTCCATGGTATGGCAGTGTATCCTATTACCGGAAACCTTTATTTCAGTGCTTTAAAAATGACAACTAGAGACAATACAATCAAGAAAAATTTGCACTTGCTATTCCAAATATGAAAATTATGGCATTATGATTATTGGGAACCACCGTCATGACCGTTCACTTCAGTCTGAAATTCATACAGCAGTGCGCAGCGCTTAATTCACATGCACGTAGCCTCGCTTTGTATACAAATCGTGCGAGTATACAAATCGACGAGTGGTTCCCGAAACCACGATTTGGCCAAAATTATGAATATGATAAAATTATTTTTATTTACCAACGGTTTTCTTTGCATCGCACGGTCTCATAGCTCATATACCCCTCCACGAAAAACAGTTATTTTCGTGCATGACAAATTACATCATGATTCCGGACGGGTAAAGATATTCTTCATTATAATGATGTAAGAAAGAATTTGTGTGATTTTTTTCTTCATATATTTACATCATGCATAAATTCTAAGTTTTTTTTGTTTTTTCATATCGAATCTAAGGCAAGCAGCTAGATATTGGTAATAAAGTCGTGTTTGATAACTTTATTTTATTCTTGTTGCTGCATGTTCCATGGCACTTTCCAATATTATGCTTGTGAACTCTTATCATGACGCTCTTTAAGTTCTATCGATGCGCTGCCGATCATCGACGGCTCTAGTCGACGATCCATGCTAAGAGGGTTACCATCATGCCGAAAGATATCCAGCTGTCTAAAACCAGAAAGAGCGGACGAGATTGAAATTCGGCAAATCAGGCCCATATTTCCGTCAGAAAATATATCAATTGTTAATACCAAACTATGTTACATGTATATGATATTTTAAGCATTTTCTGTCATTTTAGAGATAAATAAGGTTACAGTTGGATTTTTCGCCTTGTATTTGCAATCTTGTTCTATGTATTGCTCTGTGAAATTGAATTGCGGAAGTCTTACGATACGAAATTGTTTTTTAATGCACTAATATGCGCGTCCGGAATCATAATAGTGTCTGGTAATACAATACGTGACTATACTAAATCTAACTTGTTATTTCTTAACTTATTTAGAGCACTATGAATTCTAAATTTAGCTGTCGCAAGAGGAACTCGCTCCAATACTGCATCGTTTTATTAAAAAAGTGTCAAGTAATTTTTACATGTGAAATTCAAGAATCAACCCAGCACCTGTCCTGGTTTGGGTTCATTAAGCTGTTAGTATTAAAGGTTAGTGACTTTAAGAACGACTGGTGACCCTTTCTTGTGAATGTGGTAAATGATATATAACATTATGGTGGTTATTTAGAGCATAGTCAAAGGATCACCAGTCGTTTTTAAAGAGAAGAGGAGGAAGACGAGTGAATAAAATAAGATGAGGGGAAGACTTGGAAAGTAAAAAGAATCTTTCATGTCAATACGGTATATAAAATTTGCGCTCGCTCCTTCACACTCGCGCCTTCACACTCGCATTGCCTGTTAGGTGATTTTCATATCTTGTTCAATATGGACTTTAAATATCACGTTTGGAAGTTGTGATACAAAACATATTTCATCTCGGAAATCGAACTTTCATTTTTTGTGTGATTTACAAATTGATTTTTAAAAAGTGCTTTGTAAAAATGTCAGTTTTATGGTCTGAATATTACCATTTTCTGCTTGCGCTACTGGCTCGCTAATTTTGATTTATCATGTTCCTATTATTTTTGTGTATTCCATAAAGTTTTCAAAATATCCCTTTTCAGGTCTGATTGTCAAAAGGTATCAGCTAGCGCTGCAAGCTTGCATTTTGATTGGCGAGTATGTCTCAATATTGATTATACAAGAAACTAAAAATCCCCTTTTCATGACAGTGTATTAAAAATTAAGGCTCGCAATTTGCACTTGCATTAATGGTAAAAAATATATTAAGTGATGCATCCTATTTATAATTATAAAAGTGCTTGAAATGTCCAGTTTTAAGGCCATAAATATCAGATTTCGTGCCCTCATTAGGTATTAATGAATATCCTAAGATAATAATTTAATAATTAGTTTGTATCTTAAATACAAACTGATACAACCTTGTATCGTGGAGCGGTGTAGCCCAGTGGATTTGTCTTCGGACCTTGAAACAGAGGGTTGAGGGTTCGAATCCCAGCCATGGCGTAATTTCCTTCAGCAAGAAACTGATCTACACTGATCTCACCCCAGGTGAAGTAAATGGGTACCGGTAGGAAGTAATTCCTCAAGAAGCTGTGTGCGCTGTGAACGCGTAGCTTAGCTGGGTAATGTAGGAGCGCCTTGAGCACCTAACAAGGTAGATATGTGCGCAATATAAATAACCTATATTATTATTATTATTAAATTGCGCTTAGCAAGAGGAATAGGAAGATAGTCATTGTTTTCATATGGTGACATGTCCTTAGGATGGCCTGGTCCTATGTCAAAACTCAAATAATAATTAAAATATCAGCTCTTTATTAAGTGCGATCCATATCCACTTCACAATTTTCCTACAAAGTGCTTGAAAAATAGAGCTGAAATTGATCGGAATATCAAATAGTTTTATAAGCTCACACTATGAGCTCGCTTTGATTTTCATGAAAAAAAGATATATTTATGATGCCTGTATAGATTCTAGGTCTACCATAAATATGAAACGAGTGCACATGTTTATTCAGATACTTAACTTTTTCTCTATTTAAATCATCCAGTTTCAGATCACAATATCAAAATTTTTCTGCTCGCATAATTAATGTAGGAAGATCCCCTATTACTCATTCTTTTCATGATTTACAAAACATGAATATAGTGATATACCGGTAACTTCTGAAGGTTTCCATGGCGAAGAAGAATAGTGTAGTAGATTTCACGGTACACCATGTATCTTTCTTGGGCAAATGTTGGTCCTGAAAAGGACCACCCAATCTCGACGTTTCGACAAGTGTGTTTTTGTCGTCCTCAGAAGAATGAGCAAAGTTTGTAAAAGCAGGCCTTATATACTCTGTCGAAGTGCCGTCTGCACGGTACTCGCAGGGTACTTGTGTCTGATTGGCTAGAAAAGTCACATGACATCCACATATGCGGACGTGGGTGACAACACACAAAGTTGGGCGCGCAAAACCAGCGAATAGAGTGTCCTGTTTTTTAGGTCTAAATCTTGATTTTTTTCCGCTCGCGCTTCGCACTCGCATCAGTTGTATAGCTATCCTGTACATGATTACAAAATTTGATTGAAATATTCCATTCTTTATGTAGAAATGTCAACATTTTTTAGCTCGCTCTTCGCGCTCACATTATTTGATTGTTGAAATACGTCACCTGGCTATGTGCAAGCAGTCCTTAATAGGTACCTTTTTTATCAGTTCAAAATGTATATAAAAATTTTCTGCTAGCACTTTGCGCTCACATTATTAATGTTAGGAAGTTCCCCAATTACTCATCCTTTTCATGATTTACAAAACATGAATAGAATGTCTCGTTCAGTAGGTCTAAATCTCAAAATTTTCTGCTCGTGCTTCGCACTTGCATCAATTGTTTAAATATACCTATTCTGTTTAAGTTACAAAAAGTGCTTAAAATTTCCATTCTTTAGTAAAATATATGGATTATGATATTATATTAAGGTTGATTTATAACTTAAGAATAAAGCTAAGAAGTGACTAATTGGACTTTACCTCCACAGAAACCTAAAATCATCTTCGAGCAGCTGATCGGGGAAAATATCGCTGAAAACAAAATTCTGGGCCCCTCCCTACTGGCGAAGGCTGGATCCGCCCCCTGAAATTTATATAAAATTACAAGGGTGTAAAAACTCTCCCCAAAGCCACAGGTAGGGGGGGACAAGGGGCTGAAAAATTTGACAAGCAAAAAAAAGGGTTATCGTCCCAAATCTAAGGTCATTTCAACCAAAATAAATTTGACAAGAATAAAAAAAAGATATCACCCAGAAATAAAGTCATCTCATCTAAAATACATGTTTTCTTTCGATTTTGAATGATGTATTACTTTCCATCATAAAAGACCAAAAATTGTAGGGGGACATTTGATATTGTGTCCGCCCTACTATTTTGAGTAGGGGGACGCGTCCCCCTATAGGATTTCCGCCCATGTAGAATTAGTCTGGACTCGGGTACCGTAACTCTCCTCAGTAAAATGCACATTGTTAGGGGCAACGTTTAACATAAATAATGCCTTAAAATCACGTTTACACTGGCAGATGGAACTGTCAACTTTGAAATGCAATATGACGACTCCATTTTAAAGGGCCTTCCAAAGCAGATGTTTGACATCATGATTATCGAAATCAAATTTTTCTGTGCAAAATGTTGGACCTGCACTGTGTGTCTCATGTGTATTTTTAGGAAGGAGGAAAAGTAGTGGTTATGCCAGCATCTTCTTGAGGAAAGTATGCAGTTCATTGGCTAATCTCTCTTTTAAACAAAACAATAGAATAGTCAATACTTGCATGAATACCGGTACTAGCATTTGCAAAAAAAAGCTAGATTTTTATAATCATTTTATCAAAACATTCTGAACAAGCGCTTTTTTACAAGGTTGATGGCCCGGGTTGATGGTACCATCAGCCGGCGAGAAGTGGTTTTTTAGACCCCATTTACATGTAGTTATCCCTTAGCCTGCAACATGAAACACCCCCCAGGTTATGTCTTTCTTGGATGGTGAAGTTAAAGATTGATCACAGATGTTCATGTAAATAATCACATCTGATAAATGTCTGTAAAACTCAATCACACACACACATACACCGATTTAGTCAAATTTGTCATGACTGTCTCATGTCGTCATGAACGGGTGGGTGTTTCATAAAGCTGTTCGTAAGATACAAATCACTTTACGCGCGACTGGTGATCCTTTCTTATGCTATGTGATATCTTAATGTAATTAAAGTTATGACCTAAGAAGATGTTCCAGTCGTGCGTGAAGTCGTTTGTAACTTCACGAACAGCTTTATGAAACACCCACCAGGTCCTCATTTTTATATCCAATGTGTTCTCTGGACCAGTCCACTCAATCAACAAACACCTCGCCAGGAGGGGTTGGCACAGTAAAAATAATTTAATACGAGTGTACATTTACTCTCTATGGTGCCTGACACTTGTTTTCATCAATTGCATGTTGCTTGTAAATGGGATCTAGAAAACCATTTCCTGCTGGCTGATAGTACTTTCAACCGTTTAAAAAAGCGATAATTCAGATTATTTTGATGAAATGAGTGGACTGGTCCAGAACATATTGGATATAACAATGCGGACCTGTTTCGTGATGACATGACACAATCAAACTTGACTGCATGTAAATCAGTGTGTGTGTGTAATTGAGTTCTACAGACGTGTACTAGTATCAGTCAGATGTTTCTTGGGTTTTCTGCTCATCAAAACTTCTGGTGAGCAGCAATCCACACCCACCTCTCTCTGGCTAGCCAATGAAATCCTGAGCAGCTAATTTTTGTAAATTATATTTATACACTGTATATTTCTTCATCCTTATTCTTTCAGACTCCATCATCAGTTGGCGAGAAGAGGGTCTTAATGCCGTCTGGCTTCACATTCCTATTGCACAAAGTCACCTGACTGCCTTAGCAGCTAAACAAGGATTCAACTTCCATCATGCAGAAGACAACAAAGCAGTACTATCACTATGGTTACAGGACGGCCCGTCTCGTCTGCCAGCATTTGCCAGTCATACAGTCGGAGTGTCCGGTAATGAAATCGTTTGAAAAATTACTCTGAGACAAAATGATTCATTCTTTTATGTTAGCCTCATGTTAATGGTGTTATGCCGAGAGGTCTGTGGCTGATTGAATGAAAGCATCATTGCAAGGACCCTCTTATGTCGCGCCAAATAATTATGTTGTGCTGTATGAGCTGTCGTTTTCACCGAATACATGTACTTGCATTTGCACGATTTTTTGTTCATCCATTGATCGAAAAGTGAATGAAACAAATATAATAAAATCTTATGTTAACATATGAAATTGATTCAAAAGTGAGCTAAATAATTTCAATAGTTGAATTTACAAAGGCACTTTTTATGGTTCATCTAAAAAAAATTTGGCGACACAAAAGATGGTAATTTCATGCAATAGCCCCTTGGATCTCTTCCTTTAAAGGTCAAGTCCACCTCAGAAAAATGTTGATTTGAATCAATAGAGAAAAATCAGACAAGCACAATGCTGAAAATTTCAAAGTTTTGCTTATTTTTAACAAAATAGTCATATGAATGAGCCAGTTACATCCAAATGAGAGAGTCAATGATGTCACTCACTATTTCTTTTGTTTTTTATTGTTGAATTATACAATATTTCAATTTTTACAAATTTGACGATTAGGACCTCCTTGCCTGAAGCACAAAGTGTTAAAATAATGGAATTCCACGTGTTCAGGGAGGAATGAAACTTCATGGCACATGCCAATGACGAGAAATAAGAATATTTCATGTAACAAAATACAAAAGAAATAGTGAGTGAGTGAGTGATGTCATCAGTTCCTCATTTGCATACCGACCGAGATGTGCATATAACTGTTTTGTGAAATGAAGCGAAACTTTAAAATGCCATAACTTTCTTATTTTACATCCGATTTTGATGAAATTTTCAGTGTTATGCTTGTTGAATTTTTCTCTTTTAATTCAAATCAAGTTTTTGTTGGGCTGGTCTTGTCCTTTAATGAATGAACTCTGCCTAAAGATGCATTCCTACATGGAAAGAACCACCATGACTATCGCTGACACCGGTCTCAAATCTAGAGAATCATTAAACGGTTAATGGTAATGGCATCCTGTGGGACCCAATGGAGGGACAATTTAACTCGTCAGATGGTCAGTCACCACCCCCCTTCTCTCTCTCTCTCCCTTTCCCGGAGGTTTAATCTGTAATCTCTCATCTATCTCTCGTTCTACATGTATTTCATCGCTGTATATAAACTCATGCTAGAGCGCCACCAATGTTGTGTAACCTTCTTCTCTCACTCCTTGTTTCTTTGTGTTTTTGCTGCAGCCTGCTTATTAAATTTCTCCTCACAATTATTCATTTCTATAGTGACCTGTCAAACTGTGATGTAGTGTGAAAAGCTGTAACCATTAAACATCTTTTATTGGTTATTTCCGATTCGTCTAATGCCAATTTGTCCAATAGCCAACTCGTCTACTATCATTTGGTCTACCATCAGTTTGTCCACTCATCACATGGTCTACTTTCATTTAGTCTAATGCTATTCCATCTAATAACCAGTTGGTCCAATGGCCATTTAGTCCATTTGGTCTAATTGGACTAAGTGCTAAATTGTGCAAAATGAATGAAAATGAAATGGATAATAGACCAATTGGTAGACGAAATGGTCATAGACGAAATGGTGATTAGACGTAGTGATAATTTGACCAAACAACTAATGGACCGAATGGTTGTTAAGACCAAATGTTGATGGACGGAATAGCATAAGACTAAATGAAAGAGGTGAGTGGACAAGTTGTAAGTAGAGGAATTGGCAATGTACCCTTTTATTACCGGGTATGCTTTTTAGAGAGAATCTCCAAGTTCATGTTGTATTGAAAATGTTTAACAATGTTCTGTTTTGTCTTTTATCAGGTTTCGTCCTAAATGAAGAGAAAAGAGAAGTACTCATGATACAAGATAAACACAGGGTAAGTATCAATGTCTCTTATTTAGTTTATTGACCTGGAACTAAGGATTTTCAGTAGCAAGGGGTAGGCTGCACCTTCCCACTGAGGCAAAGGAGTTCCGAAACTGGCAAGCGAAACAAAATTTGTTCCCCTTCTACTTTCCAAAGCTGATTTTCCAAACTTAATAGATCCACCTCTCCAAGATGTGCACCCTCCATACCACTTCTGTTCCACCTCCCCATGCTCAAACCAGCCTATGCCCTTGGATAGCAGGTGATATTGCCAATGTACCCAATTCAAATCTTTCGGGCCACCAAATAAAGAAATAAGGTGCATCTCAGAATAAGCAAAACCAAGAATTATTGATGATTATCAATATCAATTATTATTATTATTTTGTCACAGATATGATTGACAATCCACCTATCACTGTAAACCTTTAGAGTATCTGCTTTCATTTATGAGTGATCAAAAACATTTAAAGATATTATACCAAAGAGTAACTTGAGCGAATTTCAAATTGAAAATCACGTCTGAAAAGTTCTGCTCTTTAATTTGATAACCCAATCAAAGAATATCACGAGGGACTACAAAAAGTATTTTTTCTTTGAAATAATAATTGCATTTCTATAATTTTTAATTAATCAAATGCTTACTCATGAAGAATAAATAAAGAAGCTTATTTTTGTCAACTACCAAATAATTTCTTTGTGTCATGCCTTTATATTTTTTTCAATCATTCATGCATGATTTAGTAATCCCCTAAGTTCTGAAATTAAAAAAATAAAAGACACCTTATACATTTCTTTTAATTTCTAGAAAAATTCTTGAAAAGTGCCTTGAGCACTCTACACTCTATTATTATTAAGTTATGTGGGATGAAATTAGAGACTGTGGTAAAGCTAGTTAATGTAAATTATATTTGTTATGATATAGCATCAATAATTTTTTTTCTGGGATGCCCTGTATAGTCAGGGAACATTGGGATAAGAGGATGTAATCTCATCTGTATTTTCCTTTCATATTTATCATTGATTCTGGCCTTTGTTTTTGTAATGGGATATTGAATGATTTTAAAATATGAGTTGTATTTAGTGCAAAAGAAAACTTGCCTCTTATGAATGGTTGACATACTACGCTAAGACTTGGATAACACTATCTTTGGTAAAGAGCGCCAGCTATTGTTGGGGAGCTAGGGTATTATATATATGTTCTAATGCCAAGTATGCATCAGTGTAGAGAATATTTTAAACATAAGGCCCAAATTCACAGACACAAAGATGGTTTTGAAAACTGTAGATTGACCCATGGTTTATGCAGATTTCCTGTATAAATTACTCTTAATTTACCATGTATATTGAAAAAAATATTGAAAAATGTCCAATGTTTTGTCACAGTGCACTAAGTGATGCTTGTTTCCATGATTGTGTTTGCTATTTTCTTCATGGGTCCATTGGTTTGAACAGTGGACTCATTCATAATTCAAAACAGTGGACTCATGAATAAAATAAAGCATTTGACCATGGCTACAGGCGTCAATGTGGCGCACTGTGACAAAAGTGCGCAATTAGTATTGGACACTTTTTAGTATACGCGGTTAATACAACTTTCCAATCAGATTGATGCAAAAATGTTCTCATTTTTGTTTATTTTAATGGTATGCTTGTTTTAATTTATTTGATTCAGGATGCATTATCCTTTCAATGGAAATCCATCTTTGTAAATGGTACTTTTTCTTTTTCATTTCAAAGCTTGCACGTTGGAAGTTTCCGGGAGGTTTCTCATGTCCAGGAGAAGATATTCCCGAGACTGCTATGAGAGAAGTCCTGGAGGAAACTGGTATCCAAACAGGTATTTTGAAGACATGTACATTTGGACAATCTTTTTTTATTGGGGGGTGGGGGGTGTTGATGATCAGCTTGCAACATTTGGGAGTTATAGGCCCAAATTAACAAAGGTGGTTTTGAAAACCATCGGATGATCCCATGGTTTATGCAGATTTATTGTATGAATCATGCCTAATTTACCGCATCGATCAAAAGAATGTCCAATGCCATTGCACGCTTTTGTCGCAGTGTGCCAAATTAATGCTTGTTGCCATGGGTTGAGTGCGCTATTTTTATTCATTAGACCACTGGCTAAGGCTTTTCTTTTCCCTCATGTCTCTTTATAGAATTTCAGGGAGTCTTGGCCTTTCGTCAGCAACACAACGTTCCCAGTGCGTTCGGTCGTTCGGACATCTACGTCGTCACTCGCCTCAAACCCGTGACCTTTGACATTAATATATGTACCACGGAGCTGACAAATGCAGCCTGGACTCCAGTAGAGGAACTTACAGCTGAAAATGAACACACACATTTGACTGTTCGCATGGCCCAGTTGATAGAGCATGGGTATCATGTAGGATTTGACAAAGTTGATATAAGTATGCATGAATTGCCTTCGGTTTATAAGAACATGACATACAAGTTGTTTCATAGACCCATGTCAAGTTGTAGTTAATTGCAGCCCTGGTACTTATCATGATTTTAGGCTCCCACAATGCCCTGCATGGATGCTTAATTTTTTTTCAACACAGGTTTTGGCTTGTCATACTCCTTTTTTTTTAGTCCCAAACTATGCCTAGCCCTGGACTAAGCCCATTCCCAGTCTATCTGAATTTTATTTATTTTTATTCATTTTTATTTCTGTTTCAAACCTCTAAATTAATGTTGCTTTCACATCAAGGTACAGTAGCTGTATACAGTCGCAGCAACCGATAAACATTTCATCGTACTCAGCGACCGTTCGTTTTGGTAAAAAACAGTCCGAGAGGTACTTTAGCGAGCAATCGTGACCGATGCTAGCTTGATGTGAAAGCACATTGTTTTCAGCAACTGATCGAAATGCCCTATTTATCCTCTGTGATGTTAATGTGCATAGCGTAAAATATGCGCATATCATGATGTGCACAAACTTACAGCAACCGATGGCTCTGGGCCTGACCAGATTTTGACGGAGATGTGAAAGCACGTCCGATTGGTCGCTGGGTACGGTGGCTGTTGTGAAAGCACTATAAGTCTTGTATTAGCTGCCAAATATGTCCATCTGAATCAGTTGGAATGTAGTGGCATTAATTTCCTTTTGGGGGGGAGGGGGCAGATCAGATTTAGCTATGAAAGATTATCAGTTTTATATTTCAAAGCAATCTTTGGTTTAGTGTAATAAACCTTTGTTTTGTTGTATTTCTTTTTCTATAGAAAAATATGATATTAATGAGTATGCATAGTTGTACGTGTAAATGTATACACAGTCCATCAAACAACACAAACTAAGTCAAGGAAAATAAGTGAGTGATGGTTTCATTCAATAAATACAATTTGACATCCATCTATGATTATATGATCTGAAAACATAATTTGGGACATTGGATTAATCGTTGGGGAAAATTTTATAAACCTTTGCAGTTTAATTATAATCAATGATCTGCATGTATAAGCCCTTGCTTTTCAGATAAATCAGTTTTATTGTGAAAATTTGTCATTATTTTGAAATAACATTTTTGCAATAGTTACGGCTCAGGGGGTGTTCATGTTTATATAGTGTTATTTATATAGTGTTTTCCAGAACAAAATATTACTATAATTAAATCTATTTGAGACCAAATATTTCTCAATATGAATACATGAATTAAGAAGAGAATGTACATGACATGTTTTTTGGCAATACCTTTTTCTAGGACCCACTGTATAACATGACATCAGAGAGTAGAATATTAAAGGGGAAGTTCACCTTGACGAAAACTTTGTTGTAAAAATAGTAAAAAAATTGGTGAAGGTTTGAGGAAAATCTGTTAAAGAGTAAGAAAGTTATTAGAGTTCAAAGTATTGGATTTGTGACGTTATAAACGAGCAGCTGCCCCATGTGTTATGTAACATGAAATGCATGAATTTCAAAGTTTGTATGGTTCCTGACTTCATTTTGTTTTCTATTCACGATCGGGTTTGATATACAAAAGGTACAGTGAAAACCATTTTCAATTTTCTGAGAAAATGACATTTCATTGATTTTTCACCATTCACTATGTAGGAATGCTGCTCGCATATGACGTCACAAATCAAATAATTGAAATTCTAATAACTTTTTAATTATTTGATGAATTTTTCTCAAACCTTTGGCAATATTTTTTATTATTTTTTATTATTTTTTTCTGCTATTTTTACAACAATAAACTTTTTGTCAGGGTGAACCTCCCTTTAAGGTGTATTTTTGAGAGATGCATATGTGAAAATGTATAAAACTGATTATAAAATACATTCAAAATGAATGCCATGAATGGTTGTTATTTATTGAATGAGAGAGATGTGAATGAGGGTGATTTTGTGTACTGTTAATGATATGCAAGAATATTATTAGTAATGAAATTAGAACACAATAAAACCATACATTAAGTCCATTTTGATTTGTCATAAGGTGAAAGTATATTTGTTAACACGGGTGTTGACATTCACAAATAAACGTGCAAGAGAAATTTACAGTAGGTGTTTTAAATATTTGTATCAGCTTAATATAAATACAAATTTAGAAACGGAATGTAAGCTGTACAAAGAACAGAATGAAATATTTATAAAAAAAAATCCTATACACTAAGCCTTGTCTTTACTTTGAACGAATCCATAGTGGTGAGGGACTTTTGCCTAAAAAGGCAGTGTTGATTTTCTGTACCGTAATTATAATGCTGCTCATTTAGTGAATATTGTCAATTTACAAGTATCCCCCCCCCATTTCTTTGGCACTTAATTATGTTACATTCAGTACTTTGCCCCCCCCCCCCCATTCCATTTGAAAGGTTCAAAACCATCTCTCTTAAGAGGTATTTTTGACATATTTGGTGGGGAAGACAAAAAAAAATCACAAAAACATCTTTGCAGCTTCAAGCATAGGCAGAACTTATGAGGAAAGTTTATAGAAATGAAAACTAGTAGTAGCACTCTTCAATAAAATCTTTCCTATGCTATGACCTTTACATATTTTAAAACAGTTGCAAACATGTATATAAAGACAGAAATCTCTATTATTTTCTTCTAAGTAAATATACCACACTCTTCTGTATCTCTATATGCTATTGTATATAAATCTATTTTTTTTTTTTTTTTTTGCTGGCTGGCTGATAACCTAAATCATATTAAAAAGGCACCACATTTTTTTTTCTTCTGTTTTTCTCAAAATAGCAAATTTCACATAATCTCTTTCTACATCAGAATAAATCCTGATATATCAGAGTATACATTTCGATATTGGCACTTTATAGGCAGGCAAATTGCATGAGCACTTGGCAAAAAATAATCTTGTACTCAAAAGTGCAAGTTGGTTTTGATTTTGTTTTCCTCAATTCATACCATTAAAAATCCATGGGGAGAAATTATTAAATCACTAAAATTAGCACATTCATCAAAAAATGTGGGCAAGCAAGGAATGTGGACTAAAAATTTTGAGATCACTATGTAACTTGTAAGGCACCTAAAAAAACCGAGTCATCTGAAACAACTGTGTTTAAAATTTTATGGCATAAGTACTGGGCTATATATGTACTGATATATGAAGATGTGCTAATAAATCTGAATGGGTGAATGATGTTTTAAACCCTGCTTTGCATTTTTAGTCTTCGCACAAAAACAATTTGATTCTGTACTTCGTATTAGACCAATTGCCATGAATATTTATCATATATATGACTTTGACTACAAACTCTTAGATTTCAGATAGGATAAAAGGGGAATAATATGAATATGACAGCGAGGTACACTTTAACCCTGTACTGTATACATCAACCAGCCAGCATCTAAAAAGAATCCCCCCCAAAAAATAAAGGTGAAATTGAAAATGCAACATCTGAAATACTTTCTCTATAAAAAAATCTGTATAGCTTAAAAAGAAAGGAAAGAATGGTACAGAACTGATCACAATTTCAAAAACGACGAACATTAAATGACCCATGTACAGCAATAAATACACTAGTTACACAAATATAGCACATTTTGGAAGCAATAGCCTGTCTGTCACACGACTACTGGCCCTCCGACCCTCTCTAACAAAATGTGGAATAAATATGTACAATTTTGAGAGAGCGGTGGCACATAAGATATTCATTCATTCATTATTCAATTAATAGCAACAGTAAAATTGTACAAGCTTTTTTTTGTTATATCTCTACATTTACAATGCGTACTCTGTTCTTTCTTTTATGTGACAAAAACCTGTTCTACACACTTGATGTACAACATTCACAAATATAAATATACAATGGCATGACTATGTCACGCTTTCAACGTTTGTGAGTTGAGACTCAAGATTCTTTTGCAGCAAGTTTTTATTTTAATCAAGAGATAATCTCACTTCTTTGAGTTGACTTGATTATCTTGGCAGATTCAATGAACACATTATCTGTAGATTCGCCACACACATCAGTGAATTGGTGTGATATGAGGTCTTTGTCTTGTCTGTGATAGTTGAGCTTCAAATGTTTCTTTAAGTAACTGATCTCAACCATGTCACTTGTGACAAAATTTAAGCAGCTGGTCCAACAAATTAATTATCAATATTAAATACATATTAGTTGTAACTTACAAAGGTTATGTAATTTGACCTTGATAATAGAGACATTTTGTGTCTAGCACTCATTGTTTATCCGCTCATGCTTATTTTAACCCTGAAAGGACTGGGCTATTTTAGAGTGGGGGGGGGGCATTATGGCCTACTCTTGATCTTGGCAGTCGTCGGCACAACTGCGCCAAAATTTTTAACTACAAATCTATATTGAATAATTCAAATAATTATATTGAACTTGAAATGAATTATCCAAATGTATGCATATTCAACAGTCAATTTCACCTGAAATTTTAATCTATGCAGATGGTACTAGTACTTGGGGAAAGTAAAAATTTGGCTTATGAGTATATTCATTCTTAGAATTTCTTATATTTGTTTGTATGTGTTTGCATTCAATTAAAACAATTCCAGACCATTTATTAACAAATGTTAACCATAAATTAAGCAGACCGATTAAAATGAAGAATAAGCCTTATAAGAATTCCATTGACTATGTATACAAATCACAAAAATTAGCCCTTTTTGGCACGACATTGTCTCACAAAAAGTCATGTGGCATCGTGATGCTATACTTGTATATTGTAAATTTGGTCTTAAAAGTTGTGCGAGACTTTAAAGAAAAGGTTATTCAATTATGCAGCTCTATCTCTGCATGCTTTGGAATGATGTGACAGAGTAATCGTGCAAAATATGGAGGGGGCACGATCCCCCCCCCCCCCCCCATCCCACCTATTTGTCCTTTCAGAGTTAAATAAATGTGTTTTTTTTCTGGTACAAAATAAACAATTACAACCAAAGCTATGCAAAATAATGAAAATCTTTTTGCCATGCTTACAGACCGTCTATTGTCGTATCTCAAGGGGAATTTGACATCTACAGATGCTAGAAAGATGTGGTAATTTTCGTTTTTACTTTATGTGATAACATTATCTCACCATTCCTGGTTACAGTAACATCAAGCTTGAGGACTGATCCTGGGGGCTGAGTTTATGATTAATCATACACAATAATCAATGGAATCAATCGTAGAAATCAGTGCCCACGATCAATCACTGCTGTTTATGTTACAGGGCCCAGGACTGATATTTGTTGACTTCAAGGTGAAGCAGAATTGGCACAGCCCTGGGTCCCCGTCTTACGAAGAGTCACGACTGATCCAATCAATCTCAACTCTAAGGAAATCCATCCACACCGTATTTTTTTTCTTCAGGAAATTTGCACAATGTCCTTTGTAAACAAAGAGAAGCACACTGAGTTCTCGAAGCAATGATGAATGTATGAATATACATCATATCTAGAATATATTTTGAACAAATTTGCATTTTAGATGTTGACGTTGCTGGTCGTCCATAGTTTACGGTTGATCGGATCAACTGCAACTCTTTGTAAGATGGGGCCCCTGATATAACGGTTTGTTACAGAGAGCCTGCTGCCACCAAAATCTATCCTTTTGTGCATGAAAACTTACAACAGACTGACTCCAAAGGATATTTCTAATACCCATGCTGCCAGATTGATTATAGAGCCTGCATAAATGTCTTACACCAAGTGGTAAAGATGGTGTAAGTGTAAATAAAATAAATAGCTAGAACTTTGGATAAGACTTGATGAGGCACATATTCATCACATGCTCTTGTCCAAAATATTTCGGGCAATGTGTACATTACAATTTGAAAGTTAGAGTTGATATAATCTCAGAAGTATATTTTTGACCAGATTGGGACCTTGAACTAATAATAAAATCATTATTGTTACAACAGTGGTCTTTTTTTTATTCGCTTGATCAAAAATACACTCCTTCGCATAGTTCTTTGAAGCAAACTTGGTTTTCTTCAAAACGATAGGAAATATAAAAATAAAATTTAGGGAACTTCAACTGTTCCTATGGATTGATGTCAATAAGTTTGAAATGCAAAATTACAGAATTCAAATTTACAAATAGAAAATATCAAATGCAATTGAATGATTACTTAATTGCTCTTTTACTAACAAAATAGATTTTACTAGAGAGAAAAACTATAATAAAAAAATTATATGATTGGTGTTGGGCAGGTGTGTAAAATAATCGACCTTATGCGTACATCTGACCCCCCATTTTGCTCAATTCCCATCATGAACTGCTCAATACATGATAATTGAGTGCATTACAACTCTTAAGATTAAATAGAAAACAAATAATTATTAAAAAAGATATCTCTTGAAGGTCCACTTACCAGGGGCTACACTTACATATTCTACAGAATTGCTTGTGATCAGATATGAATTCTTTATTTCACTGAGAACTCAATCCAATCCTTCAATCCATCTTATAAAACAAATCTAATAAATTTTAATATTTCTTCTTATTAAAAAAAAAATAGTTGCGATATTTGATTTCTTCCGCTGTACATTTTCAAGACTTCTCTTCTCTTCAATTTTCTTACACTATTAGATAGATCATAACAAGGTTTACCTATAATATAATTCAAAAACATGATTTGAGTGAGATCAAGTATAACCCTATGATTAGCTATTAGTCTTCCATATTTGGGTCTTCCAACAAAAAATGATTCCATGGTTTCAAAGAAATCTCGCTTTGGCATTTTACATGATCAAGTTGGGTATAAAACAAATTTTCTCCAACTTGATGCAAGAGTTTATTTTCTTCCAGTTGAATACCCTCTAAAAGATAATCAAAGTTTCAAATCATTAATTTAGCTTCATTACTCTTCATGGATTTTTTTAAACCTATAATTTCTGCAATCATAATTAACCCTTTGCTTCAATATCTATGGGAATAATATATCAAATACATGAGTCAAAATTAAATTCCCACCCTCCTAGCCTGGAATGTAAGGAGTTAATTACCAGTTTGGAGAAAAAAAGGTATGACAATGACTAGAGCTGCAAGCTCTTGTTATACCATCAGAGAGCCTGATCATTGGAAATCAATAAAAAATGTTAGGGCAACAAAACCTCTATAAATAAATAAAAAGTTCATTGTTCAGGAAAATAAGAAAATCATGGTTGCCATTTTGCTATATCAAACGAGGGAGTCGTATCGTTGATTTCACAAAGTGACTTCATTTTTTTTTTTTTGAGATGAAGAGATAGGGTTTGTCCAAAATATCACTTGATAATGTCTATCCATTAAAACATACAAAATCTTTTTTCCAGAATATCCTGTCCATGGTCTTTTGTGATCATGGAAGGTCGTTAAGTGAAGCAAAATAGCGGATTTACCACCATCAAGGCCCTGTTTACACAAAGCTCACCTCTTGATCATAGGGAAAATTTTTCATTTGATTTTATATGCAAACAAGCATCCAAATAAACTATATGATCAATCAACAGACTTGGTGTTACAGGCCCCTGTTATACGAGGTCTTGTTGCCTCAGTGCATCGGGAGGTATTCATGAACATAAGCTCTATCAGGTTTCAATTAGCACCGAGTTGACTCTGCTCAGCTGCAGAAGGAATACTTGGTGCTTAGCTCCGGTAGCATCCTTGCTGGTCGCCAACTGAATCATCTCTTTAGAAATTGCATACAGCGGTGGCAGGTCCTTCTAGTCAATAGCACTCTAACTCATTTTATTTGGTAGCGCAATGTCCATTCTATGGCACGTTTAAAAGTCCTCTTCGCTTTAGCACTGAAGTACGGTGTTACCGTGTCCGGCATGTTAATAGTCCTCTAGGCTTTAGCACTGAAGTACGGTGTCACTGTGTCCATTAAAATACACCAGCTCAGTAGCACGGTTAGGATAGCACTCTTGTTTTTTTTTAACACCGGTGTTGTACACCGTTTCACAAGCGTCTGAGATTAGAGAGCCCTCTACGGACATAGTGAACCAGATCCTGAGTACTGCTGTGAAGTGTTAGCTCCCCGCACTCTCGTGCTAACTCACGGAAAAAGTCTGTCAAGAGAGAACAATAAAATCTCAGTGAAAAAAATAATCAGAGTACAGGGAACTTTGCACAGTCAATTTATTTGGACCACAAAAAATGGTTTGATGTATGAGAAACCAAAAGTAGAAGAGGTATTTTAAACATAGTTTTGAATAATCAGGGGGGTGTTTCACAAAGATTAAAGTATGACGTAGAGTTACACTTAACCCTATCTAGGCCGGGGGGGGGGCCTCGGAGGCCCCCCCTCAACGAATCGCGCAATATTTTCGCCGTGCGAAATTTTTTGACCGCGCCGCTCGCTGAGTTTTTACTTTCAAGTCTTGCGCAACTTTTGAGACCAATTTTGCATGACCCGGGTACGTGGTTCCGAAATTACGCAACATTATGTAAGTGCATGTCAGACCGAAAATTGCTCAAAAACGTGATTTCATGTACAAAGTCAATGCAAATTGTGTTTTCAACCAAACTTCATAAATGTATGATTATTTTTAGTTTTGCTAGTCTAAATTTATTCATGTTATGATTTTTATGATCACAGAAGAGTCCCCAACAAATTTCACTGAAAAAACAATGAAAAACAAAAGGTAAAAAAAACAAAGAAATACATAAGAAATTGCAAAAAACAATATAATACATAAGAAAATTATTTGATATCACAATTTTTTTCATGTATTCTTGCTAAGGACACCACAAAGAGTTTCTATACCAAAAATTAGTACATTTGGAGCTTTATTTAGGGAGTTAGAGGAAAAAGTATGATTTCGCATACTAATTACGCATAAATTAGCATAATCATTTAATAGCGATTCGCATGAAATAAATTACTATACAATCTTGTAGATTATGTCCCAGACAACCCGCGTGCCAATTTTCGGCGCGATCGCGCGGTCGACGGCCGAGATCTTAGGGGGGGGGGCCTGGGAGGCCCCCCCCCCCCCCCATAGGAACTCCCAAAATACCCCGGCCTAGATAGGGTTAAATGCTGACACGTACATGACATGTATTACGCAATCTAATTGATTAATACGCAGTAGTGCGCGTCCTCTTGGCATGATATGACCAATGCGGTCATGTTTTATATACCACGGCAACAAGACATTTCAGTGTGACTCTAAGTCATACTTAATTACCCTGGTCTAAAAATTAGCTTTGACTTTGGCAGATATTTGACTTCGTAATTTAATGCGCGACTTACAAGAGCTATATGAAAGAGAAGCAGAGTCGCATCTTCCTGTAGGAATCCTGCAAGCAACTTTTCGTTCCAAACCATCACATTTCATCAAAGCAATGAGGAATGCAGAACAGCTGCAATGAAAAGAAGCTCAGCGCCCTAATAGTGGGATTTTGGCTATAAAAACAGCACTGATGTTTGACCACTTATTAAACTTGAGCTTAAAGGGGGTGTATCTTACCTTTATTTTCTTCAGAGAGGATATCAGCCTGTTCCCAATATTGTATGCTGTAGAGACTGTAGTTGGAATAGGTGAGGAACTTGGACATGATGCGGACGATATGCTGCGGCATGGCTACCGTCGACGACTGCGGGTTCAACCCATTGCACAGTTTAGCCCCGGGGCCGGAGGGAGGGGCTGGGCCGCCACCCGACGTCTGAGAAGGGACAAGGTCACTGGAGGCACTTCCCTGCGAACCCATGCTGCAGGCCGAGCCAACGCTACCCGCTGGGGAGGGGGTAGGAGAGACGGGGGACGGGGTGCCTGTGTACCTGCAAGGGTGGTAAAAGATTATAAAATAATAAATAAATGAATAATATAGGATTTGTATGGCGCACATATCCCCCTTGCTAGGTGCTCAAGGTACTCCTATATTACCCCAGCTTAGCTAGTCTACCGATTCTGGTGCGCACAGCTTTTTGAGCAATTACTTCCTGCCTGTACCCATTTATCTCACCTAGGTTGAGTGCTGCACAATGTGGGTAAATTTCTTGCTGAAGGGAAACACACCATGGCTTGGAATCGAAAGTACATCCTTCAGATTGAAAGACAAGAGTCTTAACTACTAGACCATGGCGCCTCCACCTATTATTATTACTTTTTCTCCAGACAACCCTTATATAGGTTAGTATATTGAAATTTAAATATTTTCATTATCAAATAAGTACATTAATGCATTATATTCCAGTAAATGTATGTCCGTATATGTTACAATCTGGACAAGACGGCAATTATTTAAGAATATTGTGAGCTAAGTTTCAAAGCTTGTTTCAAAGACAATGCTGCTCAATGTTGCTATTGAATTAATGATCACAGTCATCTGTGCTGTTTGGTGCATAGAATTTGTTAACTTGAAACAGTAGTGATGTATATTTATTCTTCTTAACTCCATGGACATCCAACAGACAATCCTACATGACTTCCTACAATTAAAATATGTAAAATGTACCTAATACGCATAACAAATGTGCCAACATTTAAAGCACTCTCTCTGTATTATCACCTAGACCATACATGTTTGAAGCTTTTCATTGTAAAAGCTGGTCAACAAAATTGTTATCTATGAAAAAGATTTGGAAAATGCTTCTTAGAAACAAGCTCACGATCAAATAATCAGAGAATTTGGAAAGATTTTAGCAGATCAACCAGACGCATCCAAATGTCTTGATCTCATGTGAATGAATTCTAGTAAAGCCAAGACTCAATCATAGGTTGAGCTGTGACCTGGATTCCTGCTTGTTTACAAACTGAATGTAAATTTCACTCTCTGTGAAAAAATTCTGTGTTTATTTCAAGAGTACTTTTCAACTTTAACTTGACAGGTGAAATTTGAAATGTACATCTGAAAGTAGATTCCAATTTCATTACATAGTGCGATTGAATTTCTTAACATCAGCACATTTCAACTGTGAAAATGACCTTCAAAATATTGAAAGGCATGATTCTTGAAGAGGTTATGCAAACAAAGAATTTATACCACATTTCCAAAGGCCTGCAACTTTTGGTCTATCTGCAAGGGGAAAGTGATTCAAATTTTTCTACACATATTTTTTTTACTTCTTTTAAACTTAAAGGATCATCAAACAAAATCAATGTCAGACTAATGTCCAGTACATTGTATCCCGAAACCAAAAATGTTTTCATTTGAATGATTTGAAGATTGAATAAATGCAATATTAAGAATCTAAGGAATATAACAAAATATGACAAGTTTAGAAAGTGTTAGAAAACACATATATTTAGCATTTTGTAGACAATTAGGAACCCAGGGCTCTCCAGTCCATCTCCACTTAGAAAAAGCAATTAGAGTCATGAAATTTTGCCTATGTATTTTGCGCGATATGAAAACATTCGCTTGAAAGAAATGATCTGGTAAATGCAAGGAAGCCCGTAAAGCAATCAAAATTGAGATATATTCCTTTGAATTCCGTCTAGAAACCTTTAAGCAGCACCCCGACATAACCTTTAGAAGGTACCCTGATACCATGTCTCTATTCCTCCTACATCATGGTCACAACACAACGGGAAATAAGAAAATCAAATTTCCTTACCAGCCTAAGTGATGCAACATACGCAGCTAGTCTACAAAACACACAGACTCTGTTTTTGATTCCATAATGGTGTAGAGATTAAAACTTACATTATTAAAAGACTCCCACACACTACTTCTCAATTTTCTCTTTTTGTCAGCGACTCTATTCCAATTTCCCCTTTGCATTTCATGCTTTTAAATGGTTTAAGCCAAGTTGAAGAAGGATATTAATAAGTTATGGGTCTGATGGAGGAGACTAAATGTTAATCTGAATAATGCGTGTGAAATGAGATTTATGATATGGAGTTCATGATTTCCCCCACACTCCCACTCAACCCCTAGGTATCTACATACTATAATTAAAAAAAAAATTACTCTGCCTCCCCCCTGCATTAAATAAGGTCTTTTCCCTCTTAAAAATCATCCCACTCAACAAGCTATAGTTCCAATTATATCTACCCCCACAGTTCAACATATTCATTTCTATTGATTTTGCCTATTAAATAATCCCACCAGTTAGAGATATTGCTATATTAATTTTCTGACAAAATAAATGTCACTTCCCCCCCCAAATAACCTCAATAATACTAAAACAATACACTTGCATTTCATATGGATATCAAATGCCAAGACCACCACCAAGCAAGTGCAATTGAATTATTCTGAATTTCATATAATGAAATACGTGTGAGTAAAAAAACGTGTGACATTGGCTTTCTCATTTGTATACGTCCCATGATGTCCTTTAATAATCTCTCTTCCATGAGCAACACTTTACATTGTCATAACACTCCTATTTTACCTCAATTTTTTTATTTTTTTGGTAACATTTGTGTGATTATTAAAGGTCAAGTCCACCTCAGAAAAATGTTGATTTGAATCAATATAGAAAAATCAGACAAGCACAATGCTGAAAATTTCATCAAAATCGGATGTAAAACAAGAAAGTTATGACATTTCAAAGTTTCGCTATTTTCCACAAAATAGTTATATGAACGAGCCAGTTACATCCAAATGAGAGAGTCGATGATGTCACTCACTTACTATTTCTTTTGTTTTTTATTGTTTGAATTATACAATATTTCAATTTGTACGAATTTGACGATTAGGACCTCCTTGCCTGAAGCACAAAATGTTAAAATAATGGAATTCCACATGTTCAGGGAGGAATAAAACTTCATTTCACATGACAATGACGAGAAAATAATAATATTTCATATTTCATATAATAAAATACAAAAGAAATAGTGAGTGAGTGATGTCATCAACTCTCTCATTTGGATGTAACTGGCTCGTTCATATAACTATTTTGTTGAAAATAAGCGAAACTTTAAAATGCCATAACTTTCTTATTTTACATCCGATTTTGATGAAATTTTCAGTGTTATGCTTGTTGAATTTTTCTCTTTTTATTCAATCAAGTTTTTGTTGGGGTGAACTTGTCCTTCAATTATTCATTCAAATTCAAACAAACCTTTTCTGGGGGTAAACTTGTCCTTTGATGTTTTTCTACCATGTATGTCATACAACAACTTCAACTAATGACACTGAAATTACAACTCTCATTCAGATTTATCATATATTGTGATTGTTCCTCTAATGAATTGAATTGAAATAAAATTCAACAGCTTTGAGAAAGACCATCCAGGGGAGCTTTTCACAAAGCATCAAGTCTGTGATTTTCACTTTCAATTTTGTTCTCATCCAATCAGAAGCATTTTGGTAGCTTATAAGGACCACCAGTGAAAATCACAAATAAACTGCTCAATGGAATACTCCCCAGAACCTCTAGCTTGGTGCCTACCTAGACGACGTGTTCCAAGAAGGAGGATTCTGTTGTAACGGAGGTTGAGGTTTTGACGATGTACCCTTGAGGTGCTCGGTTAGTGCCCTCGACAGGTTCATGGCTGACTGCCTCTTCAGTTTGAACATTTGCATGTTGAGCAACGCTTGGCAACGGTAGCTGCAAAGAGAAGAAAATTGACGTCATACAATGTTAACTTAACTTTTCTTATCTTACTTCTTGAAGCAGGATTTTCACTGGAATGTAATTTCATGCTCAGCGCCTTTTTAGCTTGAGCAATTGTATGTTGAACTACGATAGCTGTAATCTGCAAAATTCCACTTATTCAAATTACAATCCATGTTGTTTCACATATATTTTATCTTTACTCTTTTTTCACTAAATGACATACGCAAAGCAGAATATATATTGATGTTGTATGTCCAGACAGGTTGTTTGTCTATAGATGGTAATTTCAGGAACTTGCAGTCAATATTTCATTCACTGATTGAAAAAAAAAATCAGACAATATTACAAAGCACAAATATTTACAATTATTTGGACAGTTTTCATACACAAATTTTGATAAAACTCTGGAGCAATAGATGATGTTTTGTCTGCTCAAGTGTCTGAACATCAGATCTTCCATCCTACTAGATAAATAGATCATTCAGAAAGGCTGGCTTTGAACTCACCACAACACGGCTAGTTTGTTATCATTGCTATTCCCCTCTTGGCCATTGTGAATACCTTTGAGCTTTAATATAAATCTGTGGACCAAAAGAAGACAAAGGAATGATAAATAAAAGGACATATATGATTGAGAAAGGAGATGGAATATAGAATTTACATTAATGTAAAGAAGGTAAATAGTGAATGAAATGACAAGGAAAAGTAGAAAGAAAGGTGTGAGATGGGAGAATGTTTGGAGGCAAAGGATAGAGAGAAATGCCCCCTTTTTTTAAAGAGAAAAATGAACCATGCCACTGTCTTCATAAACAGATATATTTAGAAATAAACAATGTCCATTTTTAAATGGGATCCACAACACCTATAACAAATATCACACTGTAATGTAACAACTGGAAAAAAAGTACCGGGTATCAAAAGATCATTTTGCAAATCATGATGAAAACAATAAATGAAGAAAAAAAATGCAATGCTATTCAAGCTATTTTTTTAACAGAGAAAGTCTATAGTTGCAGCAAGGAGACTTTTTAAAGCAAAATGATATCATTATCTGTGCAGTTAGTATATAAATAGACATTATATTCACACTTTTATAAAAACAAAATATACATATATATAACAGATGAGCACGCTCCAAGCTCGGACCATTAAAAAAATTTAACTCTTTTAATATTCTTCAATGGATTGTCATCAAACCATCAGAATGTTACTATAATTAACCGCTTTTCTTAAAATAAACTTAGACTTGGGTAAACATCCCTTTAAAAAAGTCCCAAGAGTACCCGAACTCAAAATTGAAAAATGGCAAAAGAGATAAACATGTTTACAAGGTGAAGAAATCACATGGGATGGATAAGCAGATTCCATTCTCATTCTCGTTCCTGTATTTCATTTTGAACTACACTTGATGGAGTCTGTATCTGGGACAGATTGCATGTTTACTGACAACTGATACCACAGGCTGAAAGCCAGAAGGACATTAATTCACTTAGAGTATCAACCCTTCCAACACCAACTGTAATGACCTTCTGACTCTCATAAAACAAAGCATCTTAAAATCTTCAATATTTAGCCTATTGGTGGGCATATAGTATATTTTCCTTTACAACATCATAAGTTGAAGGAAAAGGTATATCAGACCAGTTTAAACAACTCTTAAACAAATCTAGAGAATGAAAGATGGTATCTTGGTAATCAGAATTATAACAATTTTTTTATCAAAATTCACAAATATTGGATAATCATTTTTCATATCTACATACATGTGTAAAGAAATGAGAGCACACATTTCCTGTATAAAGTAAAGCCATGATAAAAACCTACAAAAATACAGTTTATCAATGCTCATTAAAATGAATCCATGACAATTTACATGTACATCGACACATAGCCCTGATTATTATGAACCTATTAATATTCAAAGGCATCCTGCATGGAACAACCTATTTCCAAGAGGCAGTTGACTTAAACGGGAGTACCACCAAGCTGGAAATAACATAATTTCAACAAAAGGTAAAAACAGACAAACAAAAAATTTCATGAAAATCAAACAAGGAATAAACAAAGTTATGGTATTTTCAAAAATTTGGCACTATTTCAGTGCAACAGTTCTATGCATGTTCTTCATGAATATGCAACGAGCAAGCTGATTATGTCATATCCCCACTTATTCTTTTGTACTTTAAATCATATTTATTGAAATTCTGTCCACCAAGAATTAAAACAATGGATTGACAACTGATTAATTGGGTAAAATAATCATACACACTTACACGAATGAAAATAAGAAATATCATGACTTCATGTAATAACATAAGATAAGGTTAAGTGGGGACATGACATCATCGGCTCATCTAATGAATGCTCATGATGTGCAGATAACTGTTTTCCCAAGAATATTGCAACAATTTAAAATTCAATGCCTTTGTTATCATTCATCAGATTTTAATGAAATTTTCAGCGTATTGCTCGTTGAATTCGACTCTATTTATTTAGATTTTAATTATATTCAGCCTGGAGTGCTCCTTTATCAAACGTAATCAATACATGTATTTCACTATTTACCTGATAATTTCACAAGTGTCTGAATACATGGTGACGGCTTTATCATCCGGTACGTGCGGGTCCAACTCAAAGACATTACCGCAGGAAGTGAGATACACCACAGCTTCAAAGTAAGTAAGTGCTTTGGCATGCTTGTCCACCTGACAAAGCAATAGATAACAACAAAATATCCATTTATACAAAGAACAGTTTGAAAGACAAGTGACTCCACTCAGGTCAAAGCTCTTGGGACCAAAGATATGTTTGATTTGGGCGAAAATATTATCACATTTTTTTTAATATGGCGTGATTTGCACTACTAATATAAAAGTTTCCTTATCTTTGAATCCAGTTTAAAGGTACTTATTTTTACTCTATATATAGACTAGATTTTCATATTGGTCAGGCCTTTTTCATTATGGGGGTACAGCCTTAAATGATCAGCTTTTCATCAGTCCATTCTGATTCTTAATACAATTGTATTTGCTTTGTATATGCTACTTATTTCATCTTGATAAGTTTCAAATATCTTTCAGGGAAAAATTTTCCTGGTATCGCATCGCAATTTGCTCCACATTTTTGAAAGACTGCTATGCATTTATAAAGTCTTTTGTATAGCATATTTTTACATAGGACTGTACATTACTTAGTTGAGAGCTTTTCTCTTATGACCAAAATTGCTATTCAACTTTGTAAAGCAAAATTATTCCATCTTTACACTAAGTCAAAACCTATGCAAGTCTTATTGGCAGTCATACTGAATTTAACAAAAGTCAATCAGATATTAAATTCTTCTCTTACCTGAGTATCAGCTAAATGTTTGAGTTTCTTTCCTTCAGCCAGATAATCGTCAGCTGTGAATTGTCTGTAAGAACAAAATGAAAGAGAGATGTAGGGATTAAATTCTTCATCTTGAATGCAAATTAGGCTTCTAACATACAATCAACTGTCTGCACATAAATCCTCATTATCTATTGTGCATGAATATCTGCAGCTTCTTATTAAAAAAAAAAATCTTTTGAGCTTCTTCCCTAGGAATTGGAAAATCATTGTACATGTGTATGTGACAAGGAATGCAATCAAACTGTATCATTTATCTCTGAACATCGTAAAATCATTGAACGTTATATCAATACAACTATCAGCAAATTTGTTAAAGGGATACCAAACTAGTGCTCAACTTAAGGCAGCATTTTTAAATATTTTCTTCTTTAGAAGTCTAGCAAGCAGCTTTCTATTTTGTGCAGACTTTTTTTTATTATTCATTAAATAATTACAAAAAATATTTTAATGAGATGCAAAAATAGAATATGTATAAAAAGGATTAAGTGGGTACAGGGGAGGGAAGGATGAGGGGGGTGATAGGGCAAAGGAAAAGGAGATATCAGTAATGGAGAGGAGGCGGTACAAGTAATGTGAGAAGGGGGAGTACATGAACAAGTGGAATATGAATGAACAGGGTTGAGTGGGTACAGAGGAGGATGGGGGGGGGGGGTTGAGGGGGAGGAGAGGTGTTAGGGGAGGAGGTAAAGGAAAGGGAGATAGCAAAAATACGGAGGAGGCGGTATTATAATGTGAGAAGGGGGAGTACAGGAAAAATGAAATATGTATAAAAATGATTGAGTGGGTACAGGGGAGGGGGAAAGATGTAGATTAAGGGAAAGGAGAGGTGATGATAGGGGAGGGGGAAGGAAATAGAGACAGTGGTAGTACTAGGGAAAGGTGGTGTTATAATGGGAGAAGAGGGGGGGGGGTGCAGGATATGTATGAAAGAGGAGGAGCAGAGGTAATGGGGTACAATGAAGGGAGCGATAGAGGATAAAAAGAACGAGATCGGTGGGTGTGGAGGTGGAGGAATAGGAACACTTCCGACTGGTGAAGAGATCAGGTTTCGATAAGACTGGTTCCAAAGATGGCAAAAAAGAGAATTCCACTCGTAAAGGAGGCTTACATTCAACCGAGGGAGACAGACAGGTTTATCAAGGAAATATTAAAAAAAAGATATATAATATCTGCTTCGAGTGTAGCATGCATTTTCACAAAAACCAACAAACATCACACAAAGGCATGCATTTACCTTGAAACATGAAGAATAAACTCAACTAACGCAATTGCAACATTGTCAGGACATAAAAGGAACCACACACACTTGTCTTAAGTAAACCAAAGTATGAAGTGTATCATAAATTATTATTATCTCTTCCACCAAAGGAGACAAAACAAGGGGTTGATGGGATATATGTTTCCATTGACACAAACCCTTGTATTTCCAGGAAAATTGTGCCATTCACACTTGCCCGATATCGATCCTTTCCAAAGTACGTTAATATGAAATTTACATTTTCATTGTCATCCTTGACAAATATTTATAATGCAGATGCAGCTTTGAGTTGGTGCTGTGTCTTGCAATCCTCAGGCAAGCACTGGTATTACATGTACCTTAGGGAAGCTGCCTTTTATAAAGTGGTATATTGTAAAATCAAACCAGAGGGAGATTAGCACGGTGCCTTTCAGATATGGCAAGCTCTCTCAAAGACCTGACCTTTCATGGACCTGTAAACATCAATTCTGCAGGGGACGCAGGAAGAATGAGTCAACACAACACGAAAGAGAGGCGAGCTCACCTATCGAGTCCTCACAAAGAAATACATACACAACTACACTGAGATGAGGAGGGAGATTGCAGCTAATCTTAGAACAAATAGTCGTCAGTCGGTCACGTACACCATACCTCTCAGCTATTTGCCTACATTTTCATCTCACGTGGGAAGGCCAGCGCTACTTTGCCTATTTCCTTGTCACAGGTATAGACACTTTATGAAATCAGAAGAGGCCTCCACTTGCTATTCCAAATTCAGCTAGAATTCAAAATGAGAACTGCAGCACTTGTTCAGAAGTAGACTTTCTAAATCATACAGAAAAAATTCAAAACTACATACCAGAAAGGAGCTTCGGGTCTAAATATGCAAAATGTCTACCAACCAAATATACACAAAACAAATTCCTTTATCTAGTATTTGAGGATGCTCTCATCACTTGCCAATAACGGAGGTCTAAAGTAAAGAGAATTTCATTTTGAGCACAGAAACAGAAGATGATTACTTTTAACAAAAATCCTTTACAAAAACATTGTACAGATAAATGTGAATGAGATAAAGAAAGAACTACATGCACTTCAAATGGTTTAACAACTTCTAGAGTTTGAAAAAAAAATCAAATGCTAACATATCAATTTTGAACACAATATATCAAAGCATTGTAAACTCGCTACTTATTATACACTACTGACACCCTCACAGGCTAAATTAAAAGATATCTATTTGAATTTCTTTGTCCTATGTGACTCAATAATTTTTTTTTCATATTTCCTCGTCATAATCTCATCATCATAATCGTGGAGATAGGAGCGTGCAATCAGCGTGTTATCAACAGGAGATCGCTCCACGTAGCCATAAGTCACATTAGCAAGTGTAACATAATTACTTTTATTAGCATGATTTAGCCCCTGAGACACACACAGATCTGATCATGACAGCATGTGCATTCAAGCCATTTTAGCAATGGATATTAGTCTTCAATTTCGTACGTACAATATGGAATATCAGAGGCTGGGATCATGTGTAAATCTTACCATTTAAGTAGTCAATAATGAATAATTCAAACAGTTATATCCTACTTTGTGATTGGAAAAACCAGTCCCATTCTGTAAAAATCATTTAGACAGAGAATGATATAAATTTGGTTAAATTCATTGTTAAATACAGATAATAAAAGGCTGCTATGAACTGCTATGAAAAATAATAAACATTTCTTTCCCTATGCTCTTGATTGATTGATTTATTGATTCATTTATTACAATTACATTATTTTTTTAATTGTGCAACATGAAAATATTCATGCTTGGAATATTGTCATGGTTTTATTCCTGAAGGTAGATTTTGCAATAGACATCATACAAAACCATGTCTGCTATTAAATGATGCTAACTGATATAGGACTATTCCCATTGTAACCCACCATATTTGATATAAATGAGCAAACAAGGGTCTGAGAGGAGAGAGACTACTTATCTTATTTGGCTTGGAATCGCAGAAGGGAATTATGTATGCATCTTGCGGTTAATATGGCAGCGGCTAAAAAAGTGGGGGAAATCGAGAATGAGGCTGGTTGTGCACTTATCTACCGGTGCTTTATTAGCTTTACCAAGTGAAGTGCATGTAAATAATTCTCTTGCAACTGACAGTACTGAAATACATGCTGGAATTCATTGCTCAATCATCACAAAGGATATAAATAACATGTTTGTCTAATAGCAAATTAATGCGATTCACCTGTAATTAGTATGAACAGACCTTTCTATTGTTTTTTCTTTATGAAATAAATCCTCATTCAAACTGTAATCACGCATAAATTGTTTCAATCCATCCTGATAGATAGATAGAACATAGTGTAGATAAGAGAAAAAGAGGGACAGAGAGGAAAAAGAGAGAAAGGGGAAGGGTCATTTGGTGTTCTAGAATAAGAAATTGGAAATCCCTTATTTCTATGAATATAAGTTTTCAAGATTTGTTGGCTCTTCAATGATTCTTATTTTAACACTCAATAGTGGTTTTTAAACCAACATGAAAATCAACTAGATAGTGATGACAAATACCCATTCTACAATATAATGTTCATCTCAGGCGCCTGTCTCTACATAATTACTAAGTTCCTAATGTGTGAATTTGAAAGATCATTTGAGAGCTTTGGTGGTCAAACTGTGGCATATTGTACTTGTAAGGGAAACGATTATCAATCATACACGCCAACACAAACCCAACCATCAAAAGAAAGAGAGAGAGAGTTGACGTTATTAAAACGTGGATAAGAATTCATCCCCATACACTGGGCACTATGGATAGGTTCACAAGTTCACACTCACCACCAGCTGTCTAGTGAATCATTACCAGTCCCCTATTCACACCACCGAAAATTCAGTGCATAGTTATCTCCAGATAAAATCAATATCCAGTCTGCTGTTATCGAATGCAGTGTAAAGGGAGGATTTTGTGAAGACATGCTAAAAAAATTTCCAACAACTGAACCATGAATCACAAATGTAATATTGGTACCATATGAAAGAATGCAAGATGGTTTCTGCATGTAGCTTTGACTTAACATCAAAATATGTCATACAATATGTGTGCTTATCAAGATACTCATCTCAATACTAATCTAGTCATAAATGCATTTTTTAGTTTTTACTTATAAAAAGAAATTATTATGATGATTTGTCAACTTTGCTGTGTAAGATGTAATTTGACAAAATGTTCTCAGATGTACCTATGTCAGACATGAGAATAAAACACTCTGGAGTACAGTATATATGATATATAAAATTCATTCCAGAAAATATGCTACGTGTCAAAAGGCACAGATGTTCTCGGTGAAACTCGATCAGCTTTCATCTCAATTAAACAAACACTATGATATTTGGTTTGGTCCCGTATTCTATATGATCTAGAATCAGTTACAAACTACGAGTAGTCTTCTATGTCTAGGCAAAAGGCCCTTTTCAGCTGGGAACGATGAGGAATTAAATGTGCCATTTTTAATCCTAGATGTTGCGATGATGGGTAGTATGTCCTCTTATCACCGATACAATTTAGAGACAAAGCTGTAGATAGGGATAATCACTTATCTCCTTTTGTTTTCTCAAAAGAAATGTGTAAACTATTCAAGTTGGCCTACTTTATATGAATGTGAGGAGTGAAGAAACAAAGTAGCTCACAATGCCTTTTTTTCTGTTTGCATAATTAATATTAGGAGCATTCTTTATTGTGGATGTGAAAAAAGTGGATATGAAAAAGGTTTTAATTGTTTGGTTGTATACAACCATGTTTATGCCTTTAAATAGAATATCTATTTCACTTCTACTGAAAGCAATGAGAGGAGGTCACCATCAAGAAACAAGCAATAGGCGGTTTCAAACCGCCTCGATCACAAGAATCCCCGTTAAATTACGGGAACTGTTTTCGGCTAAAAAATACCTGTTAATTATTCCTGCATTCACACCGCCCCGAAACACATCCTTCGGGATAAGTTCCCGAAGTTACGAGCATGCGCATTATGGTCTGATAAGCAGGCAAGGCGCGAAATTCAAAATCACTAGCCCAGCAGCCACCCACGCCGCCGCGCCCAACGACACGCTGGGCTAAAAGTTCCCGTAATTTGCTTTCACATCGCCAAAATACCTGCGACCTTGGAAAAATCCCCACGAAAGTTCTCGTAATTTCGCCAAGTACCTACTATTTAGCGGGTATTTTCTTTCGGGGAAATTACGCGTAGTTTGCTTTCACATTACCAAAATACCTGGTATTTTCTGATCGGGGTAAATTTCCCGATCAGAGAATACCTGGAACTGGTGAACTTCGAGGCGGTCTGAAACCACCTACTGCTTCAGCATACCCATAGATACACTAATGCCCTTGTTTTGGATCTCCTTTTCACTGGAAATGAATTTTAACCAGGAAGAAGTTTGGCAAAGTGTCAAAGCTCCCCAACCATGAGGTCATGGCATAGCTAGGAAGTATATCCAGCCCAAACAAACAGAAATATGTCTTCTGAACCACTCACAAATACCTCAAGGATAACAACAGACCTTCACAAGATCTTCTCGAACAAAAAACTTAAGCAATGCTGGCCATATCAATGATCAATTCTGTAAATTCTACTTTGCCATCAACTATCTCATAATTTTAGCAATTTAGATCAAGCATGTAATTAATATAAAATTCTATGCAATGCCCTCTTTACGTATAGTACATAGTCAACCATGAGGGCTAGCTTTAAGATATTTTTTTCCTGGAAATAAGTCCTTGAGGTAAAGGCTAGACACGTTTCCATCAATGCAAGGAAAGAATGCTAATAAGAACGCCTCATTATTTCATTGGGTATACATGTATATCATACACAAGGTAATTACGCCCTGAACCCGAAACACATAACAGAATTTCAAAAGTCTCTGAACACCATTTTACTTCAGTTAAAAGGCGAATGTGTTGAACTAATCTTTCATTTTGATGCATTTAAAAGTACTTAGCTGAAATATGATTTGAATTGACAAACTGGACAAAGAAATGCAATTTTCTTATTGGTTACAAATTTTGCTAATCACTACATCTCAGGGACTGTATTGATCTACATTATACAACAAAATTCTGGTATGCAATTAACATGATTGTTGCTCAATCGAATCCTCGATATAAAAATGTTTTTAGGGTAAACATGTTAAGATTAGACATAAGCACTTAAAGGAGACAGGAGATCGTTACGGGTTAACATGCTGAGTGCCGACTGTCATGCCGTGATGAATCGCACGCAAATTGTTCCTGGCACTTTGAAATGATTAATTTCCAGCTCTCTAGTCCCCCTCGCCCATCTCACATCGCCGAAAGAGAACTAGACGGAGAAGCTCATCTCCAAAATCTATCCGGCGCGTCCTCCCGTGGGAATCCACCGTGAATTCATCATCATCATCATCGTATTCAGTATATTCATAGTCCATCTCAGCAATATGTAATGTTATATACACGACTGATAGTACTTACTACATGTTGATGCTGTAGTGCGATCCCACCTACCCGACTTTCATTATTTTTTTTTTTCCTTCATGACTGTGCATAATTATAGGCGGGGTTATTGAAGCAAAAGTAAACCTACCTAAATACATTGTAACCACTAATTCACTGTGCATAAATAAATATGCCATATGACATCTAAGTCCACGGGGGGAGGGGGGGGGGTGCGCACTACTGACTTACTATACCTCATGTTGTTATGTCTTTACTACTTATGGTCTCACTGTGTACATTTCTTACACAACTAACTTATCAATAAATCTCTTCCCATCCATTTTTTATGTGCTTTTCCATTAATGAATACCCTACAAGACAGATAATGACCAATCAATTACTAGTAATTCTAAAAACATACAGAAATTCTGCGTCTGTATGCTATATCTGTATACACTAGAGTGACTATCTGACTCAATAACACTTCACAATGTCACCACTATTGCAAATTCTGATGGCTCCTAGGGAAAACCCATCTTCAGATTTCAATTTAATATCCAGACAATTATTTCTTTCGCGTCATGGCCGACATAAAATAATGAAATTAGACATTAACCTTGATGAGGATATGGGATAGGGAAATAACTCAGTAAACTAGATGTGAGCCATGATCAATTGCAATGCACGTTGAAAAGTACTCATTATCGTAATTGGAATACAGATCATATTTTCACGGAGGTCATGTTAACCATGGTTTTCGATCAAGCTGAAAGCCAGTGGGAGTGTGCATGTCTTGTGATCAATTGAGTATTCATAACAACAATGGTGATTGGTTAATTGGCAAGCTCTTTGAATAATTTTGCAAATGCTATAATGATTTTGATTGGTTGTTGACACTTGGCCATTGATGCAATCCTCTGTGTTACAAAGAGGTGGGGATGGTGCTGGTATTAAAGATCAAGTCCACCCCAGAAAAAAGCTGATTTAAATAAATAAAAAAAATCGAACATGAATAATGCTGAAAACATCATCAAAATCGGAGGTGAAATACGAAAGTTATGACATTTTAAAGTTTCACTTATTTGTCACAACAGTTCTATGCTCGACTCAGTGATATGCAAATGAGTCAATGATGTCACTCACTATTTCTTTTGTTTTTTATTGTTTGAATTGAAACAGAGGGTCGTGGGTTCGAATCCCAGCCATGGCGTAATTTCCTTCAGCAAAAAATTTATCCACATTGTGCTGCACTCCACCCAGGTGAGGTGAATGGGTACCCAGTAGGGAGAAATTCCTGGAATGCTCGAGCGCCCGATCAAGGTAGCCGTGCTAAAGCCGGGGTAATAATAGCAGGGCCCGCTGGGAGAAGAGTTTTCGGAACTGAAGTGGCTACCCTGGGTAAATATGCCGCTATTATTATTATTATCATAATTATATAATATTTCAATTTTCACAAATTTGACAATAGGGACCCCTTGCTTGAACAACAAAATGTTAAAATAATGGAATTCCACGTGTTCAGGAAGGAATGAAACTTTGTTCGCATGACAATGACAAGAAAATAAAAATATTTCATATTTCATATAACAAAATACAAAAGAAATATTGAGTGGGTAATGTCATCAGTCCCCTCATTTGCATACCAAACAGGATGTGCATATAACTGTTCTGAGAAATTCAGCGAAACTGAAATGTTATAACTCTCTTATTTTACATCCCACTTTTATGAATTTTCAGTGTTATACTTGTTAGATTTTTCTCTTTCTATTCAAATCAGCTTTTTGTTGGGGTGGACTTGTCCTTTCGAAAAAAGATCACGGTCCCATCTTACAAAGAGTTGCAATAATGATGTCATGACCCATAACTATGGAAAGCCAATGGTGCCAACATCTATGTCTATTCAAAAAAATTTTACATGTAATTCCTATGACGTATATTCATACAAGCATCACTTTCTTGACAATTCAGTGTGTGCGTATTATTTCCTGTGTGATAAATTATGGCATTTATAGATTTCCATAAAGGTTGATCGGATAAATTCCAAATCTTGGTAAGACTGGAGCCTGGATCATTCAAGAAAAGACTAGTGATTGTTTTATAAAGCTGCTAAAATTACTTATAAATCAATGAATTAATGGAAAAAGCACGCAAACTAAACAGGCTCCATACTCATTTTTACCATCGCAGGAGCTCAAGCTGCAATATGCCAATCATGGTAATTAAAATTTTTGTTCCCTAGGCATAGTTTTCTCTTGCAAAGCTTATTTTTCCAACACTTGATTTAATTACGAAAGCTATATAGTCGCACTTTGTACTACATGTACATCAGGAAAATATTGTTAATCAATTTGGCACTTCATACTCCAGCTGTTCACTAAGTCATGAGTATCTTTATTAACAGCTACATGGCATGCTTACCTGGATGACATTAGCCCAAGTGACAATGTAATGAACCTATCATCACATTAAATTACATGTCAAGATTTGATCAATTAGACTTCAGTTCGGTAAATGCAAATGCAATGATTTGAAAGATGCACACAAAATCAAGCTTGGAATTGAACCCCAGAGCCTATTTCCTCCCCGGCCTCTTTATAAACTGATAAAATTGTTCTATGATTCACATTACTTTATATTCATTGCATTAGGCATGACTTAAAAATAACTGAATTCTTACCCATTATACTGCCAAAAAGTGTCAAATTAAAAGGCAACTGGTTATTTTGTATCAAATCCAGGCCTAAATATAAATCAGTGTACATTCTATCCTCTTCAACGAAGTGGTTCACTCAAGTAATAGATTTAGATTTATTTATTTACGTTCAACAAAATTTCCAAAATATAATGAAATTAACAATACAGGCAGATCAATGACATTTCGTAACAAATATTGGAGATGAATTAAGCAAGACTAAAGTGTGTCGCAATTATTTTATCTATGAAAAGAATACATTCTCATTTGTCCTATAAAAAGGTCCCTGGAATATATCAGATATTTCGATGTTATATTTCTTCCATTTTGAAATGTAGAATAGAAGTATAACACATCAGCAGTTTAACTTGCTATGGGCCCTCTAACACAGAATGTAGCCACTGACTGCATATAATCTTCAAAGCATTGAATCGCAAAAATCAATCCAACAATTTATTATCAGGATTTATGTCAAGACTCTTTAACAAAACGTTGAATTTTGGTACACTAATATCGTAGGTTTGATTAAGGATAACTTGTTAGTTGCAATTTGAAATGACCAAATAACTTTTTGTTCTGGCTTGTAAGAAAAAGAGAATAACAGTTTGAAAGGACTTTTTACAAATAAATTTTGCTTTTTAAAGATGTAGAAATTAAAGTGAACTCCAAAATGATATAATCATTTTTTGAAGCAGAGACCTTGAATCTTAACCCAAAGTTCCCAACCTACAAGCCAAGGTGCAAATAGTGCAACAAGGCAGAAATACTGTAAACAGAGAAGTGAACTACTTTGAAAATGTATTTTTCCTAGTCATTTCTCACTTGTTTTCTTTTACCCCGGAGGCCCCGACCTGGCTGAAACCGAAGTCACTAACTTGTGTGCATCCGATGACAGATAAGTGAACATGAAGTGACTCGAGATAGAATCGCTGCCAAGTAGGTAAGCAGAATGCCAAGGTAGGGTGGGGTCAAAGTGAACAAATGAAGGCACTGGAGGGAGGGGGGTATGAACAATTACTGTATAGAGGACTTATGTTTGATTGAAAGGTGACATCCAAAGAGATGAAATGAAGAAATATGAGGATCATAGTTTTTCAAGCATGTACTTTAATATTGGATATTAACGGTTGCAGTGATTAGTCTTGAAACATACACTGAAATACTATCAGAATTCCTGCAGATTAAAGGGAAGATGGGGTCAAAATGATTGGATATGCCTCAGGCAATTAGTCTAAAAAAATACTTTATTTTACCACAGCTCAGATAGCCAATAAGTTAACATAAAGCCATATTTTAAGGGGGCAAATCACTTTGGGACATTAACAACAGGGCTATCACTATCACCTGCGCAATGAAAGGAAGTACTGCTAATCACATCCTACTGTAAATACAGGACCAATTCTACAACTGGGAAATATATACATCAATACCATTCAGCTCAAATGCCTGTCACTGTCAACATCTTAAGGTACCAGAAGTGCCTATCTTTGGCTCATCTGGACAACAAGTAATTGATGATGAATGCATGGTCCCTTTGCACCCGCAGAGGCTCGAAGGCATCCACAAGCCGCTCTCTCTCTTCAAAGGTCACCGGGACCCGAAAATCCATACCATATTGGAGGTTCTCCCTCATACCTTTATGACACGCAGGAAATTTGATTTGACATTCTTGCTTTCTGACAGCATACAAAGAACCTAATCAATCTCAAAATACCAAGCAGGCTAGTCCCTGCACTACGGGCGCATTGACGAGGATGATGATGTTTAACCCATCCCACGCCGCCTTCACCTAACCCATATCTGATCCGGCTGGCGGAGGACAGAGCTCAGGAGCGAAGGAGCTAGACGATGAAATATCCATCACTTGTCGCATTACGGTATTGAGATAGCAACGGGATGTGTTGTGACTATCGCCATGGATAAATCTCGACATAGGCAGGAAATTGAATGACACACAACCCAACATATCACTCTCTCCAATTCTTTTCATCCCTAAAACCTCAGTGAGCTTTTCCCTCTTCTCTTTTTCCGAACCCGTTGACAGCTCGATGGAGGAAGCCAGGTGTCACTGGTGTAAAGGCATTGGGTGCCGCCACACACCCGGACAAACAAAACCTCTGCTATGAATGTAGTATTGATAACATTCTACCCAATAAAGCATAGTATACATATATCCAGATCTATTTCATATTCTCAAATTAAAGAATAAACTGTTTTTAAAATACATGAACAGAGTATGTTAGTTAACAGGGGAAAATCACCCTGACAAAAAGTTTATCGTAAAAATAGCAGAAAAAATAGTTAAAAATATTGCCAAAGGTTTGAGAAAAATCTGTCAAAGAATTAAAAAGTTATTAGAATTTCAATATATCATTTTCTAAAAGAATTGAAAATGGTTTTCACTGTACCTTTTGTATAGACATTTAGTCATTTCAAACCCGATCATGAATAGAAAACTAAAAATAAGTCATCATGAACCGTTAAAAACGAAATTCATGCATTTTATATTACATAGCATATTGGTCAGCTGCCCGTCCAAATCCAAAGCTTAAAATTCTAATAACTTTCTTAATCTTTATTCCTCAAACCTTCATCAATATTTGTTTAGTAGTGATTTTTTCTGCTATTTTTACAACAATTTTTAATTCAAGGTGAACTTACCCTTTAATTTCAGAGTATGTTAATATTTTGTCCTTCCATGGTATTGATACAAGACAAATTTCTAGTTTATAACTCAGTATGAAATGGAGCACTTAACGCCTAAATATATATGCCTAGAAATGAATAGAAAAATATACTGCTTTAATTATAGGCCTAGTTCATCTACAAATCTACTACAATACATAGGCTATCTCAAATTCTCACGATCATTTTAGATCTTACAACATCACATTAGACCTAATGCATATTTTGATTTGTCTATTGTATTATAAAAGCCAGAACTAGGCATACTGATAATAAATCATTTCGAGTCCAGAGTAAGTACTTAAACACTTATCATACTCTCTGTATATCCCAGTGTTTTACGAAAGATCAAACAATCCCTCCAAGCGAGGGAGACAGGCAACGCTTATGTAAACGCATTACAGAAACAATGTCGGCAGCGAGGCAACCTTGCCACTGAAACGGAATACACTGTGCTATCCAGGAAAGAGACCGAGAGAGAGAGAAAAAAATCAATAGGCAAATACTGATTAGAGGTCTACTTTGCAATAAAATAGCAGACAGTTCACGAGAAGTCAACGTGGGCATACTGTATTTATACACTGTACACACACACAAACACACACTCTCTCAATACCCAACCATAGAAAGTAGAAGTGTGTGTCTATACCCTTAATTATGCATTCGGAAGGTGCGTTCTAAGAATTTGATATATATAATTTCTTCCCCTGTAGCATATGGGAGATAACAAAAGAAGCTCCTAGTTTTACAGTAATACACGCTCCTTTAAATCACCCCTTCAAGTTGATATAGGCCCATTGATTTTCAATAAATCCTTTGTTATGCTCTAAGGATGTGCACATTCTCTCATCTTGAAAATTGTTCCTTTGTGCGTCATTGCGGGGGAACATCTATTCCCGAATGTGTTATAAAAAGAAGATGCCAAAATCAATTTCAGGACTTCAAGACATTCCGGGTTTTCTAGACACACCATTCACCACAAATCCTTGCCACATCCAACCTTTGTACTGAAGTTTTACAGTTTGACTCCTACAATTGCTGACTGATTCCAGGTAGAATCATGTCATTATTTTGACAAATTAGGGGTAAATAAAAGTCTAACAAATGATATCAGTCCAAACTTAAAGACTTAATGAATAAGACAATGAAATGTTTACAAAAAATCCCTCTCATCTCAAACTGAATTTATACATCTTTATTATCAATTGAATTAAATATAAGTTTTTCATGAAGATCCTCCCATAAGATACAAAATGTCATGATTTTTATATTTATAATCTACCCATAACTCAATTCATACAACTTCAATGAACATTTGGAATTATGCATGGCTTCCTCAAGAATGAAACATCAAGATTCATTTATTAATCTGTCCGTCTCTCTGACCTCGAATCAGTCATGAAATTCAAACCCATCACACCCGTTTTTATTCTCATTCAATATCATCAAAGAGGAACGGCTAATTATCCCCTAATTCCCTGCCACCACCAAATTAGAGGGACGCAGGTGTTCCCCTCACTCAGTTAATAATGCATGACATCAATTTGTGGGTCTGAAACAAAGAAATCAACCCTCCCTAAGAAAGGATAAGATACAGCACCACGGTCAATTCCTGTCTAATTTGTTAGATTTCTGACTTTGATCCAATATCCTTCCATGCACCTTATATTTCTGCCTTAGATAGGTCACTTATATTTACCAATGCTGAAATAATTGGTATGAGCAACTTAATTGATGCTTGAATTGATAATTTGTTACATTCTTAGGTTTGTAGAATATTGATACCATGAAATATGATAGACTATTTATATGAAGGTTCTCAGGTCCACATTGCTATCAAGATATCTATCACTGAATTGAAAAGCTCCATTTATACAATAGATTTTAGGGAAGCCTTTGTATAAAATTGTCTTCTATGCACAAACAAAAAAATCAAGCAATTCTGGCTACTATTAGTTAGTACACCTTTAGAAACTCATGGTGATAGTTTGATGTGAATTTGTTTTAATGATTCTCCTTCATGCAATTCAGATTTGAAATATAGCTACTGTACAACTTCATCATGAAATTTGCTTTACTTTATATATGTTCAATGCATACTCGACAAAATACCAAACCATCATGCAAATCGTACATCTTTTAAAAAAGCAAGTTTCCAATTTTTATTAATGGATTAGAAATTCCATTAATACTCCTTTTGGTGCCTGTCTGCCTGACACTGAATGTCATCTTACATCCATATAAATCTATCAATTAATATAACAACTTCACAGCTAACGTCACAAATGTCACGATATCATGGAGCCGAGAATCCACACCCATTAATATTCAAAACAAATTCCCATCAAATTAAACTATCAAGCGTCGACGACATGTGAACTGCATTTAAATGCTAAACTTTAAAAGCAACTATAGCAATAAACGTGAGATCATAAAGCAAGAGATTATCATATTAATAGCATATCAGGGGCACTCTTGTCTTCTCAAGCAAATTACAGATTCTTAAGTGTGTTACCATACCGCATGAGATCATTGGTTCATTCTAGCTTTATACAAGAATGCTCTAATAATGATAATGATACATGCTTTACAGATTTACCCCGGTCATCAGATCCTGGCATGCCCGTATACAACGTATGGACATTCTCTACTCCCTTGGGAGCATTCCAATATGAGTTACAAGACTCAATTGCTAGGCATATTACATAAGCTTTCATATCATACCGGTTACTCTGGGTGGAGAGTGGCAAAGTGTGGATGACAGTGACACCTTGCCAAAGGACGCTAGGTCATGGTGGGATTCGAACACACGACCCTCTGATTACGAGGGGAGAGTCAGAACCGCTACACCATGACGCTTCCACTAATCATTACTCCCCCTCTCTCATCCCAGTCCCTGCTTTATCTACTCTTAAGGATATATTTAGAAACGACCTTGACAGACAGTAGTATGTTTTTGGAACTGAAGCATCCCTATAAAACATAACCTCCATATCCCTACAGGGAACATATTACATGAAAACACCATCCCTTTCCCCATTTTCAAAGACAACAACATCTTTTCATGAACGGCGCTGCTAAAGTTACTTCCCTTAAGGATTCAGATTACAAACATACAACCCGAGCACATTTTCTTCACCCATTTCGAAATATTGAATTCTCTTTCTCTTGTTAAGATATCGAATCCAATGAAAAATAGTGATAATGCAACCACCGTAAAAATTCTCGGGTTACCAACAGATCGATGATTCTGATGGCATAACGGGAGACATGGCAAATGCCTGGTGGGTCTCGTCCAGATACAGCCACGGTGGCTACTGCCAATTTGATGTATCTTTCTTAACTCATTTTGCGCAGGGTCGGTCTGTAATGCGACACCGTCGAGTGCTCTGCTCGAGAGCTTGGGGGAGATTCGTAATGAGAGTACCTCTTGCATCCAAGCCATTTTGGATGGATTTAAACTCTGCCTGATTACAGGATTTGTAGGTGTCTATTGTCATCTTTAAAACTGCCTTCTTTATTGGGGCGTCGCAAGAAACTAATGTTTATTTCCGAATCAAGCACGCAAGTGCAAGTCCTTGATTAAATGTAATTCTATAGTTGATCTGCGTTCAATTGTAATTCAACTTTCCTGCTTTAAAATAATCACACTTACTTTTGGATTTATGCTTGAGTTTGAATTAAATGTCAGTTTCTTGCAATACCCCTCCCACTTGGGAGTGCTGTGGTTGAGGAGTCAAAAGCAACTGACTGGAGACACAAAAGTTAAGGGTTCCATCCCCGCCACAGCACTATGTCCTTACGCAAGGCATTTATTCAGCTACATTGCGCTTTTACTATATAAAATAAATGAAAATACTGTAGGCTTTATCGATACCAGCATGTATAAGGATTCCTTTTTTAATTCCTTATAATATAAAAATATTGTTTGTTTTCATATTTTATAAATATTCTTTCTCTAAGCTCTATTCTTGTGCTATATCTGTAGTCTGTTCAAGTATTCCCATTACGTTCATTTAAAAAAAATATTCTTTTATTGTATATTTATTTACAAAGCATATCTTATATGCCATGTTTCCAGACCATTACTGTCCATATTTCTGCTTCTCATCATGTTAATAGCTAAAATTTGGGTGTCACACAAAATAAGGCCATGCATTTGAAACACAAAACCATAACAATAAACATCTACTGATTCATGCAAAGTGGAAAGCAAAGAAATTCTTTAAACAGTGACGGACAGAAAGCACTAATATGAAAATTTTGTTCATTTATATGCTAGGGGCACAAACACAAGTTATACCACCAATGGAAGAAAACCAACAATAAAGACATACACGTCATGAAATTATACTTCAAGAATGTTCTCATAGTCCCTATTTTTGGTGCATTACTAAAAGTGTTGGCAGCTTGATGTGTTAATATTCAAGTTAAGGATGTGAAGCATTGAACTATATGACTACTGCTACAGTGAGAACAGGCTTTTTGATGATGTGGGAGTGTATTTATCAAAGGGTTGGTCAATGACATCTTTCCAGCTCCACTCATGATTTTTAGTCAAGACCCAGCTGCCTAACATATCAACATATCTTTGCTAAGATGAACAGTGGTCATTGCTCTTTGATGTTTGAGTTTAAATGAAAAGGAGCAAGAACTCTGTAGTTTATGTGGTGCTTTACGTGCCTGGTGAGGATACGTTGCTCATTTGACTACTTCACACTGTCATGATCTTCAGGAAGCACTAGATCAGAGCCAAAATAAATAGCACAACATCAGCCTCTAATTGTCGTTATTGCTGTGCATGTGAACAGCTTCTAGGGTGAGTTAATGAAGCAAATAACACTCTATCTCAACAAAGGCAAGGAATTCAAGAAAGAACTCGACAACAACAACGAGAGAACGGATGGGAACAGACAAGTCAAAGTCAGCTAACCACAAGGATGGACTCACCTTTCGTCCAACTCCAGTCTGTGTCTGGACTGCGCCTCCTCACCGTACCCTGGGTAGCTCTCTGCAGGAGGGAACACCCTCCAGTCCTCGCCCTCCACGCCTCTATGGGGGTGGGAGGTGGTGGAATGGTGGGTGTGGGGAGGGAGAGAGTGGGAATGAGAGTGGGAGAGGCCACCGTTGCGGTGCGAGGAGGCGGATGGGTCGGCCTCGCCGCCTCCTCCTCCGAGGGCCACATTGTGTGGCATTTCCACTGACCTATCAGCATGGTGCTCGGGGCTGGTCCAGTCGTGGATGCGCTGGCTGGCGAAATCCCGACCACGGCTGCTGTCCCGCTTGGAGCGGCTGGATGGGTGGTGGGGATCGCAGTCGTTCTTCCCTCTCCTGCTGCTATGTGACGATGGTTGACTGGTCATACTGGACACACTACCTCTCCTGTCTGAGGACTGCCGCCTGTCTAATGAACTCTCACTCGATACAAATGGCCTACAAAATTGGGGAGGGGGGGAAATGTAAATATTAATTATCAATAATATCCCTGGTGCAAGAGAAGAGAGTGTCAAGAACTGTCAGGAAAGTGACATGTCTGGTCGTAAGAATATCTGAACCTGTACCATTTTTCAGCATCTTAACATATTGTGTTCATTCTCTACTATGATTTTCATTATTCTGCAAGAAGATTCCAGAGTGGGAACCACAGATGTTTTAAATGAGCAATACCATGCCAAGCAACTTTTATTAAGGATCCTCCAAGAGGATATCAACTTGATGCCATCACTCTTAAGAGTCGTCACAATTTTCTAAAACAGGATCCTGTTTCATAAATACCTGCTTTACGAATTTTGTAACAAGTTCACGATCAACCAATCAAATCAAATGATTTGAGGAGCTTTTAACTGTTACTGTGAATCTGTTATCACAGCAAGTTGTGTGAAATGGGTCTGCAAACTTACTCTAAGGCCTCGGTGGGTTCGTCTCTTACACCTCTCAGCGCATCTTCTCTCATCCTCCTCGGTGACTTGTTTTCTATCCTTGATCTCTTGTTTCCAGATTTCTGAGGTGAAAATACAAGAAATTATATAAAAAGGTGTACAAATTACACGAGAAATAAGTCATGCCGTAATGATATTTATTTCCAATAGTGCATCCAATAGTAAAAACAAAATGTTAGCTGAACAGAATGTATGTTGATTCCAGCGCAGTCTTTAGATCGCTTTAGAGCTGATTCATATTTCAACAGCAAAGCAGTATGGAAAATGTACAGAATGAAATGTACATTCAAAAAGTTATCCAGGGAAGAACAATTCTAATGAATGTCTTTTCACTGAGGAATGCAAAGAATATGTATATATCTTTATTCTTTCTGTTAGATATATTCCCTATCAGGCTCAATCCAAAAAGACATATTTTGGATCGTCTTTTTTCAAAAGTCTACAAGTAATCATTACAAATATCTACTTCTATGATTCTTTATAAAATCAATATTTGTGAATTCAGCATAGGAAAATCACAAATTCCAACACAAGCCAACGTTTAGGGAATGAAGTAGATAATCTGGAACAACCAACCTCCTTCTCAAGTTCAGTTTGTTTCCTCTTGACAGGTTTAACGATTGCTGTTAAAGGTTTTTCTGGCGGGTCAGTAGAGTCTTTCCGCTTCTGAGTTGACGGTCCAGGTACATTTTGTTCAAACTTAAATACACTAGACTTTGGCAAGTGATCAAAGAGGTCCCGTCGTAACCTGACAAACACAGATGGTTTCCCATTCTTGTCGTATTGGATTTCAGGATGACGGTCTAAAGGACGCGACTGCTCATCAACAAAGTCTGCCCTGATCGGGGAAACGATGGGGTCCATGTGAGCAAAGTCATCAAAGGGAGGCCTCCGATGTTCATATGTGTCCAACGGCTCTGGTTTCACCATGTACTTATTATCGCCCTTTTTCACACCTGGCATGCGCTTCCCGCTCTCCGGCTCAACCTTAGGTTGCCTGACAGGGTAGCTGGTGTCCAAGGTACTCAAGCTACTGTTCCCGCTACTGCTACTACTACTACTACTTGTGCTTGTATTGACGGCCGCCTTAGAAGACGGCCGCAATGGAGTCCTTTCATCCTCTGAATCAGAATCTGAATCAATTAATGGAATAGACTTTGGCACACGCTTTTTCTCAGTTTGCTTGGCCCTTTGTCCAGGTTTCTTTTCCTGGGTTTTTGTACTTGACTTTGCTCCAGCCCCAGGTCCAGGACTCTTTTTACTTATACTACTAGCACTTTTACTCGACTGTTTACTGCTCTTAGCCTTACTGCTCTCTTTAGAATTTGATTCCGACTTCACACGAGACGAACTACTAGTGTCTTTTGCACTGCCCGTTTTCGAGCCACTGGAGTTGTCTGTCCTTGACTGAGGGCGCTTTACAGTTGGCTTACTACTGCCCAAAGGCTTTGAAGATGATTTGCTACTTCCTTTTGATTTGACAGAGCTGGGGGATGCTTTGGAATCGTGCGAGCTCTCTATGAGTTGATGAAAATCTGTAAAACTGGGAGGTTGGCTGGTGTTGTATTTACTGAAGCTGTCGTGATCTTCGTTGTCCCCGCTTTCGGCGCTCTGTTCCGGATGCTTGGACCCTTCGTTAGGATCTACCCTGGAATTGGAGAGAGGGTTCTCCACACTCGGTGGTTCACGGAATGAAGGAGTACTTGGCGCCATCTGTGGCATCTCCTTCTGCACCTTTCGGATCTGGTTCATCAAGCTGTATGACTTCTTCTGAAAAGCAGAACAAATATTGGATGGTGAGAAATCTGAAATTACTGAATTCTATATTCATACATGAACCCATATTCTTAAATCCATAATTAGTCTAAGCATCAAATGTGGCAGTTTCAATGGCCAACTACATATCTCTTAATTATTCAGGGTGTTCCTGTGCTTGACGATGAACACATGAGAAAAATGGATAATGTACAGTCATACACTTGAAAAAAAAATAGGAAGTAAATTCTTCTAATGGTTTCAAATTGCTTTGCGAATCTGTGCAAAACAGTTTATATTTCTATAATAGCATCAGATCAAGAGACTGGAACAAAACATTCTACCTTTGGCGGAGATGGAGGCGGTGTCTCGTCAACCTCACTCTCTTCGCTCTCACTCTCGCTTTCCGATGTGTTCTCCTCTGCATCCGACTCACTGCCAGAGCTCTCCATGTCCGTAGATCGCTTCATCTCGGACGATGATCTGCGAAAGGGGGATACAAAAAAGAAAAACAAAATCATTAAGCAAACAATTATTTCTTTTTCAAAAACACATTTGCATGCATTTGAGTCCTTGGTTACAGTCTGACCAAAAGCTTCTTTCTCACTGGAGTCAGGTCGACTTTTTCAGACCTCCACCACCTCTTTCGCCAATCTTACTCTTTAAAATCTAAATTCTGACCAGCAAAACTAGGCTCTAGCTGAAAAAGGCATGTACATTTAAGATGCAATACTTGTGTTAGGAAATGATTAAGGGCATTAATACATTACAATTTGGGGTTCAATAAAAATTCATTCATTCTACAACCAAGAATCAAATTTCTGAGGTCTTGTAAGAGAGAGTCCATGACACATCTTCAGATATAAGAAGATGAACCTCCAACACACTTCCAACAAGTCTCAATACTTGGTTAGGAAATGGTAACGCATCAATAAATTAGTATTTGGGGTCCAGTTAAAACTCACACATTCCACAACAAAGAATTAAAACTTTTTAGGTCTTGTAAGAGAGATTCTATGACCCATCTTCAAAGATTATTAAGAAGATGAGCCTCAAACACTCTCTAGCAATTTCATCTAGCAAGTCTCAAGGAGGAGTGCAAGACAGTAATCAGGTCATGTCTCCGCTGGTACTTGCAATATGACACATCTTTATGCCACAGTCACACCAAATGTCACTGTGATATCTCTTCTGAATACAATCTCTACAAGAAGCCATCTTGCCTCTATTAGTATTTGAAACTTAAAAAGCTCCACGTACAAGTGGGAATGAAGGCATACAATTCAGTTCATCTATATAGTACGGCTTTTCTCAAAAGAATGTTAGCTGAATGGTTTCTGAAAATGGTATAATATTAATATCCTTTATTAAAACTTAGTACACACAAGGAAACCTCATATAAGAATGTTTATGAATCACAAGTGTAATGACATTTAAAATTTTAAAAGTGCATCAAAATCAATTCCCATTACAACTGATACATGCATTGTACTAATTTCACTAGTACGCCCAGAGTTGACAAGAAATGAGTGCAGATTATTATTAACACCTCCAGAGTCACTGAAAATATGATCAATTAAATCCAGGTGAAAGTGAAATGATTTCACAAGGAAGTCCATCTGACACCCATCAAGCAAGAAAATCAAACTGGATAAATTTTTTTGCAGGTTAAAGAATATTGAGCTTTAATATGTATGATTAATTAGAAAGGCTTTGCAGAAGTAACGTCGGTGGGATATTATGCCTAGAGTAGAAAATTGAAGGTTCTAAATATCTAGATCAAATTTCTTACAAACAGACTTGGCAACGGATGGATGGATGAGTGAATAGACTTAGAAAGAAGAAAACATAAAATAGACAACAGAGATGATCTAGAGAGATGTAAAACTAACATATCAACCTAACTCTGAATGATTAGGCAAAATCATCAATGTGATTATTTCTTATCTTAACTTAAAACTCTGACTCATCAATTGCACAATTTCAAGGAACTTTCTTTTTTCCCTATCATTGGAGATTAACCTTTCAAGGAGGTAGGCCTAATTGCTTTGATCTAAAAGTTCTACTTCCATAATGCAAACAGCAGTGACGGGGGCATGCAGCGATACAAATAGCTTTGAAAGAATAATAAACGATTCCCTGAGAAAAATCATTCCAATTCAAAAGGCTGTGATACAATGACTGATTGGTCCTTACAAGTCATCTTTTATAGAACCGCAACAATTGATGCATTTTTTAACGCCATACAATAAAGAATGGAGGAACAGTCATCGACCTCAATGACTTAACTGTGAAATCAATTGGTGGTCGTTCTCTCAGACTGCGCACCTTTTTTTATTTCCTCAAAGTGAATTCATCTAAGTAATAAAGTACTTGTTAAAATTACACAGAAGGAGACTCTTCTTGTGCTATTCTAGGTGAGAGAGAGAGAGATTGAGGGGACTGGACAGACCAGTAATTGATAGAGCATGGATACCAGACTACAAGAAGAAGCAAGTAACAGTTCATCAATCCCCTAAATCATATTTCAGGGACATGTATTGTAAACATTTGCATCAATGAATAACTATCTATACCTTACATCTTGTCGTGAATATGAAATTAAGTCATTCACATACCCCACCGGCTTAAAGCATCAGCTTGGTGTTTGAAATTCAGCAGTGGTTTTGTGAAAAAGGGTACCGAAAACGTTGAGGTATGTATCAAAACAGGAACATTCATTCTGAGATACATGTATTTTTTTCCATTCATCTTCAAACTTGCTGTAACGAAAAGCACTTCCACCCCACTAATTTGAATTCATGACAAACGTTCACACAAAATAAAAAACACCATCGCTTGCAACAGACGCAATAAATACTTGTGTGAACTGGCTCTAAGATCCTTGAAGGATCATCATTTATCTTATCCTCCTAAAAATGCTCTAGAAAAGACTGACTCTGCTGCTTGGGGAGTGCAACTGCTACTTCAAACAAATACGGACACCTTCCTCTGGGCATTATGCAAACTGCGGAGGCTCAAATCCGCAATTTGGAATAAAGACTCCCCCAGTCGGCTAAAGCTAAGCTGCCTGGCACTGTGGCATAGATAAGTAAGTGGGATCTCCCTTTGATTTTCTCAGATCAAGAGCGGGCCATACATATTCATGCCAGTGCTATACTCATGACAAGACAAACTGAACGATGGAATAATGGCCAATGTGGGGGTGCTGTCCTTAACATCAGAATCGTTAGTAAATAAATTGATGTAACTTGTCATAATGATAATTGTATGTCCTCAGCAGTATATATTTTTCGTGCCCCTATATACATTCAGTTTCAATTTTCATATTAATAAAGTTTTCAGCTCATTTTTAATGAATAATGATTAGATAAACTTTTTTGCTAAATGATGATACAAAAAAGATTTAATTAACTCACTGATGCTTATGGGAGCTCTGGTAATAGTATGATTGATTTCCGAGTTTGATTTTCATTTTTTATTATAATATCCAAAGCGGGAATGCATGTATCACAAGATCAGTAATTAGCCAGGATGTGTGCAGATTACAACTCAAAAAAAAGGAGCCAATCACAATGGGTGTGCTCAATTTTCTGGTATTAGAATAAAAAACATTGATGAAAAATCAAACTCAAATACCTGACAGAGAGAGTTTGACCTGGTTAGTAAAGGTCAACTAGGGGTGTTACCAACAGGCATCTGAACCAGAACAAATTTCAGTAGTAGAAACAAGCATGAGCTATCAGATGCGTTCAATCGATTTTGAATACCCATGGTTGTGCAGAATCGCTTTTTAAGATTGTTGTCTATTTGTGTTCTGAAAGATATTCATTTCCATGCTTGATGTAAAATGGCTTCTTTGACATCCTTAAGTGTGTATAGAATGCAGTGCTATGATGAGATTCTTGCCTAGGCTATAGCAGCTTATTTACAACGTATTTTGCTAATCTACATGTATTCTCATTGACCGAAACTCTAAAAATAGGCTTGGCTGATTCTTTTAGCAGATGACAGACAGGCATCCTGCAACTCTTGCTTCCTTTCTCCATTCATGTCGATTTCCGCCCTATTTTCCTGTTATCTGATACGGGAATTAGACATCTACTAATATGAGGCATTCTACCATGCGTTGTAATAATAGAAATTTGATCACATGAAGAAAGTGGTTAAATAAGGTGGAGATTGAGCATAGGTTTAAAAAGAAATGAAAAAGTTTCCCTTCAAATTCAACGACTATAAAAATACAGGCCCTATATGTATCATACCTTGTAGAAACCTATCTAGTACCCTTTTTACACAGGATTTTCTTAACCCCGGACTATTGCTAACCCCGTACTATCCTTAACCCCGTACTATTTTTTTCCTTTTCACACATGCCAAATTGTTATTGCTAACCCCGGATAAGGAATGCTTGCTTTTTACACACGAAACTCGCTAACCCCGGACTAGTGGTTTTTGTCGATCATTCGTAGTACAAGTACTTCACTCGTACACTTTTTACACACGCTAAAATTTCCTTAACCCCGTACTATAGGTGGGGCTAAATTGCTAGGCTAAATTGCTATTTAGCCCCACCTATAGTACGAGGTTAAGCTTAGCCCACTTTCGTTTTACACTAGCGATCTTAACCCCGTACTATCGCTCTTAGCACCGCAATTGCTGGGATAACCCTGCTTTTTTGCAGGGCCAAATAATCCCGTACTATAGGTGGGGTTAGCCCACTTTGCAAAAATGCTGTGTAAAAAGAAAGTGGGCTAAGCTTAACCCCGTACTATAGGTGGGGCTAAATGGCAATTTAGCCCCACCAATAGTACGGGGTTAAGGAAATTTTAGCCTGTGTAAAAAGGGTATAGGAAGTATGCTTGCACTAGTAGATTTTTTTCCCTCATTTCACTCCGCAAAAGAAGAAAACGTCCTTAAGTTAGGGTGAATGAACGTGCAACTGTGACTTAGCTATTATAACCCAGATGACAGGTAGAATTAAATGCACGACATAACAGCCACTTCATAAAAATACAGGCCTAACCTGGGACTACTCTTGCACGGTCATGCTGAGTAATAAAATGGTCTGATTAATAGGACGATTAGGCCTACCCATTATAAGTGGCTGACCAACATAAGGTCACACATATTGTCATTCGGATCATGGACCTATTTTTTACCCTCTGATATATATATTTGCATTTAAGGATTGTGCAAAATTAACCAATGTTCATGATGGCGATGAAAGATTTCTAACATAATAATAAATGAGTAATTTGAACTATAGAACATGAACTTTAAAATGGTTCATGAAGTCATTATGACAAGCTAGAGGTGATACAGTTTTTCATTTGTATCCCTCCCCCATTCCTTCTCAAAATTTCACAGATTTCTGTGATTTTGTTCTGGCCGATTCATTATGAGAATAAAAAAAAGAAATTCACAATTATTTTCGTTATTGGTTTAAAACACATTCATCATTGACTTCCCTCAGTTGACAATAAGCTAATTTTCATTTTCACAATTGCATGAAAGAGGAGCATGTACATGTATATGGAGAATACACCCCCCCTTCCTCGCCGCCTACCCCCACCCCCATTTCCATACCCATCCCCAATTCACATCAACAGTCATGCCATTTGCGGCTCAAATTTCCTGCTCTTTCCCCTCCCGTTTTGTTCTGCAAAGCATTACATGTCCTGATAGAATTTGTGGTATGCAGGTCACACACATCGACCAATGCTTTTCACCGAACCATGCCGAGTTGCCACACAGTAAAAATGGCCCTTTTCCTCATCTCGGTACATTTGTTTGCACAGGGGCTCGTGATGAAAAGCGCAAAAGGTTATATACATTATGTTCTTTTCTTGGATATTTCACAGTATTTATCCCCATGTTGTGAATAGCAAGCTTGTCACTACATGTAGGATTAGGTTCTCAAGGTGAGAAGTGAAAGAGTAAAAACAGAAATTGAAACAGAAATCAAATCGGAGAAAAATGACATAGAAAGATGAAAGGTGGTTTCAGACCGCCTCGAAGTTCGCCAGTTCCAGGTATTCTCTGATCGGGAAATTTACCCCGATCAGAAAATACCAGGTATTTTGGTAATGTGAAAGCAAACTACGCGTAATATCCCCGAAAGAAAATACCCGCTAAATAGTAGGTACTTGGCGAAATTACGAGAACTTTCGTGGGATTTTTCCAAGGTCGCAGGTATTTTGGCGATCTGAAAGCAAATTACGGGAACTTTTATCCCAGCGTGTCGTTGGGCGCGGCGGCGTGGGTGGCTGTTGGGCTAGTGATTTTGAATCTCCCGCCTTGCCTGCTTATCAGACCATACTGCGCATGCTCGTAACTTCGGGAACTTATCCCGAAGGATGTGTTTCGGGGCGGTGTGAATGCAGGAATAATTAACGGGTATTTTTTAGCCTTAAAAAGTTCTCGTAATTTAATGGGGATTCTTGTGATCGAGGCGGTTTGAAACCACCTATAGAAAGATGAAAGGAGGGATCAAGAGAATCCCTGTGAGTTATAGAAGGGGTTAAGAAAGGAAACAGAGCAAAAGGTAGGAGGGGGGCTTCATCAGCAAATACAAAGAGAAAATTCTAAAGAGAAAGAAAATAGAGGGGGGGGGAGAAGAGTAAGAGAGGGAGGGGTAGGAGACAGAGTGGGAGGGATGGGGGGGAGGAGTAAAACAGAGAACAACTATGAACCAAACACACACAAAAATGAACTAGCTACACCAGGGGCCCGTTTCATAAAGCTGTTCTTAGTTACGAATGACTGTACGCATGACTGGTGACCATTTCTTGTGCTAAATGATATCCCTATGTAACTGATTTAGCACCAAAGAACAGGTTTCAGTCATGCGTAAAGTTGTGCGTAACTTTACAAACAGTTCTATGAAACACCACCTGGGTATAAATGAAATCTGTTACAGAAGAGGCACTATAGAGAAGAGAGAAATGCTAATTCAAGAAATGGCTAAAATGAAGCAATAAAATATGCAAAGTGGGAAGAGTGAATTTATAATAAAAGTACAATAATTGTAAGGCCATATGTATACAAAGCTCTAATGAGTGAAGCTATTAGTACTAAATTAACTGCTTAGGCCTTGAGCCAGTGTGGTATCATGCCCCTTTTGACTGAAAAGTACAGATACGTTGTTTGTCATAGATAATATTAGTACAAATCGCTCAGTCCAAGGCTGACAAGTGAGACATGTAGCTATTTCAATCTTTCAATTATGATTGATGGGATATTTCACAAATATTTTGGTGTGTATCATTATTGCTGGAGGCAAATACCAATGACCACCCAATTCTCCAACTTGTAAACTTTTTGCTGAATTTTAGGTACAATGGAGCAAAGTTGGAATAAAGCAAAAGGGAATAATGATGTACACATAGATCCTACTGTATATGATGTAAACAAGTACAGTGCCTATGAAGAAAAATTGTTTATTTCTAAATTACGACTTACTTCCTGTAGATTCACAATACCAACCCTCAGAAAGCCAAATCTTGCAGAAGACAGATAACGAACGTGACAACAAACTACATTTCCAAAGTCTCCCAATAACTACATTTCCAAGTTATGATTGAAAGTTTATAAGGTTTGAGGCTATAGTAACTGATTTTAAAAAAAATCAGGTTATGTGACTTGGGCTTCAAAGTAGATGATATTCTAAGTTTGACAGGATATTTAAGAGTGAAGAGCAAACAATCCTGACAAGAAAACGTGGGTACACTCCCCCGTAGTCTGTCCTACTTTCTATCATCAAAGAGGGGGTGGGAAAGGGAGAGTCGGTGGCCCTCAATCTATCAGACCTCATTCAAGTCACCCTAAAAGAAATGTAAGCATGCAAAAAAAAGAGACCCGTGTCATAAAAAATGTAAGCAGACGGCCAAGGGTGATTTCCCCCCCCCCCCCTTCCCCAAAAATGAAATAGCCAGTGGGTCACAGTGCATTATAATCTCTAAACTTGATAGGTGGGCTTCTAAGCAGCCCTCTTGAATTTAATACTTAAAACTCTCACTTTACAATTTCAGTGATACTCTATAAGTACAATTTCTAATCTCATCTAATAATTGTGAAATTTCACCAAGTAATATTCTTTTCATGAATGTTTACTTCCTGACTGTCATAATGCAGCTCTGATCAAACAATGGAAATCAAACACCATACTTATCCTTCTTATCAAACGAACATTAATAAGGATCCAATTTAAAAAATCAATCAAATAATTCAACGAGGCCATTCAAACAATGATCGCAAGTATACATCACAACTACAATACAATTGTTACAATTGTATTGAGTATCGTAAAGCTGGACTTTGGTCTTTCATATACTATTTATGGAATTTCTCTCGACTATCAAGTGACAGTCCCTCTGAACTCAGTATTGATCTGTTGTGTAAGTTCTTTCAGGCTGATAAGATGACATGTGATTGAGTAGGTGGGACTGAAGACAACTTGTTTACTACCAAATGTGGTTACATTAAAGACAAACAAAATTTGTCTGTTTTTTTTTAAGGCTAAATATCATGGGTAGGCGGAATATCTCATCGATATTTCCTGCTTTGCTTGGTTACAAATGCCTACCTCTATAAACTACAGAATATTGAATCTGATTACATCATTGTCTCAATCATTTACATATCACCCATTCAAAAACAAGTTATAGAAATTATGTTTCAACTTTCCTCCCCAACATTGATCTCAATATAAATTTGGTCATTACACTGCCCTGGAATTAAATTCTATATTTTCACAAAGATAAAAATCAGAACATCAAAGACTAAGTCCAATACTAGTAGTTGGACTTGGTGTTTGATGTTTCTTTTCATATTCTGCCAAAAAAAAAATTCATTTCTTCACTGTTGATACCTCATAAATGTATCAGTGTAGCATCTTTCCGGTGATTTTGTTTCTGAGCCAATCAAATGCAAGGATTTCAGTAGCTTGTAACAGTTGCCAGTGAAAAATCACTGACCATTTGTTTCATGAAACACTCCCCTGGTCCTAGTGTATACTGTCTGCATGTATTAAACAGACCATTCGATCCAATATGTTCCATTTATATAGCGCAGCTTCTATAATTGCATATACTCTGTACTGTGCATGATACTTGGTGTCATATTATTACCCCGGCTGTAGCTGAGCCACAATATAGGCACTAGAGCATTCAAGGAATAAATCCTTCCGGGTACCCAATCACCTCACCTGGGTCGAGTGCAGCACAATGTGGGTATACTTGATTGAAAGACCAGTATTGTAACCACTAGACCATGACGCCCCCACAAATCCATCTACTTGATGCTTTCTTTCACCCTGTTCCCATCCCTTCCAAAGAAGAATAGAACTCACTGCCAATCAATAAATGCCATTCAATAACTACACAAAATACAATAAAAGAGATGTTACAGTATATACACTGTGAACTATATTCAACCAGTGTGGTCCACTTGGTTATGTAGTACTGCATTGAAAATTTCAAGGTCAAGGACGGCTTTAATCATACGTACATGAGATATGAAATGAATAAAAATATATATTAATTCCACATTTCCAAGTACTGATTTTTAAACACTTTGATGTTATAGCTAAATAAACTTAATTTGTTCATCGATCCCGATTGCGTTGGGATTCAATATAAAATTTTGATTAGGGGGTCAATGACGAGAAACTGTCCATTTAAAGCAAATCAATAAACTTCTCCAAAATAATTGACACTTAAATTGGGAGTAAATATTCATAAGTATATATGAAAAGTTCTTAAAGCATCTACACATAATCCTAAAATGTGCTTTCTATACAGCCCTACCTGAAAAGAGAGCATTGGAAATATTGACTTAGTGTACCTAATGTATGGAAACTAATATAAGCAGTAGGTTGACAAATATTACTGTAAAAAAATAATGTCTTGCTGTTCATTCAAGTACTTGAGTGTACAACTACAGTGTTGTATTGCAAGTCATTGACGTGTAAAAACTGTAAATAGATCTATTAACAATTAGCTTGGTAATCTTGTACAGCACCATCACCAACGAGGGGGTGATGTCGTCATAAACCTCCCTGAATACGTCAGAGCTCTGACTTGACAACTAACAGACAAGGTGAACAGACTTTGCAATCAAAAACTCAACTATTATGATGAAGGATGGATCAATAAGGCACCATTCACATACAAAATTTAATCACCTTTTTGTCAAAAAAATTATATGATCCTGCCATTGTTCAATTGGATATGAAGGTATTGTTCATATTGGAAATTACAAGGGACAAATTCAATCTCTTGTATCTTTTTGTTTAGCTCTTTAGGCCCTACCTAATTCACATACAAAATTTAATCACCTATTGTCAAAAATTCAACGTTCCTGACATCGTTAAACTGGATATGAAGGTATTGTTCGTATTGGAAATAATGAGGGACAAATTCAATCTCTTGTGTGTTTTTTTAAAGCTCTTTAGGCCCTACATGATTGTTTTTGAAAGTGTAATCTTTAGTGCTCATACAAAGGCAATGTTCGAATTTGAATTTATGAATGATACTATTTCAATCCCTATATCGAACTTTTTCACTTAACAATAAAACACAACCCCAGGCTCACTCTCCGCATAGTACCAAACTGCATTATTAAATTGAGTTGCTAACTGCTCTTCATATCACAAATGCATGTATATGGGAAAATCAATATTCATAAACAAAGCATTTGTGATCAACAATCAAGAATTCTTCACACATGAATGCAGCAACAAAATCAATGTACAATACAAACTATTGATCAGAGAGGCACTGTTGACAATAGGATTTAGAAATAATACAATCCAGATAACGCTGACAAATCCTAGAATATATTTTTGTAGGCGATGACAGTACCAATAATAAAGTGACAGTGCAAAGGAATTATAGAACAATAAGCCCCATATCAGAAAATAGAACAAAAGTGATAAAATCAAATTTAAATATCACAAGAGATAATGACACCTATAGAGGTATCAATGCTAATTATGTATCATGGCAACAATAATACATAATTACTGTTTATTCAATTAATCAATAAATCACAGCAGTGACAGCACACAATGAATACTGATTAGAAAGCAAACTTTGATGACAATAATAATTACTAAATGTGTTATTTATTATTCAGCAAATGAAGGACCTGACAATAAACCTATTATGAATGCTAGAATTTGTCAACAAAGATCTTGACCCGAACTGGTTCAAGTTACAAACAGATATTTTCCCCCATTCTTTATTCTATCGTACTATAATATATGTACTTCATGCAACGACAGTGATCATAAATTCATACTGTAATACACATTCTACTTAGCCATTGTTATCTGTATAATACATACAAGCACTGTAACAGTTCAAGTGTTGTTCACAAGTCTGTCATGAAATTATACTAACTGCAAATATTTGGTGATTTACGAGTGAAAAGAAACCATGATCATGAAGCATGATTAGTCCAGGGGAAAACGTTCCTTGGCAAAATCGTCATCAAATGAAAATCACAAGTAATTTTGTGCACGCTGAAGTGTGGGAAGCTTCGCAGATGTGCAAGGTCTAATGTAAACGGTTGCCATGCAATACCCAGAATTCAATATCTAATGGCATAGGCCTATACAGTTTCTTAACATATATTTAGCAACATTCTAATCATTTTATTTGGAGTTTTTCATATTGTTGTTCATCTTCATTTTTTTCAAATTGTCTGGCTTTATGTTAATAGCATATAAAATTTACACATTTGCAGGTATCATTTTCAGATCTAATGAATCAAGAATTACTGTGAAATCAGAAACAATTGTATGTTCTAAATATGAAGGTACCTCATTCTAAGAAGTGTCTCTCTTCCCTCATTGACTTCGCCTTACACATAGGCCAACATGTACGACAGTGCAAACCCATTTCAGAGAAAATCTACTTCAAAGTTTACTGTAATTTTCACACTTTATTCCCAAGCCTTACAAAATACTGTACTTTCAGGCGAATTCAGACGATAAGATGTAATGTACACTAGGGCCAAAATATTTATCTCATTGCCATCCAAACAAACCCACCAGCAACAATTGGACAGCCAGAACTTGCATTTACGTGACATGTATGTATAATGATGAAAGCTACATCTTGGCCTACCTTCACAGTGTGAATGACTATATTGGTATGCAACAAGGAAAAAATTACACCTGAGGGGCTAAGAGTGATTTTGCCCCCGAAATGCTCAAAAGAGCGCTGAAAAATCCCTATTCACTGTTATGTAAAACGTTATCCGACGTTTCAGATTAATAGGTTGTTAAAAAGTAGCTCCCGAAAATTGACAATAATATACAGGCCTATAGGGGAAGGCGGGGTAAGTTGTGACACTTTTTGCATTTAATTTGCATGTTAGAATTGATATGACTAGTACTATTGTAGAAATAAGTACCTTGCCTTTAAATTTGATTCTTGGGAAATGTTTTTCACCTACATATAACTTTCTACCCCCACACTGAAGGTCATCGTGACCTTTGAAAAAACTGCTGTCAAATGGCTCAACTTGCCCCCACATATGGGGTAAGTTGTGCCACCGTCTGGGGTAAGTTGAGCCACAAAAACTATGTACAAAATGTATGGGGGGAGAACCAGCATGTCAATTTTTTGTTTAAAGTCTTTTCACTTGCTAATTCTCTATAAATACTAACATCCTTTAAAAGGAAAAGAGCAGTCATGTAAATTTGCTCCTTTCAGCCTGCATTTCAATCGATTTTTATAGTTTTTTGTTTTTTAAGATACATTACCATAAGAATCACCATGGCTCAACTTGCCCCATGCTGTTTGGCTCAACTTACCCCAGTCCGAACTTAGTGCGATAATTTTGTATCCACACATTTATTATGCATCTATCATATAAAAGACTATGACAAGAATGCAGATCCAAACCTGGACTAACAATGTTGTTATAATGTCTTTACTATATTTACAGACGTGTGTGCGTATAAAGCACTTATATATTTCAGACTCTTTTTTACTTTTTTGGCTGAAATTCATACTTTTCCCTCTAAAAAACAACTTTTTGTTTCAAAGTGGAAAACAATGTGGTGGGGTTAGGGGTTATGCTATGGGTCATCAATACATGACACCACCACGATGTCTGACTCATTCATTATTGGCCTGGGGCTGGTGGCTCAACTTGCCCCTATGCTCAACTTACCCCGCCTACCCCTATGCCTGTAATGCAACAAGCTTATTTAACTGTGCAACATGAAGAGTCATATTTCTACAAGAAGCCACTACTAATATCATTTATTGCTCCAGTTGAATATAACCCCATCCCCCCCAGCAAATTCTTAGTGGATGGGGAGGCAAGGACAAAGGGGAGGGGCATGAATACTATAATTCATATCAGGGTCAAGTTTTTGTCTGGTTTGGTCTGCCTGCCATGATCACTCATGATGGACACAAACATAAAACCACTTGACACATTCCATCCTATCAACAAAATTAAATGAAATACTTCCCTAGTCTAAAAGAACAGGGAGCTTGTTTGAAGAAGTATATCACCATAGCAACTCATTCAGCGAGGCCTTGTGTCTTTGTGATGCAATTCATGGTAAATCAAGACATTTACAAACCCAGGACCCCACTCCCCCATCCCACCCGCTTGTGTGCTCAAGGAGAAACATTTATAGAATATACCAACTTTTTTGATTGATGACGGAGACTGAATATCAGACTATCCCTGGAGATCTTAAGGGGAGTTCACATGTGCAATATAGATCAATGACCTGACAAGGTTGTGACCTCTGAATAGGGTCGAGGTCAAAGGTTGTCTGGATATACACTCCCAGCTGGATCCATAGCCAAATTGATAGGGGAGAGCAAAAACTCAAGAATGTCTTTATGTCTCCGCTGTTCCAACTTACAATTCTGAATTTAATTTATTAATTTTACGCTAGATTTACAGTCAATGCACATCTGAGTGGGAGAAAGTTCATTTTGTATTATTTGGAAATTGATTGCTTCAAATAATGTTTATAAATTGTGGTGAAGTAATGACTCTTTTTCTTTGAAATTAGTACCAGCAAACAGCATTAGACTTCAATTTCTGCATAATACATTCAATTTATATTGATTAGATGCATGCCTCTGAAAGCAGTGATAAGCTGTTCACACTTTTGAATTCAAACCCATTCCCCACAATAAATACCATAAGTACCCTCATTTAAAGATGACCAAATGACTCAAAAAAAGATAAAGAAAAACATTCAAATTTTAGTTAAATTCCTAGTAGGATACATCAATTAATTCAACTCAATAATAATAGATTACAGTTCAGTATAATAATCATACCCTATCTTTGCAATCTTCTGTAAACAGTTGCCCTTAACAGCACAAATGGAAAACCTTATGTGTGTTGGATTTCTTTTGTTATCAGAGATAAAGTCCTTTTGTTCGTTGATATGTGTGAATACAGAGCAAATAAATCTAGGGTCAGTTCTAGATTCATATGAGAAATATGTGAAAAATAGAAACCAATTACAGTTGAACTACAATGAATAGGAATGTATCATCTTACATGCATGTAAAAGGTGACTCAACCTTCAGGAATCCATTTCCAAACTTGACAATTGATGAAATACGGGGGAACTTCAACTTTCACAAGGGCTGGAAAACCTATGAACTATAACTCACAGAATACAACTCAAAAAGACCCCCTCCTTAAATCAATCAATATAAAAAATACTTGTTCCATTCCACTCAAATCAATACCCCCCCCTCCTCTTTTTAAGAATATAGGAATATCCATGTAGTTCCCTTTTTGTCGGAACAATTTATAATGCAGATACATGTGTAAATCATATAGGCCTGCCTAAATTATGTAAAATATTTTATGTTGGGACCCGTTTCAAGAATGTAGGCCCTACATGTAAATTGCTGTTTTCAATGCAAATCCTATTGCTCTTCCATTTATTGTACACTATTCTGTTTTTATGATTTTTTGTTAACTTATTCTTTTGAATCCTGAAAGGCGAAATTAGAAAAAAATGAAAGTTTGACCACATATATTTCAGATTGCTCTGTATGGCAGATGAGCTTCTGACAAAATCAGTCGATATAATTTTCATTTCTGTCCATGTGGGAAAGCGATTCAAAGGTAAATGCAATTTTGGTCCAATGAAATGACCACCAAAGTATCTGTTTGTATAAATAAAACGTATGTGCCAAAGGATTCTGGAAGAAATTGTGCAATTGCTGAGAAATTAGCAAATAAGCACAGGATTTAGGTCAAGTGTCGACACGACATTCAAAGCAATAATAATACACGGTCCCACGTGCACTTATCTGTGTTGGTGATCTTCAGTGTGAACATTATCTGCGCAGATTTCAAGATTTCACAAAGTTCAGTTTATGTAACTGTACCAGATCTAGATCCTCGATGATGTACTGACAATTAAGCATGGTTTTACAGACTTTCTCATGAAATCGGTGTTTACTGCAACTACTGGCATTTGTCTTTAACATCAGATCTACAATATCCTCTTCATTTTATCTGATTTACGACTATGTTCTATCCTTGGCAAAAAAGGTCAGGCCTTGCCTCCCTCATCTCTTCCAAGGAACAAAATAAACTAACATAAAATTTGCAGAAATTATCTTTGTGATCTCATTACTGCCCATGTCCTTTAGAATGAGCTCTCACTCACTATATCTCTACCACACATTACATGTGGGCCTACATTTGATATTTAGTGGATTTTTCTTTACTTGTTTTTGGTTAATGGAGAATGAAACCATTGGAACAAGATAGCTTGTGTGAAAACAGAAAAATCAAAGAAACAGATCAACAAAAGTTTGAGAAAAATAGGACAAATAATGAGAAAGTTATGAGCATTTGAATATTGCGATCACTATTGCTATGGAGATAGCAAATTGGCAATGCGACAAAGATGTGTGATGTCACTGATGAACAACTCTCCCCATTACTTTAGTATATATTTCACTTGAATTGCCTCTTTTATCACATCTATCCATAGATCATGTGTTCTTTCTACATGAGGGCATGTAATACATATTTTTTAAGAATACATAATGGATAAAGAGTTTGTATCATTGTAAGAAAAAGCAAAAAGAGAAATTTTGAGGGTATTTTATAGTCCACCAAAGGGAAAGTTGTTCATCAGTGACATCACACATCCTTGTCGCATTGCCAATGGGAGGATCTCCATAGCATTAGTGATTGCAATATTCAAATGCTCATAACTTTCTCATTATTTGTCCGATTTTTCTCAAACTTTCTTTATTCTTATTCTTTGATTTTTCTGTTTCTACACAAGCCTATTTGTTCCAAAGGTTTCATTCCCCTTTAATGATATCCCTATTCTCACATGCAAATTACTATGAATATTGTGAGAGTAAAGCAATACCGGATAGACCTTGGCATGTTGTTGACTCATAATAATATTCATGATTCATTTCAATCATACCACACCATGATCACACATACCTGACAGGTAACAAAAACATACTGCCCTTGAAAGCAAGCCCCAGTGGCTGTGTTCAAGCAGCCATTTTCACTCCTTCGGATTGCGGTTTTAAAATAACTTGCTTGAACACATCCCATAGTTATACCTGAATCAACAAACAAGGCTTGCTTACAACTATGTCCTGTATTTCAATTTGGGAGGTCTCTATCACCGGGGCAGAGACCTCTTCAATACAGAATGGGAATACTTTCGGTTTGCAGTATTTGTTGGATGAGTAAATACGCATATATGAGCTTTGCTCAGAATCATGTACACACATTTCTTGATAAAAACAGCTTTTGTGAAGGCAAACACACAATTTCTGTTACCCCCCCCCCCGAAAAAAATACTGGGGAGGGGGGGGGGTCAATCACAAATTCCCATTTATGCTACTCATTTATATTCATTCAACAAAGCGTGTATCAATGGTTGAATACAACTATCATTTCAAAAGTCTTGCATTTATCAAGTTTTGAGGAGTTTGGTCCATCATTTACGCTGCAGTAGCAAGAAAAAAAAATTTAAGGCCCGGAAGGCTGTAATTCTAATTCATATTTAATGTGGGCCTATAGGGCCTACATGTAACTGTTAATCAAATGTGTGCTAACTACTATAGACAATGAGAAACTATTAACAAGGGGAAGGTCAACAATTGGTGGGAATTTGTTCACAGTCTAGTTGAATAGTACATCTGGGGTATAGAAATGTAAACACTATTGCATCCTGTATTACAGAGCAGTACACAGAGCAATCACATCACATTGGAACAAACCTTGTTTGACCCCTACTATCTCTTTCCTGCCTATATACAGATAGTCTATGATTCACAGACCCAGGTTACACTAGAAACTTATCAATTCCTAATGAACATTTTTATTCAAGTTTTATTTCCTTCTTTTTTTAATAATGGTGTGTAGGCCATAAACATTAGTCACATTTGTGGTTATGGTCATAAAATAAATTAACAGAATCCACAAATATAACCACTAAAAGAGTTTGCATGCATTAGTTAATTAAAATAAATTATTCTAGTACAGATGTATATAATGATTTACATTCTTTTGGATAGACAGGCCTTTTTCATATGCAATCTATAAATATTTGTGCCCATTTATGATTATTTGTGTTGGCAATTTTCAGCACACTTGGGGCTGACAGTCCAGATTTCATTATAGTTTATGTAAACTGTATCAGGTGGGTGCTTCATAAAGCTGTTCGTAAGATACGAATTACTTTATGCATGACTGGTGATCCTTTCTAGTGCTATCCTTATGTAATTGAATTATGGCCTAAGAACATGTTCCAGTTGTGCGTAAAGTTGTTCGTAACTTTACGACAGCTTTATGAAACACCCACCAGAACTTAATCAAAATCTGTATTTAAGATAGTCTTGTAACAATGAATTGCCCATGATTTTCAACCCTTTCTCTCTTAAAATCACAAAATGTGACCACTTGTAGTTGTTATGCAAATGACTATATTTTCTTAATGATGATCATACTGATACTAGTGAGATGATAATGATATTCTAATAAGTAATACATCATCCATCATTTTTTCCAGTTCAACCTAGAATTTTCCAAGTTCAAACCGGTCTGACCTTGAAGACTAACACCAAGGTCACGGCTGAAAGCCCATATGTCCCCTATACCCTTTTCTTGCCTGCCGCCATTCATGCCATTCAAACACTACATGTGAGACTTGACTCCAAGCATCATGTCTGCGTGCCAGGCGTCAGTCTATCAATTGCAACAACGAAGAAAACAAACACCAACAAAACATTTTCCCTCGTCACCATCATCTCAATTGTAATTTGTGTCTCCTTGTATAATACAATAATAACCTGTTCAGACTAAGAGAATTACATGTACATGCGTCTGTCATGGGCCCATTCATCACACCATGGACTGGGTGGGTGATGACATCTAATATTTATCATCCAGAGATATTTTCTTTTATAACTACTGTATTAACATTAGAATTTATCTTAAACTGCTATGCAATATCAACAAATTATCATAGAGGCCTTCAAAGTCATTATTTTGAGGGCCATATTCCATAGGCCATTTCTACAGTACAAATGGGAATATAAAAAGGGCACCCTCTCCCCCCCAAAAAAAAAAAAATCTCAAAGCCAATGAGAGCGGCATTGAAGCCAGTCAACACTCAACATGACAACAACAGCCATGGCCTTCGAAGGCATTGAATTGATTTTAGCCCTGAAAATAACTATACAAACTTTACACAGATTTATACAAGCTGCATGATTTTTATACAAAGGATTTTCCATTGTCTGAAAGAGGGTACCATTGTAACCAATGTCCAGCAAAGTGTACAATAGAACAATATTGTGAGAGGCACTACACCTGATTACCCTTTCACAACACAAGGAAAGTGAGCAGCTCAATAGTGGACATATATCTCCCATTGAAAGATAAAAATACTTCCTATTGCCACTCTTATATCTGACCTAGTTTCATTTCGTCATTAAACCACAGACACATATATTTTTTTGCATTAAATTAAATTTTTTGTCCCGGTACCTCCCTACTAATATATTCACACACACTGTAGCTTTATGCTTTCGCAGATAAAAAAAAAAAAAAGTCAAATAAAAGCAAACATAAATACGAGAGAAATATGTTTTCTTGTCATCTCAGTTTCCTTGAAATCACATGAAACCTAATGTAAATGTTGCAGACTTCATAACAATAAACATTCATCAGTATCTTCTGAATAGGGATTGTACTTTTTGCTAATTATTATCATCACACTGACAGTATAGAGGCAATCCCAAAAGATCTTCATATAACACAATACCAGCTATCAAATTCATCTTAAATTTCAAGCACTAAGAAATCAGAAAGCTAGTAAAGTGGATAATTTTGTTCATTCAAACCGCGCAAAGCATGCGTTGAAAAAAATCAGAGATCTGTCCTCAAAATAATGTTGATACCCTTGCCGTGCATTATTATACAACCCTAACACAATCAGGAGCATAACGAGTTTTATCTCTTCTGTATTATGCTTTGGTGCATCCAATAATTGCCTACTTCCTTCCACACACACACACTATCTTTGGTCTTATCACAGGAACAAATTTATCAACATTGCCAGATTCCCTTTGAGCCCCGTCTGGTGTAACATTTCCGATGCGACACATCGGGCACAGTGATCAATACAACAACATGCCCAAAAGAATTTATGTACAGTAAAAATAGCTCACATGCCGTAATGATGTCGGTCAGGAGTTATCCATGGCATCATGTATCACATAAGATCCCTTCAAAAAAAAAATGAAATTGAAATCTACGGTCTGTATTAAGCCTAAGGAGCAATGCACTCTCAATCTTTTAGCCAGCACTGCATTCAATGAATTGATGACCAAGAATGCATTTTAAATCAAATGACCCTACAGTACAAAAATAAAAAGTCAATCAGTAGTTTCTTTATTCAGACACTTCATATCTTCAGATTGTAAGCAACAAATGTAATTTTTCGATCTGAGACAAACTAATCTGACTGTGAACGTGTTGTTGCAATGACGGTTTCCAGACACGAGCCGAGATTTACATATAATGGCATTTTATCACTTTTATGCTACACTGCCCCGAATAAGACAAGTTGGGATGTACCTTTTTATTTCTAAGGTAATTTAGGCCTATTACAATATTATTGTTATACTTGAGGCATGGCAGCCTTGATAATGACAGCGTTAAAAAATGACATTGGCGGATTTCAAATTGATGTTGCATTTTATTATGCTTCCAAAGCAATTGAGGGAATGCTGATTGTTAACACACCTTTTGAGGAATCAACAACTGGCAGTTAAATGAAAATAAATAAGGATGCAACCATATTTTGAACCAAACGCGTATAAACATCTCAATTTAAGCCTGGACAGGGACGGTTAGCAGCAGGTACATGGTAAATCACATGCTATTCCAGCCAACAGACAATGAAAGATTTGTAGTGAGGGTCCTGTACATGAGAACTGCCATTGCTCACTGTTGACATAGGGATTCTAATTAAGATTTCCAAGCCATCATCAGACTATGTTTGCCCTGAAAATAACACTTGTCCAGTAAAGTGTAAACTCTGTCTGCAAATACCTATTCAAGCTCACAGTGTTGACAAAATACAAAGGATGAAAATAGCTACAAATTGTAGAAAATGATATTCCATTTAAACACTTTTAAAGGACAAGTCCACCCCCAAAAAAGTTGATTTGAATAAAAAGAGAAAAATCCAACAAGCATAACACTGAAAATTTCATCAAAATCGGATGTGAAATAAGAAAGCTATGACATTTTCAAGTTTTGCTTAATTTCACAAAACAGTTATATGCACAGCCTGGTCAGTATGCAAATAAGGAGACTAATGACGTCATCCACTCACTATTTCTTTTTTATTGTATTAAATAAAATTATATTCTAATTTTCTCCTCATTGACAAGTGAAACAAAGATTAATTCCTCCCTGAACATATGGAATTAGTATTTTTTTATACAATATGGTTCAGTCAAGTTGGTCCTCATTGTCAAATCTGTAAAAACATGAAATATTGTATAATTCAAACAATAAAACACAAAAGAAATAGTGAGTGATCGACATTATCAACTGACTCATTTGCACGTCACTGAGTTGTGCATATTACTGTTTTGTGAAAAAAAGCGAAAGTTTAAAATGCCATAACTTTCTTATTTTACATCAAATTTTGATGAAATGTTCAGCCTTATGATAGTTTGATTTTTCTCTATTTATTCAAATCAACATTTTTTTCTTGGGGTCGACTTGACCTTTAACTAATCTAGACTACCCCCATCTACTCCCCCCCCTCTCTCTCTTCAACCCAACTCCCTCACCTTTACTTGACTTTCACTGCCCACCAACCCTTCTCTCTTTCTATCTCTCTCTACATTTCCCCTGACCTAAATAATTGGTCTGAATGGCCGACTGCCGTGACACATTGACCTTTATATGATCATGAACCTGATTTCTTTTTCCTTCCTATTTTTTTTACCATTCCTCCATGATACAGAACAATTCAAATCTTATACTCCACAAAATTTATTGGATTTTCACATGGACCTGCATGAGTAAAAACAAAACCTGTTAAAATGCATTGGTTAACAATGATTTTTAACAATCTTAGCTGTAAGGTAATCACCTGTGTCTCTAATATGTATGAAAATGAGTCCCTGAAAAAATGCACCCAAAAATTATCATTTATTGCTTTAAGAAGTAAAAAAAATAAAGTGACAGAAACACCATCCAAATGTTAACAACATTAAAGACAACACTTTTACAGAAATCAAAGTTCAGTATTTTTTTTTTACATTAGACCTTTGTAAATGATAACCAATGTCTTTAATGCACTGCAGTTCACTGTAATTTCAAGCCAACTGTTTACATGGGGAGGGGGTAAGGAGTCACAATTGGTCCTTTAGAACAGGTATTCCTCCGGACAATATATCCATGCCCCCTAATATACCACTCCAAAGGTACACAGATTACATAACAGAAGCCCCCTCCATAGTTCTTTGCCTTTATTCACACCATACCTGGGTACAATACAGGTGATTTGCTAATACTGGGTGATGCATTTTGGCAGGAATTTGAGGTGAAAATCTATTGACGGCTCATTTGGCTTATAACAGAACCTTTCGACCTTTCCGTCAATAGGGGTTTAGTGAAAGACATGTAATCAGATATGTACAGACTATTGACTGGCTGGACATTGATTCTAGTTATACACTAAAAAGCAGACAGGCCTATACATCTGTAGTGTATGGGCAATTGGATCAATGGTTGTTAGTAGATTTGAATACATGATAGAACAAGCAAGCCTTGTTCTGGTAGTGTGGAGTCAATTATATTGGTTTAATTGTTCAGACAAATTGGTTATGCATATCAAATAAAAGCCTATCTGATAATATGTCTAGAAACCAATTCATAGCTTGTGTGTGAAAATATGAAACTCAAAGGATACAATTAGTGAAAGATTTTTTGGTTTAAAAAATAAAGACAATGACCTCAATGGCTGTAATGATTGTATTCTATTGTCCATGTTAATCAGACCCAGCTTTTATGTATCGTTGTGAATCCACCATCTAATTTCATAAAGACAAACATGCACGCACCCACCCACCCCTTCAAAAAAAAATAAAAATAAAAATGTGAACACACACACACATGCAGAGATAAACAAAAAACAATTTCCGGAAATGAACTTCCTCTCAAATTTCAAGAAAAGAATCAGATTAAAGCAATAACAGCATCTTGACAAATCATAAGGAAATGACTTCTAATGCCCCCCCCCCCCCCTCATTGAAAAACTTCTTGAATATCAGATATACAGTATAAGAAAAAAGTGTTTGGTTGATGGATTACAACATACATGTATATGTAGATGATATTGTCAATAAAGAGTGTTTGTCTCATATTGTTTAAATTGAAGAGTAAACTAATGAATCAGTGGTAAAAAGTAGGTTTTCAGGTAAATTGCTAATTCGTCCATTGCAAACTCGTCAACTCATCACATGGTCTACCTTCATTTAGTCTTATGCCATTCCATCCATCAACAATTTGTCTAACAACCTTTTGGTCCAATAGTCACTTCGTCTAATCACCAGATTGTCTATTAACATCTTGTCTCATAACCAGTTGGTCTAATTCTCTTTCCATTTCATCCATTTTGCCCAATTAACACTGATTCAAATTAGACCAAATGTTATGGACTAAATGGCTATTGGACCAACTGGTTAATAGACAAAATAGTGAGTGGATGACGAAATGGCAATTAGACCATGTGGATAGTGGACGAACTGATGGTAGACCAAATGATAATAGACGAGTTGGTAATTGGACGAATTGGCATTAGACCAATTGGAAATACACCGGGTTTCATAGCACATGTGCCATTTTGGCATCCAAGGGCAACCATGGTCTCTAAACCTAATACGTATTCAAAGACGATCCACAAAATTAATACTAATCTGGGTTAAGTAGGAATAGACAACAAAACAAAAAGAATTGATTAAAATATTTAAAAAATATATATATACTAACCTTTGAGAGCCCCGGATAGAAGTTTCTTCGGGAGGTTCACTGGAGGAATTCAAACTCCTATCGTTGCTTTCTTGTGCCTGTAAGCAAAACAATAATTAAAAAAAAGTGAAAACATGTTGTAATCACTAATCAGGAGAAAAGCATAAATTTTGTAAAAACATTAAGAATTGTTCACCTGCCTTGCTTGAACCAGTACTATAACCAAGTCCTAGGCCCCGTCTTACAAAGAGTTGCGATTGATCCAATCAAACTCGAGTATATGGAAATCCATTAATATCATATTTTTTTCTTTAGGAAATTTGCTCAATGTCCATTGAAAACAAAGAGAAGCATACAGAATTGTCAAGAAAACAGTGAATGTAGGAATATATACATCATTTCTAAAAAATACTTTTAAAAAAACATGTATTTTAGATGTTAACATTGCTGGCTTTCCATAGTTACGATTGATCAGTTTCAGATCAATTGTAACTCTTTGTAAGACTGGGCCAGGCCTCTCTTCAAGTATTTTCTACATGTATCCAATGTATAAAAAAATATCTCTCTCGTTATTTTTTATTCAATAATGTTATTCAAAACAATGTTAGCTACATGTATATGTAAGTTTGAAAGAAACGCCTCTACTTGTAACAAATTGCATGTATGTGCAATTTCTTTCTTTGGGGGTTTTCTATTCTATGATGAACTTGGTCAGCAAACAGGCATGTGACATTCAGGAAAACAAAACCATAGAGTTCAATAACAGGATATATAAAACTAGGTCTACATAGCATATCTCTTGCAAAAATAAAACATACATGATCTATGTTTAACTACATGTATGCTTCATTCAACTCATGGAAGCTGGACATCAATCACAAACCACGTCCTATGTCGCGGTAAAGTTTATAAAGCACCACTGCTTTTTGCCTCTCGATATGACGCATTATACTAAACATAAATGAAGTAACACCCCCCCCCCCCCCGTAAACAATACAATATATTCTTAACAAAACATGTTTCAGCAAAATCATTTTTTGCAGGAATGCTTCTTCCTTCGTTGACTAAATTTCGCTTAAAAATTTTATTATCTATCGACTATTAGCCATGTATGAATAAGACAGGCCTACATGTATAAAGGCAAACATTTCACTTTTCAAAATTCACTTGGGGAGTTTGTGACACAAAAATTCAATGTTTCTGGTTCTAATATCTACTATTGTTAATATCAACGATTTCTTGACCCCATTACATGTTTCATGACACTTTTCATATTTCTTAATACAGTTCAGTGAACTTTTTTCTCAAATTGTCTTTTTTCTTACATTTCTATATAATTGACACATCCATGAAGAAAAAAAGTTTTTAAAAAATATTTACAGCAAAATGTGTCATCACATACACAAAAAAAACATTACAATGGTTGAGAGAGCACATGTCATATCATAACTGATGCAAAAAAGTTTGTATGACTTATTGATTTTTTTTTGGGGGGGGGATTACTCCTGTGACTTTCGAAGAGTGATGATTGTTCCTATCCAGCTATCTTGGTATTTTGAAGAAAAAAAAGTAGTTACTTTTTTGTTAACTTCATATGAATTACTATGTGTATTGGGGTACAAATAGCAATTGTAAAATACATCCAAGAAATAAGCAAAATCACAATCAAAAGATACTAGAATAAAAGAAGGAATATTGTGAACCTGAATATCATAAATCAGCAATGGTGATTATTAAATTAATATATAAATGTCCACCACCCCCCTCCTCCCTCCCCCCTGAGAAAATCAATTCAAAATAGTGTGTTACTAGGGTATAAATTTGATTCACCATGGCATAAATGGATGCATATGAAATTGAAAATACATGTCATGGATGTATGTGCACAGCAATACCATATGATCATGGTACATTGTGTAATCGAGTGAGTGCCCCTAACCCCCCCCCCCCTCCCCAAACCTACCACCACCTCAGAACATCGCAATGCTCTTGCTCATGACACCATCCCTCCTTTGCTGCTTTTTGTCAAAAGCCATAAGGATATCATAAGAACTATGACTGGGATTTGGGATACACCCCCCCCCCCCTATCTGTTTGAGAAAGGTACCAGAACAAACTATTATTCAAGTATGTTGGCAAGCCAGTGGGTAGCGAATCTAAATGTTTCAATTATACAATGATTGTACAAGTGGTTTTGTCAAGTTAAAGAACTTTAATCAAATAAATTAGGCAGCAGCAAATCAAGGGGTACCAAAGTCGGGGGGGGGGGGGGTGGTAAAAATTAAAAGAAAGTTCAATGAAAAACCAAGGTAGCAAAGGGTATATGAAGGTTCACAATTGGCATAGGGGCATTATTTCAGCACTTGACTTGCCCTGGGCGCCAACTTTGCTAGATACGCCACAAGCCACTTGAAGTGAAAGAAGACCTGTGACATAATGGTTGGGTAATAATATGTTTAGGCCTGCTTCAGGTAGCTCACATCTAAGTGACCATGTGACACCATTATACCAACATCCGTTTTGTTTGTCACCACATACTGCCCTCACACACATACACACATGCCCACAACAAAAGCACAATTATGACAGTATACACCCATGCTCAATAACACATTCATCACAAATTGTTCTGTGATAGTTTGATATAGATAACCCCTACTTAAAAATAATAATAAAAGCTTAATTATAGAGCTATATTATCTATAATCTTACAAGAATTAATGATTTCACATGCAGGCAAGTCTAGGGCACTTCTTTTCACCTTGCCTCTCTTGACACGGGATGAGTTTATTATGTATTGCCTGTGATAATCACTATAATAAAGTATGTCATTATAAATATCAGCAAGGGTTCTTTCCCCGTCAAGTGGTGTTTCTTGTTTACTCCCTTCCCCTTACGTCCCTGCGAGTGGGTTGTTTAGGTTCCTGCCAATGATTTCTAGGTAATAACGAGGCAGACAAGGTGCTAGGCTGGCTATATCTGGTTAATTCCGATTATAAATCCAGTCATAGGGTCCGGGATTGTGGTTATTCCGTTCAAAAAGGCAAGGAGGGGCGCAGATCCAGTAAAAGGACGGCATGGTAGCAGAAGACGCAAGAGTGTGCATGTGCATGTTTGAAGATAGCTGCTTGCTTGCTTGCTTTGATCTCATTCAAACGAATAAATGGATAGATGACTGATCCGTGCATACACAGCCACCGCATGAAGGTATGCAATCCCGCGCTCGATATATTTTTCTATTCGCCCCTATTTCACGCACACAAACACATGCCAGCTTTGGTTCCATCAAGAGTGTAGACACATTAAAAAATCCTGAAGAGAATGAAACGGACAGTGCCTGCGCTGCCTGCATGCACACACTTGCAGTTCAGGGTTTTTTCCCTATTTCTTTTTTATCACCCCCTCTGATTCTGTGGCTGGGGTTGGCTGGTGGATACACAAATCCACACACACACACAGACCACATGGAGGCTTGTGTACTGCATGGCAAGGACGACAGTAAGATAAGGTTCCCTAATGGTCCGCTTCAAGTTACACACACAGCCCCATATGCAAATAATATGGCAGCCATACATGTAAAATACACATTCTCTCATACACACACTGAGAGATTTATCACCAAGTGTCTCTATATTCAATGACACACACAGACACCCCCACACAACTGGATTCAAGTAAGTGGGCTATTACCACTATTCATAGAGGGGAAGTATTTCTTTTTCTTTGATACAGAAGTCATCCTGCTAATTTGACAAACCCTTGTACTTTTTTGTAGCTTTTATCTGGACACCATATTATTAGTAAACATTCCCCAGAACTGTGATCTGTTATCTTTACTTAGGCCTATATTGCATGATGACATGAATCTAAACATCCTTGTTATCATTTGGTTTGTCCAACAAATGATATTGAAATTACAGAAAACCCTACAAAAGTACAAAACATTGAACTGGAGTATGCAAACAATTAGGGACAGTTTTCTCGTAATCAAATACCTTGTTTACATACACCAGCCTGTCCATAAAAAAGCTGAAAATGTCACAGCTATTTTGCTCGTGCAATCCTTCAATAGCTTACACATAAATGTGGACTAGTGAATTTACCATTATTTTGCATCCCCAAGTTTATCTGCACTGCTATTCCTTGCGAATTAGAAAAAAAGTACTTATGTATGAATGAGGGCCAGACTTTACCATAATTTAGTGTCCTAGTTTTTTATCTATGCAGCTATTTCATGCAGAAACAAAAATGTGTAGGCCTACTCGCAATCAATCTATGAGGCCGTTCTCATTACGCTTTCTAAAACTAGTTTACTGGAAGCCGATTCAGGAAACCAGTTTGGGAGATCACTTTGCTAGCTTTCCCACTTGATCACACGAAAGTGGTTTCAAAATCACTTCACGTAAAGCGCTCTTGTTGCTATGGAAACGCTCTCAGTGGGGTGACATGTTCCACGCGAAATTCGAAACCGCAGCATGGTCATTCTACACCTGTCGTGTGGAGAAGCGCGCTCAAAACGTGCGAAGATCGCTACCTGAAGAATGGCTGTGTCCTCACTTACGCTAAAACCAGTTTAACAAGGCAAAGCGATCTTGAAAACTCTTGAAAACTACATCGCGAGGTGGTTTTCCAAACTGGTTTGGAAGATCGCTTCCAAGACCGCTTCGACCGTTCTTACTACACGTTAAACTAGTTTCCACTAAACTAGTTTCCAGTAAACTAGTTTTAGGAGCATAGTGAGAACAGCCTCTTAGACATAGATAAATGACACCCTGCTTTGGAAAGGTGATGTGTATTAGCCATCTAGATTACGCAATACTTTCCAAATCCTGTTCACATACGCCTCAGTCAAAATTTCAGTTTTGCAATAGGAAGTTTTAGAATGTAGTGAACGAGAACGGTGAACCAGACGACTGATCATATGTGCCCACAGTCATCTGTTCATGTTCGATACAGATACAAATATTTTAAATTTCACTTGACTTATATGGGTACACACATCCACATCAAAACAGCATGATAGAAGAGGGTATGACACACCAGACTTTCATTTTTCAGGAGTGTGATCGCGCTGGCGCGCGTAAGCACTCCTAAAAAAAAAATTATATCGTGCTCCTTATTTAAAAAAAAAAGTTTGATAAGATTTTACATCTTTATATTCAGGAAATAGGCAAATATTTTCCATAATTCATTGAAATTATTTTGATTTAGTTGGAAACTACTGAAAAATGAAGAGCATTCACCTCTTTCTTGACTCTGATTTATGGTGTAAAACACAGTAAATATTGTAGTCCCATATGTAGGTTTTCATGGTGTTGACCAAGTGTAGAACGATCAATAACAATCAAACGATCGTTTTCAGTAACAAAAAAATACAAATGTTGCAACACCAAGGAAATCTACATGTGGGACTACAATATTTACCGAGTTTAAAACCATAAATCAGAGTCAAGAAAGAGGTGAATATTCTTCATTTTTTCAGTAGTTTCCAACTAAATCAAAATAATTTCAAGGAATTATGGAAAATAGATGACCATTTCATGGATTGGTTCCCAATTCTGATAGTCATTAGGTGGTTTCAAACCGCCTCGATCACAAGAATCCCTGTTAAATTACGAGAACTTTTTAAGGCTACAAAATACCCGTTAATTATTCCTGCATTCACACCGCCCCGAAACACATCCTTCGGGATAAGTTCTCGAAGTTACGAGCATGCGCAGTATGGTCTGATAAGCAGGAAAGGCGCGAGATTCAAAATCACTAGCCCAGCAGCCACCCACGCCGCCGCGCCCAACGACACGCTGGGCTAAAAGTTCCCGTAATTTGCTTTCACATCGCCAAAATACCTGTGACCTTGGAAAAATCCCAACGAAAGTTCTCGTAATTTCGCCAAGTACCTACTATTTAGCAGGTATTTTCTTTCGGGGAAATTACGCGTAGTTTGCTTTCACATTACCAAAATACCTGATATTTTCTGATCGGGGTAAATTTCCCGATCAGAGAATACCTGGAACTAGCGAACTTCGAGGCGGTCTGAAACCACCTTCTGAGGGTGAGGAAGTGACATATGTGCAATGCCTTAAAATGATGTCCTCTCGTCTACATCGATACACGATTCTAAAACTGCTTGATATTTTGAGGTGTAGGCCTACATGAACAGTTTGGAAAGTCCATATAAACATGTATTGATATTACTGTAATATCACCCCAATTCTGCTCAAAGAATATTCAGGAATTTTGATTCTACAATCATCGGGCTATGCTGTGATTTGTTAAAAACCTGATGATATAGAATAAATAGGATTGTTCAGTAAATATTACAGGCTTTATCAATTACCTTATTATGAGGTATGCAAAAAAAGCTAGCCCTTGGAATAAAATAGCTACAATTGATTCAGTAATATCCCCAAGACTATAAAGAAAATGACCCTCTGAAATAAATCATTCATTCCTATCCTTACTGAAATCTATTTTTACAAAGTTGTGCAGATAACATCGCCTAATTGGTGCAATCAAAATAAAGTTGAACGATTGTGTTTAATTGTTGACAGAAATATGAGGAAATATATTAATCCTTATCATGAAATGGCTAATAAAGGAAGGGAGGATAATCATAAAAACCACAAAATAAATACTTGAAACAATGGGCAGGATATGCCAGTAACATGAGAACCAACTGACCTTGAAGCATGAATATTGAAATATATGGCAATTTAAGGGGAAGTTCACCCAGACAAAAAGTTTATTGTAAAAATAGCAGAATAGCTATCCAAGTGTTGTTGAAAAGTGACTTATGATTGCGGAAAAAGAGAGTCTTGCATGTAATCTTCAACGTTGACCTGAAAATGACCTTTGACTTTACCATGTGACATCAGACTGCAGCAGAACATGCAGGTCCCCCAAGTCCATCTACCATCCAAGTTTGGTTGAAAAGTGACTTAAGTTGTGGAGTTAGGTGTCATAAGAGAGTCTTGCATGTAAACTTTAACGTTGACCTGAAAACGACCTTTGACCTTATCATGTGACCTCCAACTGCAGCATAACATGCTGGTCCCTCAAGTCCATCTACCAACCAAGTTTAGTTGAAAAGTGACTTGCGGTTGCGAGTTAGGTGTCATAAGAGAGTCTTGCATGTAAACTGTAGCGTTGACCTGAAAACGACCTTTGACCTTGCCAAGTCCATCTACCATCCAAGTGGGGTTGAAAAGTGACTAACAGATGTGGAGTTATGTGTCATTAGGATTGTGACAGACGAACGTTTGGATCCAACAATGAAACTATTGTTACCATGGCAACAATGTCTCCGCCCACAGCAAAATCAATAGGCGGCTTTGCTTTACCATTATGGATCTTCATGCCACATTCAAAGATGATCGGAGAAGAAATGCAGCTGGTAGAGCGCTCACAAGGACAACTCTGCTTACTTTCACAAAAACTCTTGTTACCATGGCAACCATGACTCCGATTGATTTGTGTCAACTTCATGAAGGGTAAACAAATAGTAAATAGTATTGAATTCTCTCCAGTTTTGTTGTCTTTCGCAGAATTTCTAAAGCAGATCAAGATTTTTTCTGACTATGCAATGAGTGATTTCAGAAACATAGAGCTCCTCGTAAAAAGTGAAGAAAATGTTTCACCTTTTGTGAGAGACAAAATATTTTATAAACTGTGTTATTACCTATGAATAACATTAGGATAATATGATTTTTTTTTGCGAAGGTTGGGATTATTGGGGAAAAAATGAATATTTAAAAAAAACTTACAGATTTGCCATAAACATTATTTGTTTGGTTTTGCAAGAAAATTGTTAAATTTTTTATGCTCTATTCAACTTTTGTGTTCCCCTTTTATGTTTAATACTCATAAACTCAATACACTGTGAATATGTTACCAGCCTAAAGGCCCCAATAAACTTAGCTCTTTATACGAAAAATTTGAAAATAATTTAGCAAGACGGAACACATAAGAACAAAGTGTCTCTATGCACATATGGTGGTCTGGAATGTTTCCATCAATACTTGTATGAATATACAACCTCATCGGGGAGAAATGACATCACAATCAAGTATTATTTGTGCAAATTGCGGTGAATCTTGGGGAAACGTGGCCTGAAATGCGACGCTGATCTCACTTGTCAAAACCCATTCCACCTCGCATCTCCTTACTTCCTCCAAGCCTTGATTTTATACAACAGGGATAGTCTGCGAGATCAGACACTTTTACGACTGACATCCTCATCTAGGTTCAAACCCTGGGCCACTTGAACGTGTGCGATACTCAGGTAATACAATAGAGCTAGATCGATGACGTATTCTGACTATTGCGCAAGCCAAAGATCATGTGACTCCCAAAAGCCAACCTCAGTCTGCATTGTGTTTACACATGAGAGGGCGTCTTCATGCCACCTGGAAGGCGACCTCAAACCACCTTGGACCAAAATTGTGGTGACTTCAAGGTGGCATCAGTCCACTTGTATGTTTACACATATGTTCAAGGTGGGGTGAGGCTGGCCTTCACCTTCACTCGTATGTGGAAATGGGGTCTTAGTATGGACTAAGTCCGACCTAAGCACTCGCATTGAAATTAACAGATGAAATGAACAGGGTTGCATGGCATGGTTGTACCAGAATTTGTTAAATCAATGACAGTTACAAGCTTTAGTTATAAGCTACTAAAATCACACACACTGACTGGACGAGAGCAACTTTCTCAGAGGATTCAATCATTCAAGCATATTTATTGAAAACAAGTTTCAAGAAACAGGACTGGACTTCACAAGACAATCTGGTGGAGATCAATTCTAAGATGGCGGGGGGGGCTCCATATGCTATTTTTTTTGTCTGTGGCCGATATTTATTCACCCTATTTCCTGCTGTGTTAATTTGTCATTCTGATGCTACAAATATCAATAAATAAAAGGAAGAGAAATTCTTGAGATGGCAGACTCACAAAGTATGAATGAGTTAATAACTGTACCCGTACAGAGGACACACTTGCCTTTTTACACTAAAATTATAAACACAGATTTTGTTTTACTTTCACATGAATCAATACACCACATGTAGAAACCAACATTTCGGTGATGGCGTACTGCTAAAAATATATTAAGAAATAGTACCCAAAACCTGTGCCCCCCCCCCCCCCTTAAAAACAAAATCATAAAGTAATGCAACAAAAAGGTAATAATAAATGTGTATTTATGAATGTTGAATACATGATTTCCCCATTATCTAGGTTTGTAAGGGGGAGGGGTGATTCTGAACTTTTTATACATTAACGCAAATCAACCTTTTTTCCAGTGGCTAATGCGTAAAATACTAGAATTCCCCCCACATGGTGGCTCAGTGGTACAGTGCTCACCTCAAGAACTGGAGGTCGTGGGTTTGATCCCCAGCCAATTCATACCAAAGACTTAAAAAATGGAATCTTCTGTCTTCTTGTCAGACACTCAACATTTTAGAATGTATAATGGTACTAATAACATTGTTATGCAGATCCAGCTGAAAAAATCATATAAGAGCTTAAGTGGCTACCCTGAGTAAATAAGAATAATTATCATTATCAACATGAATGTGAGAACCAATGATGGCTAAACTCTCTATCCTTTCTGTTTCAGTACAAATTTGTATCACTGATATAAAGAACAAAAGATTAATTTTGACTACATGTGGAGTTACCTCAAATAGGTTGAGGATCAATAAAAGTGTGAATATCACCTAATATTATCAGTGATATGATATATAACCAGAAATCTTACATTCTAACAGAATTAATAAGTTTGCACTTGTAAAAAAATAAATCATACATTTTTTAATTTCCAGATCTATAGCATTTTGCCATTGTTACACTGAATATACCAGCATGTTTTTTTATGTTTATCACATTGATATTTAATGTAAAAGGCTTGTAATACAAACACAGGAAAGGACGCTGCATCTCTTAATATCTTTTAGTTTACGATACAAGCACTTTTCATCTGATACAATAATGATGCAGAAAAGTTCCCATTTATGTGTTACTTAAAAGCATTTGTTTTTCTAGAGACCCACTCCCCCTCTCCCTCAGCACTAAAGACCACGATGACACCTGAAAACTTAAAGTTAAAGTTTGCCATGTCAAAAAACTTATTATTGAAATAGCAGAAAATGTATTGGTGAAGGTTTAAGGAGGGTCCATTAAAGATTAAAGAAATTATTAAAATTTCAAGTTTTTGATTTGTGATGTCACATTCAAGCAGCTGCCCCATATGTTATGTAATAAAGAAAACATTAATTTGAATTTTTCAATGGTTCAAGATGGCTAAATATTTCCTTCTTTCAGCAGTGGGTGTGAAATAATTTGTCTGTTGATATACTAAAGGTACAATAAAAAAAAAATTCAGTTTCTTGAGAAAATGATATTTTGTTGATTTTTATTTTCAAATTAACGATACATAAGAAACTACTCACATATGGCATCACAAATAAAAAAAATTAAAACTCCCATACCTATTTTAAATCTTTGACAGATTTTCCTCTAACCTTCACCAATACCATTATTTTTTCTGCTATTTTTTTACAACAAATTTTTCATCAAATTAAACCTCCTCTCTACTTACAATGAAGTTTTCAGTTCACTTTTAATTCTTTTTTAGGACGGGGAGTAAGTGAAAAATAACTGGAAATAATATCTTATTCTATTCATAATTATACTCCCTACTAGAACTCAAGTAATTCCAAACTGGTGGAAGCCAGCTACCGAATGAACATCATGTTCATGGTTATATCGGATTCATTTGATGAACTCATACATAATACAGTGCAATTTACTAAAACCATCTATAATTCATAAGTGAGAGAAAAGGGATGGGGTGGATTCTCAACCTTTTTTTTTTCATTTGAAAAAAAATGCAATTTACTGCACAGTCCATAAAGGTGTCACATTAACCTTTTTTTCATGGTCATGATAGTGTTCAAACTGTTCCATAAATATGTCATTTCTAAAGTGATGATTACAGTTTACATCATCTATCAATAGGTGGTTTCAGACCGCCTCGAAGTTCGTCAGTTCCAGGTATTCTCTGATCGGGAAATTTACCCCGATCAGAAAATACCAGGTATTTTGGTAATGTGAAAGCAAACTACGCGTAATATCCCCGAAAGAAAATACCCGCTAAATAGTAGGTACTTGGCGAAATTACGAGAACTTTCGCAGGGATTTTTCCAAGGTCGCAGGTATTTTGGTGATGTGATTTGGCTAACACCAGATAGTCATTTAAACTACACTATAAATCAGTGTTAAACCAACATCAGTTTGATTCTTAATTGGTGTTACTTCAACACTTCCCTGTTGTTTTCTGATATAGATGCAGGGAGGGTGTTTAACCAACACTAGCGTTTTTGCTGTGTGATCACTCTTCCTTACCTCTTCATTGTCACTTTCATCAGACAGCCTCAGGTCATTACTTAAACTGTAAAGCAAGAGAAAAAGAATATAGAAACATGAGATTTATGTAACAGGATAATTGCTAAAACAGTGTACAAAGCAAAAACTGTGTGGTGTTACATCAGTCATTTTACTTTGGTGTTTATTCAGTGTTAGTTCAACACCCATGGGTGTTAATTACCACACCTTTGGTTATTACTCTAACACTCTTTGGTGTAAAGTTCAAACTCTAGGGTGTCATTCTGACATCTCAGGGTTGCATCCCGAGTGATGCCAACTGGTGTCAGTTTGAAAATCCTAGTTTAGAGCAAATAGTTCTGCCCCCCAAAAAAAGTAATAAATAAATCTCAATTTGAACTTTTAAAAGAGGTAAATAATAAGCTCCATAATCTGGTCAGAAAAATTGCCTCAACTTCATTATTATTCAACTTATCAAAGATCAACTAGTGTGAACCTAACAATAGATTTTTACAGATTAGGAATGAGAAATGAAACATGGTAATATAAATAAACATAATAGGATAACAATAATTGAAAACAAATAATGTATTCATGATATCCCCTGCTAGGGTGAAGCGTAAGACCTATATTCTTCCACTAACCACCACAAACAACAATTCACTTATACATTCTCAAAGAGCATAAATTCATTACCCATCACTACAATACAATGCACACAATTGTCATACCATCTGGCACCCTTCTCACTAAACAAAAAAAAATCACTCCAATGGATATGATCAGAAAGAAGCGCAGCTTACAAAAAAGGCGGTATTATCTAATGTTTGCTGTGAGCAAACACGCAGACAAAGAACTGGTACACTTCTTCTCATGTTGATTTAGGAGGAAAAAGTTAGTGGTTACGCCCAAATGAATAGTTCTGTTTTTGGATTTATGAGGAACAACATGTTCTCCTAAACCTAAACATAATTGGAGTCGCACACCTCTACTTGTTTTACATGCCAAGTTGGCTTGCTTTCTGGTTTATATCATGTTACACCTTTTTTCTGAATCATGTTGATGAGAAACCTTCATAGGGATACAAAACCAGACATTCAAGACAAATCTTGCTTGATCAAGGTGCCAGCTCTTGAGTTCATGTGCAATGTGTATGGAGAATTCGAAAGGGGTTGTTCAAACAAGTTCTCAAGGTGACCAGCTGAAAAGAGAGATGCTGGGGACCACTTAATTTAATTCCATACACAAGGAACTGACCAGTGATTAGACAATTTGATTAATTTACCAAACTAAGTAAAACTCTGTTAATCTCAGTCCACAAAAAAAAAATTATGACAAAAAATATGTGGATGTTTCTCTACGGCCATCTGCACCAGACTGAGTTTTCAAATTAGCGCACTATTTCTGATCTGGCAAATTATCCCGATCTGAACAATTTCAGGATCATTTGTAATGGAGACAAATTATCGCGCAAGTTACCAGGATTAAATCTTGAGATTGTCATCCCAAGTTAACTTGCGATTATTTGCAAAATATCATGCTATTTTACGAATCATCCAGCTAATTCGCAGGTGCAGACACACTCGGGATTATTTATTCTTGAATCTCAAGATTAATCACGGAGAGGACCGATCAGGCTAAAATCTCAAGATTGAGCAAACTTGGGCTGGTGCGGCACTGCCTTCTGTCGGTTACTTCTCAATCAAATAGCTAGGCCTATTGCTTTTAAGATCAAAATATATTTTCTGCAGCCATTCACTATCCTAGATACATAGGCCTACATTTGAAGAATAAACATCTATAAATCTTCAAAAAAAAAAAATTCTAATGATGAAATGGTCAGTACTTTCACCTCATTAATTCAATTTTTCATCCCACTGGGTAAGACTCCTATTCTGCATAATAATTGCTCATACAGCAACCCATTCCTATGGCCACCTCCATATAAATTACACTGAGATAAAAATAGATTCCATAATTGAGTGACCTACACTAAAATCCCCCCCCCCCATCTCTCTCACTCTCTCTCCCTCTCTAGGTGATTTTAAACCGCATAGATCACAAGAATCCCTGTTAAATTGCAAGAACTTTTTTTAGGTTAAAAAATACCTGAAAATTATTTCCATTCAGCAGCCACCCATAGTGCCCCCCCCCCCCGGGCTAAGAAAGTTCCTGTAATTTGCTTCCACACAACCAAAATACAAAATACCTGGGACCTTGTTAAAATCCATGCAAAAGTTATTATAAATTTGACAAGTACCTATATAGCAGGTATTTTGGGGGGAGATATTACATATTATTTGCTTTTACACTTCCAAAAAATAGCTGGTATTTTCTGATCGGGGTTGATCAGGGCAAATTTCACCAATCAGAAAATACCTGGAACTGGCAAACTTCGAGTCGGTCTGAAACCACCTTTTATTTTCTCTCTCTCCATCCTTTCCGGTTCTCATATTTCTCCCCCACATTACATTAGCGATATCCTGTCAGCACCCTCCAGGTTCTGTAAGGGTGACACAACAGAAGTCAAATTCCATATCCCCAATAAGCTTCCTCATAACATCACCTGTTCATCTCAGACAGAATGGACAAACCTCAGGAATGGTTTTAACCTCTGGTAAAAACAGGAAAATAAAAATAATATTCTTCATATAAAAAAATCCATGCATTGGAAAGAAAAAAAACAGGATCTAATTTGTAGTAGTACCCCAAGTTTTTCCTCTTTTGATATGCTTGACAGCGCCATGTCACAGACATCATGGAAAGTGATTTTCTAGTGTAGACAGGCAATAATTGATATGTGTGCTGTCCACTCAAAAGAATAAAAGTAAACCCTTAAATAGAATTACAACAGTACAAAGGCAAAATGTCATTTACCATGATACTTGGAGCATATAAAGAAGGGATAAAATCAAATTACTGAAAGAAATAGTTTGTATTACTTTAATATGACACCTTAACTTTCTGGCTTGGGATAGGCCCATATAACAATTCGTAGGCCTATACACTCTCAATTACATGGATTTATTTGAATCCTAAAAATTATTTCTACATTTCAAAGGGTTCAAATTCAATGCTTGAGATTCAACATTTTTATCTAAATTCTGGGTTTGACTGTCACTATAGGAGCACCTTGAGCACCTAACAAGGTGGATATGTGCACTATATAAATCCTATATTATTATTATTATCATTATTTATTCACATACAATGCAGAGTACATAATTATTAGGCCCCTACCCCAACTGAAATTATCCTTTATAACACTATAGATAAAAGTCTTAGAAAGACAATATTATTGCCTGACTACAATAAATATTGAGATAAATAAACAAACTTTATATTGACAACAGTGATAATAGGCCTAAATAATAAATAAATATGTATATATAAATATATATATATATATTAAGAACCTATCTATGCCTAGTTAAAAAAAAGTGATATGCTTAAATAAAATATATATATTTTTATAACCTTTCGATGCGTAGTTCGAAACAGTGATAATATGCCTAAACAAAAAAATACATATATTTTAAGAACTTATCTATGCCTAGTTTTGCCTCTATGATTTTTATGTACTGGCAAAAAAGACAGACAGCCACTTAATAGTAAGGAAACACGTTCTGTGCATTGAGAGGAAGCAATATTATGCTGGCACGAAACATATCAAATTTCCTTCTCGACCTCATAATCATGTGGGCACCATATCATTAACATTAAGGAAGTGTTTTTTTTCTTGCTCAGGTCTTACTTCATTTAGTAATCATTACAACTTGTCTTTTGGATATGAATAACATGTCATATTTTTATTTGGAAAAAAAAATTTTGAACTCTAATTTCATTGCAGTCAGATATTTCAAAAATTAAATTACTTTGCCCCCCCCCAAAAAAAAAAAGTTATTTGTTTTAATGGTAAATTTCTGGCAACTTGCTGCACAACTTTTTCACTGTAACTTTTATGGTTTACCATAATTTTTTTTTTCTTGGGGGGGGGGAATTTTATATCATTTGCACTGTTTAATTGGGTCTTTTGTGAATTTTTAACTAATAACAGCCTACAAAAGTTGTGTTTTTCCCTCATCAATTTTCTGTATTTTCCATAATGTTCACCACTAGAGCACCATATTTATTGCTATTCAAAGAAATCACTCTTTTTTCTACCACAATCACTTGATAAATAAGTTATTTTTAGACTTAATACATAAGGTTGACAATTGGTTTAGTTGACTATGTTTGAAATCAATGCAGTGGAATTCACTCTTTATTATGAATGTAAGTGTACTCCTGTAAAATGAAAGCTTAAGGCCTTCATTCTATTTCCACATCTCACGCTTTTGCTTTCTAAAATATTATCAGTTTTCAAGTATCATTGGAAAGATAATTGATTCTACACTTACGAACCTGCAAGAAGCCACTTTGATTGCTAAGGTTTTGTATGGGATACATACTGTAATTATAATATCCAATGTCCTCAGGAAGCGCATAGAGGTGCTAATGTGATATCCGCTACTGGTATACAAGAATAGATTATTACTTAAGTTAAACCCATCATTTTCATAAAAGTAAACCTAAAAGTCTTTTTACATAGATAAAAGATTAGCCTCCTCTAAGACAGAGAATGAAAAAGTTTTAAGAACTGTAAAGAAACTGTAAGTGTATTAGTAGGATGCAAGTAAATGTTTATTGCAAAACCAAAGAAAACAAAAGTTCTGCTCCTTGAACTAATGGGTAGTTTCATATTACATGCCTATATCCAAAACCACAGAGACAGCAATTATGAAAAAGTACACTGAAGGCACCGATACAAGAAAAACCCTAGATAAAACCCTTGATAAATGCCCACATTAAACCATCTGTTCAAATATGCATGAATAATCACAATGAACGCTCATAAATGGCATTAATACGACTCACGCAAAGCACGTACCTTCCCATTCCCAATACTTCAATCAATCATTTGTGCAATAACTTCACAATAAACACACTACAGCATGCTGATCAGGCATAAATTGACGCAATGCTTAAAGGCAAAGTTAAACCCGATAACTATTTGGTTTTTAATAAAAGCAGGAAAATTTGAGAAGAACATTAGTGGACATTTGTCAAAAACCCATCATGTAATGACAGATTCATGAATTTTAAAACATTGATTTTGTGATGCCATATAATCGAGCAGCTATATTACGTAAATGAACATTCCAACAATTCAAAATTCTAAATGGTTCATATTAGGACATAATTAAGACTGATATTTTTTCTCACAAGCATTTGTGAATCCATGTGTCTGATGATATAATGAATGTATGCATAGGTAAAATCAATTTTATTTTTCTAGTAAAATCACAATACAGAGGGGAGCTGGTCGCATGAGTCATCACAATAAAGAAACAAAAAAATGCCTAACTTGCTTCAAATGACAAATTTTATTGAATCTTAATTAATATGTTCCTTTTAGTTTTTCATATCATTAAATACAACTTTACATCACTTCCCCTTTAACAAAGGACATGTTGAGCTGCCAATATAGGTTAGGTTATGGATTGGATGGTTATCAGCAGATATGTATGTAAATGTGGAGTAGTAATTCAGCTTAATTATCATTTACAATATAGTATATGCAATTACCTGGGCCCTGCCTTACAAAGAGTTACAATCGATTCCAATCAATCACAGCTACATGTATGGAAAGCCAGCAACACCCACATCTAAAATACATGTTTGTTCAATATATTTTCGTGATAAGGTGTCTATTCATACATGCACACTGTTTTATTCACAATTCTGTATGCTTTTCTTCGTTTTCAAAGGACACCGGGCAAATTTCCTAAAGAAAAAATGATGACATTGATGGATTTCCATATATTTGAGATTGATTGGATCAATCGTAGCTCTTTGTAAGACCGGCCCTGATATTTTTCAGCAATCAATCTTATTTATTTTTTCATCCAAGGAAGGTTTTAGCAAATTATACATTTCTTTCCTTTTTCAGAATGAATATAGTGAATATAAACAGAACCAAATTAGAAGTAAAATTGACTGCGTCTCACTTATACTTCAAAGATACCCCCCCCCCCCTCCCTGCCAACCCTGTGTTAGATTGTCAGGTAACATGTAGGCCTATATAAGGCTTACACTATAAAAATGCTGTTCCAAATTCTAAGCACCTTTTTTTAAGCCCACCACTCTCATTACTATTGCTTCAACTCTTCAAAGGACAAGTTCACCCCAACAAAAAGCTGCGTTGAATAGCAAGTGAAAAATCAGACAAGCATAACGCTGAAAATTTCATCAAACTCAAGTTTTATTTAAAAAAATTAAAAAAAATTAACAATTACAAGAAAAAATTAAGCAATTTGTTGTTAGAGTGACAGATTTAAACAATGTACTTTTTTTTACTGTGTATACTCCACATTAATTGGATTTTAAATTATCCCAGATTGGATGTGGGAGGTAACAAGCCAAACAATGGATTCAGATTAAATTCTAAATCAAAAGAGTTTAACATTTTTCAATTTGAATCCTGCAAGATTTTAAAAATGAATATTTGAGATTCAAATTTAATCCAGTTTGATTGAGCACTAACCTCAGTCAGTTTAGATTTATTTGAAATCCCCCTTTCATTTAGAGAGAAAAAAGTATTATTGGACTATCAGATTCTATGAAAACGAAGAATAAAACAGAAAAGTGACATATTTCAGTGAAATATATCTGAAATTTACCAGTATTTATTGAATAGCTACATGAACCAACCCCAATGTCAGATTGTCAATATCTGAAAAAAAATGACAATGGAACTTTTTTAAAATAATCAATCATGATTCATATAAATTTTTTTTACATATTAAACTTTTCAAGGTATTCATGGGCACAGACACAATGCATGCAGTATGTGATAAGCACCAGAATTATGAAATTAATGTAGCGGCAAAAATTGACAATTCTTCCCCACACAAAGGGTTTGAAATGTGAAATTATTGATTGCCCTTCCAGTCCGTCAATGCCAGGCACAGGTCAGGATGGTGGTCTTTACGTCAGTACCTCGTTGGGGAGAGAATAGCCCATTCAGTGGTGTTTCAATGCAAGGGTGGGAATACATTGGGAATTGACGTCTTTTTTTAGCAGACAAGATCACAAGACAGACTTTGTAAAGAGATGAGGACAAGGCACAAACGACCGTCTAAATGCAATCTGATAATGTCACATCACGTTTACACTCTCTGTAATACTTATCTAGCATGTTTCGGGTAGTTACGTTTGTTCACCGTTCATTGCAAAATCATGAATGTAACATATGTCAAGTCTACCATACTTAATTATTGAATCCCGAATGCTTAGAAAATGTGCACATTATCAGACATAGTTGGTTTTTTAATATTTGCATTACATTTGATTTCCTACAGAATGTGTTCACAAAATCAAATTTACTAGCAGGTATTTAAAACATGCTAATGACTTTTCTTGATGCTTGCCAGATACAATTCACCCAAGAGATTTTATGAGCCTGATATGAAGGCATAAAATCTTTAATACTGCTTGTGAGGTTTCGGAAACTTGATAGTTAACGCTATTTCCTGTAATCGCATATGTTGCGGTAAGAATGAAAATTGCATGTAGTATCTACTCTCTAGAAAGGATACTGCTGGCTTCTTCTACACAGTATGATTAAGAGAAAATCAGTCAACTAGAGGCTTATTTATACCAGGTTTGTAAACAGAATTATCATTGTCTAGACAAAATAACATGTCATGTATGTCAGGAGAATACAATGACAGTCACAAAAGAAATGACAATACCCTCTTACAATATCTCACAAAATATAACAAAGTTGGGTGCAACAAGACAACTTATCCTTCCCCACTCAGATATGTACAAAAGATAAACATAACTTCATGATGGCAAACTCATTGCAGATGGTTAAATAGGCCTAAATAGAAAGAGATAAATGGACGGACGGACAGACAGACAGACAGACAGGCAGACAGACAGATAGATTGACGGACAGATAGATCATTTGTAGATTGATGTGTGCATGGAAGGACACCAAGAGAGACGGAAACAGACAGATAGAAAGACAGACAGACAAAGAGACAGACAGCTAGTGCAGAGGGGAAAATAGTGGAGCAAAAGGTGGAACTCTGCTAGATAACAATGAGGGAATAACATTAACAAGTTAGAATGTCTAAAGACAAAAAAACATATACAACGACAAAGACAAAGAAAACTACACAGAGAGGGGGAGATAGAGACTATGGGAAAAAAGAGCGCAAATGATGCGGCCACCCGTGGAACACAGATGCTAAAGAACGGAAACGTCAGAGGAAGTGACCAAGAGGACTATACTCTGGCATACAGGAAATTAAGCTTTCAGGGAAGAGTTGCCACTAGGCTTGCAACATAGACCCACATCTCAAATGCTAACAGTGTGTCCAACACGATATGTTTTCATATTATACGGCAAGAGCATCGGGCCTAAACCTATTAGTAACAAAGAAGTGAGACATTGAGACATAAAAAAATTATATTTCATGTGTGAAACATTTACTTCATAACAACTCTAATCGAAATTTTTGTTTGTTGTTTTAGGTCTTGTCCATTTTTTTCTTTTACCTTTTTGTTTTTTTATACAGGGGAGGTATTTCTTTTTCTATTTTCAATGTGCCATTTGAAAAAAAATATACAATGATTCCTTCACATGCCATTATCATTGAATAAATGATGATCAATTGATTAACTTTTGTTTGAATTTATTTGTCAGGTATGACATAACGGGTAAAAAGTTTACAATAGAAAGTCTCAAAATACCTTGAAAGGAATTTTATTACGATATTCTGCTTACTAGTAGTAGTTTTTCTATATAATCAAGCTTTCCTTCCAAGTACAGATATTTCTTGTTTTATCGAAAGATCAAAGGGAAAGCCAAACTCTATAAATAATGCATCTTGTCTTGAAGTTGGATTACACATGTCACTACTCCTAAACTCAGATGCATCTCTAATGACCTAGCTTCTTCATCATCTTTAAGCCTCCAATTTCTTTCCCTTTCAAATCCCTTTTTTTTCGAATTTTAATTAGAAATGCATTATAAGGCCAAACTCTCTTTTTAACAAATTCATATGAATAAAATAAAGAAAAAAAAATTTCATTACAAATCTAGCAAAGAACAAGAGAGTAGTATTTTGATTTTTTTTCCATCACTTCATAATGATTAACATATCACATTATCCATGACAAGGGCAATCGGCAAATAAGTGATGGGATGTCACACACTCACTTTCACCTATGTATTTTATACTATGAAAATTCTTACTCTCTGTTAAAAATGAACTCTGTAGTAAGACAGACTTAATATGAAATGCCATTTTCAAATGAATATACCAAAATAAAAAGAAAAATCCATAATCCATACAATCACATAGCTAGTGACATCAGTAAACTTAAAGGACAAGTCCACCCCAACAAAAAGTTGATTTGAATAAAAAGAGAAAAATCCAGCAAACATAACTCTGAAAATGTCATCAAAAATTGGATGTAAAATAAGAAAGTTATGACATTTTTAAAGTTTCGCTTAACTTCACAAAACAGTTATATGCACATCCCGGTCTGTATGCAAATGAGGGAACTGATAACATCACTCAGTCACTATTTCTTTTGTAGTTTCTTATATGAAATATTTTAATTTTCTCCTCATTGTCCTGTGAAACAGAGTTTTATTTCTCCCTGAACTTGTGGAATACCAAACATTTTATGGTTCAGTCAAGTTGGTCTTTGTCAAATCTGTAAACATAGAAATATTGTATAATTCAAACAATAAATAACAAAAGAAATAGAGTGAGTGACATCGTCGATTCTCTCCTGTGCATGTGACTAAATTGTGCATATAACTATTTTATGAAAAATAAGCGAAACTTTCAAATGTCAAAACTTTATTTTACATCCGATTTTTGATGAAATTTTCAGCTTTATGCTTGTCTGATTTTTCTTCATGGATCCAAATCAACATTTTTCTGAGGTGGACTTGACCTTTAAAGGTGGCTCCTACTGAAGCTTATGTGAAAGTAATCATTGTTCAGTTCTTTTCATATATCTCATGGTGGGATTGGTTAATCTTTGGTGAAATTTTATGACCCCCCCAAAATGCCAGTGACATTGAACTAATCCAACTTTCACTGCAAATCAAGAATGTGAATAACAATTATGGTATCTAGGTCCCCTGTGATATTGATCACATAGCGCTCATTTCCATAATTGATTGCGCTCATTATTGCATCTGGGGTTTGTTCTCAAAGATTTAAGTATGACCTAGAGACGCACTCAAAGGTCTAGTTGCGCGTGGTGTAAAAGGCATTATTACAGCATTGGTCAGATAAATGCCAAGAGGACGTGCACTACTGAATATTGATCAATAAGATTGCGCGTCGCATATATAAAGTACGCATTGGCATTTAAGTGCGACTCTAAGTCATACTTGACTTGATTAATCATAAAAATCGGCCCAATGATCAGTCACGAAACCAAAAGGACCCAAATTGCTCTATAATGGGGTCTGATTCATACAAGACTACAGACTATGATCACAGAACTTCACAGACAGAGGGCAGTATGTACCTTCTTTTCTCAGGCTCCTTGCCCATTCTGAACTGTGCCTAATTTGGGGTGAAATTATTGAGCAATCATGAGTGCTCTGTGCGCTGTTAATGGAGAGCTCAAGTGCACTCGAACCAGAATGAGAAGAAAAAAAAAGTAGTTCCCAAATGCAGTGACCCCATCGAGTATCTCGGCGCTTCATTGGGAGGAAACAAACTTAAACAGGACAGATGTATTTGAGGGGAAGCAGGTTTAAATTAGGGTACCAGCTCGACAGATTTGACATCCGTATTAACCTCTAAGTCATGTTTGTGTGTCACGGGGCACATTCACACTCACAGTTTTAGGACATGAATATACACTTTGAAACGTGAACTGTATAACATGAGTGCACCTTTCCTAGATTTTGTTAAAACACATTCTATTCTTTTTTTTTTAAATAAATGTGTATGGGGGTGGGGAGAATAAATGAGCATGAATCATTTCTGAAGGTTTCCATAGAAAGGCTTCATGGTACAATATGAATAAATGCAATATCACTTAAGAATAAGAACAGGCTACTCTTGATTGCTATTTCATTGCATTATTTTTGGCTGGTAGATTTATTCTCTCTCTTTTATATTTCATTGTCATCAACAGGACATTTACATTTAATAATTAGATACATGTATATCTACCTGTCATCTTAGACTTCATTGCCCAAATAAAGCACACAAACTTTCGTGCATAGCACCCTAACATGAAAATTCCATGATCAGACTTTTTCTTCTTTTTTATCAGTATTTTTCATTTCAGACTTTTTTTCCTCCACATGCATCTTACAACTCCCATCAGCTCTTAAAAATGAAGCATAAATGCACTCACATATGATCTATATTCCCATGAGTAATAGTAATACGAGCATGTGGTTTGCAGATGACACTCCACGACTGTATCAATAAATGCACTGATAATTGCCCTTACAGCTCAATACACAACTATGAACTACTTAATCATCTTATAATCTTGTCACTGATGCTAATTGCCAAGATATATGAAGTTTCATCTACATTCATTTCATGACAAGAATTTTGAAGACAAGAATAGATCTACTGAATTCTACATGAACATTTTAAAAGATAATTTCAGAATTCTGACTCAATGATCCCACCTACATGTATAATGTAGACTGACATGCATGTCTGAAATGGAGAATTTTAGTGACGCTTTCATTATCATTCCAATCCTTATTGAAGTTCTTTTTATATGACTGCAGGGGTTTGGGTTTGCTTTTTTTAGAGAGAAAAACAATCAACATTCACAATTCATTCTGAGCAAGAACAGAGGACAAAATCCTATTCTCAGAAAAGTAATTTTCTTGTTTTCATCTACTTTCATTTTTATTGAGAACATACAAACATCATGTTTTATTGTTGATTTAAGCTACATGATTTTCAATGAAATATAATCATTAAAATATTAGCATACACTCTAAATGTAAATTACAACAGGTTATGTAATTAATGTTGATCCAGCAAGGTCTTTGTTGTCTTCTTTCCATATTATGGAATCATTTTAGCCAATGCACAGATAACCCACCTCAATACATACTGTATGAAATAACATCCCACCTAATTTGAATAAAAGATTACTTTGGAACACCAGGGCAATGATGTTTTTCAAAGATCTCTTGTCATGAGAAAATAAAAATCTGATTCTGGGAGAAGAAATTTTCTTGTTTTTAAATTCATCTACTTTCACTTTGATTGAAAACAGCAATGGCAGTCCTAGATCTCTCGACAACACATTCCAACCCAGTTGACCCAAAACATGAATTTCAAAAACGTTTCACGAAATAACACAATGATGTTTGCCATGGCAACGGGGATGTGACATCCAACAAGCTGTCTCTGAAATTGAGAAAATAAAATCTAGAGAAGCAAAGGGAGAAATGTTTTGATAGAGTTATCTGGTTTTCGCAGTATATATAATACAGGGGAATGGGAGGTCTGCAAACAATTTATTGTTAAATTGATCTGATTTGTAACCGATGGGGCAAAATATGAACCAGACAAGGAGAGAGAGAAAGTGAGAGAAAGGGAGAGAAGATGAAAGATACCCTGTTCATATACGCCAGATAAAAAAAAAACATGAATGTTGTGGCTATTTTTTATGTAGGGACAGTGATTTTCCGTTTTACTGGTAAATGAAACTGAAATTCCGTTTGGTTCTTTCACTTTTCAGGTAAAAATTCATGGAATTCACCTTTGCAAAACGGAATTCAGGTTTTTGTTCTGTACACTTTCAGTGTCAAAACGGAATTTCCATTTTCAGATCAAGTTGAAACAGAATTACAAATTTTCAGAAACAGAAAAAGTCAATTTTTTGAAATGGAAAATCACTGTCTATTTATTGAAATCCTTTTAATACCTTAGGGCTACATGAATGTTTGCTTCCTATTTTTGAAGGCTTACATGTATTGTGTGGCTTTTTTGTGGACAGAGCCTGAGAAAAATATTCCCATGATACTGCACCTTTCTTGCAGGTAAACAATACTTCTTCTTGTATGTGCGCGATCATTTTATTGTTATGTAATCATTTCCTCAGTGATGTAGAGGACAAGCATTACCTGTAGATTACAGTGTGCAGAATGGCCTGTACATACGGCTGTCGAAAAAAGCACACTATTTAAGCATTCTGAGGCATACATTTATGATGTATGATGTTTTTGGAAGGTAGTTATGTGTTACCAATAGGTGGTTTCAAACCCTGTTAAATTACGAGAACTTTTTTCAGGCAAGTAAATACCCGTTAATTATTCCCACATTCACACCGCCCCGAAACATACCCTTCGGGATAAGTTCCTGAAGTATACGAGCATACACAGTATACGGTCCGATAAGCAAGCAAGGCACGAGATTCAAAATCGCTAGCAGAGCAGCCACCCATGGCGCCCGCGCCCTATACTACATGCAGTGCTAAAACTTCCCGTAATTTGCTTTTACATTGCCAAAATACCGGCGACCTTGGAAAAATCCCCACGAAAGTTCATGTAATTTTGACAAGGACCTACTATTTGGCGGGTATTTTCTTTCGGAGAGATTACACGTAATTTGCTTTCACATTTCCCAAATTACCTAGTATTTTCTGATTGGGGTAAATTTCCCGATCAGAAAATACCTGGAACTGATGAACTTCGAGGCGGTCTGAAACCACCTAATGTGTATCGAATAATTATTTCTGGTAACACTACTGTAACATCGTGGTGTTAGTGTATATAATGAACAGAAAATGAAAGAGAGGGAGAGAGAGGAAGAGAGGGAGAAAGGGGAAAATGGTAAAGAGTAATGTCCACATCATAACCTCAACACCTGCATTCCGACTTTGAACCTACGACCCCAATATCTAGGCTTTCTTTCCTTTGAGATTTGGGGTGGGATCAGGGCAAGGAGAGAGTGGCGGGAGGTGAAGTAAATGGTAGCAGAGAGGGGTGTGGGATGGAAAAGGGGTTTGTCAAGAGGAGACAGATGGGAGGAGAGAGAGAGAGAAGGGGAGAGGGAGAAAGAAAAGAAAAAGAGGGGGAAATACTAGAAATGGGGAGAAGGAAAAGATTGTAAGGGGGTGGGAGGATAGTGGAATAGATTGGAGGGGAAATGGAGCGAGGGGAAATGGAGCGAGGGGTAAGTTAGCGAGGGGTATAAGATCAGGGGGAGGGGAAGAAGGATGGAATGGAAAGGGAGGAAGGAGGAGGAGGAGCAATGTGACAAGAGAGGAAACAAGAGAGAAGAGAGAAAGATAAAGAAGATTTTTTTTAAAAGTGGGATTATGGAGGTGCAGAAAGAAGGGGGAGGTGGGGGGAAAAAAGAAGGAAAATGTGATAAGCCATAAAGAAGGTGAATTTAGCCAGCATATAACTTCCAACTCATTTTGTTTTATAAGAATTATCCAGCATCAAATTCTTGATACTTTCCTTCTCTCTTCAGAAGTAGAGTTGATGAAAATAATCATAATATTGTATGAATTCCAAACTAAATTATCACTGTCAGTATCACTACCATTAACAAGCATAATCCGAAACTGATTTTTTTTCTATCTCTCCCTACTTTGTCCATGTGTAACAAAACAACATTATAAAATGCAAATACATCCCAAATCAAAACTTACTCAGAGGAACTTTTTTTAACACCAAACAATGGAATATTTCATTGTTGTTCTCATAGCTATCATATTTCATTGACTTCCTGGAATTAAAAGAAATAAAGTAAATGCATGCATTTCAATCTATAACAGCATTGGCAGTCTCTCTTTCTCTCTCTCTCTCTCTACAGGGGTCATGACATGTCAAGGGTCAAGGTACCCCATTCAGGGAGATCCACCTGTTAAAGTATTGATTGATGAACTTGACATTGATTGAATGCAGGTATGTAGTCTATACCTTTCAGACCAGCAACAGAGTCTCACATAATGATAAACCCTAAATATGTTTGAATGGCATTAAGGGTGTGTTCAATGTCGATTTTCAAATTTAAACAGCAACATGAATCATGATTGAAAACCCACTTACAAAAACGATCAGCAGTGCACCATTCAGTGCCGAAAATATAATGCCGTTTGTGTGTTGCTCATCTTTATATTTCCCGCTTTCGTTTGTTTGACCCATCACAAGAAAGGTCAGTTCTGGCACCTGTTTGTGTAGGCTTCTACTGCGAGAGCAAATTTAAAGACGTTTCAGAACTCAATTGTGTTCAATGTCGCATTCACGAAGCTCAAGGTCATAAAATTTGAGCTGATCATGTTTACAAACGCATCTTTTTTGACGTTTGGATTTTCCTCGGAATCGTGATTTGAAAGACGTTTACTTTTACGACCAGGAATGGACGACATTGAACAAATCCTTTGTTTCTCATTGTATCCGCATTTAGTGATCACGTTTTAAATCACGTTTCATGTTGCCGTTTATATTTGGAAATTGACACTGAACACACTCTAAGATTACAGGAATTAACATTACAGAAACATGCTTGTTTTTTTTTTCAAATAGAATAAGAGGGGTTTTTTCACTTTAATTTATGATTTTAGTTTATCCTTTTCACAAATTTGATATGCAGGTCTGCCATTTAGTCCAATGCACAGTCTGAACAGGGTGCAAATTGAAAAGAAGTCTTAGACCTTGACCCTCAGGAGACTATCACAAAACCAAATTGACTGACAATTGTGAGTGAGTGCTCTCCCAATTCAGACAGATGTCACAACATTGACTAACATGCTAAATCAACCAACAGCCGTCGTCGCTGGAAGTTTCACACTAGGCGGTTTCAAACCGCCTCGATCACAAGAATCCCCGTTAAATTACGAGAACTTTTTAAGGCTAAAAAATACCCGTTAATTATTCCTGCATTCACACCGCCCCGGAACACATCCTTCGGGATAAGTTCCCGAAGTTACGAGCATGAGCAGTGTGGTCTGATAAGCAGGCAAGGCGGGAGATTCAAAATCACTTGCCCAGCAGCCACCCACGCCGCCGCGCCCAACGACACGCTGGTATAAAAGTTCCCGTAATTTGCTTTCACATCGCCTAAATACCTGCGACCTTGGAAAAATCCCCACGAAAGTTCTCGTAATTTCGCCAAGTACCTACTATTTAGCGGGTATTTTCTTTCGGGGAAATTACGCGTAGTTTGCTTTCACATTACCAAAATACCTGGTATTTTCTGATCGGGGTAAATTTCCCGATCAGAGAATACCTGGAACTGGCGAACTTCGAGGCGGTCTGAAACCACCTACTCTCTTGCCCTTTTTACACAGGATTTTCTTAACCCCGGACTATCGCTAACCCCGTACTATCCTTAATACCATGGTCACATTTGTTCTACGGCGGCCGTACGGCGAGTCAAAAACAGCCGTTTTAGCGTTTGTTTGTACCAGCTACATATAGGTGGTTTTGCTAAAAAATGAATAAAACGGCTGTTTTCGACTCGCCGTACGGCCGCCGTAGAACAAATGTGACCATGCCTTTAACCCCATACTATTTCACTCGTACACTTTTTACACACGCTACAATTTCCTTAACCCCGTACTATAGGTGGGGCCAAATTGCAATTTAGCCCCACCTATAGTACGGGGTTAAGCTTAGCCCACTTTCGTTTTACACATGCGATCTTAACCCCGTACTATTGCTCTTAGCACCGCAATTGGTGGGATAACCCTGCTTTTTTGCAGGGCCAAATAATCCCGTACTATAGGTGGGGTTAGCCCACTTTGCAAAAATGCTGTGTAAAAAGAAAGTGGGCTAAGCTTAACCCTGTACCATAGGTGGGGCTAAATTGCCATTTGGCCCCACCTATAGTACGGGGTTAAGGAAATTTTAGCCTGTGTAAAAAGGGTATGTGATGGGGGAGGGGTGTGAAGCAAACATTATTTTCAAAACGATCAATTTCATCAAGAAGAGTGAATAAACGAATTAAACTAATTCCAATATAAAAAGAATCTAGGCCTACCTCATGAAAGAGGGCTAGACGACAGTGCGAGAGAATTTAAAAACAAAGAGATGCAGACAGAAACAATACAAAGAAAAAAAACATATATTCAAAAAGAAAAATGAAAGAAATATAAAAGGAAAATATATTGCACATGGTCAGATATGAATAGAGAGGGGGGATAAGGATGAAGAGCATAAAAAATACCAGTTATAAGGGAAAACGTGACTAACATAGAGAAGTAAGTAACATGCGGTAGAACAGCTGTAATCAATGGTGGAGAGATAAAAAAATTAACAAAGCACTGAAAGTGAATAGAGATACGGATTAGAGTAATGGGGATTAATTTTAGATACATAAGTATTGGGGGCTTAATCAATCCAACTGCTAGATTAAAAGTTACAATTCATATCATTGACTCATGAATTGTACAGAATGCATTGAACATATCAGAACATTGTCACTTCGATTGATTGAAACCTATACTAACACTGGTAAATCATCTTCTGTGACATTACATACAGAATTTTGACAATATATGGGCCTCCCTCCTCATACCATGGCTGACATAAAAGCACTACCCACTCTCATAATTCATTTTACCCGGGTTTCCAACGTGGGTTCCCTACTTGTCTTCATATCTACATTCCTCTTGCAAAATGAATGAATTAAATATCAATATCATCATGTAGGTGCAGGAACGTCCTTAGCACCACACTTACGCGCATTGCAAGCGCAGAAACGCCCCGCCCGGCGTTCCTGCATCTACATGACGATATTGATATTTAATTTGCTGTAAAATATATGAACATCAATTGATGCAAAAAGATTACAGTGACATAACAAGTATACAAATATTATTCAGAATGCCCATTGTTATGGAAAAAATAAAAATAGTCTGAACATAATGAAGAGGTATCTTATAATTTTCAACGTAAACACTGAAATAAATTCATCCAAGAAGAACAAACATTTTTCAAATTAGAAGGGAATCCTAATAAAACAAGAAATGGAAAAGCAAAATAGGAGTTTCTCATCTCCTGTTAGTTACAACTTGTTTTTAACTTGAAGTGGTGTTGTCAGGAAAAGCAACTAACTACTTCATTTACTAAATGCTACCACAAGGGGGCACTAGACTAATCAGAGCTCGTCCAATTGATCTCGAGATGACGATGGCACCACATGAGGAAGAGAGACTACTCCGGTTGATTATAATTGGTCACTGTCTGTCCAGTTCTCTTTTCTCCTCTCTCTTTCTCTGACCATCTCTCCATCTTTACTTTTCTCCCCTCTCTCTACTTCTTTCGCTCATTCTATGTTTCTATCTCCTTCGAACTATCCCAACTGGTCACTGTTTGTGCAGTTCTCTTTTCTCCTCTATCTCTCTCTGTCCATCTCTCCTTTACTTTTCTACCCTCTCTCCATCTCTCGCTCATTCTTTGTTTCTATCTCCTTTGAAACATCCCTTCTCTTTTCTCCATTCTGTAGTTTTTTTTCCCTCTTCCCTCCTACTTATTCCTTCTTCATGTTCCCCTATGTCATAATTGCTCCTTCTCTTTCTCGCCACTTAATTGCTATTTGTACCAATTTATCACATTTATTGCCCTTCAGCTTGCTGGCAAGAGCCCTTAAAAAAAAATCACTTCTGAACTTTCATAAAAAGGGGGCCAGAGCAGACAAGGTAAAAATAATGGGAGAAAATCAACTCACTCAATTGACAAAATCACATATTTTTTCTTTACAAAAGTAAATCACTAAATATACCAAACATTGGGTATGAATATCATGATGGGAACATGCAGGTATAAATGTTGCCCCTTGTTTGGGTAAAATATCAAGTCTTATTGGTTAACTCTTCTGCAGCATTAGGTCGATTTACCCAACACTTTTTCTTTTTTTTTTACTCAGCACACAGACATGTTTCAATGAGTAATGCTGTTTCAGACACAGTGTTGACAACCAGAGGATAATGGTTACATTAACTCCTCACTATCACCTCAAGCAAGATAACCTCTATGAAATATTAGAAATATTGATTGTTGGCTGGCTTTAAAGACTGTTCCCTGGTTCTATCATCAGAAGGTCAATGTCAGTTGGGTTAAAAACATCAATTTATTGTCGGCCTCCTTATAGAAGTTGGGGCCTTGCAAACGCATCTCATTCTTTCACTGCAACAAGCAATCAGATGCTATTGAATTTCTCGGATTGTTGAGTGTACTAAAATCACCAACTCCAACCAATTTGAAGCCATATGTGAGTGAAATGAATTCCCACATACTTATATCTGCGAATGGCGTATATCTTTGAATAATGGCTTCACCAATCTACAACTGTTATAATTTGATGATTCTTTTTACTCCACTCCATCACTACATATTCTATGTAATCTGCCGAGATCATTAATTTTAGCATCTATCACATCCCACTCACACAAGCACCTCTCCAGACCAATTGTCTATTGAAAGGGGAAATGAACCCACATAGGCAAAGTGGCGAGGTGGACAGAAGAGGAAAAAAATATATCCACTTGTTTTTCAGCTCAGCTGAGAGTTATTTTTGGATGAAAAATACAGCTTTCGTTGAGGCTCGCAGGAGGGGGAACTGGTGCATGATGGGTAGAGAGGATAGGCAGATGACATGATAGCTTTTAGTAAACTACTCGAGAATTAGAAATCTAAATTGTCTTATGTGTGAACGCATTTTAGTTCTAAATAGGTGGTGAGATGAATTCAGTTATCATTTTCTCTTAAATGAATTATCATATGGAAATAAATACTGATAATGAGTGGAAATCATACAAGCAAAGTAAGTGATTGGTACTGGAAATTAGCTAAATGCAATTCATTTGATACGTAATCAACTGAATATGATAACAAAGCTCAACTTGATCATTATCACAATCCCGGGGGGGGGGGGCACTCAGTATATAATGCATACTGGGTATGTGCCGCGGAGGGGACCCCCATTTTCACACTCAAATTTCTGTTCCAAGGCATAGCATTTTTGTCTTATTGAGAAGAACAACAAAGAAAGCCACTCCAAGGCATAGCATTTTCTTTTTATCAAGAAAAAAGAAGAAAGACATCCGCTCCAAAGCATCGCATATTTTTCGTTACGCTGTTCCGATCGCGTTGATCTGCTACAATGAGCTGCAATTTTGGTGAAAAGCGGCTGCAGAGCGCTGGCCTACCATCGTCTAGTCTCCGCGAGCGCACCCGGCAGAGGCCGCACTAGCTGCCATATGCACACATGACCGTTCCATAGGGATGCATACGCACTCACACGCTGGCGATCCGTTCCAAGGACCCCCGTTTTCACAAACATTTGTAGTTCCGAAGCCCGTTCCGAGGACCCTCCTTTTTACAATAAGCCCGCTCCAAGGCCCCTGTTTTTTGTCTCGCCCGCTGCACACCACAATCTTTTTTTGGTGGAGTGCCCCCCCCCCTGGATCACAATACAAGAATGAGAGGAGGTGAAGTACATATGCCTTAGCCAAAGGAATGAAATTATAACATAAACCCAGCGGAGCACAAATTAATAAATTGAAATTTAATATTGAAATCCATATGGATTATTGCAGCTGGCTGAACACATAATATTTCATAATGCATGAATGCCTTGGCACTCTCTACAGGAGATTTGGTGGTATATAATTCAAATCATTATCATTACTATCAAACATGTACCGTAAATCAAGCAATCAATTGACGAGTCATCTATGCACAAAAAATAATAAACATCTGAAACCAACATGTTTGAATTTTCCTCATTAATTCAAGATTGTTTAGAATTCAATTGTTCTGACTCCCTGTGTAGAGTAGAGTGCATAAAGTATCCAGTTCACAAATATTTCATAACATTTTGTATTCAATGTCAAATTTCACATGATTTCATAAGTGTTGTGTTCCAAGAGCAGGTGACCTATAAAAAAAAAAACCTGAACGGCTACAAACAAAACGTTTCTCTGTAATATTCGAGGACATGCTTAATCAAAATGCAACCGTTGTTATGAAACAGTTCTGGGTCATGGCATATAAAACTTCGTAAACCAAAAGAAATGAATATGAAAATATATTTGAAAAAAAACAAAAAAACAAAACAAATCAGCCAAATGCAAACATCTTTGAAAATCATATTTTATTGATTTTGCCCGGCAGAAAAGTTTAACTTAAATGCATCCATAAAATGTTGACAGAACTTCACCTTATGGAATCTGATATTTTCATTGTTAAAACAGCAATTAAACCAGTATGTCTCTTCATGGAAATATTGTATGATTTCTGTAGAAAATGTATATATCATTGTAAATTGTTCTAGACTTATATTCTTATTCCGGAAGTATATACACAATTAGCAATATCTATTACTTTTTTTCTTCAAAGGCATTTAAAAAGTCGAATGAATTTTTAGCACAATTTTGTAAAAAAAAAAAACCCTGTTGTATCAAGTGGCATAAATAAAGTCACAATATCATTTACTGGTATACAGATGAGGCTGGGGGCCATGCCTCCTCAACTCCCCCCCCCCCAAAAAAAAAAGTATTCACAACCAAGAAATAAAACAGGAAAAAAGAGTAAAGCACTTGTTTAACTTCCAGAATATCTTGTTAAGATCTATCCAAACAATACATTTTAGTAATAAGTTCGACAAATTTGTTATCTCCTCTTGCTTGCTCATAACTTTGGTTTAATCCTCCATATCTACCCTCCCTCCAAAATTTGACTAATTACACCACTGTACAAATTAATGCGTAACTGTCCAGTGAAGAGTGTTCACTAACTCCACTATACAATTTATTTTTTCAAATCTAAATAGGCATACATTATTAAATGATCAGATCCAAGATTTCTGTATTGACTCTGACCATCCTAAAATAAAAAAAATCTCAAAATACCCACTTCTAAATAGCAGTCAGAAATATCCCACATGTATATCCTAGTCATTAAGGGCCTTTTCACATGTGAATCTTGAATCATTATTGTATTGATTGCAATTCGTCTTTAGAATCATCGGACCTTTCACACGCTCACTCGAAAACTATGATTAGAATGGACTGGAACTGGAATTCACCTCTGAACATGCATTTGAAATTTTCCCAAAGTATCATTCTATGAGTTAAAAGTACAAGAAATTTCTGGGGAATTACTCAATGAAGTATGAATACCTTCAGTAAATGAAAACCACAAGTGCAATGAATGGATTGGTGTTCATGTTTTCCATTATCAATTTAGTATCAATTCTAGCACTCCTACTTGTTCACAAGATATATTGTCAAAAGGACATAACAATATAAAATCAGCAAAACAACAGCGTCTCTCTGACTCTAAGGATTGTAAGGATAACTTACGTTGTGACAGCTAGCAAGTACTATTATGTATTATCAGCAAAGAAACAGGGCTGGCTCACAAATTTGATTACCTCACACTTGCTCCATTCAGCTATTATTGAATTTAAAAAATAAACTTCATTGTACTCCCCTCCCAAGAGAAAGATAGGTGAAACAAAATTGAAAAGTAGAAGACATATATAACAAATATAAATATATAACTAGTGTCAGTGGTGTGGCAAGAATTTCCTATACCCTTTTTACACACGCTAAAATTTCCTTAACCCCGTACTATAGGTGGGGCTAAATTGCCATTTAGCCCCACCTATAGTACAGGATTAAGCTTAGCCCACTTTCTTTTTACACAGCATTTTTGCAAAGTGGGCTAACCCCACCTTTAGTACGGGATTATTTGGCCCTGCAAAAAAGCAGGGTTATCCCAGCAATTGCGGTGCTAAGAGCGATAGTACGGGGTTAAGATCGCTAGTGTAAAACGAAAGTGGGCTAACCTTAACCCCGTATTATAGGTGGGGCTAAACCTTAACCCCGTACTATAGGTGGGGCTAAATGGCAATTTAGCCCCACCTATAGTACGAGGTTAAGGAAATTTTAGCGTGTGTAAAAAGTGTACGAGTGAAGTACTTGTACTACGAATGATCAACAAATGTATTTAAAGCATGAGCTACCACTAGTTCGGGGCTAGCGAGTTTCGTGTGTGAAAAGCAAGCATTCCTTATCCGGGGTTAGCAACAACAATTTGGCATGTGTGAAATGAAAAAAAAAATAGTACGGGGTTAAGGATAGTACGGGGTTAGCAATTGTCCGGGGCTAAGAAAATCCTGTGTAAAAAGGGGTACTATAGATATAGAAGATAGAATGATAGGGAAAAGTGCTTTCTTGTGCAATTGTAATTGAAACAGTTACATCAATACCCAAAAAGATATTCGAAAAATAGACTTAAATTAAAAGGGTATTTGGAACATGACCAATTTTGAAAGAAAACAAAATAATGAAAATGCACAAGAGTTTGGCCTTGGCATTTGCAAAGAAAATATTATTCCCTTGGATGCAGAGAGCTTTGACTTGACAAATAATCAGAGGAGGAACAAGAATGAGATAGTGAAGAAACAAAAAGAGGAAGAAAAAAGTGGATGAAAAACACACAAGGGGATATTGAAATAACACAACACTTGAGAAGTAAAAACAGTACAATATGAGCTTCTTTATATGTATAAACTCATCAATAGTGGACGGTAAAAGTCAGAGATAAAACAACCACTGAAGTGTATATGGGCGTGTTCAATGTCTATTTTCACCTTTAAACAGCAACATGATCTTGACAGCATCATGATTGAAAACTCAATTAGAAAACATGACACAAACAAGATCAGCAGAGCACTGTTCAGTTCAAAATACAAAATAAAGCTGATTATTTGTCTTTAAATTTCCAGCTTTTGTTAGTGCAGCTTTATTTCAGTTTGACCCATCACGAGAAAGGTCAATTCTGGCACGCGCTTATGTAGGCTTCCACGGCAAGAACAAATTCAAACACATTTCAAAACACAATCGTGTTCAATGTCGAATTCACGATGCTGAAGGTTGTCAAATCTGAGCTGATCGCATTTCCAATCTTTTTCAATGTTTAAATTTCCCTCCGAATGGGTTTTGATAGACATTAACTTTTAGAACCGGGAATGGAGGACCCTGAACACACCCTTTGTTTTTCATTATACCCGCACTTTGTAATAGCGTTTGCAATCATGATTCAAGCTGCTGTTTAAATTTGAAAATCAACATTTAACGTACCTATAGCTACAAGGAAAATACACAAAGATTTTCTAGTAAGTAAATATTTCTTCATGCATTGGTATGATTTCACCATTTTTGATGAAAATATACAGTTCATTTTTTTGTGCTGTTGACATTAAAGAGGGTTTTTTTTACATATTGCGTAAAAAATATACCCTAACATGATCATAAAGATATAGCCTTGGATAATCTCAGAAAGCGTGAGACAATAACAAAAAATAACAACATGAAATGAAATATAAAAGAAAGTGGGAAAGCAATGAGACAAGAAAAGAGGAAGCATGAGAGGGAGAGAGAGAATATACAAGGGGAAAAGATGGAGGGGAAAGAGGAGGGGGTGAGGGTTTGGGAGAAGAGAAGGAGGGGTAATATGGGGACAGGTGCAATAGGGGGCACAAAAAGAAAAAGGGAGGAATAGAAAGGTGATGAGAGAGATGGAAAAGGGGAACATCCCTATAAAGAAGCCTTTATTGTGATAGAAAAGAACTATACATGAAAGAACGAATGCAAAGACATGATGAAAATCCAAGAAATTGGTCAATACTCTCCGACATTAACATACTTACCAAACATAACATGAATAGAGATCCAGAGTCATTTTGACGCCAATGTCTTCAGTCGGGATATACCCTCTTTTAATCAAGAATCCTAGAACAGACCTCGACGGGAGGGACCATCTTGCAGTAATCGAAAAGCTTTTATCATCATCGTCTTATTAAGAACAAATCAGCTTGAGTAGCAGTCAGTTCAAGCACGACTCAATTAAACATGATGCATAGCATTTATCCATGTCTCATCTTATATAACCCTAGAGTTGGATGGCAATAGAAGCAACAAGGGGGAGGTAAATCGTTCACCTGCTCCCACGAAAATTAGATTGAAAATTCCACATCAGAGCGAGACATCCAAAGACATCTTGAAGCTGTAACAACCATGTTTAAAAAAAATAGTAACCACTCGTACCATCTTTACATTTCTAATTGCCTGTTTAGGAAAAGTGTTAATTAGAGTACTACAAGATTCTTGAAGCCATATAATAATGAAAACACAATTTTTCACACAATCAAATGATCTGCACCCTCTTCTTCTTATCTGAAATCAAGGGGTTGTGGAGCTCTTTTCATCACAAAAATGCAAATGAAGCTGGTTATCAAGTCATTATGATGGCTGGTGATGGTGGTTGTGAGAAGATTAATGATGATGATGACGATAATGAGGTTTAAGTTGATGACGGTGATGATGATGGTGATGATAATAGTAATGATGGTGATGGTGAAAATGACGATGATGATGATAGTGATGATGGTGATAATGCTGATTATGATAATAATGACAATGGTGACGATGATGAGGAACAGGATGGTGATGATAATAAGCAGATGAATAAGGCTTGTAATCAAATGATAATTATAAGAAAGATGGCATTGAAGGGGAGACTTGACACGATGTCGACTGTTGAGAGACAATTGTCACAATGTAATTATGAAGCACATAAAAAAATGATAACGAGATATGGAGGTATGAAAAGGTAGAATTAAACAATGTAGGAGTGATGATGATGATGAAAGTGACAATATTGTGATAATAAACTGCTTTCTTCAAGCAACAATTAAGTAGCAAATACATTTAGCTCCGCATCATGACTCCATCACACACAACAAAAATTTATCTATTCCATTTTAACCTCGGGGCAGCTACCCCAGAGACGACATCCCATCTTATCATCTGCTGCTCATTAAATCTCCACGATTCATCCATTGAAGTACCTGATTGTCAGGAAAACACTCCATACCAACACAGATCACGATCAATAAATCCACTGCCCCCCAAAGTCAAGACGATGGCCAACCAGGGCGCCCACTCAGCGTAGGCTTAACAACGAAGGTTAACAGCGGCAAAGCAGATGAATGTTACCAATCCTAGTAGCCGTGGCAACTGGTCTCAATGTTTAAATCATAACAAATTCTATACTCAATTTAGGCATGTACTTGTGGTATACTAAACGGAGTAGGCAGACTGCTGACAATAGGGGAGGAAAAAATTGTTATTTCCACTTATACATCCGTGATGTAATTTGATGTTAGGCTGCTTCACACGCATGAGTAATGCTCCCAACAATTTTTGCTAGTGGTCAATGTGCACAGCAAATGCTTGCAGCGACCACGTTATGGTTGTTTTCTTCCTCCCTTTCTCTCTTTCTCTTCCACCTCCCCCCCCCCCCCCCTCTCAATCCATCTACTACTGCATGGAGCACGACAGAAAGCACTTTTCTGATATTCTTCATCACTGACTGCTCTGTAACAATAAAATCATTCCTCTGTCTCCCTTTCCTATTCTTTCCTTCTACCTCGATTCCCAATCTTCCTCCACGACAATCCCATTTTCCCCTTTCATATTTTTTTTTCTCTCATAGTTCTCTAAAGGTAAAGGGCAATACGTGATTTCTGAAGTTGAAAACGCATTTGGAAGAAGTAAAATGGAGAAAATCAGGCACAATGCCAAGTCTGCTTCTCAGGGATACACTTAGAGGAGGGAGGGCGGGAGAAGGGAGAGGGAGGAGGAGGGGGCGGGGAAAGGGGGAGGGGAGAAACCATTTGCCAGAAGGGATACCAACAATCAAAACAAATCAGTATTGACTGAAAAAATAAGATTGAAACATTTTTAACCTGCTTTCCAACTCTTCTTGTATATACAGAATTTTTGAGGCAATTTTCTTTGTACACTGTAAATGTTAATATTTCATTACGATACTTTAGTTTTGATTCAATAGATTGTTTGATTCCAAATTGTTTAACATTTAAAATCCATTCAATCCAAATAATTATCACTTTTACCTGCAAATAAAAATCACTATGCTATAAACATAGAAGATTTTAAAATAAATCCAGATCACCTGCGGTCAGTGACTGGCTGAAAATTGATAATATACTTTTCATGAATCGAAATCTTCATTACTTCGAATAATCATTTTGTGATTTCAAAATACCCTTGGAGTCAAATCAAATCTAAATTTCTACTTGTCACTAACCCCAGCCATTCTTAATTTCTGTCAATACATTAATTTTTCATTGTAATATTTCTTAATGAGCTGCATATGTGGTTTATTATAAGCATACAGGAAAGAAATAACGGTATCCATTTGTCAATTGAAGATTCCTCCATTTTTGTTAATGCGATATATATTTCTCTTGGCAAGTGAACAATCTGAGCAGGATAGACTGCAAAAGCGCCGGTGTTAATTTAACACCAGCCTGGTATCTACATCGGCCCACACCAGAGAAGTGTTGAAACAACACCAGTTAAGAATCAAACTGATATTGGTTTAACATTAATTGGTGTTGCTTAAATGCAACAACAATTAACCTAATAGGCTAACAGGTGTAAGGGTGTGTTTATGCTTCCATTGCGAGGAGAGAATCAGCGATTTCAAACGTCGATTCAAAACGCTGATCGTAAACGTGGTTCTGGGAGTGCTGTTTATGCTTCACTTTTCAGAGCAAATCATGATCTCCAGCTGGCTTCGCATCGTAAAGCGAGGTCAAATTGGGCGCGCCTTTTTTCGAAAGTTTTTTTTCCCGATTGTTGTTATTACGTAGAGATAACATGGAGCAATACGACTGTATTTGCCCGCGGATTTTCATCTCACCGGAAGCATGTACCAAATGACGTCATTTAAACACGTTTACGACCGTGGTTCTGTTTATGCTTCCCCAGAAAGCGTGATTCTGGTCAAACGACGTTTACAAACGCACCTTTTTGTGAGTTTACGATCGGCGTTTTGAAACAGCATTTAAATGAAAATAAGCATGGACGCAACCGTGTTTTGGACTAATCACGTTTGGAAACGCTGATTCTGGAAGCATAAACACGGCCTTAGCCTAACGCCAAACTGGTTTTGTTTCAACACCTCTCTGGTGTGGAACGATATAGACATCAGGCTGGTTCGCTGGTGTTATGTTAACACTGGCGTTTTTGCAGTGTATAGATCAACTTGCTCAAGGCTTCTATAATGCAGCAGAGTGTAATTCCAACTAACTTAAAATACATTTTGTCAAATTAATATAAGTAACAATGGAACTTATAGTGTATAAATATACAATGACACTCGAGGATCTGGCTAAAACTATTCGCATCAAAGGAACATCACATAGTACTATGTGATGTTCCCGAGTGTGAATAGTTTTAGCCGGTTCCGAGAATGGTCATTGTATATTTGTTTTATATCCCTTCCACTCATACCATTTTACAGCGAAACGATTTTTGATAAGTTGATATAGAACAATCGTTAAGAAAATAAAACAAGTCTTGCCGTATAGATCGTGGGATGGATCGTCTGTTCAGTGAGCGCACCTGGATAGTGCAGCTCGCCGAAAGTTTCCCATGGCATGCAGTGGAGAGTACCGTTTGGATGAGCAGCGCTCTGCTTGCATCGTGCCGCACAGCTCGCATATCGCGAGGTAGGAGGGGGGTCAAAAAAATGTATAGTTCGCTTTTCCCAAGGGAACAAATGGACTATGCGTGACGTCAGCAAGGAAAATGAACTATTTCACAGCAAACGTTTATCGTAGTAAAACTATTCTTTTTCTCCTTGTGTACACTCTCAATACAACAATCTTAAGTAAGGGATATAAAACACTATATATATATATATCTTAATAGCTTACTACTTTTCTATCCAGTCTTCATTTTATATTAAAGTGATTGGTTAACATTGGTTTGACTTTTAAAAAATCTGAGCTAGAAGGTCACACTTGTAACCTGTGTCTAGGATATGTTACAAAAATGAAGCCCAGAAAAGAATTGCGTTCAAAAATAATTATTTAATGCTTCAAAAATTAAAATATAAAGTGACCAGAAACACCATCTTAATTTCATCCCATACACTTATGTGTAATATTTAGGCGTCTATAAGACACCTATTTACAAAATCGAGGTTTGCCTTGTAGTTTTAGCTTTTCATTCTCAATAATGGTTGTTTTCAGGGTTTATTAGTTCTTATACATGCACTGGTACACATGTTTCATCTTGGTTTGAGAATTTTTTAAATCGGCTACTCACAAAGTTAAACAATACCTTTAAGTCAACATATTTTTTTTAAAAATGGGTCTGCATCTACACAATATTATTTCAAGATATCCAATTCCGCCCCCACCCTGATTAAATATGGAAGGGTAGATTTTCTATTTTAATTTTTAGAAATTCAATTCTCTGCTAACTCTTCTTGTTCTCTTATGGTTAACTGCACTTTCATCTGTACGTGCTGTATGTAAATTATGCACGAGACGAAAATTAAAATAATTGTAGAGAAAGAATTCATGCCTCGTTGTCATTAGTGGGATTGGCGATTTGAGTGAGCGGAGAATAGCATTTCACAGATTTTTCATTTCGACCAAGGTAATCAATTTGAAGAGAGAAAGCACAAAAACACCTATTCCCCCTTTCTCGGCTGCTTTCATTACAGAAACTAATTATTTTTGTTCATTAAGTTGGGGTTCATAAGTAGAATCTGGTTTAAGTACACTGCATTTTAGTATCACAGTATTCTTCCTTATCTCTACAATAAATCAGATAACAAACCTAATTCACATAATCAACTTAATTACAAACTTTTAATGAAAGTTCGAAACCATATAAGAATTAACTAGATCGAGATGGAGATGATTATGGTACCAATTCACCTTAGTTTTGAAGATATTTTTCAAATTTGTTGCTCAACGCAATTCACCAAGGGTACCATTAAAAACCCGCCCCATCCCCCCCAAAAAAAAAATACAACATGATTGAAGAACACATAAAAATTTGCAACATTTATTTTTACTGCTAAGTCCACATCTACCCCTGATATTACTTCTTTGCTCACTTCAATTAGGAAGCTTAGTTAAGATACCTCACCAGTTTGAACGATCCCTCTTAACATTCTTCTTGTAATATACATAATATTGATGTACCAGTATTTATCTATTTATCCATGATATTTACACAGGGTGGCACACATCACCAACTTGGTGGTCTTCTATGTGGCCCTGTTAACAAAAAACAACAAATAGTAGTAATATTATGCAAATAATAAACAAGATATAATACAGTACGGTGATGAACAATATGTACAAAAAGAAAATGTATGCAAACATGCTTTAAGAAAAATTATTGGTATCCTTGTGAATTATTTTCATTTGATCAACTTTGACGATTTGTGAATTTGAACATAAAATAACATAGAAATTAAATAAATTAAATTTGAAAGGAAAAAACCCCACAAATCCAAATCTTTGAGATAATGAATACTGGTCAACATGGTATGCTAATGATTTCTATATACATATTTACATCTTTTCACTACACCTATCCAGGGCAATAGTAAGAATTATGCACAGGTAACAAGTGTTGTCACCCACGTCCGCATATGTGGATGTCATATGACTTATCTAGCCAATCAAAGACATGTACCCTGCAAGGTACCATGAATACGGCACTTCGACAGAGTATATAAGGCCTACTTTTACAAACTTTGCTTATTCTCCCAAGGATGACAAGAACACACATGTCGAAAAGTCGAGATTGGGTGGTCCTTTTCAGGACCAACACTTGCCCAAGAAAGATACTGTGAAACCTACTACTCTATAAATTTATCTTAAATCTTAAAGATTAACTTTTCAATCTCAAAAGATCTAAATTCAAATCTTTTAGATTTATATTTAAATCAACAAGGTTTAAATCTAAATCTAATATATTCAGGTGGTCACTATTCACAGCAAATCTGGATTTATTTCAAATCCTTGCAATTTAGAGAGTAGACTCTGAATAGCCCAACATCATTTCCAACATGATCGTATAACATTAGCTCCTACAGCAATACATACACCAAAAATCTCTCTAGTCCAGACAGCCCCCCTCCTGATATTGACATGCTCCTTGTAATGCACACATCCACAAACATTCAGAGCATTCTTTTCTTCTACACTCCCTGGCACCTAGGGATCAATAAAATGTAAATTTCTTGTTTTGTGCTCCAAGGGAGATGCATTCAAGATCAACCTGATATCTGCTAAAGCCCTGCTTCACATACACAAAAGCTCCTTCTTCAAATACTCATCGGTTTGCGAAAGCTGGGAGAGTGTTTCACCCCTCAATTTAATGGGCTGTTTTTCCTTCATTTCAAAGAAATTCAGTCACTTTGTCAAGGCTTGTCTTTGCAAACCCTAATTGTTGGTATTTGTGTTGCGTAAAAACATATACAAATCTAAACCTGCTGAAATAAAGATGTTGAAATAAATACGGTTGCATTATCAAAACTGACTACTGCAATGTACAAAACAGACAGCAATGTCCCCCCCCCCCCATCTTAAAATGATTTGCGATAGATTAAAAAAAAACTAAAAAGTTTGATCACAATTCCTATATCTCTTTCCTTCACAATATGAGATCATTTTCATGCAGTTTGAGTTTAACCTGAATCCATTTTAACTTTTTGTCAGATGAGGACCCCTGGTTTATACTTGTAAAAACACTGCAGTCTATGAGCCTAAAATAAACAACTATTTCTGGTCAATTATTATTCATTTTATTTTACTCAAAGTATTTAATGATAAATAATTCTTGAGAGCACCGAGGGCCACTCTAATACCATATTAAGTCATCAGTGACAACACAAGACACTACATTCAGTAAAACTGCATTTCAATTAATGAATACAACCTTAATCATGTATTCATCCCTCCATATTGCTACATAAAATGGTTTTTCTATACCAGTGCATGTCTAATGCAAATACAGCAATCATTCTCCTCTACCGCTTGATTCATATCAGAACAAAGAACTGTGTGGAGGCTTTTTCCTCCAGAAAATAACCGACACACAGCCGTTTTACCATTAGCTTGCATATGATGGTGTCATCACCTCTTCATGTGGATAGCATCTTGATCTTGTGCATCCGCCCATTTCAGCCGGTTTATTGCAGACAATATGTGTTTCACCATCATGTGTCACACTTAACCAATCATAAATCTTCCCAGCAGAAACCTTCTCAATTAAACCATGATCTTGACATTATATATCTATATCAAAATCAGCTTATGTCTTTTATGTTTGATTTTCATCTCGCATATCTTGTTTTTCAATCAATTCGTGTATTTCATGTTTTATTTTTATTATACATTTTATCATGTATCTGTTTTTAAAAATTGGTTGGTCTTATTTTGTATGATTTTTATTATATATCCTATTTTGAATCAATTATTTTCCTCTCTGTTTGATGTTTCATTTGATTTTATCATATAACTTTTTAAAATCAGTTTAGGTATGTTTATTTCACTTTTCATCATATTTCTTTTTTTTTACATTAGTCTATTTCTTTTTTAAAATTTTGGTTTATTTTATCAGTCTATCTTTTTTGCTTGATTTTCTGTTCCATTGTTTTATTCATCTTTTATACCCCCCTTTCTCTCTCTTTTCTTCTTCTTTCTCTCTCCATCTTTCCGTCCCTATCCTTCCAACTCATCTTCTTCACCTTCCAATCTCCCAAAGTCACTGCAGAAAAACACAAATTAGAACTTGGCCAAGATGATAAATACATTACACCCTACCTTCAAATTATCCCTCCCTGTCAAAAACCAAACAGTGGAAAACATGAAATGTGCTCTCAACATTTTGATGCAATCCAAATCCATATATCCTAATGAAAACCCCAGTGTCACTTTCCGAGAAACGTATCAATGACACTGTTTTGGAACGTCGCCTTACTTACACAGTATGAAATAGTTTCTGCATAAAGACAACAGCCCGCACTCCAGGGAAAATTAGGCACGAATCTACCAATAGCTTCACAACAAGTGGGCGATGACAGAAATTTGATGCTCGGCCCCTCAGAGGATGCAACATACAGACTGACACAACATCTCCTGGGGGGTGTTTCACAAAGATTTAAGCATGAATTAGAGTCGCACTTAAATGCAGAGTTGCATTTGGTATAAAAGGCATTACCGCATTGGTCAGATCATGCGAAGAGGACACACACTATGGCGTATTGATCAATTAGATTGCGTGTTGCATTTTCGATATGCGTCGGCATTTAAGTGCGATTGATTTAAAGTCGTACTTAAATCTTTGTGAAACACCCCCCCCCCTTGTCCTATTTATGGTTCTGGTTAAAGGGCAATCCGACATTTATTGCCAGTTCCTTCGCATAAAAGCAGACCAAATGCGAGAAAAAAGAATATTATTTACTTCAGTATCTCTCTACGTCAATCACATCATAATTGTGAGTTTGGATATTCTTATCTTTTATCATAGCATGATTCAAGTTTTTTTAAAGCTATTTAACCTTTCATACAAGTTATTTGTACAAAAGCAAAAAAAGGAGGATAACTTTGACATTAGTTTGACTCACAGTATCATTCTTGAAATTGTGAAAACCTAAAAAATGGCATTTCTGTCAAAGAAAGTTGATTTTGAATGGTACATACAAAATTGATATCACTGTTGTTGTTGTTTTTTAATGTCATTATAGTACTCGCCTAAGACACATGGAGTATCATATCACCATACAGTAGTAATAATGGTACAAATAGGATTATGATGAGCCCTTTCAAAGTTGTGCATTTTTGCATAAAGGGCATATCCAATTCTGAGTCTAATTCAGCTATTGCAAGGTGTATTAGAAATGTCTAAATTCACCATGAGCTATGGTTTCCCTTTAAAAAGCAGAAGAGCTTACGCTTTGCCCCAATAGAGAGGTTTTTTTCAAGGGTGAAGAATGATCCAGCTGTTAATTACTTGACCCACTGGCTAAAATCCAATCAAAACATTACTTCCCGCTTCTATGAATTGTATCTCCTTTAATTACAGAGAAATTAGCAGCAAAAGAAGGGGCATGCTTAATCCTAGTAAAGAGATTTGAAGGGCAGACCTTAGCTTTTTTTGGCAAGTCATCAATACGGATCTTGGCTAGGATTGAGCAAATTTTATTTGAAAAATAATCAGTTGTACATATATATTTCAATGAAGAATGCAAAAGCCAAAGATCTAGAATAAAAAATTATTGCCCTGTACGAATAATCATGATAATTATATACCTAAGAAAGTTGAGTGTCATTCTATCACCTCCATTTAAAATGGCAAATTTGATAATTCCAGAGAACTTCTTTCATTCACTAACCCCTTCCTCCATAATTATATCTTCACTAAGCTTACCACAGGATACAAAGAATGCTTCAGAAAGGGGATGTGACCATGCAAAAGTAATATTTACATTGCTGTATACACTACTAAAAAAGTATGGGGGAGTCCCCCTCAGCCCCCACTCACCATCCCCAACTCCATTCCATGTCTCTTTTCAAAGTATTAATGACTGACTTCACCATCATAAATGAATAATACCTCCGTCATATTTGCTCTACGGCGGCCGTACGGCAAGACAAAAAAAGTTCTTACATTTTTTGTAACAGCTACATGTACATATACAGTAGGTAGTTTGAATAAAAATGAATAAAACGGCTGTTTTTTACTTGCCATGGAGCAAATGTGACTGAGGTATGACACTACATGATGATGAACTGCAATATATATATATATTTATATACATCTTTCAGTGCCTTTGAATTTCAAACACTTAAATCTTTTCATCTTGAGCAAAACAGGGCAATTTAGAATACTTATCATAACTGTGTATACGACTTTTAAGAAATGTTATGATATAAAAGAAATTAAAACCAAGCATCTATCATTTTCAATACAATATGTAATGGCATACACTTTCACATTTTTTTTTTCAAATACAAGTTTGTTTAGCCAACACAACAGTTTGAAGTTCCTATTTGAAATAACTTATCATGTTGCTTTAAAAAAATGAAGAGAGAGAAAACAATCCCATTCCCACTTCAGAATTTCAATTTGGATAATCATTTACAAATTCATTGACGGAGCTTCGCTACCTTAAATCCGCGGCTGATCTTGCGACTTACGAAAGAGAATGCCTCGGTTTTTTTCTCTCTCCAAGACTCCCAAACCCTGCTTGTTTTTTAATAATACATGATGGTACGTCGCCATGAATTGATGCAAAGAGAGACTAGGGTGGCATTCAAATCAATCATGCTGGAAGATTGTTCATCAACACCGAGGGCTCACCGGACATGGAGGCAACATTGAGGATGGCATCTTCAAATAGTCTACCCAGTATCACATCCATTCAATTCAAACATCTACTCTTGTTAACAGATTTTTTTTGTTTCATTATTAACATGGAATGGAAATGTGTAAGTCATGGGCTCAGAGCTGTATCTGAGATAAGATGTACATGGCCTTTTTTCTAATGCATCTTTTTACAATGATAGAAATTGTTATATTTTATCACATATTTTCTGTGATGAAAATAAAAACCCAATTTGCTGTACTGGACCAACACAAAGCTAGCTGTTTATGAGGATTCCAGTCATTTAATACCACTTTTACTAAACACTCAGAAATCCCAACGTTGGTTCAAATATGAAACTATCAGTTATTGGTTGAAACAAAATTGCATGCCAACAACTGGTAAGTTCATATTGATAAACCATCTTTTGGTTGGTTAGGAATATACGAGTGTAGAATTCAAAGAACTTAAACACCCATATTGAATTTCAATAATAAAATTTCACCTGAACAACCCATTAACTTCAGATTTTATATTACTCAATGCCATCAAAGCTCTTGAGTGAGAAAATATTGAAAATGGGTAGTTCCGTAGTCCAAGAAAGATTTGAGCAATCAGTTCTTGCTATTTTTGTCATATTTCATTTTCACCAATTAACAGACTTTTGCCCCTCGACTATAGATGCAACTTTGTCATTCTAGTCATGTATTGGAGAAACAGGTATGCAAGAAAACTGATGAAATGTAGGGTATAAAACAAAAATGCAATTTGAAATTCATGATGGGCCACAAACAAGCAATTCATTTAAAAAGACGATGAGGCTGGATTGAATCCAAAAATCTCTACTGACGAACTTTAATTGATTCAAAATCATGCAAAATGTCTACAGCTCATGGATCTTTCCTGACTGATATAATAACCACTGCAATACTTCTAATTGTAGTACCATCTAGATGGTGAAACCCACTGAAAAAAATAAAATAATCGCATTTACGTTGAAAAACATCCGATCAATCCGCAAAGGAACTCAAGTGAATAATTGATTTGCCATAAGGACAATATCATTAAATCCATCCTTCACTGTGCAGTGGAGTACGCTCAGCATGGCGATTCCCCTTAGCAACAACACTTGGTAATCTCTAATGAATAGATTATATTTAGTGAGTAGGGACCTCTCTCATAGATCAACGATGGGACGCCAATGTGTGGGCAGGCTTCATAAATGTTTGATATCAAGTGCTTTTTGAAATGTTGTTAGTAGCAGAGCCGACAGATTGAGTGTTTACTATTTTTAGTGAATAGATTCCTTCCTATGTAGAACACCGAAGGGGAAGGTTAAAACTTTAAGGCTAGAACTGTTATTCAGAAATAGTAGAATTGTGCTGTTCGAATGATTACCGTGAGCATCGATCATAAACACTTCAGATTTTTAGGCCTTATAGATATGCAATGATTTATATTATCACAAAAATACACCAAGAGTATAATGACTTTTTTTTATCTTAAAACTGGAAATCTTTGTTCAGCATCCTATGCCGAATTTAGATTAAAATATTTCACATTAAATCTCAAAAATATGACTGTTAACCATTTTTTATCATTTTTTAATCCAATAAGACTGCACAGTTTGACTGTTCACTAGATATAAAGTCATGCTCGAGCTATTGTTTCTAATCTTTTTTACAATTAAGAGCAGATCTTTTATCAATTTTCATTTCATTTATTTTATGTAGAGCCTTCCTGAGCAAATTGACAGTTATTCAGCAATCATTAAATTAGCATTAACGTGGTCATTAAATTAGCAAAAACCCGTATAAATACTGTATAAAGTTTAAAACTGAATGATTTGAATAACAAAAAGGTATAAAGTGTGTTTGAGGCTATTTGCAGTATAACTGAAACTACGTCTACATCTTCATAAGATAAAAAGAACTGCTAATGCTAAAAGCCTATACTGCACACATAATCCTGACTTGGAAACCAATGTTTTCATTCAAATACAATATCCCCTTCATCCCCCTATTCTTGAATATCTCTTCACTATTCTTACTTGAAAGGGTATTAAGAGATTTAACAAGATATATGTTAAGAATGGCATTGATTTACGACAGTATCTGTGGAGTGTCTTCAAACAGGGAGACAGCTTCTTTTTTTCTAAAAGAATTTTTAAGGAATATGCGAAGCATTCAGTGAAAGAACCAGTAATTTGAATACATATCAATATTGAAATTTTCTAAGATTTTTTTTTCTTTTGGAGGGGTGGGGGTGGTTCAATTCAAAGCCTAGTCCTAAATTCCATGCATTTTGCAACATGATCTCTCTCTCTCCTACCCCTTCTCTTCTTCTACCTATTTATCTATCTATCTATATATTTACCTATCTATTCATCTTATCTAGCCTTTTCTCAGTTTGATCTCATATTTCTTCATCTCGTCTTTCGAGTGTCACACAACATGCAGAAGAAACCATCTCCATCTCTTAGTCTTACTCTTCCAACTTTTATCTCTTTCACCATCACCCATTCTCTCTCTCCTACCCTCTTCTCTTCTACCTATTTATCCAGCCATCCATCCATCCATCCATCTATCAATCTATCTATTCATCTATCCTTTTCCCACTCTTCTCTCTTCCCTGTCCTCTTCCTCATTCTTACCTTGTTGAACCTTTACCCTCCTTCTCCTCCTTGCTAGTCTTCTTCTCAGAATCCTTGTTGATTGTTTCAACCAGCTTCTTACCTGCATGAACATAGGAAAAAGGGGGAAAAATCAAACTTGATTTATTCAGGGGCTGTAAATGGAAGACTAACCAAACTAGGCAAGATCGTGATGGTTGGCATTTTTAGGTTTGAAATCAATACTCACTTGCACATGAACAGTGCTACTCAAACGTTATGAACCCCACCAAAAAAAAAACATTGTTCTAAAGTATTCAAGGTCTGCTGTTTTAGATATTTAATTGTGAAGTCACGTGATAAAATGTTACATTCAATAGAGTTTGTTTCTCTGGGCTCACTGAACATCGTAGTGTTATCATCTACATTCTTTTGTTTTTCTTTGTTTATTATAATTTCTTGCAATGTAATTTAACGTAATGTAATTTAATGTAATATTATGCAACGTAATGTGATATAATTCATTTATAATCCTTATACTTGTATTGCTTTAAGATATAAATGTTAAGCGCTTAGAAACTATTGTAATAAGCGCTATATAAATGTACATTATTATTATTATTATTATTATTATTATTATCTATATTCAACACTCAGCATGAAAGAGTGCGTTTTGTGGTGGGGCTCTCTAACTTTTGAGCACAACTGTATGTTATAAAGATAACATCGATGATAAAGATTGGATAATACTTCTACTTGAGAAAATCTTCAAGTCTTAATGGGGACAGATTTCTGCAGTGTATATCTCTTCGATTAAATCATTACCATTCATACAGTTTATTGTCGCTCTGCCCCTTTTAAAGGGTGATAATAATTAGTTTCCAAATAGAGGTGTGTATGAACAAGCATGTCAAATCGTCATTATCTATCATGAATATTATACTGGTGAAGATCCATTCTATATGCAAAACAAATGCACAACATCACTATTTTTTTCCAATTTCAAATGCTTATAGTCTGTGCACTATAAATAAAAAGTAATTACAACATAACCAATTTTCATGGACTGTGATTAACAAAATCTACTGAAATTTTAATGTTGAAAGTATAATATTCATTTGAGAGTTTCGAGCCCGTTCTTCATTCAAAGAAATTATATATTTCTGATTCTTTAGATTCATCTGAAAATGTACTGAGACCATATATGCCTTTTCTATAACTTTACAAACAAATGCATTAGCTTGAACCCCTTTTGCTGTATTAATTTCCCTGCTTACTCCTAAGTTCTGTATAGGTGTCAGCAAATGCATGTATTGATGATTCTATGGAATTCCCATACTACTACACATTGTCAGTGTGTCAGTAAGGGTACCCAAGAATCTCACGATCATCATCTCACATACTGATCAACTACCAGACTACTAATATCCAATAATCCCAACGTGTTTATTTGTCAAAACATTGCACAGTTTCTGGGTGCAGGTCACCAGTAAAAAAGAAGGCGTCTGCCGATACGTCAGACCCCATTTCCTACGCATCGTGACGGAGTACTAATTTGCACTTCCTGTTCAGTTTGTGGACGGGGGAGGGGGGCAGTGCAGGAGTTGCATCTCATATGCTTAAAAGTGCATGTCAATAGTATGGTTCATTAACGGTTAGAGACACAAGTGCTTTTCCACCCATGACTGAGGCTGTTTGGGAATTTCCCTTCCTCTATCTTTCAACAAATCCTGAAATCTTCAAAGGACAGAAAAAGCAAGTGTTCTTATCGACTTTTCTACTCAGAACAGCCTCGGAATAAGTAGGGTTTTGGTAAAAGGTAACTGTGATCAATGTAAATCATGCTAATGTATAAGCTGAATAACCAGTCTTGGGAATGACTCTGCTGGCAGACTCTTTTCTTGTTTAGATTTAAAAAAACATTCAAAACAACTCTGCTTTTGCCTCAAATTTTACGTATTGGCTGAATGCCTGACCTTCAAACATAATTAACATTTACTTAAAATATGGAAAGAACTGTAACACTTTTAATTTCTTAATCACAAGCTTTCAAAAAGATTTCTAGAAGTCAGTGCAATAAGTGAATTCATGTAAATGAAATGCAATTTCATTCACATTCTAGAATATCTCATCTTTTATTTCCTTTGGTAAGAAGGACTCCAATTGACATCATATCATAAAATGTCACATAAGAAATTGTGACACCTGGCTGTCGCCCAAAACAACAAGCTTATCCACTTAATCACAACAGGCGTTACCAAATACATGTCCAATGAACACTGAGACTTTTCACACTAGCCCTTTCAGCATCATTCTCAAAGCAGTACTTAAAGGACAAGTCCACCCCAACAGTAAGTTGATTTGAATAAAAAGAGAAAAATCCAACAAACATAACACTAAAAATTGCATAAAAGTAGCATGAAAAATAAGAAAGTTATAACATTTTAAAGTTATGCTTAATTTCACAAATCAGTTATGCACATCCTGGTCGGTATGCAAATAAGGAGACTGATGACGTCATCCATTCACTATTTCTTTTGTATTTTATCATATGAAATATTCTAATTTTCTCCTCAATGTCAAGTGAAACAATTAATTCCTCCCTGAACTTGTGGAATTAGCATTGTCTAGTACTATATGTTTCATTCAAGTTGGTCCTTATTGTCAAATCTCTAAAAAATGAAATATTGTATAATTCAAGCAATAAAAAACAAAAGAAATTGTGAGTGAGGGACATCATTGACTGTGTCATTCGCATGTCACTGAGATGTGCATATCACTATTTTGTGAAAATAAGCGAAATTTTAAAATGTCATAACTTTCTTATTTTACATCCGATTTTGATGAAATTTTCAGCATTATGCTAGTTTGATTTTTCTTGATTTATTCAAATCAACCTTTTTCCTGGGGTGGACTTGACCTTTAAATTATATATAATGAATAAAAGAAAGTTTTTTATTATTCTGTAGTATTCTAGAGTTAACCATTTCCACCCTTGTTATTCTAATTCCCTTTTACACTGATAACACTGTTGTTGTTCACGTATTCAATCTTTTAATTTTGCAAAAGATGTTCACTATATACACTTGTGTGAAAACATTCGCATTCATTTTTCTGCATAACACGAAGACGACCCCTAGTAACACAACAAGTCAAAACACGAGAAACCATGACGATTGAAACAATCAATTCCTATAAAGAATGGAAACCAGGCAGATTCATCGATTGTTTTAAGTCATGATAAAAGGGAAGAAACAGGGAAGCCAAGACAAGAAAGCAACATGGACAAAATCAAAAGTTCAAGGACCTCAGAGCGGATGTTGTTTTATGAAGGAGTGTCAAACATTTCACAAGGAGATCTTGACCAAATATTTCCAACTAATGACAGGAATGACTATTGTTTTCAACATGCAACATTATGGGGAAAGAAACAGAAAGTCACTAAATACCGGACTTCGTTGCATTGTGTGAAGGAAACTGTCTTCATTCGTATCCGTACAGAGGAAATATCAACAATATCAGAATACATGTAAATCAAAGACTGCGCTGCTGTGATGCAATCTGACAATTGACCATTTTCAGAATCATGTCTCTGTATATGTACAGTGTGTTTTAAAACGGGGAAACCTGTTCTAAGATATACAAATCATAATCAACAAATAAGTTTTGATTTTCAATTTGAAATTCAAAGTAAGAGTAAAATTTCTTCTTTGGTTTGGTAGACTACAAACAATTACAAATTATGCCAATAAGATACTCATATGTGAATCTGTATCTAGAAACAATGAAAAAATAAACAAAATTAGAAAGTTTCCAAAGAAAGAAAGAGCTTTATGACTATGAGAGGCAAAAATACAAAAATTATAATTTTTTTACATAACTGTCTCCAAAAATTACAATCTACAAGCCAAATTTTAATTTGAAATTCTCATCATTTGAATTACACAGAGCATCCTATTTCATAGACATTTCCTAAAATTTCATTTCTTTTTATTCTCCTTTTGTCTTTTTCTAATTTTGAATATACAAACAATATCTCAATAAAAATGTTGGATGACCATCATAACTGTGGGATATGAAATCTACTTTAAATATAGATATGCATCTATCATTATTAGTCATCTATTTTTAATAATTTGCGCTTTCCAGTAATGACAGACAGCCCTTTTATGAAATTTAAATGACATAATTTGAGATATTTTAGGCTTCAGTTTCTTATACCACGTGGATTGAAATCATATATCCAGTGTCGGTTGAAATGGATTTCTTTACAAATGGCAACTTTCTAGAAGTATAATTCTACTTGTTTTTAAAATCCTTCTTGGCCTGGAGTCTTAAATCATTTAATTTTTACACACTGTACTTACAGTGTATGTTTTTTGTTCATTTATCAGGATTTTTCCTTTTTCTACAATTTTTTTTCTGTTCCTCTTAGATAATAGCTATTTGTAAGAGCTATAGTATAAAGTTAGATTTTAATGTACCAAAATGTTGATATTATTATCACCAAGGAGGTTTTTATCACTGAACAAGCCAGTCACCACCCCCCCCCCCCCCCCTCAGGCGAGAGGGGGAGAGAAATGGATACTGTACATGATCTGAACAAGCAAGAACATAAAAATGAATTACACACTTAACCCACTGCATACAGCAACTGAGTGCTCTCCATACAAAGTTTATGGGAATTAAAGAATTTCATAATGTATTGGGTGAGAAACAGCAGTATATCTTTGGGGAAAGCAAATCTCAAATAAGAAGAAACAGCCTCATACATAAATGTATCATTCTGAGATCAATTACATGTTTGAATTGAACATCTTTAATCCCATAATATCACAATCCACAACTAGTACTTGTATCATTTTCCATATTCAAAATTCTGAGGAGAGAGATTTTTAGAAGCATTTTTCAAAAAAATTCAACGCCCCCGCATGAACTAAACGTAACCTTTCATTAATTGCACGCAGACAGACAAAAAATGAATTACACATATTACAGTCGAATGTGAATCACAAGATCGTGTTTGGAGGAGCGAGGCAATGCAAGAAAATCATGTGACTACTTTAGCCAGAGGTTTGGATTACGGGTATCAGGTTGGCAATTACGAGCAACCACTGGGGAGCAATGTGGTCCGGTAGGGACGGGTTAAAAGTGATTCTCATTTCAAAGTATGATTGTTATCTTCTCCACCAGTGTCTCTGGAAAGCATTTCATGCTAATTGGGATTGGGATCTTTATTTCTAGAGAGAGGGGGAGAGAAGAGGAGAGCGAGGGAGAGATGAATAGTAGCAAAGAGAACAGTAAGAGAAAGAAGAAGGCAAGAGGAGTGTACGAGAGAAGATTCTGCCTGGAAGATGGGGAAGAAGGTAAAAAATCAAAGAGGGAGAAGAAAATGAAATACTTCAGTGAGATTATGTCACTTGAAGATAAATACCAGTTGTAACGATCTCAAAATGAGTTCGAACAGAATAAAATAAAATTACCAACAAAGTGTTAGTAATGGGGAAACAGGGGGGAAGTGGAGGAATATAAAACGAGACGTAAAACAAGACAAGAAAATCAAATAAGTCACTTAAAGATAAATACCAGTTGTGGTAACGATCTCAAAATGAGTTCGAACAGGATCCAATGAAATTACCAGCAAAGTGTCTGTATGTATGAATTAAAAAATTATTATGTGCCAAATAGCTCTGGAAGAAACTGCAAAATTGCTGAAAAATGAGCAAAATAAGCACGGAATTCCATTAAATGTCAGGTATTTTTCCATGCAATATTAATACACTGTCCTTCATATGCTATTCTGTGTTAGTGATCATCAGATTTATTGATTTTGAGCAAAGAATTCATGATTTTACAAAGATAAGTTTATATCAATGTACCAGATCTAGATGTATGATAATATTTTGACAATTAACCTTTGATTTAAAAGACTTTCTTATGAAATAATTGTTTACTGCAACTACTGTCTTTTATTCAAATTGAATGTTTCATGCTAAACATTGCTGAAAACTGTGATTAAAGGGATTGAAAATATCCGCTTGAACGCAACCAAAGAATAACCTGAAGACCATTATGCACAGGAAGGAATGAAATGGAGAAACAGATCTGATTATTTGTACAGCCGGGCTTCACCTCCGCCCGAACACACAAAGAGAAACTGACAGTACGACATCAAAACCGGAAAAAAGGGGCCGATATTCATTAGACCATGTAAAAACTGCAACGACAAAACATATTATTATTAACCCCATAATGAATCATTTTACCATTACTGATTTTTATGGCGAAAATATCAGATAATATATCAGTTGAGTAAATAAATCACAACGAAAATTTAGACACCATCTACATGTATTACTGTTCCAATTGTCTGATGCACTGAAGAAATCAGCCCTCATATTGTTAACCATTAGAAAAAAAAAGGTAGGGCCTAAGCGATTTTATATGAGAAATTTTGTAAGGAAGATTTCATGGACAACGGACAATGACAACAATCGCTAGGGTGCATTGTATTTTTATTCTACAGAAGCACAATCAATAAGAGAAATTAATGATACATCTGTAATGACATTCATGAGAAGTATTGTATAAATCATTTTATTCAGAAAATTTCGACAAAGATGACCAATATAAACCAGGGACAGCGGAGCGAAGTTGAAAGTGGGGGGGGGCACAGGGAAAAAGGGCACCTTTTCTTTCGAAAAGGGCAGTATGCAGGAATTTTTTACTGGGGGGTAGCATGCGTAAGGGCACCTATAAGATGGCAAAAGGGCACTTGCTCAGACATAAAACAGGTCCTTCGCAAGTGAAAGGGGCACAGAAAACAATCGTGTGGGGGATTTTTGGGGGGTAAAACTTGTAACTGATACAAGTTATGGCACATAAAACGGGTCCTTCTCAGGTGAAAAGGGCACAGAACACATCCATGGGGCATTTTTAGGGTGGAAAATGGCACTTAGAAACACCTATAACAGGTACACTTCCGATGAAAGGGGCATTGTACACATTCGTGAAGGGACATTTTTCTTGTGCAAAAAGGGCACTTTATCAGTGCTTCAAAAAGTGGGGGGCACTATGCCCCCCCCCCCAGATCGCCACCCCTGAAATAAACAATTTATCACATTAATACCGGTCATAGAAGTTCTTGGTTTGATACCATTCCCTCCAGAAGTGTTTGATTCATCTACATTAGATATGAAGCATGGATCTATTAGCTCCATGCTTGAAAATCAAGAATTCCAGGCTAATGATAACACGACCGTCATGGAGATCAGGAGAAATATGAGGAGGCTATCAAGCAGTAGCATTCCACATCAAGTTATAATTGAGTGTGATGTTGGGAGAGAAACCTGAGTTATGCGTCTGGAAGTACCTGGTAGGGGGGTATACATCTTTTATTCAACTCTTTGTGTATTTGATCTTTGTAAAAGGTCTCGGGGGTGAACTGACGAGTAGAAAGATGGCAGAAAGGATGAGCAAATGTCACTTCTCAATGCTTCAATTAGCATGGTGAATTCAACACTAGTGCTGTATCATTGATGGATGGATGGGGTTGAGAATAAGGGGAGGGGGGAGTTGGTGGCAATAAGGGCAGGGTGGGTACTGGGTATAGACAAATCATGGAAATTGAAATTCTTCCAACACTGCAATATTATGTTTTCAATACACTTTCCTGCATTGCTCAGTTAACCATTCTTGATCACCAAATAACCCCACATTGAAGGTCAAATGCCATTTCCGTAATAATATCAAAGTTATCTTGATCAATTCATGACAATTTTTATTATACTTTTCAAGCTGTCTAAACAACGGAAGTGGATAATTCGTGCAGAATCTAAACAAAATCAGCCCTTCTCAATCTGAAATACATGTACATGTAATTCATTATAACATTCTTCCACACAATGAGTATATTTAGTTACCGCCTAATTACAGCTTAAAAATCCATATTTTATTGTTCGAAATAGACAACAAAAATGAAATACTCAAAAATGTGTTTGCCCAATTGATCGTTAGCCCTGAAGCCGTTGTGCAGCGCCAGATCGACAAAGCTCTATCCCTTTAATTGTTGAACGCCAAACAGGGGAGCAGCAACTCCCATCTTTTAAGTAACGTCTGAAAACATTATTCATGAATTCTGAAAAACTTCTTCATAATTGGTCATGAATTCAAAATGAATTTTGTTGATAATGATGAACGATAATGTAAACTTAGACCCATACACTCAATGCAATAGAGGATGATTCAAATTATGTTTTTAAAAAAAAAACAATGATTCAGAGATAACACCCCAGTCCTTGCCAACGCCAACGCAACCCCCCCCCCCACCTCCCCACCACCACTTCAAAACATATTGACTCTGAATGTAATTGGTAGAAATTGACAAGGAGCAGACATGACTTGCAAATATGCGGTCAGCTTTACGGTGAGTAAGATCATCAGAACATGTGCGGGATTCGCTGAAATTCCCTGCCCAAAAGCAGTAGTACAGTCCAATTAAGGGACAAGTCCACACCAACAAAAAGTTAATTTGAATAAAATGAGAAAAATCTACATAGCATAACACTGAAAATCTCATCAAAATCGGATGTAAAATAAGAAAGTTATGACCTTTTAAGTTTTGCTTAATTTCACAAAACAGTTTTATACACATCCTGGTCAGTATGCAAATGAGTAGACTGATGACATTATCCACTCACTATTTCTTTTGTATTTTATTATATGAAATTAGATATATTCTAATTTTCTCCTCATTGTCAAGTGAAACACTGATTAATTCCTCCCTGAACAAGTGGATTTGGAATTGTGTAAAATTATATGGTTCAGTCAAGTTGGCTCTTATTGTCAAATCCGTAAAAAATGAAATAATGTATAATTCAAACAATACAAAACAAAAGAAATAGTGAGGGACATCATCGACTGTCTCATTTGCATGTCACTGTTTTGGGAAAAATAAGCAAAAGTTTAAGATGTCTTGACTTTCTTATTTTACATCAGATTTTTAAGAAATTTTCAACGTTATGCTACTTTGATTTTTATCTATCTATTAATTTAAATCAACATTTTTCTTGGGTTGACTTGACCTTTAAATGTTAGTTACTTAGTTCCCCTATAAAGGGTTATGTTTTCAACCCCCACCCCCTGCAAGTTATTCTGCAGACATGAGTGTCTGACTTTAATTATCGATTCTCAAATTTTTCACAGAAAATCTAGAAATATAATTTATTTCATTACCCTTCAGAAGATAGTGTTTTTTTTCCCTGACTGATAAGTCATTGCTTTCCCAGAATCCAAGTAGATGTTTTTCACACTGCATTCTAAAATGTGAAAACTTGACCTACATTCTGCAATCATGTTGAAGTAAAAGAATGGGACTGCCTGGGGAAGACATACAACTGCAATATCAAATGGGGGAAATCCCTCACACACCATAGCTCCCTTCAATGGCTTCATATCTGTAAATGATATCTTACTTTTATCACATTTCAGATGTTTTTTTTCTTGCTGCCTCTGAAAGCAGCAGCCCATCTTAAACATTAAGCATTTTCAGACCGTCTCAAAGTTTGTGAGTTATAGTTATTTTCTGATCCGTACATTGGCCCTCATCTACACCATCAACGGAGAGGAGATCAGGGGTGTTTTCACAAAGACAAAAATTCACTGCAAAGTAATCTTAGTTGCAACCAGAAGGAAATGTCACTTGCGAATTGCAACTGATTGTAACATTTTAATAATCTCTTGCCAGTATCAGGCTGCAAATTTGTTATTAATTGCACAGATTATGATTGATTTTAGGAGAAAAAAACATGCACTACTTCTTCTTGAACCACATTCAGATTAACTATGGCAGGCCATCAATAACACTTCCTAAAGAAAAAAAAGAGCAAAAATAAACACAAATATACTGGAAAAACCCATTTAGGGAAAATAACATTTAATACATTATATCCATTTTAAGCCAAAGTTATTACAATATGTGTCATAAGCGGTTGTCAGACCTGCCAACTCCTGGGAATGAAAAACTGTATTCTGTGATAAAAAAACTGTATTTTTCCCAAAAAAGTGTATTTTATAATAAAATGCTTGGCGCACTTGCTCATAGCGGTGCTCAAGCTGCATGCAAGCTAAAATGCGCACTGCTCATGCAGATAAAAAAAACATTGAAACATATGCATATCTCACCCTGGTTGTAATAAAATAATTGAAAAAAAACAAGTTACCTGAAATTACATTGTTCTAAGAACCATATTTGTGTATTTATTATGAAATAGAGACATATAAAGATGAGTTCTCTCAATAAATTACGATTTTGTTAAATTTTTCTTCTTTTTTCTTTACAAAAAACATATTTTGTAAAGAAGAAACGTACTGCCATATTTTGGTTGCAAAAACGTACTAAATACGCCTAAAACGTACTGGTTGGCAGGTCTGGGTTGTTTTGAGCAAATAATTTAGCCCTGCATGAACAAGGAATTCACTTGGCATTGACCAATACATGAATTTAATGGATATTGTTAAAATAGAGGAAAAAAACAGGGTGACAGCCAAGACGACTTATACCTGAACTTCCAGATGTGAGCATTCCTTCTCTAATCCCCCTCTTTATCTCGTTTCTCTACCCTTCGCAACCCGTCTCATATTTCTCCCCCCCCCCATCCTCCCGCACCATTGCAATTCAGAGAGAGAGAAAAAAATTTGATTTTCCTGGTTTGGCAACGGCAACGGCGATGGAATGAAACATGAGATGTTCAGGCCTGAACGCAGCTCAACCTAACCGGCCGATGATACCCAAGCATGACTCATGTAACCCTTTGTTAATAATCTCAACCCGGCAGGAGGCTGGTTTGCCCATTTAATAAAGGGATGATTTGAGCATATGCATCATATTTTGAAGAATACATTGATCTATAACGGTAAGCTAGTCACTTGAGTGAGATTTGCCTGAGATGTATCACACATCTGACATTCAAAGAAACCGTAGGTCTTTACAAACATATGCTACTATGTCATATATGGTTAACAAATACTTTTAAATTTCCAACTCATATTGTTGATACAAAATATGGTATTTGAAATTATATCGAAATAGGATTATTTCTCAAACATTGTCAGAATTAGATAAACTAAAGGCGCATAGAAATTGTTTCTTACAACATATGTTTGCCATTTTAAGTGGGCTGTTGATGTCACATCCCACTTGTTCTTTTGTATTTTATCATTTGAAATTAGGTTTATTCAATTTTTTTCCTCCAAGAATGAGATAAATTGGCTTGACAACTGATTTAGTGCATTAGATATTTATTGCTGCAAATAATTTCATTATAAGGGAGACATATTATTCACACAAGTATGACATAATGAAAAAAATATGATTTTATGTAATAACATAAGAAAACAGAAAGTGGAGATATGGCATCATCAGCCCACCTAATGAATACTCATGACAACTGTTTTCACAAAATATTGCTACACTTTAAACTTCAATAACTTTATTATTTGCTATCCAATTTTGATGAAATTTTTGGCATTTTGCTCAGTGAATTCTACTCTATGTATTTAGATACAAATATTTTCAGCCAGGACCATCCCTTTAAGTACACACAATGCCAAAATCAACAACTATTAGAGGACATTGTAAAACATAAATGCTATGGTAGATTTCAATGAACAAAATGTAAAAGGCAATCCAGAATAATCTCACTCGATAATGATCTTTAGGAGCAATATGAGCACTAAAGGCTAACAATATTGCTTGTTATTACTGAGTATAATAATTCAATCAAAATCCACCTAATCCTTTAATCCCGAAACAGGAAACCGGAAACTAATGACCAGGGTTTAACTTGTCAAGATTATACTCTGCATCACAACATGATCATCAACAAAATCATATAGTCAGTATAAAATGCATTATGATCTGTACTTGCATTGCTTTATCAAAGAATTTTTCGAACATGATAAATATCATCATTCACTGAGGATTGTTTCAAATAAATAGATCAGCTCATATCATTGCAAGTACATGTTAAGAACTCATGAATGCAAATATATCATTGACAACCAATCAAACACACACAAAAATCAATTTCCATAAATATTTTCTCTGTCAAGATCAAACAAATCACTCAAAAGTCTAATTAAGCAGAGTGCCGAAATCCAGCTTTTATCTGCCATGTAATGCATGATTTATTTCTGATTAAAAGAGACCACTCAAGCTTGCCATGCCAACCCAATCTGAAAATCAATACCAATTTTAATCAGTCTTTGGATGTGGCAAGCGAGTCTACACAGAAACCGTGGATGAATGGCCGGTAGGCGCAGTTTTCGTAACGTTTCTTTCGTGGAATCGATCTTTCGTTGATCGACCATTCGTTCTCAAGTTCCTCCGGCTGATGCTAACACCCTTCCCATCAATACGACATATTGGTTGGTCGGTCGGGTCCAGAAGGCCATGAACTCCGTGTACATGCACTAACACCCTTTTGGATCTCAAGAGATGAAAGTCAATATCAAGATTCTATTGGAACAGTGATTGTATTCTCTGAATATGCCAAAAGGCCAAGGCCTGTGATTTTTACATCTAGATCGCTTCGCTTTAGCTATCAAGCATTATCGACATTTAAATGAAATTAAATAATTGAACAGGAAGAAGAAATAGAGAAAGGGAGAGCGCAAGTAATACAAAGCAATAAAGGAATTGAATTGGAACAAAGTTTAGAAGATTAGAGAGAATGCATATACATGTATAAGTTTCCATTTCCTCTGATACTAAACATAATTCCATCAAATGTAAATTCATAACTCACATTTTTGAGGGAGCAACCGAGAGACAAAAAAATCTTCAGAAGTATGAATATGACAATGAATAGATTTCCATCAAAAATATTTTACACCCCAATATCTCTAATTAGATGTCAAACACATAATTTTGTACTTAACAATAAAATGAGTAATCTTATAAAGATATCAAAGTGTTAACTCTGATGGTTAATTACATATTGCAGCTATTACTGTCAGTAAACTGCTAAGAATGTGCCCTCCTCCAGAATGACCAATACTACCTTCTTTCTCAAAATCATAACTTATCACAATATTGCTGTCCACCCCATATCACAAACAATATGTTCATAAAAAGTCATCTTCATTGATGAGATAAATGGATAATAATAGAATCAGAACACTCACAAAATTATTTTAAGAACTGCATATGAACTTTAACCTTTCCTCATTTAATATCAAATTTATCAATTTTTTTTTTTCCCCAAAGCCACTATTTTAAATGATAGTCCCCTTGACAGTTCAGAGCTTTTTAACTGGGACACTGCCCTCTTGTGTTCACTTACAAATATGCAGGCTGTGTTTTCTTATAAATCTGCATGCATGACTGCATCCCCATACATAATTACATGTATTGTGTTCAAGATCCCATGAAAAGTCAGTGGGATTGATAGAATTCAAGCGATAAACTATTATGCTTTTCACATTGCATTTCCTTAACCCCATACTATCCTTAACCCCGGACTATCCTTATCGCCATACTATCTTTTTTTTTGATTCACACTGTCTTTCTTAACCCCATACTATCTACTTAGCCGGTTAACGCCTTAACCCCGGACTATTACACAACTCATGAATATTGAATGATTTTACCATACAGAGCGTGATTAACGTGCAATTTCAACTTCTGTGATTGGCTATTGCTTAGCCCCATTTTTTCCTTAGCCCAGTTTCGTTTCACACTGCATCTCTTAGCACACAATAAGCCGGCTAACCCTGCTTTTTTGCAGATCCAGATAGTATCGTACTATTTTCTGTGCTAGCCCACTTTGCTAAAACATAGTGTGAAAACGAAGTGGGCTAAGGCCCCCCCCCCCCTTAGCCCCACCAATTTCCTGGGGTTAAGGAAAAAAAAAGTACAGTGTGAAAAGCATATACCTTATGGACCATCAATGTAAACTTGGTGTGTGGGAAATCAATACCAATCTAAGGAGCTGAACTTGCCAGAAAATATTTACAGCTGCATTATTTTTATTAACACTTGTTTACCGGAGAAGCATGGTTTCAAAGACATTTAGGTAAAAAATGGTTGCATTCGGACAAGTTTTGTTGATCATAAACACCCCAACATGAACAAAAAAAACATAGATACAAGTCAAATGACTACAGCAGTGATTTTAATCATTATTCTTCAACAGTTTTGACAGGTATAGCACAGGTTGACCTTTACTTCCTCCCGCGGTCAAAACAAATTTCACTCAGAAATTTTCGTGGTTCAAGATTTTCTATTATAGATTCTATTAATTTCTAATGCACTTTGTCTTTTAGAATGATTTAACTTTTCAAAGGTATACAATGCAAGCAGTATATTTAGACCCATAATCATAAAAGAATCTTTGCAAGGAAGCATCTTTTGTATCACCTGTGTATCAATAAGCCCTATGACATGGATTATTATAAACTGAATTGTACAACATAACAAATCATTCATTTATACAAATCATCCTTTATATATTAATTGTGTGTTTTATCATGGACTACCTCCATGATTTTATGCTGCTATGATATAGATAATCCTAGAAGATATCAGAATAATGAATTACGGTACATGTCAATATGTTGACAATGTCCTACAAAGAGGCACCGCATCTGATAATAAATTATCAACACAAATGATGGTCTTTAAAAAGATGGTTTTATGAAAGTGATTCTGGACCAGCATGTTGTTCATTGAATTCTCTACATTACAGTGAGACCCCAGAGATTTGGAGTTGCTTGATTACAAATGCTCCGCTAATGAAATATTGTTTTCGTATTCTATTTCGATCGTTTGCTGATCTTTACACTGCCTTCCAAATACCAGTTTGGAGAATCTGCAAAATGGGATTCATATATGCATCAGCTGGTCGGCGACAAATTACTCTCACAAAACCACATAACGGGTAAATTTAGAGATGGTTGATAAAAATAGAATGGAAGGTATCTCCTTTCCCCATAGGGCAACGACGATGACGTTACTATCATCATCATAGTGCATGCAAAAAAAGGATGACCACGGTGAGCAGCCAGCGAGAGTGGGCGAGCTCTTTTACGATGCCCGACTAGTCTTGAACACAAACTCTATTTTTGTGCTTCCTGTCTAAGACCCCTTTCACATTACACTGAGAGAAGGAATTTTCCTACATTTAAGCCTGACCTAAAACGGCCAAACCGCAGAGTAAACAAGCTCAAACAAAAAGTCAATTCAAACATGTCATCTCTTGTCCAATGTTTGATTTAAGGAGTATATGAGCGTAAAAGCAAGCTGGGTTTTATAAGTGGATCGATTAAACCTGATTTGATCTGTAATCGATGCACTTTTGATGTGAGTATGAAAGGGGGAGTACAGCGGAGTTTCTGCGTTGACTAGCTAACGTTGAGGTTTTCCACAATTTAATTTTGTAATAGCATCACTTTCAATGATGGCATATAGGCCTAAATCACACTAATGTAAAATTTATGTGAAAGCCCCATGCCACAAGCACACTGTGGCTAGATCATAAAATCTTTAAGCAGAAAAAGATAGCACAAGGATTAAATTCCTATGGTCTATCATTAATCTAATACAGATAAAACAGAATTCAAACTGATATTCTACAACAAAATGTACATTTTTAACGAGAGGAGATACTGTTCACTGAGGGGGGGGGGTCTTGAGCTACTACAGGTAAGTTTTATTTGCAAGGAATATTTTGAAAACTATAAAAAATGCTACTCAAAATATACTCACGTGGAACTGTTGGTTGGGCACCGCTTGAATGCTGTAAGGAGAAAACAGAGAAATATTGCAATGGAAATATGTGACAAGACACATTCTAAATAATATCCAATCAAGATCATATTATAAAGAAAACAATGACAAGTACATTTATCAGATTGTCATACTGAATAGTATATGTGGGGTTCTTGAAAACATGATATCCTTTTTTTTCATTTAATATATTTTGTGTTAAGTTTGCTCAGTAATCAATGTCTAACTCAATAAGGACATTTAAAGCTTTAAAGCTTCTAACTCAATCCGGCTTTTAAAGCACCTTTTTGCTTGTCTTGCAATTAGTTTTTCAATACAATATTATTGAAACAGGGTCTACATGATGAACTTACCGAAAGATCTTCAAAGGGGAATTTTGGTGCTTCTGCTTTGACGGGTGTTTGGATGGCAGATACTGGGGGCTTCAAAACAGTCATTTTCTAGGGAGAAAAAAAAAACAGAATGAAAATTCAGCATCGGGAATCTTGGTACGTTCAGAAAACAGCTGTCTTTTACGCAGGTTAGGGCCTAGTTACATAAAACTTGCTCTTATGGTGATAGTGCAGTACAACAGTAACTAAACTTGGAATCCTTGATTCTGAATGGCTGCTGGGCCAAATTAATACAACAGAGCACTCTCAAAATGTTGGGCAACATACTGTCCACACAACAATTGGTTTTTAAGAAAATCCATCTTTAGGTAGTTTTTCAACCAATACTGTGTAGTTTTCATTCAAAGTGCACATTATTGGTTTAAAACTATCCGGAATTGGGTATAAAGTTTTAACCAATTGTTGTGTGGACAGTATGTTGCACAACATTTTTAAGAGGGCAATATTTATACAACAAGGCCCGTTGCTATGCAAAATACCACTATAAAGATAAGGCAGAAGTTGGTTACATTTTCATGTGAAGCCTGTTTGCCAAGAGTTCTTCAACAATGCTTTTTGATCAGCTTGATTGTATTCAATATCAAGCTTCAAGCAGTCGTTAAAAATAATCTAAAAGATCCAAGAAACACATTTGGTCTACCATCGAATTGGTCTTGTAGCTGTTTGGTCCACCCTACATTTGCTTTGGTAGAATACCCACTTCGTCTGCCAGTTGGTCTAATTTCCACTTCGTCTACTTATTGTTAACATTTCATCTAACCATGTAGAAGTGGTGGCAGACAAAGAAGTCATTAAATGAAATGGGTATAGAGATTAGACTACAGGATTAAATCAATAAATGGCAACTGGACAATGGTCAATTGTACTATGGTCAGTTCTAACACTGAGAGGCCATTCTCATTATGATTTCTGAAACTAGTTTACTGGAAACCAATTCAGGAAACCAGTTTGGAAGATCGCTTTGCTAGTGTTCCCACAAGATCACACAAATGTGGTTTTCAAAAGCACTTCATGTAAAGCGATCTTGTTGCTATGGAAATGCTCTCAGTGGGGTGACACTTTTCGCGCAAACCGCAGCGTAGGCATTCTACACCCGTCGTATGGAGTAGTGCGCTCAAAATGTGCAAAGAACGCTTCCCGAAGAACGGTTCTGTCCTTGCACTAAAACCAGTTAAACACGGCAAAGCGATCTTGAAAACTACAATGCGAGTTGGTTTTCCAAACTGGTTTGGAAGATCGCTTCCAAGACCGCTTCGACCGTTCTCACTACGGGTTAAACTAGTTTCCACTAAACTAGTTTTAGGAACGTTGTGAGAACGGTGTCTAACTGGTTATAGACCCCCATAAACATGATTAAACAAGGATGAGACCAAATGGAATGCATAGGAAACAGGTGTAGACCAAGTGGCGATTTACCTCCTCATTGGCCCAACTGAGAGAATTCTCTCCGACATGTGAATTTCTGTGAAATTTACATGTTATAAAGGCCTACAACCTAAAAATTCTGAGCTGTGACAGACTTGAAAATATGACCACTACCAAAATGTTTCCTGATAAATGCAAATGGCGTTGTCAGGCTGATGATAAATAATAATAGGCAATTTATATAGCACCATCTATTTAGATATAATCTAATCCAAGGCGCATCGTTTATTGTTATTACCCTCGAGCTGCCTTCCAGCGCACAGTGCGTTCAAGGAATTAATCCTGCCACCTGGGTTGAGTGCAGCACAATGTGGATAAATTTCTTGCAGAAGGATATTATGCCATGGCTGTGATTCGAAACCCCGACCCTTTGTTTCAAAATCAGAAGACTTATCCACTGGGCCACAATGCTCCACGTTGTGAAGGAAGGAAAATTCAACTTCAGGTTTTTTCAAGTAGCAATTTTCAGTTACCTCAAGCTTGAGCTTACTAGGGGCTGATAGGAACGCATCATTTTATGAGGGATCGTCATTTTAAGACGCAGCATCTAGCTGTCAGATTAAATGTTTCTCTTCATGTTTCAAACACAATACCAGGGGAAATATGCATTTTTTCTGAAGTACAATCAATGCTCAGAAAGCTTATCCCACTGGAGAGCAGTGTGGTGAAAGAGTATACAATATCGATATCAAGAAAACCTAAAAATGACATAAGGTCCATTCACTTTCCTAAATCGGCATTTTAAAAAAAAGGTATTTCATACATACTTTCACACATCAGGTAGATAAACCAAAATATATTTGTTTGATAATTTTATCTAGTGTATTAAACAAAAAAAATCACCATTTTCTTAAACAACATCATGCCCACATACTCTAATAATTTATCAACATTAGGTATTTTCAGAAATATTTTCACATGAAATACAAAAAAAATATATGAAATATCTGTTTGATAATTCATCTTGTGGTCACAAATATTTGCAACCCACAGAAGAGAGAGGGGGGCAGGTTGCTTCGTGAAGCCCCTTGTCAATGATTTTACTGACAAATTTGTTCTTAGCCAATCAGATGCAAGGACTTCAGTAACCTATAACAGTTGCTAGTACAAAAATCTTTTAATTTTCATGATAAATTCACCAGCCAGGGCTATGATCCATTAAAAGAAAAGGGTGAACAGGGGGGGGGGGTGTTTCACAAAGTATAGTGTCCATGATTTTCACTAATAAATTTGCTCTGAACCAATCAGATGCAAGAACTTCTGTAGCCTATAACAGTTGTTAATACAAAAATCACTAAATTTTCATGAAAAATTCCCCAGGCAGGGCTATAATCCATTAAAAAAAAGGGAGAACAGGGGGGGGGGGTGTTTCACAAAGTATGGTATCCATGATTTTCACTAATGAATTTGCTCTGAACCAATCAGATGCAAGAACTTCAGTAGCCTATAACAGTTGCTGGTATAATTACCGACTATTTTGTTTCATCATGACATGCTCCCCATAGCTACACCACACCACAATTTGCAAATAACATCCGATTCCTATCTTATTTGGTTCACAGGTGTTCCTTATCTATACACAGCATTTCAAAGTATTTCTTGTCCTTCCGCTCAACACCTGCGCTCATTTCTTCTGCCCCCCCCCCTTCTTTCTCTCTACCTCACTTCGAAGGTATCATTAGGTGGTTTCAGACCGCCTTAAAGTTTGTCAGCTCCAGGTATTTTGGCAATGTGAAAGCAGATTACGCGTAATCTGCGAACAAAATATATCCACTAAATACATGTAGTAGGTACTTGTCCAAATTACAAGAACTTTGGTGGGGATTTTTCCAAGGTCTTAGGTATCTTGGCAGTGTGGAGGCAAATTACGGGAACTCTTAGCTCAGCGTGTAGTTGGGTGCAGTGCCATGGGTGGCCGCTGAGCTAGCAATTCTGAATCTCATGAATTGCTTGCTTATCAGACCATACTGCGCATGCTCGAAAATTTGAAAACTTTCCCAACAGGATATGTTTCAGAACGATGTGAATGCAAAATAGTTATCGGATATTTTTAGCCTGAAAAAGTTCTCGTCATTTAACAGGGATTCTTGATATCGAGTCAGTTTGAAACCACCTAATGATTATTTTCTGCATTAATACCCACCACTGTACTGTAATGACATCAAAAAATCACGATTAAGACTTTTTTTATGTCATAATTAAGATCTTGTTTCCTTTCAAGCAATTCATCAGCAACTCTGGTTAGTATTTTACGAAGACACCAATTTATCAGTTATATTTTTAACCCAAAGACTTCCAAAGCTGCAATTCTAGACAGTAAAAATAGCCACTTGAACACATCCAAATTTTTGTAACGTGCTCCTGTGTGGAAACACTCATATATAGGCTCATAACCATAACAACCCTGAAATGAAATCTCCAACTGAAGGTGACAACTCTCACTCCCAATCCCAAAATAAACCTAAGTGGTTCCCTATCAAATAAATGAGTTTTTGCCTGACTCTGGCTCAGTGGCTGGCCATGTCTGCATGCAAGCACACCGGTGGGAGCCTCGGACAAAGGGAAGAATAAACGAAGCACAGATCAAACAGTGCGTGACTATTGGACATCCACTTTACAGAGTCCCTATATACCCCATACAGGGAAAAAAGGATGAATAAAAATTGCAATAATCAAAATCACTCCATAATTTTTTTTTCTTACTCTCCTTTTCTTACCATCTATGGAGCAAGAGAAAATGACAAATTGCAAAGGCAGGAACTTGAAATGGGATGTATTAAAGATAAATACCAGTTGTGATAATGATCTCAAAATGAGTTCAAACAAAATACAAGAAAATTACCACCCAAGTGTTTGTATGTATTTAATGAAAAAATTATGTGCCACATGGATCTTGCTAAGAAATGAGCAAAATAAGCACAGAATTCCATCAAATGTTGGGTATTTTCCCCCAAGTAATATTAATACACAGTCCCAAATATGCTTTTCTGTGTTAGTGATCATCCAAATGATCGGTTTTGAGCTACATATAAAGTTTCATGATTTCACAAAGATAAGTTTACATCAATGTACCAGATCTAAATATGGTGACAAGTTGATTTTAAAGACTTTCTCATGAAATAATTGTTTGCTGCAACAAGGTTCTTTTACGTTTAAAGATAAATTCCAGTTTTGGTAACGATCTCAAAATGACTTTTTACAGAATCTAATATAATGACCACCCAAATGTCTGTTTGTATGAATAAAAAATATGTGCCAAAGGATTCTGGGAGAAATTGTGTCATTGCTGAGAAATAAGCAAAATAAGCGCGGATTCGGTCACTTCCGTCGGGTCTTTATTCGAGCAAATAGTCCACTCACCACATGGTCTACTTTCATTTAGTCTAATGCTATTCCGTCCAATAAAATTTCATCTAACAACCATTTAGTCCATTAACCATTTGGTCCAATCATCACTTCGTCTAATCACCATTCCGTCTATGACCATTTTGTCTCATAACCCGTTGGTCTAATGTCTATTTCAATTTCATTCATTTTGCACAATTTAACACTTAGTCAAATTAGACCAAATGGTAAATGGACTAAATGGCTATTAGACCAACTTGTTATTAGACAGAATGGCATACTAAATGAAAGTGGACCACGTGGTCAGTGGACGAACTGATGGTAGACCAAATGATAGTAGACGAGGTGGCAATTGGATGAATTGGCATTAGAAGAATTGGAAATAACCGTTGAATTACTATTAAAAGGCAGCAAAATATAAAGGAAAACATATTAATGAGGGGGCATGAAGATCTGTCAAATAATAAAACATAACAAATTATTTACAATTTGATTGTGTAATATCAGATATGAGCAGCTGCCGTGTATCTCATGTATTAATAATTTAATAATTCCTTACATTTTTAATGGTAGAAAATGATTGATAATATTTTTATTCTCATCAACAGGTTAAACATGTTAAGGGTCTGAATGTGCAACCTACAACTGCCAGGTGTACTGAAGGCCCACTCACAGCGAGTTTTGTATGTGCTAGTCTTTGCATGGAGACCCAGTTCATGAGTTGTTCGTCAAGGTTTCAATAAGGGTATGTGCCTGCATACTAGATAAGAGTGATTACATTTTAATACCATTTCCCAGCATAAACTTGATGTCATTTTTATTCCGTGTGAATGCTCCATGACATCTAGGACAAGCCAGTAAGGGGTTAAACCCTAGTGCCTATCGCTCTTGCCCTTCTACTCCTTACAAGATGGAGGTCCGTCTCCGGGGAACGCACAGGGCTTTCGAAAAAGCACACTCCCAAACAACTGCCTGCCTGGCTTGCTCGCTGGCTGGTTTGCCAGGTACCGAGCTGGCTACACTCTAGCGGCAGTGCGGAGAGGAAACTTGATCTGTGCCGTCAGCCACTGATAACTGAAGTGTCAACCATGGCTGAAGATTTAATAAGGTCCCATTCACACAGAAAAATATAAGCTGTTTAAGTATTGTGGGCTAAGGAGAATTAAAAAAATTCAAGAAGTGGGTGGGCTTGAAATGAGGGAAAATCAACCTTGGTGAAAAATCACTTAAACACCAGCCTGTAAACTATTTCTTTATTCATCTTTATTTTTCAAATGGATATTCAGAGAATGGAAACAGAAAAGACAAGACAACCCTAACCACCAATATGATGTGTGCAGGCATAGAAATAAGTGGAGCCCCCCCCAAAAAAAAAAAAAAACTGACAAGACAAATGTCTGGCCCAAGCTAAAAATTGCAGAAAAATGTTTTACACACCTAAGCTGATATAAGATCTCTTTTTCAGGAGTTGGGGGAAGTAAATACTAAGACACCCCCCCCCCTCCACCCATTAAGCTATTCCTCCCTATTCTTTCCTATATGTTTTGGTATAACACTTTTGTAGCATATAGGCCTACATGTGAAATATTTTCCTGTTTGGAGGGCTCAAGCAGGCCATTAAATAAAAAAGATCATGTTTAATCTCTAGCATAAACCATGGGCTTTCGTGAAACACTCATGATGCAGGGCCCGCTGGGAAAACAGTTTTCAGAACTGAAGTGGGCTTCCCTGTGTACATATACCTATATTATTATCATTTTCATTATCACTGTTATCATTATTACTCACTTCACAAATTAGCTTTAAAATGAAGGCAACGAGCAATATGGAAAATTCAAACATAGAACTCTTTGGATTCCTCTTCTATCCACGGATTATCATTTCAAACCTTTATTTGACCTTGGCAATCATCCCCTGCAACACTGTCTGGTTTCAGAATAATCAATAGTTTTGCACTAGGAATATTGACTGAAATTCTATGGCAAGGAAGGGCATGTATGATTTTCCGAGAATCAAACCAAAGAAAAAAAATCAGACAATTCGACAATTCCCTGACTGAGCGGTGAGAGAGTAAGGAAAACGAACAGCTGTGAATGAAGTAAATGTCAAATTTTCATCAACATTTTCATTCATGCATACACTTATCTTCTTTAAAAATAATATTTTTACAGTTTTGTTTTAAAGCACAGTCACTTTGATTTGAGAAACTTTCTGCGTGGCCTTAATATTCTTTTAACTGAAAGAGAGACGGATTGCACCAATGGACATCCTTAGTGTCTCCTAAATGGATGTCACCCCGTTAACTGTACAAAAGACTTGATACCTTACAGGAATAATGTACTACAAGGTACAAATAACAATCTTTCAGAGGGGATAAGTGATAGATGCATTGCAAATATTGTGATTTTATATTAACTACTGGGTTCTGCTACGCCAAACATATACTACCAGGGCCCTGTTGCATAAATGATATTGTTCTCACTACCTTCCTAAAACTAGTTTACTGCAAACTCGTTCAACGGGTAATGAGAACGGACGAAGCGGTCTTCCAACTGGTTCATAAAACCACCTCGCGATGTAATTTTGAAGATCGTTTTGCCTCGGTAGTCTGGTTTGAGCATGAGGATGCACCCGTTCTTCTGGAAGCGATCTTCGCACATTTCGAGCATGCTAGAATGCCTACACTGCGGTTTCGAATTTCGCACGAAACATGTAACCCCACTGAGAGCATTCCCATAGCAACAAGATCGCTTTACGTGAAGTGGTTTTGAAAACCACTTTCCAGGGATCAAATGGGAATGCTGCAAAGTGATCTTCCAAACTGGTCTCCTGAACCGGTTTTCAGTAATATAGTTTTAGAAAGCGTTATGAGAATGGTGTCAAAGTTACCATTATGGTAAGTTTGCCATCCAGTGGTAACTACCATCATGACCATGGTAATGATAAGCAACAGCCAATCAGAATCAAGGATTTCGGGGAGTTACCATTGGATGGCAAAGTTACCATAAGAGTAACTTTTATGCAATGGGGACCAGATTTTAACAATCATTTTCTCCATCAATTCACAACCGGTAAAATCATTTGAAGGCATTATCTATTTGTAATTATGTATATTAGGTACATTAGGTACAAAATTAATTTTGGTTGTTTTTGTCTGTGGCACCCTATTACCCTTTTTACACAGGGTAAAATTTCCCTAACCCCGTACTGTAGGTGGGGCTAAATTGCCATTTAGCCCCACCTATAGTACAGGGTTAAGCTTAGCCCACTTTCTTTTTACACAGCATTTTTGCAAAGTGGGCTAACCCCACCTATAGTACGGGATTATTTGGCCCTGCAAAAAAGCAGGGTTATCCCAGCAATTGCGGTGCTAAGAGCGATAGTACGGGGTTAAGATCGCTAGTGTAAAACGAAAGTGGGCTAAGCTTAACCCCGTACTATAGGTGGGGCTAAATGGCAATTTGGCCCCACCTATAGTACGGGGTTAAGGAAATTGTAGCGTGTGTAAAAAGTGTATGAGTGAAGTACTTGTACTACGAATGATCGACAAAAACCACTAGTCCGGGGTTAGCGAGTTTCGTGTGTGAAAAGCAAGCATTCCTTATCCGGGGTTAGCAATAACAATTTGGCATGTGTGAAAAGGAAAAAAAATAGTACTGGGTTAAGGATAGTACGGGGTTAGCGATAGTCCGGGGTTAAGAAAATCCTGTGTAAAAAGGGTATATAGGGGTTGAGGTTATTCACAAAGTGAGACCAGCATACATGCCTAATGCCCAGGGTGCTTTATATTATATTGCGTCACTTCTAATCACAAATTTAAACCTGTGCATTACTTGTTTTCCGAAACAGGTCAGCATGAACTTGTAGTGGAAACTTTACGTAACCCCCCCCAAAAAAAAAAAAAAGGAAAGTAAACAAATAAATTAATAAATTCTTCACACATACATACAGGCTAAATGTTTTTTCCATTATGACATCAAAAGTATAGCCAATATGATCAGCACCTAAAATGCATCACAAACCTTGCGACAAAGTCCTCTTTTGGAAAAAAATGCTTAGTTCATGGTATTTAAATTTTTACACCCCACAGGTATAGTGATGATTCCAAAATGCACAACTTGAAGGTTGCATAGAATTAGAGCATGAACACATGACTTTCAATCACACTTGCCATTGGCCACTTGCCTTGAACCAGTTTTACAATTACCATAATTGTCAGTGAATATTCAAGTTTTATACTCCAATGTCTCTGGTGTGAATGCACCAAGCTTTTACGAGGGCCATCCAGTTTGAAAGCATTTCATCAAGCAAGCAATAAATTCATTTTCCTTCTGAAGGCAGTCAAGTTCACATTATTTATCCATACATGTAAATCAAAATGCAGCTGTTATCACTTCCTCCAGTTTAAAAGAAAAGAGCTGGATTCACATTACAACACTAAATATTCACAATTTTGTATTCCTCTTATTGGGAGCGGTGGGTAAACTTGTCCTATTTCATCAATAGTGTTGGAATAATATCATTTGATTTATTTTGACCAACTGACTCAATGACATCCTGGTATGGTAAATTGCCAATTCATCTATATTGCCAACTCGTCCACTCATCATATGGTCTAACTTAATCTAGTCTAAAGTAAAGCCATTCCACCCATCAACATTTAGTCCAACAACCATTCGGTCCAATAACCATTTGGTCCAATCATCACTTCGTCTAATCACCAGTTCATCTATGACCATTTTGTCTCACAACCAGTTGGTCTAATATCCATTTAATTTTCATTCATTTCCCTAATTAACACTTAGTCCAATTATAGCGAATGGTATATGGACTAAATAGCTCTTGGACCAACTGGTTATTAAACAAAATGGCGAGTGGACGGATTGGCAATTAGACCATGTGGATAGTGAACAAACCGATAGTAGACCAAATGATAGTAGACGAGTTGGCAATTGGACGAATTGGCATTAGACCAATTGTAAAAGAAACCTGGTTTTGGTTGGGGGCTGCTAACAAAAGATGTCATCACTCTCCCTTTATAATCTAGGGGCCCTCGCAGTTCAAGAGTTGCAATTAAACAACAACAAAAAATCAATCACTATGTGATTTATTTTCAAAAATGTTGATTTGTTTTAGTTGCGTTTAAATGCAAGTCTTTCTGCAACATGCTTCTGATCTTTTACCATGCTAAAACTACATTATGAAAGATCAGATAACTCATTACAAAAATGAAACATTTTTCTTATTATAATCACACAAATGAAATAAAAAAAAGTAATGTGTCATGTCCAGAGCCCGCCTCCTTCAAAATATTTGGCATATTATGCCAGTGAACCATCTACATATTTTCATTCACTATTACAACTTAGTTGTGGAAATTGATTGATTAGTGTTATTCACAATAAAGCAAAATTATGTGACTGTGCTTAATGACAGGTAGGAAATGCTGTAATAAATACTAAATAATTTTCTCCATCAAACGAGTGCTGCAAATTAATCAAACTGTGTCTCTTTCAACTGCAAATAATATCTTGACAGAAGGCAGAAGGTTATAAACAGTGACTGATGAGAATTTATGACATGCAATATTGTGATTATTATTGCCATAAATTCAAATACAATTTTTATTTCAATAAGTGAGAGAGCAAATAAAAGAGAGAACATATAAAAAAAACTGTTCCATATTTTTCTGTTCAATACAACAAAGCAATGAAAAGGGAACCAGCTTTTTTTTTCTTTTTACCTGTTTCTATCTTGAAAATCAATTCATTCTAAACAATACCTCACCACTCTCATCTATAAAGTTTTTGATTTGCCAGATATCTGGGGTTTTTTTTAATGCTAACATATACACATTTTGTTTGATTCTCTTCAAACCCATGATAGAGTACATATACATGTATACTAGCCAATGCCACACAAGTGAATAGAATAGCTACTTCTCATTTGAATGAAATGTTCATATCAAAATATGCATTTCAAGGCAAAATTAAATTTGATGAAAGGTTGTACAATATTTGTGAAGTCTGTTAGCAAGACTAAATGAAAAGCAGAATAGTTTCGAACGTGTGTATCAGGTGAGTGTTAGAAGGATCCCAATAAGGCAGTCTGCCCCCGCCCAATTTTTCTAATTAGCGCACTATTACTGATCCGCCAAATTATCCTGATCTAAACAATCTCAAGATTATTTGTAATGGAGACACAATTGTCGCGCTAGTTTACAGGATTAATCTCGAGATTGCAAAATCCCAAGTCAACTTGGGATAATTTGTAAAATAGCATGCTATTTTACAAATTATCCCACTAATTCACAGGTGGAGACACACTTGGGTTTATTCATTCACGGTGTCAGACCATAATGCATTGATGCCTTGCTCGAGCAGGAATTACTCTTCTTGCAATGGTGGAGACAGGGTTTCTTGAATCTTGAGATTAATCGCGAAGAAGGCCGATAGGGCTAAAATCTTGAGATTGAGCAAACTAAGGCTGGTGCAGCACCGCCTAATATATCCTGCCACTCCAAATTAGTATTTAATCTTCTCCGTTGATTTGATGGCGCTGCACTGTCTTTAACTGAAACTAGGCAACTTACTTATACTGAAGTGAATTCATTATTGATTCATACCCAAACTGACAGTTTATGTGTACGTATAACTCAACTAATTCCAAATATGTTCATTGAGATTAAATCATGGTTTATGTGAGTCTCTCAAGTCCAATGTGTAATGAGAACAGTGGAAGCAATCTTCCAAACCGGTTTATAAAACCATCTCGCGATGTAGTTTTCAAGATCGCTTTGCCTCGTTAAACTGGTTTTAGCGTAAGTGAAGACACAACCGTTCTTCAGAAGCGATCTTCGCACATTTTGAGCGCGCTACTCTACACACTGTATGTTGAATGCCTATGATGCGGTTTCAAATTTTGCGCGAAACATGTCACCCCACTGAGAGCATCCCCATAGCAACAAGGTCGCTTTACTTGAAGTGATTTTGGAAACCACTTTTGGGTGATCAAATGGGAACACTAGCAAAGCGATCTTCCTAACTGGTTTCCTGAACCGGTTTTCAGTAAACTAGTTTTAGAAAGCATAATGAGAACGGGGTCATATTAACAAAAAAAATGTCAAGTGCATGATGACCTTTTACACATTTTCCAGATGTAAGTATTATACATACTTTTGTGCATGGCAGTATTGACTTTTCACAACAATTTTGTTCCAAGCTGCACACACTGACACTGTCAAGTGTTAAGTATTTCCTTTGACATATGGTCAGAGTCACACAGAAATAAACAATTTCAGGGATTTTTTTCCCAATAACAGCATGAGGGAGAGAGAAACAGCCCTGGGAATAAAAAATATATACCTGGGATTTTGCTTTGATTGTGCTGGCATGGTAGAGAGTTATTGTAAGACAACAGATGTGTAATGAGAAACTTATAGGCCTATTACCCAGTATTATATTCCACAGCTCTTTGGAGCACTGGCACATTTTAATAAAACACTAAATAGTTTAAAATCATGAGAAAAAAGAGTGACTCCTCTTGCGACTCCAAAACAGGTATTTAAAAGAATAATCAAAATTCAATCATTTTTACTGACACTGTTTAAAATATTTTTAGTTTCCTCCTGCGAGATGATTTTAAATACTAAAATAGTGAAATCAAACACACATAAAATCAGACAAAATCAAACACGCATGAAAATCAGACTAAACGATCAGCAGATGAGAGTTTGATATTTGTCGATTTGACGGAAAATAACTCTTGATTGAATCATTTGTAAACGGTCAATGTTTTTCATTTCAACTGTTTTGTGAAAATGAAAAAAACTTCCAAATGCTTTCTTATTTGACACTAATTTGAAACTTGTTATTATGAAAAATTCAGTATTATCATTTTGATTTTCTCTATTTATTCATATCAAATGCTGTTCGGGGAGACTTGCCCTTTAAACGAGTAAGACATTTTGATCAGCTGGTTCTATCCTTACCCTTGACAAGCACGCAAAGAACCCTGATAAATGAAATAATACTACAATTTTCAATATTAACAAATAATCTCACTCCAAAGTTTGCCTTCAGAACGAAGCCTAAAGGAATATCCTTATCGATCAAGATGAACTTGATAGTCCAAATTCCCAAAGCCACACTTTTTCCTCCCAGTTGGCAATCCCATAGTTCATGGCAAAATGCAGTATCCCATTTTAGACAGAAAATGTCTTTACTGCTCTCATGCATGAACATGATGCTTTATGGCCGTGTTTATGCTTCCACTTTTCAGGCCAGAATCAGCGTTTCCAAACGTGATTAGTCCAAAACACGGTTGCGTCCATGCTTACTTTCATTTAAATGCTGTTTCAAAACGCCGATCGTAAACTCACAAAAAGGTGCGTTTGTAAAACTTTCGAAAAAAAGGCGCGCTCAATTTGACCTCGCTTTCCTGCGAAGCCAGCTGGAGATCGTGATGTCGCCTCTGAAAAGTAAGCATAAACAGCACTCCCAGAACCACGTTTACGATCAGCGTTTTGAATCGACGTTTGAATACGCTGATTCTGTCCTCGCAATGGAAGCATAAACACACCCTAAAACTGCAGTAACACGAATGATCCAACATGCCCCCACTATGGATTTTTTTTTAATAGTCTACTTTGTATGCTCCAAAGGAACATTATACAGATGAACTTTAACTTTAAGTTCAGAGCACTGTAACATATTGAGCCTGGGGCGTTTCTATGTCAGTAAAAAAAAATATTTATTTATAATTGAAGCCCATTTGTTGGATATTACCACAAAATAACTGCTCCTAAACCTATTTGGTCTATAGTTCAAAGCAAAATTGCCTATATTTAAAACTTCATTACAAAAATATATATCACTTTCACGAGCAGAGTCGATTGTGTGGTTATTATTGTAGCTCATTGATTTCTAGATATCTCGAGCTGTTCATGTTACTGATTTTAAGGAAGTTCCCCAGCTCTGTTTGTGCGCATTCCTATCTGCGCATTTTTTTACACCATGCACGTGACGTCACAATAAACAAACAGGTGAGCAATCAGCTAGAGATATCAGCTGACTGTTCCAGTCATGGGCACTCTAACAGAAAATCTTGATGTGTTATTTTACGAAGCTATAAACTGAAAATAATCTATGGACAATTTTTTTACGCCTCTACCTCTTCAGAATATCTGCAGTGCTGCAAAGCATGAACAAATATGAGATCGAGTTTTATTAAATGGGATAGTGGTGTATAATTTTTCTTTTGTGTAGATACAAGCCCTATGACGCATTTTTGTTGTTTGCAACAACAAAAGTGCAGATAGTTTGAAAACAAGCACATGAACCCCCGTTTTTTAATGTTCAAACCTCTTTAGTATACCTTTCTCTACAACCATGCAAAATTTGGTGGAAATGACATGGGTTTTAATAAAGTGCAGCATTTATTGTACTTCTTGAATTTGCTATATAAGTTTCAATCATTTTCAACTTAAAGGTGCTGCTACTCCTTAAAGAGCAAACGAATGGCAATATCAGTGAATTTTCCATCTTAAGTATATAATTCTAAACTATAATGTGTATTTTGTTGAAATTTGGATGGATTTTGACTGAGTAATAGAGGTATTAACTCAATCTTGTGATCTCATTTGGTTTAAAAATGCAAAATTATTTCTAATGTGTATTACTCGAGACCTTTCAAATGGATGAACTTAAAAGCTCAGGAGCAAAAAAATCAAGCACATGAACCCATATTAATTTTTGCATATGTAGTATACTTAGCTGCTACAGTAACTATGTAAAATTTGGTGAAAATGACATGGATTTTTGTTTTAAATGTGGAACATATATCAACTGAGATTTTGTTGTTAGATAATGGACGAAGGAGAAGTTTGTGCTTATTACAGAAACAGTCATAAATACCAATGCATTTCTCCTAACAATATGACTAAACTTTGATATAGGATATGCACATAAGATAGGATAATGATCTTTACAAGACGAATTCCCTAATACCACATTTCTTTATATCAACTCTCGATATCTCACCCCCATCCCCTTATGTTTCATATGTGACTACCCAAAAAATATTTCTTGTCACAGAGTTTGTTTAATAGTTTTTTATTTCAATTATGCTTCCATTTTAATAATTCCCCTTGACAAGTGTCATATTTGGTACCAAAAGTATTGAAGTATTAATGACGAAATGAAATTTTACACTCTAACGATTCCTTCATAAGATCATGAGTTAGCAACATGATTTCCACGCCTTCTGGCTGAACTTAGCTCCTATTCCCATGACGACAAAGCACTGATCTGTTAACGATTATGCCATTGCAGACAGCTGGGGCATTGCGATCAGATAATTTGCTTATCTCGACGGATAAGTTCATTCGCAATACTCTCATTGTGATAAACAAATTTTCTGTTCATCTTTAAGGTATCTAACACTAAAAGGAGCTTCTTGACAAATTTCAACCTTATCATATTATTGATTGAGACAGCTCACAAACACATCCAATCCCTACATTTTCCTCTACAGTTCACAAACAAATTAGCAATTTTCATCACCAAGACTACATGTACAACCAATTAAGAACATAAAAAGAACATCTAACAAAAGCCAAATAAAAATTAAACTCTCTCTCTCATTCTCTCTCTTTTCCCCTTTGCTTATCCTTCATTTCCCATAATATTCCATGTTGTGAGATATAAGTAGACTTAAGTTTTGATAAAGAATACTGTAATTAAGATTTCATTTATTTGCTTTTTTATATTGTACTTCATGAATTTTTGTAAATTCACCCCTTCAGCATGTGCTGCTCTGGTCAATGTTTATGTTATACCAATACATAAACAAACAAACAAATAAAAGGATAGATAGATGGATGGATGGATGGATGGATGGATAGATAGATTGCAAAACAATCATCCGTACTTGACCATCCTTATGTCGATGTTTCATGCGCTAGATCCATAAACTTTCGAAGTTATGATGCCAATTCAACACATATTCCCAACACGGCCACATTGACCTTAAAATGACCTTTGACCTCGGTCATGTGACCTGAAACTCGCATATGATATTCAGGCCAGGGATACATGGTTGCTCTTATGTCTAAGTTTCATGAAGTAGATCCATAAACATTCAAAGTTATGATGACAATTTCTCAAATAACCCCAACATGGCCACAGCTCATTGACCTATAAATGACCTTTGACCTTAATCATGTGACTGAAACTCAGCCAGGATCTGACTTCAGTGATACACTATTACCCTTATGTCTTAGTTTTATGAACCAGGTCCATATACTTTCTAAGTTATGATGACATTTCAAAAACTTAACCTGTGTTAAGATTTTGCTATGGAGTTCCCCAACATGGTCTAAGTTCATTGACCCTAAATGACCTTTGACCTTGGTCTTGTGACCTGAAACTCAGGCAGGATGTTCAGTAATACTTGATTACCCTTATGTCCGAGTGTCATGAACTAGGTCCATATACTTTCTAAGTTATGATGGCATTTCAAAAACTTAACCCTTGGTTAAGATTTCAATATTGACGATGCCGCCACCACCGTCGGAAAAGCGGCGCCTAAAGTCTCGCTCCGCTCTAAAGCAGGCGAGACAATAAAAACTACCACGATTCTTTTTTCCGGGAAGGTTACTTTTTTTTTGGCTGGGTGTAAAAGCATTTATCACAATATTTCTCTATCAAGCCGCTTATGCATACATACAACTGTTGGATGTTTCATTGAATAGACAAATCATGGATAAATACATAATGGTTGGCAACACCTCAAAAAAAAAAATTTACGAGGTGCAACTTGACCAAGCAGAAGTGTGTGCTTTAAGACCACTTGCTGATTCAATGAATTAGCCCACCAAATCAGAGAATATTTGGCTTATTTTCTGTTTTCGTTCGAAATGTCGAACCAAAATAATTCAGACTTATTTAAAAAAAAAAAACAGCCTGTTAAACCACATATCATCCCACAATTTAGGTGAGTGTCTATGAGCAGACCAAAATTGAAGCCAGATAAAAATATGGAGCATGTCGTACACAGTCACATAGACAAGCATCATGTCTAAGAACACCGTTTTGAATATTAAGCCCACTGTTTAAGTTTGTCACTCCAACAACTATTGTTTAAAGTTATTAAAGATGATTTAAACTTTTCACACAATTTGTTCAAATTTTTAACAACTTGTTTAACACTTTGAACAATAGCTGTTAGAGTGACAGGCTTAAACAACGTACTTTAACTTTCATACAGCATTTTTACAGTGTACATGTAATTAATGTATAAACATGCGCACCAACAACAGGCTTGAGCTTGAATTTCAAACTTCAATCTGACTTCATTCAAAGCCAGCTAGAGCAAGCACTTTGATCCGGTTAAGATACACCTACATGTATATGATTATGTCTTATGAAAATTATCTTACCTCAAAAATTTGTTCCACTTCTTTATGTTTACTATGTCCTTGATGTGTACCCTAAAAAAAAAAACAAGGGAGAGAGAAAAAAAGCAAGGTCAAATATGAACCTATTTACTTTCTCTGGATTTGTAGAAACCATTATTCAAATACAGGAACACTACATGTAGGTTTTAAAGGAATATGGTAAATGTTACAAATCTTACCATTATAATGGCCCAATTAATACATACTCAAATCAAGTAAAATGATTTTCTTAGAACAGGACATACAAATCAAAATGTACATGTGTTATAGCCAAATCATTTTAGTCTCTTACATGTTCAGATGTTGAACTGGAACATTCAAATCCTTAAGTCTAAATTGTACAACTGATAGCAATATGGAAAATATACATGTTCATGTATTTGCCCCTTCATACCTGTTCGACAGGAAATTTCCCTTTTTTAAAGAAATGTGGACATTTGTAATCTAAGCCACAGAAATAGATATAAAGACTGACCCAAGTGAAGACATAAAATGTATAAGGTTATAAATTACTGAAAATGACCAGTGAGTAGCCATCTTTTTTCAAACAAATGAAGTATTGAAAAACAACAAAACACACTCTTAAAATAGTTGGGCAAAAAATGACAATTTTTAACCAACCCTGGGCAACATACTGTCCACACAACTATTGGTTAAAATCTGCCCAAATTGAGTAATAAAAAGTAATATTTGGGTAATAAATTTTCTCAATTGGATAATTGCCCAAAATATATATATACAGTGCGTCCCAGAATAAACGAAACCGAGATTTAGCGATCATTTATCATAACTTAATCATAAATAGAATAGACAAATGACCTACCAATTTAAAGCTTAGAATCTCCTCTTTCATCTGATATTACTTAGGTTATTTCTTATTCACGCATGAGTGAGCAAAAACAATTTGAAGAAAGGAGACCAAAAACTCATTTGGCGGGGAGTATCTGGGTTTCAAAGAGAAAACCACATTTCTGAAAAGTTCAATATCTGCTCTTTAATTTGGTACCTCAATTACAGAAAATGGTCAAGATATGAAAAAGTTCTGGCCATTTGAAATAAGGCTTGTATTTCCATAATTTCATGAGATAAACGTGTTTTCACCGGTTTCCTACAGAAGCTTTTGCATCATGTGCATGGTGAACAAAAGATTTAATGCATGGCTGATCGCCAACAAAACGGAGTGTCGAGTGAGTTTGAAAGCCAGCCTGGAGAACCTCTTCATTTTATGAAATTATTGAAATTCAAGCCTTACTTCAAATGACCAGAACTTTTTTATTTCTTGACCATTTTCTGTAATTGAGGTACCAAATTAAAGAGCAGATATTGAACTTTTCAGAAATGTGGTTTTCTTTTTGAAACCCAGATACCCCCCGCCAAATGAGTTTTTGATATCCTTCCTTCAAATTGTATTTGCTCACTCATGCGTGAATGAAAAATGATCTAAGTAATAACAGATGAAAGAGGAGATTCTAAGCTTTAAATTGGTAGGTCATTTGTCTATTTCATTTATGATTAAGTAATGATAATGATTACTAAATCTCGGTTTCGTTTTTTCTGGGACGCACTGTATAGGCCTATATATATATATATATTTGACCAACATACATTAGCCAACACAATGCACAATATGTTGCCCAACATTTTAAGTGTGCACTTGATCACTAAAACTTATCATTTTCTTTCAAACTTGTCTTACATCAATCAGTAGCAATCAACATGAAGAATACGAACAATGAGGTCACAGCCTGCTGTCCAAACCGTGATGAGTCAACAGTTCTTTGGTTATCATGTCAAAACATGCACGCTTGTTGACCTGGTAACGGTAGGGGTGATACCGACCGCAAAGTTGAAGAATCGCTCAAAGCAATGATCACATGAATTATTAACCCTGCCAGTGCCACAAAAATTTATGGAAATATGTCTAAAAGAGTGATTGCATGCAGTGACAGTTTTACACGTCTCGTTTTTCAACATGACATCTATAATTTTGACCTTCTTTTAATATTCCTTTGAGAAAGTGAAGAATTTGATTTCTTTTATATATTCAACATCAATAATGTGGAGCGTCATGGCCCAGTGGATTAGTCTCCATACTTTGAAACAGAGGGTCGTGGGTTCAAATCCCAGCCAAGGCGTAATTTCCTTCAGCAAGGAATTCATCCACAGTGTGCTGCACTCGACCCAGGTAAGCTGTGGGTACCTGAATAGGTAGCCTAGCTTAGGCCGTGTTTATGCTTCCACTTTTCAGGCCAGAATCAGCGTTTCCAAACGTGATTAGTCCACCACACGGTTGCATCCATGCTTACTTTCATTTAAACGCTGTTTCAAAATGCCAATCGTAAACTAACAAAAAGGTGCATTTGTAAACGTCATCTGACTAGAATCACGCTTTCTGGGGAAGTATAAACAGAACCACGATCGCAAACGTGTTTAAATGACGTAATTTGGTACATGCTTCCGGTGAGATGAAAATCCGCGGGCAAATACAGTTGCATTGCTCCATGGTCGCATGTTACCTGCACGCATTTTCCTTGTTTTGCATGTATAGTACTATTACTAGTATTACTCTTCCAATTTGTCATCACGATGAACGTTCAGGGATTTACACCAAAAAAAAAGACCTGGAACATGAGTCATAATGAGGAGACATCGCCAGATGCCTCAGTAGCATAAACAAATAGATATTTTATTATTTTGTATACTTAATATTAATTTTTTTCTTACATTTTTTCTTCCCCATAACAACACTCGGAAAAAAACTTTCAAAAAAGGGCGCGCCCAATTCGACCTCGCTTTCCTGCTCAACAAAAATTACGATGCGAAGCCAGCTGGAGATCGTGATTTCGCCTCTGAAAAATTAAGCACAAGCAGCACTTCCAGAACCACGTCTACGATCGCGTTTTGAATCGACGTTTGAAAACGCTCATTCTGTCTTCGCAATAGAAGCATAAACACACCCTTAGCCGGATAATAATGATTGCAGGGCCCGCTGGGAGAACAGTTTTCTGAACTGTAGTGGCTACCCTGGATAAACATACTGTTATTATTATAATTATTATCATAATAAATGTTTTACTAGGGAAAAAATTGCATGGGGACTGAGGCCGATTTAGCCCCCAAAGCGCTCAAAAGAGCCCTGAAAACTACAAATGGAGTCTTGGAAATCTCCATTTATCACAATGTTCAAGCTTAATATCCAATGTTGCAAATTTAGGCAGCAAGTTATGAAAGGTAGCCCCTGAAAATAAAAAAGAATATGTTTTGCCTTGTGTTTAAAGGTATTAACTTTGTGAGCAGCCGATTTAAAAAATTCTCAAACCAAGATGAAACATGTGTACCAGTGCATGTATTGAAAACAACCATTATTGAGAATGAAAAGCTGAAACTACAAGGCAAACCCCAATTTTGTACTATTTACAATAGGCGTCTTATAGACGCCTAAATAGTACACATAAGCGTATGGGATGAAATTAAGATGGTGTTTCCGGTCACTTTATATTTCAATTTTTGAAGCACAAAATAATTATTTCCGAAAGCAATTTTTTCTGGGCTTCATTTTTGTAACATATCCTAGACACAGGTGACAAGTGTGACCTTCTAGCTCAGATTTTTAAAAGTCAAACCAATGTTAACCAATCACTTTAAGACACAAAATGTGCTTATATTATACTAATCATAAACCTCCTTTATATAGCAGATTCATTATAATTATCATATATCCTTCATCATTGTTGTTGCTGTAGTCATCATCGTCGTCATTGCGCTGTAATCATCACCAACGTTAGTATCATTACCATCATCATTGTTACTATTATAATCATATTTTCCTTCCATCTTTACACTCCCCTTTATAATTCTCTTCTTGTACATTGATAAAGTGCTTAGACTAGAGGTTAGCAAATCCATGATAAATTCACCACATCACATATTGTTCAGGGAATACCTGGCAGAAAGGGACCTTGCAGTTGCAGAACCATAACTTTAGGTGGTTTCAAACCGCCTTGATCACAAGAATCCCCGTTAAATTACGAGAACTTTTTTAGACTAAAAATACCCATTAATTTATTCCTGCATTCACACCGCCCTGAACCATACCCTTCGGGATAAGTTCCTGAAGTTACGAGCATGCACAGTATGGTCTGATAAACAGGCAAGGCGCGAGATTCAAAATCACTAGCCCAGCAGCCATCCACGGCGCCGTGTTTAACGACACGCTGGGCTAAGCCTAAAAGTTCCCGTAATTTGCTTTCACATCGCCAAAATACCTGCGACCTTGGAAAAATCCCCGCGAAAGTTCTCGTAATTTCGCCAAGTACCTACTATTTAGCGGGTGTTTTCTTTCGGGGAAATTACGCGTAGTTTGCTTTCACATTACCAAAATACCTGGTATTTTCTGATCGGGGTAAATTTCCCGATCAGAGAATACCTGGAACTGACAAACTTCGAAGCGGTCTGAAACCACCTTTTGTTGTTTTTTCTATAGACAGAGAGAATTGAGAAATGAAGTGGAAGGAAGAATCAAACAAAGCGAGAAACCAAAATGCCATTACTGACTTCAAGCATCAGATCCTTTCATGCTCAACTGAACAATCCCGCTTTCTAGCTTCTCCTATTAATTTTTTTTTTCTCATGATACATTTCTTTCTCTTGCCAGTTCAACTAAAATTCAATGAATTCAACGACAGGAGTCCTTTTCTGAGAATGCAATAAGATACGATGGTTTAACGCACCAGAGAAATTCTTACAATTAGCTAGCATTCGAAATCAACAACAATCAAAATCAATGAAATTTTCTATTAAGTCATGATATTTGCGGAGCCATGTCCCTATCCTTCCCTAATGGATCTGACATTTGAATGGGGAATCCTCATAAGATCTATTTTCAGCTGAAGTATTTCAAGTACTTGCTCACAGATTTAGATCCTCAATCGTAATCAGAAATGCATAATGCATCTTTTTTTTCACATTGATGTAATATTCAAATGCTATGACAACTCTCCACTTCTTTTACAATGGCCATGAAATTCATCTTGATCTACATAGGCCTGCATCACAAGAATGTATGGAATAGATTCAGCAGAAGAGAAATGGAAATACCACGTCATTCATGAAATATATGTACATTTACCAGTATGAAACAGCTTTCACCCCCGGTGGGTGTTTCCTAAAGCTGTTCATCAGTTAAGAGCGACTTTAAAAAAGACTAGTGAACCTTTCCTACGTGCTAAATAATCACCAAGGAGCATTTCATGGTGAATATCATTTACCACAAGAAAGGATGACTAGTCGTTCTTAAAGTCACAAACAGCTCTATGAAACAACCACCAGAATGTTTTAGCGAGCGCATGCCGATATATTCATAAAAAGTCATTTTCTCATTTGTTCCAATTTTCAGATGTACAGCATTCCATTCTTCATACCAAAACCATAATATATCAAAAATCAAATTCTTTGTAATCAAATTTGTATCAAGAAATCATAAATAGTGTTGTTAACAATACGCAATTCTTCATATCAAGAAACAGGAGTCAATGAGAGAGTTTAGCTTGCTATGCATACATTACATCAGCATAATATGGTGATGTAACATACGCATATATTATACATGTACATGTATGCTGGTTTAAATATCCTGGTGGTGTTTCACAAAGATTAAAGTATGACCTGAGTCGACCTTAAATGCCAACACGTATGTGATATGCATCGCGCAATCTTAATGATTAATACTTAGTAGTGCACATCTTCTTGGCACGCACTGACCAATGCAATCATGCTTTTTATAACGCACGCAACCAGTCATTTAAGTGCGACTCTATAAAGTCATACTAAAATCTTCGTGAAACAACCCCCCCCCCCCCCCCCCGGTGTGATAGCCTCTTTAGAGCAGAGCTGCCAATCTTAATTTTGAAAAAAATCATATTCTTTATTTCTTTTTATCCTATTTTCAGGCCTAAAATCCCATTTTAATTAAAATTTTGAAAAACATACCAAAAATCATCATTCTTTATAGAAGTTCTAAAATCCTATTTTCAGGAGGAAATCCAATTAAGTGTTTTTTCCCCCTACAAAATCCTTCCAAATAGGATTAAATCATACTCATTGTCACCTCTGTAACCTGAAGAAATCCATTGCCATAATTTCTAACATTACCATATTGCCTTTCGAGTTTTGACCTTATCATTGCATATTAGAGTGCCACCATCAATCAACAACAGTAGAGCAGGCCTATGCACCTACATGTACATGTATCACCTATAATAGCAATTATTTGGTAAGAATCATAACCCTATGCCAGACATATTCAGAATTCTCTTAAAAGAGTCAAGATTAAAGAACATTTCACCCCTCTAAGGACATTGACGTTGACTTGAGTGTTTCCCAACGTCACCGTGACGTCACCTCTCTCCTCGTATCTACAGGAGCTCTCTCTCCCGATATCCAAGTACCCTCGTATGAACCGTGAGCAGTCAGGTTCACTATGGTTTCCGGTCTTCTGATTATATCCCCCCTCATCCCGCATCCCACTCACCTATTAAGACCCTCATCTTTTCTTTTCTGACTAGTTAGTCCTTCACTATTGAGCTAGAGCGATACAAAAATATCACAGGAATGCCAGGAACCATTATCAGGCATACTTTCACCTGCCTGATCAAGAAAAGTACTTACAATACAGGATACTATTCTAATCTCAAACTAGATTCATGATCATAACTTTATTGTTAATGGAAACCAGTTCAGGGAACTAGTTTGGAAGATTGTTTTAATAACGTTCCCAAATGATCAGCGTGAAGTGGTTTTCAAACCCACTTCACGGAGAGTGGTCTTGTTTCTCTGGGAACACTCTCAGTGGGGTGAAATGTTTCGCGCAATATTCGAAACTGCACCGTGGACATTCTACACTCAGTGTGGGGAGTAGCTTGCTCAAAATGTGCGAAGATCCCTTCCCGAAGAACGATTGAGTCCTGACTTATGCTAAAACCAGTTTTAACAAGGCAAGGTGATCTTGAAAACTACATCGCGAGGTGGTTTTCCACACTGGTTTGGAAGATCACTTCCATGATCACTTCTCAATGACCGTTCTCAATATGTATTACACTGGTTTTCACTTAACTAGTTTTAGGAAGGTAGTGAGAACATTGTCTATGATCAGGACATGATACATAAACCTCATCGGGGGCACGTCATACAAAGTTACGATTGATTCGATCAATTGCAACTATGGACGGCCAGCAACATCAACATCAATTATGCATGTTTGTTCAAAATGTTTTCTAGCTATGATGTATGTTCATGCATTCATTGTTTCCTTGAAAATTCACTGCACTTTTCTTTGCATTCAAAGGACATTGTGCAACTTTTTCATAGAAAAATTTATGACACTGATGCATTTCCATTGAGTTACGATTGATCGGACCATCGTAACTCTTTGTAAGACGGGGCCCTGAACATACTAAATATTTTTTATGATCGAGCAGGTTTAAACTTTAAAGACCCCTTCTGTGTTCCAAAATAATCTGAGGAATTAAAGAACATCCCCCCTCTAAAGATCTTCTATTAAAGGGATGGTCCGGGCTGAAAATATTTTATCTTAATACATACATGTAGAGTAAAATTCACTGAGCAAAATGCCGGAAATTTCATCTAAATCGGATAACAAATAATAAAGTTATTGAAGTTACAAGTTTGGCCATATTTTGTAAAAACAGTCGTCATGAATATTAATTAGGTGGGCTGATGATGTCACATCTCCACTTTTCGTTTTCTTATGTTATTACATAAAATCATATTTTTTCATTATTTCATACTAGTGTGAATAATATGTCTCCCTTATATTATAATGAAATAAGTTGCAGCAATAAATATCTAATGCACTAAATCACTTGTCAATCCAATTTTTCTAATTCTTGGAGGAAAAATTTTAATAAACCTAATTTCATATAATAAAATACAAAAGAACAAGTGGAGATGTGACATCATCAGCCCACCTAATGAATATTAATGACGACTGTTTTCACAACATATTGCTAAAATTTAAACTTCAATAACTTTGTTATTTGTTATCTGACTTTGATGAAATTTTCGGCATTTTGCTCAGTGAATTCTACTCTCTTTTTTAAGCTATACATATTTTCAGCCTGGATCATTCCTTTAAGACAAGGGCTAATAAATCACAAATTCTATTTTAGGGGACCAATCAATGACAAATTTGTATAAAATGCACCTCTTCTTACAGACTTTTCTGGCTGCAAACAGATTCAATTTCAGATAAATGCATATACATGGCAAATTACAGTCTATTTCTGATGCTCACCATGAACACCATAAAACATTACCACTTCCATGTAACTGAAACTCTTCAGACAAAGTACTTCAAAGCTAATTAATTTTAATGGGAAATAGTTGGAAGCAAATCTTGATGTGTTTATCAGACACTACAACTTGGTTAAATTTAGAACAAAGTTTAAATAATTCAGGCTTGCTTGAAATTGTATTCACTTCTCTACCACATGCTTTTCTTGATATAACTATCAAACACAGAAAACAACATGTAGAACTACAAACGAACAGACATTTTTCAGTAAACTTATCTGATCTTCATTTGCTCATTACTCTGTAATTATACATTTTTCTGATATCATTTACTTTTTTATAATTCTGTGTAAGTTTTGTTCAATTTCTAAACATTTTATTTTCTGTTGTTACCAATACCAGGAGCCCGTTGCAGAAAGAGTTGTAATCAACCGCAACTCTAAAAATCATGTGCAACTTCATTTTCAACCAATCAACAATGCGCATTTTGGACTTGCGGTTGATTTTTTGACTTGCGTTTAAATGCAACTCTTTCTGCAACGGGCTCCAGAGCATAAATGTACCAAATCAAAGAATCTATCACATTGAAGCGTATGCACGCTTCAAGCGCACACCAAATCACAGAATTACTTCTGACCACTAAACCAAGGGAAGAAAAAAAATAGTTAGCTCTTACAACTAACTCTGAAAGAAATAAACTCCCTCATTAGAATTGGTTTCACAAGCTATTCAAAGTATATGTACCTGCATTCAGTCGGTCCGTCAGTACTCAAAAGTTTTAAAATCTGATTTTATCTCCATGAACAGGGATGGACAATTTTACCTCTTTTTTTTAACAGGCAAAGCCCTCAAGATACCTGTATAAATTCATATATGTATGACACAGAAGCCATTAAACTTCATGTACATGTATGACCTGTGTTTCCAGGGAGCATTTCAAAAAACAAATACATGTGATGAGTGATTTCACCGTCTCTTTTTTTTTTTGCTTTGAGCCAATCAAATGCAAGGATTTCAGTAGCTTACAACAGCCAGCCAGTGAGAATCACTGCTTATTTGTTTCATGAAATGCTTCCCAGGAGGTGGACTCAGGCTTCCTCTGCCTCCAGAGCAGGCTCAATGTACTGGATGTGAAACATCAGAATTTCTGAAGAACTGGACTGAGCCCACCTGCATCTCAGTCCATCTCTCTACGAGGTTTGAGGCCATCCAGAGACTGGACATATTGTAGGGTTCTATGACATTTGCCCTGGCGACAATTGCTTCGATGGAAAATCTGCACGTTAATCCAAACATAAAATCTAGTATCCAAAACTAAATAAACCCTAATCCTTATGCTTACCTCATTCTGAACCAAACTCTATTAAAATCCTAACTCTAAGCCAATGTCCTCTGAGATATTAAGACAGGAGAAAATGTTGCAGGAGCATATAGTGTATGTTGTGTCTCCTACAACTGGTATATCTAACACCATAGTAGGCTCAGGCTAGATTATGAAAATCATTTCAAAATTATGAAAATGTTCATACCTTTTTAGGAATATCCAGCCTGGGGCGTTGCTTAGTATCTCCATCTCGATCCTTCTTTACTTCTCTCGCTGGGTTTGGGGTGGATCTTGACTGAAAGTCTGCTATGATATCCGGCATAGGGGAAATAAATGGCAGTTCTCGGAATGAACCAGTGTCCTTTTTGCTGTGACCACTAGCCTGTTTGCTATCCTTTTGTTCACTTTTAGCACCACTCTGTTTCGAGGGATAGTTTGTGATACTGTGACACGTCTCTGTCAAAAGGCCGTTGGGGTGGAGAACTGTTTTGGAATCAGAGGCGCTGGAATTGGAGGAGCTGCTGCTGCTCCCTCTACTAGTAGAGCTTGATGAGGAAGGGCGGGAGCTTCCTGGCTTGGAAGCTGATGATGATGACGTTGTACTATGTTGCTTTGATGGCTGATTCGATGATGATTTTGACTGCGAACTACTAGATTCCACAGAGCTTCCCGATCCTTGAGCCTTGGGTCTAACACCAGAGGAACCATCTTTAGACCGTCTCTGACTGCTATCCTTGGATTTATCGTACATTGAAGGGTGGGCTGATTTAGAAGACGAGGTACCTGCTGACGACGATGACAACTGCGAAGCGGTTCCAGACTCGCGCTTCACACCCTTGGAAGAGGACGATGAAGTGCCAGCTGGGGCCGGCTTCGAGCTGCCATGTCGATGCAGTGATGACGCCTCAGCCGGACTGTTCTTCACCTGGCTACTGGATTTCCCACTGCTACCAGGCATTGAAGAATGCTGCCCTGTTGACTTGGTCTGTCCATGCATGACAGGAAAGTGGCTGATGTTCTTGTTCTCTCCCGGTAAAGGTGTTTGAGGTTGGTACCCGACGCCAAGGAGGCTCGATTCATGCGATTTCCCTTTAAAGTTGTCATACAGGCCTAAAGTATTTTGGACAGTTCGGCTGAGATCATCCTTGGTGTCAGACTGTAACGAGACAGAAGCAGACAGCATAAGGGGAGAATATTTGGTGATGTTACATGAAATAAAATTTGTCGAAGGCTATTCAGAGGGTCATTGAGACCAATCAATAAGGCATCTACTGCCATGGGTTAAGTAGCCTTAATCAATGCCAGAAGACTCTCATTTTTAAGTTGCGTGAGTAAACCACTTGGCCAATCTCAATAGTCAAAAGTTGGATTTCATAGTTGCCTCTTTATTAGATTTTGAAGAAAATATTTGGCATAATTTTCTTCAGCAAGAAATTTATCCACAATGTGCTGCACTCAACCCAGATGAAGTAAACAGATACCTGGCAGGTACTTATTCCTTGAAATGCAGTGCGCATACATGTAATAGCCAGGGTAATTATGATTCATTTCTGTAGAGTGCTTCTGATAAAGTATTATTAAGCACTGACAATCATTATTTTATGATTTGTAAAATCTGTTTTCCTGTAAGGAGCCATACTAGCTTTTTGTTCAATTTGCCTATCACAATGTTGAATAAAAATATAGGTAAGTTTCCCATTATTGTAACTACCATGAAAGCTTTGTTGTTGGCTATCTATTACCATAGTTTGTAGCTCTTTACGAAACAGATCCCTGAATATTTTACTTTCAGGGGATGCCTATTACGTTAGGAGGTGGATGCATCCTCCCCCCCCCCCCTTTTTTATCCACATTAATGGCAACAGATCTACAGAATAAGAATGGCTGACTCTTCCTTAAAGTGTCAATTACCTTGACTGGGGTTCCAAAGATGGGTCCACTGGACTCTACCTTGATCGGTGGGGCTTGTACCCGTTTCCTTCGGGCTGCATCCCGCCTGTGATCTTGCAATTGGTCACGCCCAGCCATTCTGTAAACACAAGGAAAGAAAAAAGAAGTGTAAATGGACGTGATACACAAGCTGAACAGCAAAAGGTGTCCAGTGACCATTTTTCAAGAAGTATGTAAGTGTAATAGCTACTGTTATTCCACTCATTATTTGGTAAACAAAGCCAGTTTAACAAAAAAAAAATATTGCAGTGCAATTAGTGTGTCCACTACCGTACATATTATCAATACACTTTATGATGATCATACTCTCTGGCATATAATTTACCTTTCAGGGCCCCAACCACTAAGGTATTTGTGTAATTTTGATAGATAAGATGAAAGGTAAACAAAAGCATAAGGCAAGTACTACTGTATGTAACAGAAATGGGAAATATAGCCATGAGTAATATAAGTTGTGAAAAAAAGAAAAATTTAACAATATTATCCATCTATCATTTTCTTCATACTAATGATACAAAACCAACGAGGTCAGGATAAGCTGAAGGTGAAATGATAAATGAGACCATCACAGAGCAACTACAGATAACAATGGCCCTAATCAGACTTCTCCGTGAGTAAAAATCAAGTTTGGCCGCTGACTTCCAAGCATTTGTAATTTCCATCTCTCGTTCAGTGTCAGAAGAGCAAATACAAGCCTGGGCTCTTTGAAAGACAGAGGATAAGAAGGGTTTCTTGAACTTAATTTGCTCAGCTGCCACTATTCACACGGTCTTTACTAAAGGTGGCTATTTGGAAGCCACTTGATGTTTCGCTGTTCCCGATATCACTAGATTGGATAATATTGTATAATGTAGTCTGAATCAACAAGCTTTTCTTCCGTTCTTTTTGTTTTCACTTGTTTCACATGCATACACATGCTATCTTGCCAAATGTCTAGCACTGCATTGGGAGCCACCCCCCCCCCCCCCCTGGAAAATCAAAAAAAAAAAAAAGAAATGTGCTTCTGTCCAAAATTTTGAAAAAATGTGATCGTAATGATACTTCCAAAAATACATGAATGTCTTTATTTGTTTAAATATTCAATTGTTATACCACTTTCATGAGTCTCAGGTTTGGGAGTTAAACACAAGACTGATCAAAGTTCATCAATTGTGACTATTAATATGTATAGTTGAACATAACAATCATAATTCTGAGCATTGTAGTTGAACAATTAGTAAGAGCATCCATTACAAACCCTTTCTTTTTCTCATTACATTCTTCTTGTAACAAATACAATGTTTTGTCAGTCTATTTGCCATCAGGTAAGAGTACTGTCGGGAATACTACTTGAAAAATTTAATCCTAGAAATGTGTTTTAGTTTTAAATATCCAGCAACACTTTGGATCATCATCTGTGTCGGCCAAGCAACTAGCACACAGCAATCATATAGACCTTATAATATAAATGTCATATTCTTTGTGCATACATAACAAACAAGAGCTGAAAAGTTTGTCCTTACACGACAGTTCCCCTTTCCTTTAACACGTATCCTGTTGTTAACACAAAACAGAAGTATAAGCTTTACATCCATCTAAACGCTACATGTATGTGTGCCATCCCTGATACAGTTCCCTCCAATCTAGCCAGGGGGACCTCGAGAAAGTTCCTTTCCCTTTCGTTTCCCTATTTGTCATGCACGATACCTCCCTCTACCCCTGCCCTGAAGTACGACGGCTTTCACAATGTTGGTCAAGCGTGATTCTGAAAACGCAACTTACATGTACGCAAATTGAGTAATACTATTTTTTTTTAATGGGAGGGGGTGTTTAAAACAATTACAGGTGAGTTTACCACCGGTACCAACAAGCACGTTGTTTTTATGATTGATGTTCCAGCCCCTGAATATGAGAACTCACTAATGCTGTTTATATGTTATACACACATGGCCAACAAATTAGAAATCGAAGTCCGACTTTAAAATATCACATCTCATTCTGATCACTTCTTAGATATTTCATGAACAGAGACGTCCAGAAAAAAATAATAGTTTTATATTTCCGGAGATATTTTTATGCAACATTTCTTTATTCATGAATAATCATTACGTACCAATCATAGGCATGATGTATCTGGCACTCACAATTTTCGATCAAACAACCTCCATCTGCTTATGTTAAGATAGATTTACAAACTTGAGAGTATATACTACTACGAGTATTTGTCTCGAATGACTTTCATACGGCACACTGATTCATACCATAGTCCCGATGAATCATTCCATGTACCTTAATACTGAATTCAAGACAAAGACATTTGAAACAACAACACTGTGAAACTATGAACTGTACAATATAAGATCTATTACAGTCTATAATGACCTCAAGTTCAAAGAAAGGACTTTCAAATTTTTTTTCAAACTATTGCACATAAATGTAAAGATGATCTATATCAACAGATAGAAAGGACTTGATGTTTCACAAACAAAATAGAAATTGTCTTTAATATGTCATTGTATCTTGAGGAGTCCTTTCCAAAGAATATACAGTGATTAAACTTAGATTTAAAGGGGTGGATTCAATCGATCAAAGGTAGAAAATAAATATTTGCTTTTGACAAAATTAAATCTTTTTGTAAATCATTCAATGCTTAGAAAATAAAAACCTGCATTGTTTTCATGAGGTTGTGATCTTGTCTCACGTGCACATACTGATGTTAGTACATCAACTAAGATTGGAGAAGTCAATATTACAGAGCCAAGAAAAAAAAGTTTACATTACAACCAAGCAAAAATGTGCACAATATAGAAAAAAAACAGGTGTTTAAAGGGAAAGTTCACCCTGACAAAAAGTTTATTGTAAAAATAGCAGAAAAAATAATAAAAAATATTGCCGAAGGTTTGAGAAAAATTCAACAAATAATTAAAGTAATTAGAATTTCGATTTGATTTGTGACGTCATATGCGAGCAGCATTCCTACATAGCGAATGGTAAAAAATCAATGAAATGTCATTTTCTCGGAAAATTAAAAATGGTTTTCACTGTAACTTTTGTATATCAATAGACAAATCATTTCACACCCGATCATGAAAAGAAAACAAAATTAAGTCATCAGGAACCATACAAAATTTGAAATTCATACATTTTATATTACATAACACATGGGGCAGCTGCTCGTTTATGACGTCACAAATCCCAAATTTTGAACTCTAATAACTTTCTTACTCTTTAACAGATTTTCCTCAAACCTTCACCAATATTTTTTACTATTTTTTCTGCTATTTTTACAACAAAGTTTTCTTCAGGGTGAACTTCCCCTTTAATGTCTTGTGGCTTTATACCAGTTGTAATTGTACAACAAATTGAATTTTTAGCAAGTTTTAATAAATCAATAAATATATAAACAAAAACAAATCAATGATTTACATACAAATAAATCAAGTCTAATTTAGTGATGTTAATTAATCGATCCAAATCATAAAAAGCCACATACAGTCACTTTATCAACTGGCTTGAGTGTACATTACCTACATGTAAACAGGCAATGTATCAGGGTGCAGTGTACATATAGCTCACCTGGCCTTCCATACATTTAACACCTTCAAAACTATGCCAACAAAAATAACCCTCTGTCTGCATCATAGACTAATCGTACCCAAACCTCTGACAATGTTGACACACAGGGCATTCAAGACCTTCAACACGCGAGGGCAGTCTAGGGAACGTGGCCAAGTGCGACCAACGGTGGCATATTTTTATTTACAATCACAGGCCGATATAAGTCAATATGAAGGAATTAGATTACTCATGAACTCTTTATCGATAAACATGCTCCAACACGTGCTTTACAAAGAGGGGCACAGTCCTACACATAATAATATGCTTATTACATGTACAGATTGTCCTATTCACAAAGCTGTGTATTAAAGCAGAGATGAAGAATACTGATAATAAATACAAGCTTTGAAAATTGATAAATTCATTCTGTATTTCTCCTGAAGCAGACAGTATCTGCATGCCAAATTATAACATCATGTACATGTGTAAGACAGCAAAGATCAGGCAGCGTTTTCAGGCTCAAGTAAAAAAAAAAAGAATTATGAAGGAATGTTACAGAATCTACAGTCGAACGTTCCTATTCTCGAACAGACAAAATCTTCCATGTGAATATAAAAGCTTACCATTAATATTGTAATTCCAGTTATAACAAGGTTTACTTCCTCCCTTGAACAGTGACCTGGCTCAGATACATGCAGGGCCTACCCATAAAACATGGCTGCTTGCAAGAGACTTCCAAACCCTACCCATCCACAATTCAAAATAAATAAAAAAGAGGTATCACCAAGTACCCCTCCCCAAATCACGTTCTGATCAGAAGTTGAAGTGAGGTGATGATTACATCCATTCTAGCCACTGTGTTGATAACTTGAGGTCAGAGGTCAAATGCATGAGTGAGGATTACTCATATCGGTGGCATATTTGTCATACTCGCTAAACTCTTCCTGCACCTCACCGAAAAAATCCAGGGTCGAGGTGCGACAATAGTACAAATCCGGTCCTCTTATTCAAGCAGCCTAGATTGTGCACAGGCGATTGTCGGTCATTACTAAGCCATCAGCTCTCACGTTTTTTTTTTCCTAGGTCTATCCGAGATAATGCCCAGATATATGAGCAGGAAAAGGAGACTGGCAACTTGAAGGCTTATCTCATGCAAAAGACAAAAACAATGTTTATGGTTTCTACATGAACTTTTGTCACTAGAAAACAATCAGTATCAGTTGCATTAAGGTGCTGTCAAACCAGTTTGTGTATTTCAGACAGTTCAACTTCTACTTATTCTGTCCATATGTAAAAACTATTGAATATGTCTCCAGAAAGATGCATACATGTATCAAGGGTGATCTTTTCAGGCAAGCAGTCTTTCAAATAGACACATTTCCTACAGAAAGAATATGCTCCCCCAAAAAGGAAGAAAAATTATTACCATTTACATGTATATATGTTTTTCATGGTTTATTTTCATTTGGTCCAATGCCAATTCGTCAAATTGCCAACTTGTCTACTATCATTTGGTCTACCATCAGTTTGTCAAATATCAACAGGGTCTAATTGCCATTTCGTCCACTCACACTCACCATTTTGTCTAATAATCAGCTGGTCCAATAGCCATTTGTCCATAAACCATTTGATTTGATTAGACTACATGTGTTAATTGGGAAAAATGAATGAAAAGAAAATGACTATCAGATCAACTGGTTATGAGACGAAATGGTCATAGACCAATTGTTGATTAGACAAAGTGATGATTGGACCAAATGGTTGTTAGACAAAATGTTGATGGACGGAATGGCATTAGCCTACATGTAAATGAAAGTAGACCATGTGGTGAGTGGACAAGTTGGCAGTGGAGGAATTGACAATTTACCTTTCATAATAGGCAATCCCTATCTAGATTTGAATGTATAAATGTATATAGGTGTTAGTACTGTAGTATAGAGGTATGTGCATGGTGGTGAATGTGAAGGAGGCATATTATCCCAAATAGGTAGAAGAATAGGGAGGTAGCAAAAATATAACAGGACGCCTTTAAAGGTGAACGCAAGTAATTGCAGCAAACAATTATTTCAAATGAAAGCTTTTAAAAATCAAGGTTAATCACCACTACATTGTCATAGATCTAGATCTGGTACACTGAAATCAACTCATCTTTGTGAAATAATGAAATCTTAGCTGAAAACCGATCATTCTGATGATAACTAGCACAGAAAGGCATATGTGGGACAGTGTATTAATATTGCTTGGAAAAATACCCAATAATTTATAAAATGCTGTGCTTAATTTCCTCATTTCTCAGCAATTACACATTTTTTTCCAAAGCCAATTGGCATATATTTCTTTATCAATATATGTATACAAACACTTGGGTTCTGATTTCATTGGATTCTGTTCAAACATTTAGACTTTGTTACATATATTAACATAATACTAATTTATTTTTACCTTGTTATTGTTGATTTGTTTGAAATGTAAACTTTTGCAATTCAGCTTTTGCCGCAACAAAATTATTTTGATGAACCATTTTGAAATGAATTGAAATGAATTGAACTCATTTTGAGATCGTTACCACAACTGGTATTTACCAGCATTTGTGCTTCAGATCATGGACTTACAACGATTTAAAGGAGGTATTCAGATCATACACCCAGTCATGCCAGTCAGAAGATTTAATCGGCTTAATTGCCCTCGGAACAGCAGACAATATGAACATACTCCACTCCACATGAAGTATTCTAGCCAGGTGTAGACTGTTTTACTGAGGTCTCACAATGGACAAGACAATCCAATAACTTTGGAGGCTGGTGGGAAGAATTATACCCAATTCTTATCTACTATCTTGAATTGATTTTCCTTAAAACCTTAATAGAAGATTACTTCGCTAGTGTTCTCACCGCCATCTCATGAAACTGGTTTGTCTGGTGTCTTGTTGCTATGGGAACGCTCTCATTAGGGTCAATACATTTTGTGCGAAATTCGAAACTGCAGCGTACAGTAGGCATTTTACAGTAGTGTCCTCACCAACACTTATGTGTAAACCGGTTTAAAGAGGCAAAGCAGTTTCAAAAATCGTGAGGTTTTTTTCCAAACTAGTTTGGAAGACCAGTAAAGATCGCTTCTAAGACTGCCATGGAGAATTCCCACTATACATTAAACTGGTTTCCACTTCTTTGACTTCTACTATAAAACTAGTTAAACGAAGTACAAGAAAGTAGATCACCTAACTACTCTTCAATAGGTGGTTTCAGACCGCCTCAAAGTTCGTCAGTTCCAGGTATTCTCTGATCGGGAAATTTACCCCGATCAGAAAATATCAGGTATTTTGGTAATGTGAAAGCAAACTGCGCGTAATTTCCCCGAAAGAAAATACCCGCTAAATAGTAGGTACTTGGCGAAATTACGAGAACTTTCACAGGGATTTTTCCAAGGTCACAGGTATTTTGGCAATGTGAAAGCAATTTACGGGAACTTTTATCCCGGAGTGTCGTTGGGCGCAGGCGCCTTGGGTGGCTGCTGGGCTAGTGATTTTGAATCTCGCGCCTTGCCTGCTTATCAGACCATACTGTGCATGCTCGTAACTTCAGGAACTTATCCGGAAGGGTATGTTTCCGGGCGGTGTGAATGCAGGAATAATGGGTATTTTTTAGCCTAAAAATGATTTCGTAATTTAACAAGGATTCTTACAATCGAGGCGGTTTGAAACCAACTGTTGTGACTTCAAAAAAATTAGTTTTTAAAAACAAATTCTATTTTTCATGTGGAGAAAAACTCGGACCTACATGTACTTCTCTTTTTCCTTTTTTGTCAACTTCATGTCCAATAAACTGTCAGTATTGATCAACACGGTTTTCAGCAGCAATATGTACAAACACTACAACTCGAAAGCATTATCAAGTGCCCCAAAGCACACAATCCTTATTTGCTAATAAATCAATATTTTCTGTTACTTTGAATGTGGAATGTCAATAATATTGTAATAATATGTCACTTTGATAATCTAACAACATATTACCTATTCAAAACCAAAGGACTCTTGAAAAGTGACACTTGTTCTCTCTTCTAATTGATAACCAAAAATGCTGGAGACAGTTGAACGAAACTTTAGGATACCATTTACATACATGTATACAGTATACATGTACATCAACCTTTTTGATAATCTAATACCCCTTTCAAACTGGCCTCTTCATTTTTCCCCGGCGAACTTCTGCGGCACGCATTCCTCACTTCCACGACGAAGAAAAAATGTACCCTTTTGCACTGATATCTCTTCCCCGGCGAAAGTCGACAGGTGATTTTCTCCAGGGGAAGTCAGTGCAGACCCGGTGTCAATAAAAGCGCGCTTATTTTATTCTAATTTTAATCATACTCTTTCCTAATTAAAAATCAGGTTCCTAATTAATTTTATCAGTGAAGTTTTAGAGATGGCGGCTGGCAAACACTTTTCAGCTGATCAGCTCACTCCGCACGTGATGCATGCATATTAAAACGAACGAACGAAAAGAGAATTGTAGAAATTGCTTCTTACCGATTACAAAAATGTGTACAAAAAAAATCTAAATTACAACATATTTTAGAAATATATTAAGCAAAAAAAGAAAAAAGACTCAAAGTATTTTTATATTTTAAGCGCATTTCCAGCATATGAAATAATGCTTTTATTATAAATATTGTTAGTGAGTCGGGAAAGAGGTGAATATTTTTCATTTCTCTGATAGTTTTCAACTAAATCAAAATAGTTTCAAGGAATTATGGAAAATAGATTGCCATTTCGTGGTTTTAAAGATGTAAAATGTGAAATATTAGCAATTTTTTTTTAGGAGCAGGATTTTTTGTTCTTATTATTATCTCCTTTTTTTGGAGCGCGGTAGGAGCGCCGGCACGATCGCGCTCTTCAAAAATGAAGGTCTGATGTACATGTAGACACTATAAAGCCAAGTTCAAGTTTTGGTATAGAAATCTAATTTTAATAGTCTGAAATGGTTGAAAAATGGAAGCAATCCTGAAGTATTGATCATATAGAACCATAATGCTTCTTTAGAACAACAGAGTTGCCTTCAATTAATTCAGGCTTGCGTAAAATTATATTCGTTCATTTAATACCACATACTTTTCCTGGTGTAGCTAACACAGGGAACAACATGTGGGACCACACTATAAATGGACAGGCACCTTTTAGTTATTTTTCTGATCATCACTTTCTCATTACTCCATAATTATACATTTTCTTCAAAGTTTGTTGGCAGATTGTTTATTTATAGTTTTTATATTTCTGTGTAAGTTTCGTTCAAAATACTAATTTCATTTCTTTTGCTACCAATAGGGAGTATCTTTAAAGTGTGGAGATTGTGATGAACCAAAAAACTTGTTTGGGAGGGTATACATGTAGGCCTATCTGGGCTGCTTGTGAAATGATACCTGCAAGACCCAATAACCCAATAACCCCAGTTCCATTTGATTTTCATATCAAACCATGCACAAGCTTGATCATAAAAAAACACTGTTTATATAAACTGATGGTACAGATTTATAGGTTAAGAGTACCCTAAGTAACCCTTTTCCTAGGAGTTCATGACTTGTAAATCAGCAATTATCAGCGCTGTGTCAACAGAATAAAAAACACTACTATCAGGCATTTTCAAGAGTTTTTTTTTCCTCCTCATTTCGTTATTGTCCCCCGGTGAACGCTTGAAGACTCCCTGAAGGTACATACGCATTCATCATTTGTAACATTTATATCATCAGTCTTCTCGCTTTATCTTGATTTATTTTCCCATTGTTGTAATATTTTGTCACCAACTTCTCTGTTCTATACAGTTCTTACTCATACTTTAGCAGCATTTATACTATAGGGTCTTGAAGAAAACAGAGTGGATTATTTTACTTGAGGCACACTCGGTTACTGCGTCAATTTGTGTGATCAATGAAAATCTGTTTTGATATATGTAGTTAGTGCATGATATTGATAACCAACTACAGAAAACTAAAAGGCCCATTATCATGACCAAAATTTATGATCAACATACACTCACAATTATGCATTTAAAAGTATTTGTAGAATAGATGACAAAGGCGATACTTAAATCATGTATCTGCATTAAAATAATTTGATTTCTACAAAAACTGGAGATTACCGGTACATAGCAAAGTTTTCACTTCCCCCATCCCTTCCATACTTGGTGAACTATATTCTTTGTCTGCTTCATCAATGTTACTGTATGTAACCATAACCCTTCTCATTGTCGATTTCAATTTTACCTTTGTTACATAATTGATATACATGTACATATTTAGTTATTGAAGAAGATCTACAAAATCAAAGATAAAAAATTTGTACTCCAACAACATGACTCTACTCATAGTTTTATTTCGGTCATAAAACATGAAAGATGACTTAAATTTGTCTCATGGAAATGGCCGACAACGGCCTCACCTTCATGTAGACTTGAAGGGATATCAAATAATCGTGAAATTCAATCAAGGACCCCCAGGCTTCACGAGGGGTTCCAAGAAATCAATGAGGTATCACCCTCAGATGGCCAGGACACTGTCCTTTTTCCTCAGGCATATTTTGCTCTCTCAAATTGGCAACGCGATCTAGGCAGCAGACAGGAATCTGCTTCGCTCTGAGTCGAGTACTACCCTCATGGGGAATGGACTCTCAGATGGAAAGAGCTGGAAAAAAACATATTGTTATGCAGAAAACAATCGCCATTTTGATCAATACTTTTTTAATGAGAGCCAGAAGGGAATAATTTGAAAGCAACATGTAGATTAATTCTGCACATATTGAGAGGGAATGTCATGAGCTCAAATTTTTTGTAAGAGAAAAAAACAAATCCATGATAAACCAGAAAGAAATACCTGAAAGTTTGTTAATCAAAATCGTCGTTTGAAAATACAGATAATAAAAACAAATATAAGTTATGAAATCCATTCATACTCTGCTGTTTATCTAGTTACCTACATGTATTTATTGGTGCATTATATGTACATAAAAGCTTTAGCCCCATCTATTTTAGCTTCCAGTGAATGTAGTGTAAAAACATTAATCCTGCCAGGTACCCACCAATTCACCTCACCTGGGCTGAGTGCAGCACAATAGGCGGTGCTGCACCATCCTGAGTTTGCCCAATCTCAAGATTTTAGCCCGATCAGCCCTTTTCGCGATTAATCTCGAGATTCAAGAAACCCTGTCTCCATCATCGCAAGAGCAATTCCTGCTCGAGCGAGGCATTGATGCATTGCCGTGTATAAATAATCCCGAGTGCGTCTGCACCTACGAATTAGCGCGATAATTCGTGAAATAGCGCGCTATTTTGCAAATAATCCCAAGTTGACTTGGGATTGCAATCTCGAGATTAATCCTACGAAATAGCGCGATAATTGCGTCAGCATTGCAAATAATCTCGGGATTGTTCAGATCGGGATAATTTGCCAGATCAGAAATAGCGCGCTAATTTGAAAACTCGGGATGGTGCAGACGGCCCTAATGTGGATAAATTTATTGCTGAGCTGACGGAAAACATGCAAGGCATGGATTTGAACCCAAAACCCTCTGACGGAGCAAGGGTCAGATAACCAGATCATGATTCCCCCAGCATAATAACATGGAACAAATGCTTAAAGATAAATTCCAGCTGTGGTAACGATCTCAAAATGACTTTTTACAGAATCCAATATACATGTAATGACCACCAAAGTGTCTGTTTGTATGAATAAAAAATATGTGCCAAGGGATTCTGGAAGAAATTGTGTAATTGCTGAGAAAGAAGCAAAATAAGCGATTTGGGCACTTCCGTTGGGTCTTTATTCCAGCAATAATAATATACTGTCCCACGTGTGCCTATCTGTGTTGGCGATCTTCAGTGTGATCGTTTTTTCAGCTTAGATTTTATGATTTTAGAAAGTTTAGTTTGTGTAACTGTACCAGATCTAGACCCACGATGATATAGTAATACTTAACCTTGGTTTTACAGACTTTCTCATGAAATCAGTGTTTACTGCAACTACTGTCATTTAGCTTTAAAGAGAAATGCCAGTAGCTGCAGTAAACACTGGTTTCATGAGAAAGTCTGTAAAACCAGGCTTAATTGTCAGTATATCAACGAGGATCTAGATCTGGTACAGTTACATAAACTGAACTTTGTGAAATCTTGAAATCTACGCTGAAAAATGTTCACACTGAAGATCACCAACACAGATAGGTACACGTGGGACAGTGTATTATTATTGCTGGAATAAAGACCCGACGGAAGTGACCGAATCCGTGCTTATTTTGCTTATATCTCAGCAATTACAAAATTTCTTCCAGAATCCTTTGGCACATATTTTTTATTCATACAAACAGACACCTGGGTGGTCATTATATTAGATTCTGTAAAAAGTCATTTTGAGATCGCATGGCCTTCCCAATACTGTCATTTAGCTTTAAACTGTGTGTACATGTAGGATTTGAAACTTCTCTCAAATAGATTACTGTAATTCTTGTGTTGTTTATAGCATGGTATTTAGTCTCATGTTAAAAACTATTGTTATCCTTCCTGAAGCCATTGCTAAATAAAATGGGGAAGTTCCCTGTTACATGCACACGCAGGAAAAGTACAGGTTTATCAGTTTCAGTTAACCTCATTTTACTGGTACTCCCATATTAATAGTCGTCATTATGCTAATTACTTTTCAGCTAAATGTATATTCTGTGCAATGATTGTTTCATTGAATCTGTAACAAGTGCTCTTAAATCTAAAGCACAAGTAAAGCTTTGGTATGAACTTCATAATTTATAGACGATTTGTTCAAGGCAAGTTCACCTCAACAATAAGTTACTTTGAATTATTAGAGGAAAATCAAATGAGCATTATGCTGAAAATTTTACCAAAATCTGATTGAAAATAAAATTATTTCAAAGTTCTATTGAATTTCAAAATTTATTCAAGACAAGTACTGGTGTGCAAATGATGGAGCCAGAAATGTCACACATTTTCATAATTTATTACATTACATCTATTATATTTCATTATTTGAAACATTTCAATTTTCCCTCATAATGATTCCCCATTCGACTTGTGGAATTGCCATTGGTGTATCCTGTATTGTAATAAAACTAATAGCTAAGTTACTTTTAGAATCTACAAAATATTCTATATTCATTTGCATATCATCCATGGAAGAGCCGTGGTGTAGTGGTTCTGACTCTTGCCTTGGAAACAGAGGGTCCTGTGTTCGAATCCCACCGCGGTCTATCGTCCTTTGGCAAGGCGTTAATCCACACTTTGCCACTCTCGACCCAGGTGCTAAATGGGTACCAGGTAGGATGCGAAAGATATTGTATGTTTGAATTTGAAAGCGTCATAATGAGGCTGCGATGAATGCAAGGAATGCTCCCCAGGGAGTGGAAATTGTGCACTTTTCGTGCGGGGATTGAAATGAATCCAATGACTGGAGTAATGATATGCTGTAACAAGCTTTGAGCCATTCTGGGAAAAGCACTTTATAAAAATTGGCTATTATTATTATTATCATCCATGGTGTGTATTTAGTACAGTATAACACTCAATGAAAACAGCTCTAGCACAGCAATTCCACACCCAACGAAGTGTTCTCTCCACTAAAATTTGTTCATGATGAACCCCTCAATCTCAAAAGGTGAGAGAGGAATGAGATCTCCACGAATGTTCACATTATTACGAAAGGGAAATTCTCAGTCAGAGGCATCAGTGCCCTATCTTACAAAGAGTTATATTTAATCCCATCAAGCCAGCAACGTCAACATCTGAAATTCATGTTGGTTCAAAATATTTTCCAGATAGTGTATTTGTATTCATACATTCATCAATTTATTGTCAATTTAGTGTGCTTCTCTTTACAATATAAAGGAAATTGTGCAAATTTTCGAAAGAAAAAAATTGTCGTTGATGAATTTTCACATACATGTAGTTTAGGTCGATCAGATCAATCGTAGCTCTTTTTAAGACAGGGCCCAGGAATTCCTGGGAGAAAAGTCTAAGAGTGTGTTCAATGTCGGTTTCCAAATTCAAATGGCAACATGAATCATGGTTGAAAACGTGATTCCAAAACGAGGAATATAATGACAAAGGGTGTATTCAATGTCCTTCATTCCCGAATGAATGTCTTTCAAATCATGATTCAGAGGAAAATTTTAACCTCAAAAAGATGCATTTGTGAACACGATCAACTCAGATTTTACGACCTTCAGTATCGCGAATGCGACATTGATCACGATTGAGTTTTGAAACGTCTTTAAATTTGCTCTCGCAGTGGAAGCCGGCACAATTGACCTTGCTGGTGATGGGTCAAACTGTGCTAACGAAAGCAGGAAATTTAAAGGCGATCAACAAATAATCAGCTTTATATTTTCGTCACTGAACCGTGCACCGCTGATCGCGTTTATGTTCTGTGTTTTGTAATTGAGTTTTTAATCATGATTCATGCTGCTATTTAAATTTGAAAATCAACATTTAACACACCCATTAATTAAGGGATAGACGGGCTCCTTACCCTTTCTGCTTTTGAACAGTCCTACGTGCCAAAGTGTGATAATTATCACATACAGGACGCACAATTACATTTCACCACTGCAGATATTATACAAACCACCAGGGAAGAAGAACAAAACAGTATTTCAGAGGAAACTGGGGAAGCATCACAAGATATATGAAACAGCTCTCATTCATACCATATACCATACGAGACAGTTGTCCACACGTCTATAAATAGATAGAGGGGGAGTCCCTGTAAAAATATTGAGGATTCTAAAGCGAGTCCATCAAACCTTGTTTCAAATGTGTATCATTAGTCACTCACTGCTACATGTAAAGAGAGCCACTCATCTATATCATAGTTCTATTAATAGATACAGGGGAGTCCCCAGCTATGAAGATATTATGCACAATTATATTCATGCACATACATGAATCAAGCATACAAATTATCAAAAGCCTTGCCACAAATACATACCAGAATTGCATAGATGATTGTGACTTCAATATGTATATTTTTATAAACGAGTGAGCATAAAAGTGATGAGCAAAACTATTCATTAGAATCATGATTTTTCTTTTAAAGCTAAACTTAAGAACATATATAGGCCTACCTGTAGTTGAAGCTTTGTACATGTACATGTAGTTACAGAGAGCGATGATTTTATGAAAAAATCCTTCAAATTCACTTAGAAAAATCATATCATCATGCAAACATGTATCCAAAGTACAGACATTACACATAGATCCACAATTTAAATCTTGTCTTAAAAAAAGAATGGGTCAATATTTAATGTGAATGCAGGCTGTGGAGCCGTGATATGTGCAAACGCCGTGATATGTGCAAACAACGGTATATGTGCAAAATTTCGCCGGGATTTGTGCAAACAACGGAATTTGTGCAAACGCCACGCCGGAAATGTGCAAATCTGTCAAAATTTATCAACGGCATCTGTGCAAACGTGACGACGGGATATGTGCAAATGAACAATTTTCACGGGAAAAGTGCAAACCTCCGGGATATGTGCAAATCACTGCATTTATCCATATAAAAGCTATTTCTAATGAAATGTTTCATAAAATTACTGTTAAAAAAATGAGAAACATGCCTGCATAAGGGAGAAGCTATACAGTGACATCGGCAATGAAAAGCTATTCAGAGAGGCAGGGGGGGGACTGTTGCATCCAAAGTCTTTTTTCCAGACCCGGTTGTTTAAAAAATTATAATATATGTCCAAAGTCTTTTTTCCAGACCCGGTTGTTTCAAAAATTCTAATATAAGTCCAAAGTCTTTTTTCCAGACCCGATTGTTTAAAAAAGAATAATATAAGCCCAAAGTCTTTATTTGAGACCCGATTGTTTAAAAAATAATAATATAAGTCCAAAGTCTTTTCTCCAGACCCGGTTGTTTAGAAGATTATAATATAAATCCAAAGTCTTTATTCCAGACTCGGTTGTTTCAAATATTATAATATAGTCCAAAGTCTTTCCTCCAGACCCGGTTGTTTAAAAAATTATAATATATGTCCAAAGTCTTTTTTCTAGACCCGGTTGTTTCAAAAATTCTAATATAAGTCCAAAGTCTTTTTTCCAGACCCGATTGTTTAAAAAAGAATAATATAAGCCCAAAGTCTTTATTTGAGACCCGATTGTTTAAAAAATTATAAGGTAAATCCAAAGTCTTTATTCCTAACCCGGTTGTTTTAAAAAATTATAATATAAGTCCAAAGTCTTTTTTTTCCAGACCCCGTTATTTCAAATATTATGATATAAGTCCAAACTAAGATATGATAATAATGTTCCAGTGGAATAAACGTTGTTGTTGTTGTTGTTCGCTTGGGTTTTAAGGCGCGTGTCATTCAGATATGAATATTTACGCCTATATCAATTTGTCGTTTTTGTGGTTATAAAATTTTGACGCATAATGGATTAGCGCTGCTTTCAGTAAATTTGAATGAGATCGTGAAAGGCGGCTCATCACAAATCCTTGATTGTTTGAATAGTATTTTCTGGCCAACCCGGATCAGTAATTTGAACGGGCTTCTCAGCATGCGCGTGGTTGCTATTAAAAACAAGCACTGCCTAGGCCCCCCCAATACCCAATCAAGACAGTGTGATGCCTGTCAACAGACCTCTCCTTCCGAAGTTTGAAAAGAGAACAATAAAAGTGTGTAATATAAATGATGTATGGTATACCATAACCAATATAAGGACACAATTAATTAATGCAAACATAAGAATCAAGCTTAGTCTTCTCTCCAGACCCAGTTAATTAAAACTGGTGGAATCAATGTCTTTGTTGTTGTTTTGAATTATACGGAATGTATTGTGAATATATTCGCCATGAGTAAATTGAGAATCAAGCATAGTCTTTTCTCCAGACCTGGTTATTTAAAAATAGAAACTGAAACCCTCTAGTAATGCCTTCATATAGCACAAAAGTCAAAAGTCTTGTTTCCAGACCCGGTAGTTTCAAGAAATTATAATACAAGTACAAAAAAAAAATTCCAGACCCGGTTATTTCAAAAATTGTAATATAAGTCCAAACTTAGATACCATAATGATATTCCAGTGGGGGAAAAAAAACAAAATCGAGCTTAGCCTTTTCTCCAAACCCTGTTATTCAAAAATTGTAAATAACAAAACAACAACAACAAAAACTGTATAAAGACTCCATAATCTTATTAATGCTGGATAACATGGACATATAGCGTAGTCTTTCAGCCAGACTCAGTCATTTGTTTTTCAAAATAACGCTAATAGTAAAATTAGAAATAACTCCAAATCTAAGACCAAGCAATCCTTGAACCTAAGAACCTGTTTTTAAAAAGAAGTTTAGAACGTTGTCTTTATTCCAGACCTAATCATTACAAAAATTACGAAAAAGAATCTTCTAACATAAGACCCTATCACATTCTTTTGGAATAACACAAGTTTTAAAACGTTCTCTTTCCTCCAGACCAGGTTATATAAAAAATGAATTAAAAAAGAAAATCAAATCTAAAACCAATTTTCAAAAGTTACACCCACTAAAAAAATATGTCTTTACCCCACACCCAGTTTCTTTCTTTATATAATAATACTTAGACCCTACAAAACATTGTAATTATGCATGGATATAGCAAACGTCCTTTCTCCAGACTTTGTTATTACTATTTTTTTAATAGTTTTTACCCATATTCTAAAACGAATACCCAATAATCTAACTACTGTGGAATAACATGGAGATCGATTGCAGACTTTTCTCCAGACACAATTATTTCATGAATAAAAAACCAATAAAACCCAACCCCCAACAGCGAATCTAAGAACAAACAATCTTCCAAATTAAGACCAAGTAGAAAAGCACACGTTTAGAGCGTTGTCTCTTTTACAGACCCAGTCATTAAGAAATTAATTTAAACAGTCTTAAAAACATTAGACTTTGTCATATTCTTATTCCTGTTGAATAACATGGATATTATGCTTAGACCTTCGTCTAGACCCAGTTATTTATAAGATAAAAAAATATTGAAAAAAAAAACAAAGCTAAGACCAATTTTTTTAATTAAACCCAGTTAAAATGCTTGGGTTTAGAGAGTTGTCTTTACCCCACACCCAGTTCTCTTAAAAATACAAATTAAGCAAAAGATTAATCAGGAAAATTTAGACACCAGCCTCTCCCAAACTATAAAAAAAACCTGTGATAACGCATACCACAAAAACGACAAAATTATAAAAGGCGTAAATATTCAGATCTGAATGGTACGCGCCTTAAAAACCCAAAATAACAACAACGTTATTCTACATTAATGAGATTGTGGCGTCTTTGTTAATATTGTTTGTCTGTTTTTATCCTTTCTAATAATTTCCTATTTTGAAATAACATGGTCTAGAGCAAAGACTACACCATATTTAAAGACGTTTGTCCCCTGGAAAGATCAAACCTCAAGATGTTGATGGACCTGAATCCATCGACGGGACAGCCTAACCCCGTAACTCTGGTAGGGTGTGGGAGGGGGCTCCTCTTTCTTTGCCTGTCTCTCTTTCAGTCATTGAAAATCATTTCTTCCCTATCTTATCACTTCTTGATCACATAAATCCTTTCTCTCTGTCTCTCTCTTTACTTTACGGGTCAATATAACCCCAGAAAATATATCTTAGGCCTCTGAGATTATTGGTATTGTAACTAATAAAAAAAATGCTGAATATATTACAAATGGTGCTTGGTACACTGAAAATTTAAAGTACCGAAGAACTTGTTAAAACGTTATCCCCTATTGTTAGAATAATTTTCTTTTATATAATATCTCATAGATCGTCGATCAACAACCTCATCGTTTTGGGGAAGTAATCCTCATATTGTGTGCTGATATCTTATTCCTCAGCTTTTTGTTTTATATTTAAAGGTTTTGTTTTATTTTTTTCATAGAATAAAAAAAAATGAATATATAAGAAATAATAATGATAAAAAAGAAGTAATAAAAATAACACTAATTAAAATTGTTACCCTACTTCTCATACAGTGGGTGGCAAAAATAGTCAATCATGACTTATTGCCAAATGAAAACATGGAATGGAATGGTTATCCCCTCTTGATCGAATGTTTTTCTTTTATATAATATATCATAGATCGTTGATCAACAACCTTATCGTTTTCGGGAAGTAATCCCCCTATTGGTTACTGAATTCTTATTTCTCAGTTTTTTTCATGTATTAAAAGTTCTGTTATTTGTGTGTTTTTTTTCATAAAAAAGAAGGAATATACAAGAAATTATTTTTTATGGTTTGCAGGGTCGTTCTTTTGTTGTTGTTATTGTTGTGTTTTTAATGATTTTTATAACTGGGTCTGACAAAAAGACTACGCTATATTTTCATATCTGAATGACATTCATATCTGAATGACACGCGCCTCAAAACCCAAGCTAACAACAACAACAACAATGTTATTTAGCATAAATAGCATCATGGGTCTTTGTTTTTTAGAATTATTATAATTTTTGAAATAACCGTCTCTGGAAAAAAGACTTTGGACTTATATTATAATATTTGAATTAAGCGGGTATAGAAAAAAGATTTCGCATTTTTGTGCAATATAAATGCATTACTATAGGGTTTCAGCTTTTAGTTACCGGGTCTGGAGCAAAGACTATGCTTGATTCTCAATTTACTATTAGCGTCTGGAGAAAAGACTAAGCTCGATTCTCATTTTTATTCCACTGGAATATCATTATTGTATCTTAGTTTGGACTTAAGTTATAATTTTTGAAATAACCGGGTCTGGAAAAAAGACTTTGGAATTATATCATAATTCTTTAAACAACAAGGTATGGAAAAAAGACTTTGGATTTATATCATTATTTTTTAAACAACCGGGTCTGGAATAAAGACTTTGGATTTATATTATAATTTGTTAAATAACCGGGTCAGGAAAAGAGACTTTGCACTTGTGTGCTATATGAACGCATTACTATAGGATTTTAGTTGAGAACGGATTTGCCAAAAAGCCCTTCAAATTTATAACATTTGTGGGTAAAGTCATTATTACATTTGTGGGCGATCAAAAATTATTACATTTGTGGGTAAAGTGTTATTACATTTGTGGGTGCAACAGTCCCCCCCCCTGCCTCTCTGAATAGCTTTTCATTGCCGATATCACTGTATAGCTTCTCCCTTATGCAGGCATGTTTCTCATTTTTAACAGTAATTTTATGAAACATTTCATTAGAAATAGCCTTTATATGGATAAATGCAGTGATTTGCACATATCCCGGAGGTTTGCACTTTTCCTGTGAAAATTGTTTATTTGCACAAATCCCGTCGTCACGTTTGCACAGATGCCGTTGATAAATTTTGACAGATTTGCACATTTCCCGGCGTGGCGTTTGCACAAATTCCGTTGTTTGCACAAATCCCGGCGAAATTTTGCACATATACCGTTGTTTGCACATATCCCGGCGTTTGCACATATCACGGCTCCAGCAGGGCTCCTGGCAAAAACCTGGGAAAAACATTGCTATATACATCGCTCTATCATCTATCATTGCTCTATCATTGTTTAGTATCATCTAACATTCAAATCTTAGAAAATATAGAAGACAATGATTCTTTTTAATATTTATAAAATCTGAGCTTCCAAATGTTTTTATCTTTAATTTCTAGTGCAACCGTTTGGTAATGTTCTGCTTTGATGTTAGAGGCCCTTTGGCTCATTGGACCAGAAAGTGTATTGATAATTTTAGATGTTTTGATAGTGTGGAATAAAGTGTTCTTTGTGGTCCAGAATAGTGGGTAAATTATGTGATTTTGTGAAATAATATGTAATAAAAAAAAGAAAAGAGAGGGAAAAAAAAACGATCCAAGCTAGATCCAAGATGGGGTTACTTTTATAGCCCTATGATTCAATCTACACCTGTACATGTTCATACAAGATCAGTGAGATCTACATGTAATGTACAGTCTACATTAACATAATGAGCCCAAAGTAAAGTTCACAATAATTATCTAATGACATAAATGTATCATATGCCTACAAGAATATCTTTTTTTCTGGTTTCACCAGAATATGATCGCATTTCCACTCTAAACCCATATATACACATTGATGCATGTATTACCTGTGGTCTATCATTAACTAAAACTTCCAGAAATTAATGTTTCAGAGTCACAAGAAAGGAGAGAATATTCCTCATTTTCAGGGTACATGCAGTTTTCCATTCAATCTTCTTCTTTTTCAGAAAATGTTGACAATACATTGCATATGGACATATCATTCATGAAAAGATTTCCAATGAGAAAATTGAAGTTATTTTTTTCTTTTCACACTGTATGTTTGACAAAATCACAAATGGTTGTGCTTTTTAGTGGTCATTTGAGTGGCAGTTGAACATTTTTACTCAGCCCTACTGTACTACATACTACAAAGAGGTTTGATCTGCCTAATTTTAATAGAAAAATAGTATAGAATAGATAGCTTTCCAAACTATTAACAGAACTCAAAAAGATATACTAACATTGCACATGATTGTGCAAGGCATAATGTACATAGCTATTGAGTGAAAAGTACACAATGTCTTCATCATGTTTGTACACCAGTCAGCATACATGTAGGCTCTATGAGTAAATTAGAAACTTTACAACAGATTTATATGTTCATCATAATATTGACATTTACATGTACATGAACATGGAGGTCTACACTTGGAAATGATGTCGAGTACAAAAAATTTCTTCTTGTTGTCCTCATATATTAATTTAAAAGATACTGTCACTATACAGTATATAATTTTGTATTAATAACATCCCCTCAAAAAAAAGTATAGTGTATCTTAATTGCTATTAACTAAAAGCCCCCCCTCCCCATTCAAAGGGGAATTTCACCCTGACAAAAAGTTTATTAAAAAAATAGCAGAAAATAATAATAATATATTGCCGAAAGTTTGTGAAAATCCATTAAAGAATTCAAAATTTATTAAAATATGATTTGTGATGTCATATGCGAGCAGCATTCCTACATAGCGAATGGTAAAAAACAAATGAAATTTCATTTTCTCATAGAAAATGGTTTTTACTGTACCTTATGTACATGTATACCAATAGACAAATCATTTCACACCCTATCATGAAATGAAAACAAAAATAAGTCATCAGGAACCATTAAAAAAAGTAAAATTCATGCATTTTTAGTACATAACAAATGGGACAGCTGCTCGTTTATGTCACAAATCCATATATACATGTAGGCCTAACTTGAAATTCTAATGACTTTCTTATAAATCTTTAACTGATTTTCCTAAAACCTTCGCCATATTTTTTATTATTTTTTTCTGCTATTTTACAACAAACTTTTCTTCAGTAAGAACTTCTCCTTTAACAACACTTATAAATCTTGTATGTACATCTTTCTGTTGCTCTTATTCTTTTTCTCACACTTGCTCCCAACTCATACAAATGCAGCAGTGTCTTGTCAAAGTACACAATTGTTCCTATATATATATATTATGTATACAGACTATTCATAGCAGAAACTCAAAGTTCAAAGTACAAATTAAGAATTCAGTGGACAATGAATTCCATGTACATGTATATGTGCAGTATTTATAAACAGTAACTATTAATATTAACCAAAATTTTTTCTTATGTTAACTCAAGGAAAATAAAAACCCCACTTCTAATCAAAATCATGATTTAGAAAACCCTGTGGAGGCCTTTCCCATTGAAAAAAATACAAAATAAACCTGCCAAAATCTCAATACACTGCCATCAAAACTTGCAAGCAAAAACTATAATACCATATGGCAACTGTGTATTAAGCAGGTAAGCATGTCCGACATTGAATTTGGGCTAGTCAAAATATTTCTATTTTCATATATAGTGTATTTTAGAGCCCAATAATTTCATTTTAATAGAATATGCAAATGAAGGGAAGGGTTTTTTTTAATACAGCATCAAAAATATATCATACAAGTAGATATCGCTAAAGAACAACAAAAAAAACTCTTCTCTTTTCAACATATTGGGGGGGACACGTGATGGGAGTATTCTACATGTAGGTACATGTACATGTAGGTAGTCAAATATGATCACTTCATTGTAAAATTGTGTCGGAAGAAATTTGTGATGTATCTGTACCTGTAGGCCTATACATGTGGAACCTCATGTACATGTACAGCTGTGCAGTGATTGACTATCAGATACACTGTACATCAAGTGTTGAATATAAATACAAGTACATTTTGCCACAAAGAGACCCAACCTTTGGATAATACATACATGTAGTTCACATATCAAAAATAAAAATCATATGTATGTTTAATTGAATCCTCATATGTACCAAATGGGTAACAATAACTGCTATCAATGTAACAATCAGTCACTTTATTCTATGTACTTTACACACCCTCCAATCTAAACTGTAATACTATCTATGCAAGCATATGCCATTCTACTACTATGGGTGCTTTCATACCCATGCAATCACAAAAATACCTGGTATTTTCTAATCAGGAATTTCAACCATATGGATCAGGAAAATAACAATAATACATAAATGTGCAATGTACACTGATATTCCTGAAAGAAAATACCTGTAATTTAGTTTATACTTTTCAAAATTAAAGGTAAAAGAAAGTAGTTGCAGCAAACAATTATTTAGTGAGAAAGGTCTTTTCAAGATTACATGTACATTGTACATGTAATTGTCACCATATTATCATATATCTAGATCTGGTATATGAATGTACACTTATCTTTGTAAAATCATGAAATTTTTATAGCTCAAAACAAATAAATCTGATGATCATTAACACACAAAAGCATGTGTGGGACAGTGTATTAATATTGCTTCGAAAAATACCCAACATTTAATTGAATTCCATGCTTATTTTGCTTATTTCCTTGCAATTACACATACCGGTATTCCTCCAGAGCCAATTGGCATATACATACATGTACATGTACAAGTATTTCTCATTTATGCCTACATGTACATGTACAAGCACTTGTTTAATACTCTCAGAGGAAATTTTATTGGATTCTTTTTGGAACTCATTTTGAGATCGTTACCACTAATGGTATTTATCTTTCATTCACAGAATAAATTATCAGTCTCGAGTGGCCTTCACAAATTCTTGGAATTTATAGGTATTTTTCCAATTGGGCAGGTCTGAAAGCTCCTCATGTCTGCATACCATTCTTGATCATATTGCAGCTGTGTGTGGAGCAATCATATCATGCAATTACCACATGGTCGTCAACGGAAGATGGGATCACCAGGCAAGCACTTCCAGCGCCCCTACCATAATTGACATTCATTCACATAACTGAGCGTGATGTTAAATATACATGTATACTTGAAGGTTTGAACATACTGCGTTCACTTCCTCAAGTAATGCTATACAACTTTAAAGACCAGCTCTAATACTAACAGTAAAAGAAACTGCACATGTGTATTTTTTTAATTGTGAAATGTTTATACCAAACATGAAGATATGAACAAAATTATTGGTAAAAAATGTAGGCATACCATCCTTTCTGGTTCATATTAGATGAAGGAGTCAGAAATAACAAAGCAAACCGTCGCAAACGTCACAAATGCATGTACATGTACTGTACTTTACATCTGGTCGATTGATAAGTTTTTAATTTTCCTGTTTCATAGTATACTGTACATTATTTACAATTCCTGTTTGTTTTTGTTTGTATGAATGCACATTATATGTTTATGCAATCAAAAGTTTGTTTAGGTGCATGTATGGAGGAAACATCTTATGATAGATTTAATATCTCTGAAGTGACTGACAATTGGCCCTTTTTGTTGTCTCTTTTTCCAACCAGGGTCCCGTATAAACACAAAGGTTAGCAATTAATCATACGATTGATTTTTACGATTGATTTTACATTGTAGTCAATGCAATCAATCATAGAAAAATGTTCTACGATCATTGCTAAGCTTCGTGTTACAGCCCCCTGATTATGATTACAACTATGATTACAACTTCGTGACATGACTTCGAGCTAAACGGACGCATTGAGCAGAGCTCCCACCACACTTTGAGATTACACGTTACATAATAGAAATTATGGCATCCCATGGTCCGAGGCCTGTTACACGGCAAACTGCAAGTAAGCAGCCGGCCCCGTCGGCACCCTTGACTGACAAAGTTCGCTCGCCTACTACCCCGGATCCCTCTAACGCTGTTTTACAGCGAGATATTGCAGACTTTTCTGACAAAATATTATCCAAACTTGATAATATCAACACCGAGCTGCAATCATTCAATCGCCGCCTGACAGACGTGGAATCTACAGTGGAGCATAATTCTGCAAAAATATGTGATGTGGAAAATTCTATACCGGCTATCCTCGCGCCTCTACAAGACGAAATCGCTAATCTGAAAGAGAAACTGCTTCTGATGGAGATTTACAATCGAAAGCCGAATTTGTTATTCTACGGTGTTGAAAGCGACCCGAATGAGGATATCTATACCACGCTAGTTAAGGTTTTCATCCTGCTTGGAATCGACGAAGAAAAGGCCAAAGGAATCCAATTCGTCAACGCCCACCGACTACCCTCCCGCAACCAACCCAGGACCCCAGACGCCGGTGCCCAAGCCCGTCCCCGACCCGCTCCGATAATTGCTAAGTTCCAGAAAATGCCTGACAGAGATCTCATTCTTTCTACTTTTGAGAGCCTGAGACGCCCGAAGGAGACATCTCAGCAACCAGGATTAGCAGCTGAAATGCAACCACCACTACCTCCCCCTCGCATCACAGTGAGAATGGATCTCCCTCCCAGCCTGAAGATTCACCGCGGCCATCTCGCAGAAATCGCATATAAATTGCGTAAGGAGAAAAACCAATCTACGAGAATAAAGCTATTAGGTACAAAAATCGTTCTTCAGTGGAAGGAAAAAGGCACAACCATATGGAATATCTACAGAGAATGAACAAATTCAACGTTTTACCAGGTGATATGACTTAAATTTTCTATCTTTCTCCTTCACCTTCTTAATGCAACGAAGACTGAAGATTTAACAGTTTTCCCCTAAAAAAATATGAAACATTATCGCATTTCCCCTGTCAGAATTCGTGTGTTTATTACCAAGTGTCATCTGATTTTCTTTGCCTTGTTTTTGAATATAAATATATTTCGATTGTGATAGTGAACGTTTAATACCCCAATCTACATGGAAAAAATTATTTTGAATGTGTCTGTAAACCTTCAAACTACTTTCAAATTGTTTTTTTTTTTTTTCAATCAGATAATTTGTATTCCCTTCAAAGCCAGATACATTGATGAAATTCTGCTTGTTTTGAAGTTGTTCTTTTTTAATGCCAAGCAGCCATATTTCTTCAGCAAACACATGTGGGGAGGAAAAAAAATACATAAAATAATCCAATGTCTATATAAAAATGTACTCATTTTCAATATTTGAGATTTTTCAAATTATAACCAAGCACTAAGTCAAGTACAGCAGATATCAAGATTAAGAAGTAGCCTACTTTCCATTCAAACCGAATTGTCTGCAACACTTTGGAAATATATGTATTTTTTCCCCTTTAATTCTCGAAATCTGCAGATTTTATTCATTGCACTTAACACAACCCAAGTAACAAATGTAATTGGAACTATATTGCATACTTCCAAGTTGATTTAGGAGTTGATGTTTTATGAATATCAGTGATAGATCGTTGTAGGGGGGGACCCCCACTAGGAACATGACATTTAAATCCCCCTCCCTGTCTCTTAAGAATATCATATTTTAATGCCATGACTAGATACAAGGAAAAGCGTGTATTGCTCTCTGTGTCTTTCTTTAAAAAAATAATGATAAAAATAAAAAATCTTGTGCATAAACACCAATCTGTCTAAAACTTTTTATACTTCAATTACCTCTAGATTCTTGATAATTCAATCCCAACACTGAATGAAACTTAGGTATTCATGTGGTAATTACACCTTCATTGATCGCTTTCTCAACTATTTTAAACGATGTAAACCAATTTCTTTGACAAGCAATAGATAAAGGTTCATTATCTCTATTATTGGTCTTGATACCAGCTATGTTAAACGATTTGTAATTCAATTGTATAACAATCAATGAATTCTTGTGGTTTATTCCATTGTTCATGCATGGTATGACATTAACACCAGTCGCGTGCTTGCATGCCTCATGTACGTACACTGTTTGATTGTAGGGGGCGTGGCTATCCAATATTGAACAAGATGCACCCACCATGCCACGTGTGTCTCAGATTCGCATTAATACTGAAAACACGCATGCGACCTTGCTGGGAAGGGTGTGGCTATACATGCATGAACAAACGTCCATCTATTATGTTCGCTATTATATGCATGGGTTAATTTCAATCTACCCTACCAATAACATTGGCTTGTTAAATATGTTAATTTTAACTTGTGTCTCACGACACCCTTGCCCATGCGTTCTTTGATCAGAGAAAGCGGGCTATTTTATGCATGATTAATGCACACCTATTTTTGCTCTCAAATCACTAAAACGCCCAACGAGTCAGGTATTTAAATACTGATTGATGTGGGCGTTACACCCTGCTTTAATACATTCCATCACATGTTTTTTTTTTCTTCCAAATCAGCCCAACATTCATGTTGATCATTAACTCCCGCATGTTCAACCCCATGTCTGATCAGAGAACATGGAGAAGGCGTGGAAACTCTGTCATGCATGGCTATCTTGCATATATACATGAAATACTCACCTTAACAGGATTAAAGTGATTATTAAATAGGCCTACACTGCATGGGCATGAGTGTACTATTTGAAACTGATTGATAAAATACGAAATATATTTATTCATTTTCTAGACTTGAACCTATATTTTGTATTTTATAAACAAAACAAGAAAAAAAATCGATTCTTTTTTTCTTCTCTTTTTACCCCTGATATGTCAGGTTAAATATAACTTCGACTTCTAATCTTCAAAAAGCATTCAACACTATTTTTCTTAAGGAAAACATATATAATCCACATTTTTCAATGCTTAATGGTTTTTGCTGTGTGTATATACATTCAATGAAATCAAATTTGCTGCTTTTCTTTATCAAAGAAACCCATCAGGCATATTGTTTGGATTGTAAATTTTCATTTAATATTTACCAACAGAATGTTGACGTTTTATCAAATTGGTTATAGATCAGAGAAAAAAGGAGAAGGGAGGAGAGGGCACAAGGGGAGCATGGCATTTTGAATCCTCTTCATGTTTCTTAACAATATCATCATTTCAATGCCATGGCTAGATACAAAGAGAAGCGTGTAAAATCCATTGTTCTCTGTATCTTTTTCTAAAAAATTACCCGCTTAATGTAATCTCTGAATTGATAACCACTTTATTTAAAATTTTGTCATCTTTTTTAATAGTTCGATCGCCTATAGACTCTTCACAATCAAACCATAACACTGAACGAAGCTCAGATAAATTCATATGGTAATTGCACCTTCATTGATCACTTTCTCAACTATTTTAATCGATGTAATCCAATTTGTTTTGACTAAGCAATCGATGTAGGTGCTATCTCTATTATTGTTCATGATACCAACTGTGTTAAACGATTTATAATCCAATTGAGTCACAATCAATGAATTCTTGTGGTTGATTATGTTGTTCATGCATCTCTCTTTCAACTCCATGCCCAACACCAGTCTCGTGCCTGCATGCCTTATCTACGTACACTGTTGATTTTGGGGCGTGACTATTCAATATTGAACAAGATGCACTTACCATGCCTACATGTGTCTCAGTTTCGTTTTATGATCGAAAAAACGCATGCGCCCTTGCTAGAAAGGGTGTGGCTACACATGCGTGAACAAACCTCCATCTATTCAACTAACGTGTTCAATACTACAGGCATGTGTTAATTTCCATATGCCTTACTGATAACATTGGTTTGTTGAATATGTTAATGATGTGTATCTCCAGATATCTTGCACATGCGTTGTCTGATCAGAGAAGGCGGGCTTTTTCATGCTTGATTAACGCACACCTATTTTTGCTTTTAACTCACCCCAAAACGCCCAACGGATCAGGTATTTAAATACTGATCGATGTGGGCTTTATACTCGGCTTTAATACATTTCTTTATTTCCAAATCAACACGATATCTACGTACGCTGTTGATTTTTGGGGCGTGGCTATCCAATATTGAACAAGATGCACTTACCATGCCTACATGTGTCTCAGATTCGTTTTATGATCGAAAAAACGCATGCGCCCTTGCTAGAAAGGGTGTGGCTACACATGCGTGAACAAACCTCCATCTATTCAACTAACGTGTTCAATACTACAGGCATGTGTTAATTTCCATATGCCTTACTGATAACATTGGTTTGTTGAATATGTTAATGATGTGTATCTCCAGATATCTTGCACATGCGTTGTCTGATCAGAGAAGGCGGGCTTTTTCATGCTTGATTAACGCACACCTATTTTTGCTTTTAACTCACCCCAAAACGCCCAACGGATCAGGTGTTTAAATACTGATCGATGTGGGCTTTATACTCTGCTTTAATACATCTCATTATTTCCAAATCAACACGATATTCATGTGTATTAACTCCACATGTTCAGCCCCGTATCTGGTCAGAGGTGTGACAACTCAGACATGCATGGATGTATGAAATGCATCTTCATTGATCACCTTCTCAACTATTTTTAATCGATGTAATCCAATTTCTTTGACAAGCAATAAATGAAGGTGTTTATTATCTCTATTATTGATCTTGATACCAGCTATGTTAAACAATTTGTATGAGAATCAACGCATATTATGTAGTTAATTTCGTTGTTCATCCATGGTATTTCATTGATCACCTCAACTATTTTAAACGATGTAATCCAATTTCTTTGACAAGCAATAGATAAAGGTTCATTATCTCTGTTATTGGTGTTGATACCAGCTATGTTAAACGATTTGTAATTCAATATTGTATAACGATCAATGAATTCTTGTGGTTTATTCCATTGTTCATGCATGGTATGACATTAACACCAGTCGCGTGCTTGCATGCCTCATGTACGTACACTGTTTGATTATTGGGGGCGTGGCTATCCAATATTGAACATGAAGATACACCTACCATGCCTACGTGTGTCTCAGATTCGCTTTATGATTAAAAACACGCATGCGACCTTGCCAGAGAAGGTGTGGCTATACATGCATGAACAAACGTCCATCTATTATGTTCGCTATTATATGCATGGTTAATTTCAATCTACCCTACCAAGAACATTGACTTGTTAAATATGTTAATTTTAACTTGTGTGTCTCCCGACACCCTCGCACATGCGTTGTTTGATCAGAGAAAGCGGGCTATTTTATGCATGATCAATGCACACATATTTTTGCTTTTAAATCACTAAAACACCCAACGGGTCAGGTATTTAAATACTGATTGATGTAGGCATTACACCCGGCTTTAATACATTTCATCACATGTTTTTTTTTTTTCCAAAACAGCCCGACATTTATGTTGATTATTAACTCGCGCATGTTCACCCCTGCCCGTGTCTGATCAGAGAAGGCGTGGCAACTCCGTCATGCATGGCTATCAAAATACTCACCAGAACAGGAATAAAGTGTCTGTTTAATAGGCCTGCACTGCAAGGGCATCAATCTGCTACTTAAAATTGATTAATACAATCTGATTTTTTTTTTAATCGTTCGCTAGACTTGTACCTAACTTTTATTTCTGGGTATACTCTTAATTCATTTTCAACTGACCGTTTATTTTTTTTTAAGTGTAATGATTTCAAATCTTATATGTACTTGGGTGGTTGAGCTCTGCTCTAATGCTTCCAATGATATGTTCTTGCTGACCAAGATGGGTCTTGTTCTTTTTGTACATGTAATTTATATTGATATTGACTGCACATTTGCACCACAGACATACATGAACACCTGTTCAATCACTAGCAAGCGCACCTACACCACAAGCACCCTTGCAGTTGACCCCTTTCTTAGTTTATGTTACTTTACATTTTATCAATTTTGATGGAGTCCCTCTCTTTTATTCTTGATAATTACATAGACAATTCACATGACAGCAAATACTATACACCTCAAGAATTTAATAATATGTTTGATAGTAATTCCGATTATATTTCCCTTTTACATGCAAATTTAAGAAGTCTCAATAGAAACTTCGAATATTTTGAAAATCTCTTACACACATTGAATAATTTCAAATTTTCTGTTATAGGTATTAGCGAGACATGGTTGCATGATAATTCCCCAAATTTGTTTAATTTACCAAATTATAAGTTGATAAGGGCAGACCGCAAAGGAAAAAGAGGCGGAGGCGTGGCCTTCTATATTATTGATAAACTAAAATTTAAGATCCGTTCCGATGTGAAACTCTTGCATGCAGAGTCTTTGTTCATTGAAATTGAAAACACAGGATTTAAAAATATCATCATAGGTTTGATTTATAGACCACCAGGCTCTAATCTTGATTTGTTTTGTGAAGAGCTAGAGCAATATTTATATGCAATAGGTAATGAAAATAAACATACTTTTATTTTTGGTGATTTTAATATCAATTTCCTACCCTCGGTCGACAGTAATCATTCAGTCAATTTTATGAAACTAATGTACTCATTCGGCTTCCATTCATTCATCAATAAATCCACTAGAATCAACCCAAATTCATCTACTCAAATTGACAATATTTTTTCCAACGTACATAGCAACATGAATAATAAAATGATAGGAGGAATTCTATGCTCTGAAGTTTCAGACCACCTACCAATATTTTTAACTTGTGAAATGAAATTACCGTGCCCCAAATCAATTAACCAACACTCATATCGAAAAGAATCTAAACGTAATATTGAATTAATGAAGCAAGACTTATTACTTGAGGGGTGGGAGGATGTCTATAATGAAACTGACGCAAACACATCGTATAATCTCTTAAATAATAAATTACAACATTATTATGAAAAGAATATTCCCATAGGAAAAGTAAAAAATAATCGAAAAACACCCAAACAACCATGGATAACAAAAGGTTTATTAAAATCAATACAGACACGTAACTGCCTTTACAAGTCACATTTACGCAATCCTACTGAAGCCAATTTAAAAAAATACAAAGTATATCGCAACAAGTTAACAAAATTAATTCGTTTATCACGTAAAATGTATTATACTAATAGAATAAAAGATGCCAGTTCAAACACTTATACTACCTGGAAAATCATCAAAGAACTAATGGGAACAAGTGCAGATCCCCCACCTACTGATGACATGACTTTAAATGGTTCCAAAGTTGACTCTTCCCTTCATGCAAACTCATTCAATTCATTTTTCACAAATATCGGACCCGAACTTGCAAGCAAGATCAATAGCCAAAATGCGCATTTCACAGATTACCTCCCCGAACCTAATCCACATTCATTTTTCCTGAACCCTACGAACCCCACAGAAATTCTCAACATTACACGGTCTCTTAATAGCTCCAAATCTCATGGGTATGATAAAATTAGTATGTCTCTTTTAAAAGAAATAATTCATCCGCTTGCAAACCCTCTTAGTCATGTTTTTAATAAATCTCTATCACAAGGTATATTTCCTGACTTATTCAAAATCGCCAAAGTCAATCCAATTTTCAAAAAAGACAATCCTCATGAAATAAGCAATTATCGTCCTATATCTCTTCTCCCTAGTATATCCAAAATCCTCGAGAAAATAGTTTATAATAGACTTTATGAATTTATCAACAAACACAATTTATTAATTTCTAATCAATATGGCTTTAGAAAAAATTATTCCACAAACTTGGCTTTAATCCAAATTTACGATAAAATAACAAACGCCATAGCCAACAAAGAGCATGTCATTGGTATATTTTGTGACCTCAGTAAGGCGTTCGATACACTGAATCATAATATTTTACTTTCAAAACTTAATTATTATGGTATTCGCGGTCAATCACTCCTTTGGTTTAATAAACCGAAAACAATATGTCACTTTTAATGGCAACGATTCTAGTTTACTTCCAGTTCAATGTGGTGTCCCTCAAGGTTCCATTCTAGGCCCCCTTTTATTTTTATTATATGTCAATGATATTATTAATACATCTTCCATTTTATCATTTGTATTATTTGCTGACGACACAAATATATTTTTTTCTCATAAAAATATAACTTCCTTAAACAACATCTTAAATATTGAATTAATTAAAGTCTCACAGTGGTTTAAAGCTAATGAACTATCCTTGAACTCGAAAAAGACCCACTTCATCCATTTTAAACATTCTCATATTACAGATTCTCCAATTCACTTACAGATTGACGGCACACCATTAGAGCGGAAGACTCAATCTAGATTCTTAGGCGTCATCATAGATCAAGCTTTGTCTTGGAATGAACATCTGCACCATATCATTATATGTATCTCGAGAAATATTGGAATAATTTCCAAGTTGAAATTTATTTTACCACACAAAACTTTATTTCTATTGTATAATTCGTTAATACTCCCGTATATAACATATTGTAACGTTGTTTGGGCTAATTGTGGTTCCACAAAACTTACTTCTATTTCTAAATTACAAAAAAGAGCAATTCGCATTTGTACAGGATCACATTATTTGGCTCACACCGATCCTTTATTTTTTAAACTGAAAACATTAAAAATTGCCGACTTATATACTATTCAAATAACTATAATTATGTTTAAATATATTAACAAACTGCTCCCTTCGTCCTTTGATAACATGTTCAAATTTAATAGTACTGTCCATACTTACCCAACGCGCATATCCGGAAACTTTCACCTCTCTAACCCCAGACTGGTAATTGCCTCTAAATCAATACGACACAATGGTCCTGACATTTGGAATGGTCTTCCAAACAATATTAAAACGTGTTCAACCATATACTCATTAAAAGCCACTCTAAAGAAAACTATCATTCAATCTTATCAACCCCACCCTCCAAATTAAAACATTCACTCAAATATTCACATTCGCTATTTAATATTCTGATTTTACTCAACTGCTATACACAGCACCAGCACCTGCACTTGCAATGCACCCACTTGGTCAGTAAATATCAATCTTAGTCACGAATCTTTTATGAGGCCGCCATCAATTCAAGCCTAACCGCTCACGATGGCGGTCTCCTGCGTTCATTTTTTACATTATATGTATATGTTTACATTTATAAAAGATTAATTTATACTCACATCCTTATTTGTATTTATTATGTAATATGACCACATTGTTTATATTATCAATTATTTTGTATTTTGCAATTATAAATAATTTTGTATTGTGTTTTTGAACGCAGAAATAAATGCAAACAAACAAACAAACAAACTGGAAATGTTTTGCTTCTATATGTAGAGCTATATTATAATTATGGAAATGAAATTGTACTTGCCCGTGTTGTTTTTCATCTTATTTGAAAATTAATCTGTACCTTGCATTAAAAATCTGATGCAGTTCATTTAATGTTTTATTCATCACAAAGTATACACTATTTTGGTAGTAAATCTTGTCAAACATGCAAAATCAGGAAGGTCTGAATGCTCAGACCAATTCACCAAAGTTACCATGGCAACAAGCTGCTGTATCATTCCTTATTCTGTATTGCCATTGACAATGTCTACCTGCTAACTCAACAACTTTAGTGCAGGCTTGTCTGAGCTCCCATGCAAACTAATCTGTCCAGGGAGCAAAAGAAACGCAAGGCAATGAAAAAAAGGGGTTGGAATATTAAGGGGTTTATTTTCAATTGGTCTAATGTCAATTCATCCAATTACCAATTCGTCTACTATCATTTGGTCTAACGTCAGTTCGTCCATTATCCACATGGTCTAAATTCCATTTCATCCATTCACCATTTGATCTAATAATCACTTGGTCCAGAAGCCATTCAGTCCATCTACCATTTGGTCTAATTGGACGAAGTGTTAAATGGGCGAACTGAATGAAAATAATATGGATACTAGACCAACAGGTTATGAGACAAAATGGTCATAGATGAACTGGTGATTAGACAAAGTGGTGATTGGACCAAATGGTTGTTAGACCAAATAGTTGTTAGACAAAATGTTGGACGGAATTGCATAAGACTATCAAAATGAAGGTAGGCCAAGAGGTAAGTGGATGGGTCGGCAAAAGAGCAATTGGCAATTTACCAGAATTAGTACCGGAATAGTTAGGCTATAAGGGATGCAGGATTTTTAGAGTAAACGATATTATGTTCAATAATCAATTAAAAGTCAAGTCCACCCCAGAAAATGTTGATTTGAATAAATAGTCAAAAATCAAACTAGCATAATGTTACAAATTTCATCAAAATTGGATAAAAAATAAGAAAGTTATGAAATTTTAAAGTTTCGCTTATTTTCACAAAAATAGTTATATGCAAAATTGTGTCACATGCAAATGAGAGCATCGATGATGTCCCTCACTCACTATTTCTTTTTGTTTTAATTATACAATATTTCAATTTCTACAGATTTGACAATAAGGACCAACTTGACTGAACCATGAAATGTTAAACAAGTGGCGATTCCACATGTCTAGGGTGACATAAAATTTGTTTCACAGGACAATGAGGAGAAAATTAGAATATTTCATATAATAATTTTTCACTTTTTATTGAGATCATCTTTTTGTTAAGGTGGACTTGTCCTTTAAAAATACCACAGCCACTTCCTGGAATGCTACATTGCTAAAGCCTGTCTAAAGCTTTTGGTATTAAGGTTCAGTATTAATGGATTCAAATATCAATTCTAACATTATGTCCTTATGAATATGTATGATTGTACATTACATGTAGCAACATAAGCTTCACGCCTAACGGATGTGTGCTCTCTAGAAGAAGAACCCACCCTTATCATCATTCAAGTCTTTATACATGTACAACAATAGAATGACCAATGTACAATATATTTTCTCTCATCCGAGTAATTCTTCGTAAAAAGAAATATTACTTTTGATATATTGCACCCTCTCTCGTTAATGCCTGTACTAGCCATTCGAACACTTATTTTTATCTTACAAATTTCGTGATTGAATATCAGATAGTCATTAGAAAAAAAAATTACACACCTCACACAATATTCATGCATGAAAAGAAGTGGTTTTGTATATAAAATGATAAAAGTAATGGAGAAAAATCACACTTTACACGTAATTTTCATTTTCAATGAAGAGCTGTTTCAAACTGATCTCCAAATGCAAACCCTTTTTCCCTTCCCTGCACATGTACTTCACATGATAGCCTTTCAGCACTACACATGGTTTTAAACAAGATACTATATGCCAAGGAGATATATCTCCTTGCATATATGCCAAGAAAAATGGTCAATTGTTTTTTTCTTTTGTAATTTTTTTCATTGAATATTTAACAGAAACAGCAATATACAGTATATTTTAAAAAATTATATATTTTTACCGGTGTGTTGGCTCAGGTGGTAGAGCATCCGTCTCACAACCAGGTCAGGGGTTCAAAACCCGGCCACGTCAGACAAAAGACATTAAAAGATGGGATTGCTGTTACCCTGCTTGGCATTCAACGAAAGAGACAGAGCAGCTGCCTGGCAAGATCAACTGAGATAATTTTCAGAGTTTTTCATACATTTCGAACAATAATATATGGATTTTCAAATCACCAATGTGAATGCAAGTGCACATTGATTAAATCTGGGTATGCCAAAAACATTTTTTTATCAAATAACTTATCAGACTTATCAGAGTGTGTTCAATGTCGGTTTCCAAATGAAAATGGCCACATGAATCAAAATTGAAAACGTGACTACAAAATGTGAATAATGAGAAACAAAGGGTGTGTGTTCATTGTCCTCCATTCCCAGTCGTAAAAGTAAAACGTCTTATAAATCATGATTTTGAGGAAAATTTGTACATCTGAAAAGCATCACAAATGTGACAATGAGAACACAATTTAGAGTTTTGAAACATCTTCGAATTTGCTCTCGCAGTGGAAGTCTACACAAGTAAGTGCCAGAACTGACCTTTCTTATCATGGGTCAAACTGCGCACTAAAGCTGCACAATGAAAGCGGATACAAAAATAATTAGCTTTATATTTTTGTCGCTGAACAGTGCAGTGTTTGTGTTCTGTATTTTGTAATTGAGTTTTCAGTCATGATTCATTTTGCTTTAAATTCAAAACCAACATTGAACATGCCCTTAAACTAACATTCTGTTAAATGACATTAAAAAAGAGAGATCTTTTATCATTGATCACTTCCTCTCATTCGTTTTTATAGTGAAAAAAAAACATAATATCAATCTTGACTTCCTCTAAAGAATTACATGTACAAAAATCTAATTTGTTTCACAGCTCCTTAACTACATTTCCTTTCACAATAAAGTGCTAACTCTTGCTGTTTATTGGCATTCAATTTCAGGATATTTTTCATTCATATGAAACTTATGTGAACTAAAAAAATAAGTATTTTTTCTGTTGTTTATTCAAAGAGGGATAAAAAAAGAAGAAAAAAAAACATTCTCTTGACCAAAGGGAAATAAATCTATTAAACAAACACGTGACTGATAATTTGATATGCAATATAATACCCATCTCTCCACATGTAAACTGACCACCAGATATCAATGAAGTATGGGTTATTCAGTACAAGTACAAGTACATATGTACATGTACATGTATAAAGCCTTTAGATACTAGTCTGCTGTGCAAACCCTTCACTCGAGTATTAGGGTCTGACTTGCAGCCTACTCATGCCTTGTGTACTGAAGGCCCTCTCAACAGCAAGTTTTGTACTAGTCTTTGCGTGGAGACACACTCGTTGATCAAAGTTTCAATCAGGGTCTGTGCCTGCAGACTATATTATACAGCATAAATGTACAGTGTAGGCCTATGCCTTATTATAGTTCTATGAACAAATGTGAGCTGTACACTGTACATGATCATAAATGTTGTCCTGCTGTACCTTGTATCTCAAAATATGAAATACATGACACTATTTTTTTTTAAGTTAAAAATGGCAGATCAGACAAAAAAGAGGTATTTGAAATATTTCAATGGTGGCAACCTCATATTGTCTGAAAAACATTCTCCTAATATAGAGAACACTTTCTAGGCAAAAGGTAGACTAGATCTGGATGATTTTAATTATAGTTCAGAAAACCCTCCACTAGTCCTCTGAATAGAGGAAACTGAAGTCAGAGGACTAGAAATGTATGGGTGTTATGTATATGCGATGAGTGACTGTGGGATTATCTGAACAAATAAACTGGAACTAATAATGTCCAATGCCGGCCGGCGCATAGAAACGCTGCTAGCCCAACAGAGCACTAACCTTAAACCCAGTCACATCATTCGGATTGTGAAGTCATAATTTTTTATTTCAATGTGTTAAAGTAATGCATTGTTATAACATTAGGTATCGCTGCCACATTACTGATTGTAACATGGCTTCCAATAGCGCATTGTTAGCACTAACATTTCTGAGCGGTCAGTACAGATCTAGACTATAGGGGAAAAAGGGGATGTTCTAATAAAAACACATACTTTTTTCTGACATATTACAGCCCCATGATGATCAGATATGGATCAAGAGTCAGACTTTTACCTGTTGCGAATTTGTCTAAAAAATTTTACAAGCAAGAAAATAAGTTCAGGTCATGGCTTGTTATAAGGTGTGTGCAATGTAGATATTCTACAGGGTGTAGCACTAAAATTTTCAAAAAAGGTCAGTGCCGACCGCACAGAAGCGTTGTTAGCCTAACAGAGTGCTAACAGTAAGCACAGCCACATCTTTCGGATTGTTAAGTTAAAACATTTATTTCAATGTTAAGCAATGCATTGTTGCAACATTAGGCATCACCGCCATATTACCGGTTGAAACAGGGCCGCTGTTTATAGCGCACTGTTTATAGCGTTAACGATGTTTCTGTGCGGTCAATACAGGTCATTGCCCATTCAATAAAGGGGGTGCAATGCAGGCAATTTATAATGGTGCACCACCATATTCTCAATTTTGCAATGTGCACCAAGACTTTCTACCACCCCTTGGATCCGTGCCTGATGCTGAACTATATCTTTCATAATGATTCCCTTTGAATTTAAGCAATCTGACCCTTCCCGTACACAATTTCAAACCAAAACCCACATATAAATCTCATCCCTCATGGAAAAATGTCAAATTACAGTACTGCACATGTATGTAGCTGCACAAGGACAAAATCACATTACTCTCTGTCTGAATCACAGACTAGCAAACAGTACCTTGACCTCTTTCCTGTACAGGGATATCCTACTGTACAACTCCAAGTGTAATATGCGCATCTACATGTAGTGCACAAAATAATGGACAACAAATAATGTAATTTGAGTTTGAAGGGAATACAGGGGGTTTTTTTTTAAGAATGTTGGTTATAAAAACAAACAATCCAATATTTAAATTAGTACACACACATAAATTTGGGGACTTTTGAAGAAAAAGAAATCATGTGTTCTACTATAACTTCAGTGGGCCCTGCAAGTGCAGTGCAAGTTTTTGCAATAAAGCACATTCAGAAATGTAGTTCATGTACCTGTAGTAGTACGCTGTTCAAGAATACAAGGCCTATGATAATTACTTGCCTGACTTAATATTGACTCGCCATGCATTCATGGATTTTTGTAGATATTCCTGACGCCAAGATTTGACATACATGTAATTGTCCCAAACTTTCTCCCAGGTAATTAGAAATGAGCATAATCATAATTGGAAAGCCCCAACAAGTCATTCCACCACAGAGGATTAAAAGTCTCTTTGTTATCAAAATTAGAGTCTCCCCTTTTAAAATGAAGCGTTTTACAAGAACACTGGCCATTGATGCCAAGAGTTTTAATTGTAGCTATTGTCCTCTCTAATCCATGTGGTTTTAACACAGTGAGCAGTTATTTTAGGCCATGCCCCCCATCCCCCCCCCCTTAAACGTTTGATCCTGGGCTTTTGTTAAAACAGTATCATGATCTTAAATGTTCACACATGCAATGTGGGCATTGGATCATACAGTATATTTCTTTGGTAAGGACTATATTATTAAAAGGAGGATATAGAGGAATTTTCGCAAAGGATCATTTTCTTGGCGAATGAAATACAATGGTCAATTTTAATGCTAGCCTATTCTATTCAGTCGAATGATCTGCAACCATACTGAAACTAACAAGCATTCAAATTCTAAGAAAACTCTTTTTTTCTCAGCTCAATAAAGGAGAGTTTCCATGGTTAAATGCATATATTATTCCATGTCATAGGCGATGACAATGTGAGACTGCACAGTGTCTATTACAAATATATTTCTACTGTGCATGTGAATTATATTGTGAACTTTTTATAGGAAATTTAGCGTTTGTCAATACCGGTTTCTACATTATCTGTAGATTGTAGGCCTCCCCTTTTGAAATTCATCTGTTGTACTATAGTTCTTTACGTCTTCTGCGCAAGAAGACAGCAATATCTTTGCCAAATAACTGTAACTGAGGTTGCATCTCAAATCTAAATACATGTATGCCTGTTTATGACACAGAAAACCCTTACACACATGTATATCACAACCTAAATTGTTTCATTTTTATATAACATCATCAACATCAACCATTTTAAAACATTTAACTGAGAGAATTTCAGTGTACAATTCACATTTTTTTATCATTTACAGCACAATACATGTACACATGTTAAGTAGGGCCATACCTTTTCTACTCATATGGGGTTTGTAATTCTTCACCGATTGCCTATGAGTCATGTGTCCGGCTACGGACAGGGGGGATGACAAATATTGAAGCACAAGTCAAAAACTCTTTACATGTACAGTCATGCAATGAATCTACATGTCCATTATACAGTGTAGGACCTATGTATTTGCCCAAGTGGCTTAAAACATGAACATGCATATGAGTAAGTGGGACTACATGTACACTAGTGTCAGACTTAAACTTGCTGTCTTGTTCACTATTTTTTTTTAAATTCTGATATAGAACTCGCTGGAACAAACTGTAAGAGAAAAAAAGAAAGGCTTAATCTTATACATGTGTACATGTACGCCTTTATCTGAAGCTTTCAATATACATGTACATGTACTTTGATACATTATTTTTGCTTTTTACTGCACATAAGCATTGTTCAAACTTCAATGGTTTATTATAGTACATACACAGCACACTTGAATATTTCACAAAAAATGTGAACGCGACTATGTAAATTGACTGATTAAAATCGCATGTATTACATGACTTGCAAACCAACATCACACAACAAAACAATAGCATTAGTTTTAGACAAGAGCTCTCTATCTTCTTCAATGCCAGGAAGAACATTTTTTTTTCATGTCTTGATTACACAATAAATCATGCTCTTTGTATGCTGATGTCACAAAATTATGCCACAGAAATGGCCTACATGTACAAGATCTTTCACTGTTTCAGTGTATATGATCATTAATACTGCATTCAGACTGTTCTTAAAGAGCAGAATTTAACCAATGGATCATCTCAGAGATTTCACATTAAAAAAAATTGTAATCACTCTGCCCCCCCCCTCAATCAATGAGATTTAGGACAGAAAGAAGAGAGAACAATCTTGGGTGCACAATCGTTGAGGCACAGCTGTTTTCATCAAATGTGCACATGCACAAAATGTGCAGGGAGGGTGCTCTGGGTGACTCCCATCAGCCAGCGTTTCAACAATGTGCTTAGAGAGAGATGCGGATGTTTAGTTATCAAAATCAAGATCAGGAAAGACGTCTCCTCTGCTTGGAGGACAGTCTGAACAAGTACATGTACCAAGCTACTTCAGGTTACTACTATAGTAAACCATCAACAAAAAATCAATTAACAAACGCACAAGCCCATCATGAAGTACAGCACCTGCCAAGTGCCCAATTAAATAATACAATTTTATTGCAAAAAATGGACCTACAATTAACCTCACTGTGACAATTAGAGGTAAATACCAAATGAAAAATTACTCAACAGATAATGTATCAAATTCTGAAATCCCTTAGAATTCATTTTAAATTCATATCTATATTTTCTTTACACTTTCATATAATCTCTTAAAACAACTTATAAATGTAGATTTCCAATTCACATAACTAACCTACAGAGCAAGCCTGTTTACTCCAAACTCCTTGATATTTTGGTTCAATTTTTTTTCCCCAAAACATAATTATTTCAATACCAGGCTGGTATTATCACATGAAATCTCACTTTACATGAGTACATGAATCAATCAATCAACTGTTTTCTCTTTCAAATGTAGATGATTTTAAGTGTATATAAAATCTTCGAATGTAAATCATATTTTAATGTAAACATTGCACAATTATTCTTTGGACTACAGCATTGCATTGTTTGTATTTGTTTTTAATCTAATAAACCAAAACTGAATTTAATTGAATTAAAAATGTTTTCAGTGTTAACCACAAGAAGACTAAACCATGAACACCCTTTATGCAATGTCATAATTTCTTCACATCTGCATCAAAACACTTCATCCTTTCCACTTTTCTGTCTCAAGTAGTTCACAGTTGCAATTCATTTCATGCTCATCTATGGAGTGCTCTATTCGTGCAATATTGGCTGCTATTCTACAAGGGTAGACCATTGCCTAATGTGATTACCGTACTATGCCCCCTGGCTGACCTTTATTCTAATATGTCCTAGTTCTGGGTGCGTTTCATAAAGTTGTTTGTATTAAGTTAAGAGTGACTTTATGAGCGAATGGCAATCCTTTCTTGTAGGATGGTCTGGGCTGAAAATATTCATATCTCAGTAAATAGAGTAAAATTCACAGAGCAAAGTGCTGAAAGTTTCATCAAAATCGGAAAACAAATAACGAAGTTATTGAATTTTAAAGCTTATCAATAGTTTGTGAAAACAGTCATATGCAGATCCTTATGAATATTCATTAGGTGGGCTGATGATGTCACATCCACTTTCCTTTTTCTTTATTTTATTACATGAAATCATAAATGTTTCATTTTTTCATACATGTGTAAATGTCATTATGATGAAATTAGTTGCGGCAATAAATAACTAAGACCCCTGTTACATCTGAAAGTTTCCTACCCGAGACCCGACCGAGTCCACTTGCAACCTTGACTGGATTATTGGTGGATTAGCTTCGCGAACGGACCGAGTCCAAAATGTGGTCTGTTTACATCACAGTGTTCATTCCCTCCCCTTTCGCCCTATCTGTACTGTTTCGAGCGGCATCCGATTGCTGACACTTTTAAAAGGCGCTCTCGATCTAGGCTCCGAATAATTCGCGCGCGCTAATTGAAGTTACCCGAGATTCTGAAAGAATGCTGATGATCCCAGCAGTCGTTGAAGATATGATCGACTTGAAAAGGATACGTTTAAAATGCTTCTTTTCACTCAAATCAAAGACTTTATCAATCACAATTCACATGTCGCATGCCGCAAAAACATTCGAAGAACGACAGGGCTGGGGAGGGGATAGCGCGCGCTATGACGTAATTTGACAGCTGGCGAACGGACCGAGATAGGTTCGAAAGCTTGTGTGCGTTTACATCTACGAATCGGTGGACCGGGGCCGGCCCGATACCTACCCGAGACTACCTCTGGATGTGGTCTCGGGTAGGTTCGCTAAAAGGTGGCCCGAGGTAGGTTTGGGATGTTTACATCTGATTTCTTTCCGACCCGAGGTAGGCCCCGGGCCGGCCCGAGGTAGGGAATCAGATGTAACAGGGGTCTAATGCACTTAATCCAATTGTTTTAGTTCTTGGTAGAAATATTTTGAATAAACCTAATTTCATATAATAAAATACAAAAGAACAAGTGGGGATGACATCATCAGCCAAACTAATGAATATTCATAAAGACATGCCTACATGTATTATCCGATTTTGATCAAATTTTCAGCATTTTGCTCTGTGAATTTTACTCTATAAATATTGCAATATAAATATTTCCAGCATAGACCATCCCTTTAATGATATTCACCATTAAATGTTCATTGGTGATTATTTAGCGCATGAGAAAGGATCACCAGTCATTCTTAAAGTCGCTCTTTAACTTACAAACAGCTTTATGAAATACACACGTGGGTCATTTTTTATCCAAAGGAGGTAGTCACAGTTCTTCCTTTCTTTCTGACCATTTCTTCCTATCTGTCTAGGGCCATCTGCACCAGCCCAAGTTTTTCAAATTAGCGCGTTATTCTGATCCGGCAAATTGTCCCGATCTTGATAATCTCAAGATTGCAATCCCAAGTCAACTTGGGATTATCTGCAAAATAGCATGCTATTTTACAAACTATCCCGCTAATTTTAAGATGCAGATGCACTTGAGATTATTTTATTCACGGCGTCAGACCATAATGCATGGATGCCTCGCTCGAGCAGGAATCGCTCTTCTTGCGATGGTGGAGACGGGGTTTCTTGAATCTTGAGATTAATCGTGAAGAGGGTCGATCGGGCTAAAATCTCGAGATTTAGCAAACTTGGGCTGGTGCAGCACCCTTTCTCTCTTCTTCTTCTCTTTATCTTCCTCTCTATCTCTACATCAATATAATATCTTTTATCTATATATTTTTTCATCGTGAACATCACTTGATATGATTTCTTTTCTACTCAAGAATACATATATTCATGATTGTGTCTTACAAAAATAACACAAAAGGCTGTACCAGCCCGAGTTTGCTCAATCTCGAGATTTTATCCCAATCGGCCCTCTTCAAGATTTATCTCAAGATTCAAGAAAACCCAGATCTCCACCAGCGCAGGAAGAGCAATTCTGCTCGAGCGAGGCATCATGTACTGTCTGACGCCATGAATGAATAAGCCCTTGTCCAATCTCGAGTGCTTCTGCACCTGCAAATTTGCGTAATATTTCGAAAACAGCGCGTTATTTGGCAAATAATCCTTAGGTGACTTCGCAATGATTGCATTTCCATTACAAATAATCTCAAGATTGCTCAGATCGGGATAACTTGCCGGATCAGAAATAGCGCGATTATTTAAAAACTTGGGCTGGTGCAGACGGCCCTAAAGAGGATTTAGGATCAACTGGTTATTGTCCACGATTATTACTCGACATTTCCTCCAGCAGTGTTATGTACTTTGGGCTGCTTGCATTCACTAGCTGGTTTTATTTCCAATTGGTCTAATGCCAATTTGTCTACTAACATGTACCAACTCGTCTACTATTATTTAGTCTATCATCAATCGTCCTCTTTCCACATGGTCTAAATGCCATTTCTTCCACTCACCATTTCGTCTAATAACCAGTTGGTCCAATAGCCATTTAGTTCATAAACCATTTGGTCTAATTGGACGAAGTTTTAAATGGGCGAACTGAATGAAAGGAAGATGGTTATTAGACCAAGTAGTTATTACATGTAGATGAAATGTTCATAGACCAACTGGTGATTAGACAAAGTAACTAATGGATCAAATGGTTGTTAGACAAAATGGCAAAAAACTAAATGAAGGTAGACCATGTGATGAGTGGATGAGTTGGAAAAAATAATAATAATTGGCATTTATATATCTAGGACTGTTCAAAACGCTTCACAATTATTATTACCCGGTCACTGAAATAGACAGATCAGCAGTTTACGCACTAACTTTAAACTTGAACAATCTATTAAATGAAGTTTTCTTTACCTTGGCTATGCATTATTACAGATGTGTAAAAAATACCAAGAAAATTATGTACATGTAATCAGGGCTCCACACTAACCCATTTTTTCTACTGGTCCAACCTGTTCATGTCGGACCAGTAGATACCCAGTTTTTCAAATTTTTACTGGTCCGAACCTAAAATCTACTGGTCCCAAAAAGTAAAGAAAACATTAAAAAAAAGGCGCAAGTTTATTTTTCTAGCCTTTCGTGACCCCCCCCCCCCCCCCCCCCCCGTAAAACGAAGGAATGAAGGACAAAAAGAAAGCAAGACAGAAACGAAGAGAGTAAGAAAGAAAGAAGGAAGGAAAGTCAGAAAGAAAGAAAGGATGGAAGGAAAGAAGGAAGGAAGGAAAGAAGTAAGGAAAGAAGGAAGGAAAGAAGGAAGGAAAGTAAGAAAGAAAGGAAGGATGGAAGGAAGGAAAGTAAGAAAGGATGGAAGGAAGGAAGGAGGGAGGAAGGAAGGGAGGAAAGAAGGGAGGAAAGAAGGAAGGAAAGAAGGAAGGAAAGTAAGAAAGGATGGAAGGAAAGAAGGAAAGGAGGAAGGAAGGAAGGAAAGAAGGAAGGAAGGAAGGAAAGAAAGAAGGAAAGAAGGAAGGAAAGTCAGAAAGGATGGAAGGAAGAAAAGAAGGAAGAAAGGATGGAAGGAAGGAAAGAAGGAAGGAAAGAAGTAAGGAAAGAAGGAAGGAAGGAAAGTAAGAAAGAAAGGATGGAAGGAAGGAGGGAGGAAGGAAGGGAGGAAAGAAGGGAGGAAAGAAGGAAGGAAAGTAAGAAAGAAAGAAAGGATGGAAGGAAGGAAAGAAGGAAGGGAGGAAAGGAGGAAGGAAGGAAGGAAAGAAGGAAGGAAAGAAGGGAGGAAAGGAGGAAGGAAGGAAGGAAAGAAGGAAGGAAGGAAAGAAGGAAGGAAGGAAAGAAGGAAGGAAAGAAAGAAGGAAGGAAAGAAGGAAGGAAAGAAGGAAGGAAAGAAGGAAGGAAAGAAAGAAGGAAGGAAGGAAAGAAGGAAGGAAAGAAGGAAGGAAGGACAGTAAGAAAGAAAGAAAGGATGGAAGGAGGAAGGGAGGAAAGAAGGGAGGAAAGAAGGAAGGAAAGTAAGAAAGGATGGAAGGAAAGAAGTAATGAAAGAAGGAAGGAAAGGAGGAAGGAAGGAAAGAAGGAAGGAAAGAAGGAAGGAAAGAAGGAAGGAAGGAAAGAAGGAAGGATGGAAGGAAAGAAGGAAGGTAAGGAGGAAGGAAAGAAGGAAGGAAGGAAGGAAAGAAATAGAGAAAAAAAATTAAAAGAAAGATTGAAAAGAAAGAAGGAAAGAAAACAGGAAGAAAACAGAGGAAGAAAGCTAAAACTATTATCATAAATAATTTATGTTTCTTTTTTGGCTCAATAAAAATAGCTACGAAAGAAAGTCAGAAACCAAGTGTATCAACACACAAATAAATGCATATGTGGGGCTAATATGTATTCAGAGTCAGACGATACCACCCGAGACCCGATCTGTTTGAACCAAACAGAAGTGAAAATTTACCCTTTTACTGCTTACAGATGACAGAGTTACTCCAATTTTTAAGAAATATGGACATTATAAGAGCCTTTCAGGAGTATGAACCGTGAATTTTGACAGTTCTGTGAGAGATTTCTGCCAGAGTTTAGCCAGGCTTCGTTCGTGCGGCCAGTGGAGAATTCACCATGTGGATTGTGTGGCTGACTAGCATGTATGCATGCTGTATAGTACTCTAGTAACACGTGCGATTCATTCTGTGTGTATTCTGTGTGTGAATTGCAGAATTTAACGGGGGGAAATGGATTGCTGTGAATTTGACCATTTCTGGAAAAGTTATTGGCCCAACAATGGTTTTTATTACTGGTCATGTCGGACCCTTAAATCTTGCTATTTTTGGAAAAATTACTGGCCCGACAATGATATTTTTTACTGGTCATGTCGGACCAGTAAATCTTCCAATTTCTGAAAATCTACTGGCCCAACAGCGATTTTTACCGGTCTGGGACCGTCGGACCGCCGCTAGTGTCGAGCCCTGATGTAATGCAACTATATTCCGACTCACAAAATTTCCAGACCAACCAACTGCCCAACTCAGAATATTCCTACATTTTTCATCACCTTCAAACTTTAGTGAAGATTATCCCCCCTCCGAAAAAAAAGTCATGGTTGCCAATTGGAGGAATGATCACTATACAAAATGTAGGCCTATTGAGAGCACCTGCAGTGACAGGGTTAACTTGCTCAGTCATCAGGGGGTTAAAAATATCTGCTCATGGTTGAACTTTCAACAGAATCAGGGTCAACTTATGACTACCAAAGACACTGAAAACTAGTTTGCCAACATTGTCACAATATTCATCACCGTTAAAAGGATATCATGAAACTTGCGGTAGAAATGAAGCGAGAGTCACAGATACAGATTCAAATAGTGCATTGTTATTAGATGACAATCAAAGTAACTTGATATATCAGAGCGATCTTTCTGCATGCGTGGACCAGAATTTAAAATTAAACATGCAGCAATATTCAAAGTGCAATATACTGATTTTTTTTCTGTGTGAATGCAAGTGAATTTGTCATGTACAACATTTATTTCTTTTTATATTACATGTATATTGTAACAATAATCATGAACAAAGATTAAATATTTTAATTATCTGATGAAAATGGTCCAAGACCTGTAAAAATCAGTAGGGCCAGTATAATAGGCAATTTACTGGTCTTGCACTCCAACTGGGAAAGTTAAAAAAGGCTGTCCAATATAATGATATAAATAAAAAAGTGTGTGTCAAAAGAAGACATTGTTACAAGTAGCTCTACATGTATATTTAATACACAAAAAATAAAATTTGTCTGTTGTTTTAGACCCAGGGATATTAATTAATATTTAGCTCCGTACTGAGCCAAAAATACATATAATTCATGGGAGTTTATAAACCCACAGAAATAAATTGCGCTAATATTTGGGTCAGTGTTAAATGCACTTGTACAAGTAAACCTACATGTAGGCCTACTATTTGATTTTGGACTTTTTGGTTATGTTTTTTCCCTCTCTCTGTCTCTTTATTTATATCAATTTTTTAGCAGGGTCCGGTGGACCTAACCTTTGATAGACCTATATGGTACTATATATAGCCTACATGCTAGTATGCTATGTAAGCAGAATTAATCTTGAAACATTATTACATGACACGCGGCTTCAATGTGCCTATCAATTCACATCTTATTGGAGTGACCCTATAGGGTCATGCTATGTCTACAAGTCTAAAAAAGCTCTAGTGGTCTAATGGCATGCCCATCTCTCACCAGTCAATAACACAGAGAATGAAGCTCTACAATTCATACATGTAGTCTTTTATTTCAGACTCATTACAGGTCACATACATACACCAAATACCGCCACAGAGCAGTGACTGTGAGAGCAGCATTACATGTGCCTGAAATGCGCTGAGAAAATGCTAGGATTTTCAATATACTGTATGCCATATACAGTTGTATCAAATTTACATGACAAATCTGAACATTTATTTTCCTGTCAATCTATTTAGATTTCATTTTAATCATGTTATGCACTACCACTACCACATACACTCAAAACAGTATCAAAAATGTTTATGATATATGCAATATCTGTACAATGGAGAAAACAAATCTAAATGCTTTTCATTGTATCAAAACATTCTTGAAAAGGTGGTGAAATTACATAGAATTTAACAAAACTGGTAAAATATAAAATTTTCACCCTGAAATATTGATAATGTACTGTACAGAGTACATGTGTCCCGGCATTTATCTGAGAAAATTTCATATTGTACATTTAACTCATACATGTATGTACATGTAGTAGATTACATGTACATACATGTACTGTATAAAGATGTTGATGATTTTTTATTTCATAGTGAGCAGTAGATTCCCTTTAAAGGGGAATCCAACCCAAATAAAAACTTGTTTTTATAAGGAAAAGAAAAATCAGACAAGTTGATAGGTGAAAGTTTGAACAATATTGGACAAACAAAAAGAAAGATATGAATTTTTAAAAGTTGTAAATATTGGTAATCACTATACCCATGGAGATTTCAAATTGGCCGCATATGGGATATCATAGTGATGTAAGGCAAGGACTACTCTTCCATGCACTCCAATACATATTATGGCTAGTATGTCATTTTTCCCCAAAGTTTTATTTCAAATTATATTTTTCTTTCATGAGGACATAAAACAATATACTACATGGGTTATATTTAGATTACTGCCCCAGGGGAATGGGTACTTAGGAGAAAACCACAAATCCCTGATAATAAAGTACATGGCATATATGGGAAAGTTGTCCTTGCCCCTTGTCATAATTTACTTACCCAGTTGCCAATTTGAAATCTACATAGTATTAGTGATCTCAATCTTAAAGCAGTCATAACTTTCTTATTGCTTGTCCAATTTCTTTCAAACTTTCACCATTCTGTTTAATTTATTTTTCTCCTTCCCAACACAACATTTTATGGCCAAGGCTGGATTCCCCTTTAAATCAATTTACTACACTGTGCATTGTAGATCCAGTGCTGTATTCAAAACACCACAAAACAATGCACACCATGATGCCAAAGATAACAGCCAAATAGAGAGAGAGATTGGCACTTCTCTTTCACAACGAGTCACCACTTTTACTCATCCAGGTCGAATTCAGTGACAAAAGTTTGCAATTCAATCCAGATTCTTGTGTTCGAGCTCAGCAATTGGACTACTATTCCAGGGGGCTTAGCCAGTGACACCCCCCCCCCCCCATTCCCCTGCTCTCTTCTTTTTTCTTTCCTGTCAAGATGACGCATGCAAACAGAAAGTTCAGTTTTGTCCCAGGTTACATTACACTGTATATGCAGGCCTACATGTACATGTATGCCATATTGCCATACATTGTTTCCAATCAAAACTTGGCCAGTATTAACAGAATCCCTTCGTTTTATCTTGAAATTTCAGATAGGTATACATGTAGGGGCACAGCTTTGCAAGGTCATATCAATTTCTTGCAATTTAGATGTGAATTTTAAAAGAAAAAAATATCCATATAGACCTAGATGTACGTGACCTGTAGGCCTCGAATGCACAGTACATGTATCTACAAGAATATTTGGGTACACGTATGAAAATGCTTAGGCTTATATTCCTATTCATTTCATATTATAATAAACAGTCAGATAAGGAACATTTTCCTTTAAAGAGCACATGTAGAATACAGGGTGTATGAGTAGCAAATACAAAGATATCCCATCTAAAGCCCCCAGTCACACTTATTCCGAATCAAGCAGCATTGGTCGGAATGAAAGGACTATTGTTCAACCACCAGTTGATCATTTTAATCCACTTTAAATACCGTTCGAAAAAAAAACCCTCGAATGTTTTGAACATGACCAAAACCTTCCGAACAGCCAAAAGAAATGACAAAAATATTTTGAATGCACTCAGAATGCAGTCAGAATGTTTAGAATGCGCCTAGAATGTCCAAGAATTTAGCACGAATTATCAATCTGACTCCATTGCAGTTCATTTTTACTAAATGTATGATGATTCACCTGGTCAATTTACTGCATTTCAACTCCAGTTTGGAGAATTCATAAGTTCCTCCCAAAAATTTCTAGATTTCTTAAATATTTTTTTCATTCCAGCTTTTGCTTGATTCCTGCTGATTCCAAATAAGTGTGATGGGGGCTTAAAAGAGATACAATACATGTACATGTACAAGCACCATGAAATTAAAAAAAAAACACCAGTACGAGTACATTGTACATTGAATATGAAATACTGCAAGTACGTACTGTACATATACATGTAGATATCTTTTCAAAATAAATTTGCAGAAATACTTGACATAAATTTCTTTTCTTTTAATAGAAACTTCCAACATGACAATCATGGAGTAAAAAAGAAGAGTATGAATGAAAAGACTAACTGATCAGGATCAGATCACTTATCCAGCCCTCATAAACCAAACATGAAAAAGGACTTCATTCAACACTAGTTCAACTGCAATTTGTGATGAATTCAGCAAATTTAAAGTAGAATCACAAATCTCCAAGGTAAATGGCAGAATAAATTATTAAAAATGATGTATAATGGACAAGTAGAAAGTTCATATCAACTACATGTAGGCCTGGGTCGGCACTGATGGAATACTGGAATTCATCCGATGTGTGCTGGTTCCGGATTGTTTTTTTCTGTTTTGGTAATCCAATAAAAACAATGTAATACATACATGTAATAACATTTTCTTCTTTTTAATATCTCAACATAATCATCCATTATGTTTTATTCAGTCTTACCAATCATAACCCTGGAGGTTTCTTTGTTACATTTCAGGTGACCATCGAGAAAAATATGATGAAAAAACAGGAAAAAATTTGCCGATGTTTATGTGGCCATCTTGTTCTCTTTGTACAGTAAGTAGCTGTTAAATCTACAAGATGCATATAGAAGGTGGCAGACTTTATACATGTATGCGTCTTGTAGCTTTACCTGTTCAAATCATATCATTTTCAGCCTGTAGTACCCCTTTAAGTTCAAATCATCCAAGAAAGTATCTCCACCAATTATTTTCCTTCAGTGACCACTTCTGGTAGAATAAAATTATCTGTAACAATGGAATCCCTGGTTCAAAGTGCAAATTGTCACTTAAAGCCAAGAGGATTAATGGAGATTAGATAGGGGAAAATATGAGTATGATGATTCCCTACAAAGTACAGTGAATGCATTATCAAGAACTTTGCGAAACACAATAGAAGGATTATCTTGAATTATAGATACATGAAGTTTGTAATGATAATCATCATTGGTCATGAGCACTTGCCAGTACTTTTTCATTGACACTAAATTGTATAGTAATGAATGTGCCATGAAGTTCAGGAGAACATATTTGCATTTGTGACCAGCCACCCTAAAACCACCAATAAGTCAACCACCAATAAGTCGTTAGGGAAGGTTTTTTTAGTGGATCCCTCCATTTTCTCAGAATTGTATTAATATTTATGATATAATTTTGCTTATATAATACTTTGTTTTGTTTTACTTATGGAAAAGCATTATATACTGTATTTAACATGCCTCAATACATTGTCTGTATAAAGTTCATTGTAATTATTTCAACCACTTTACTTTGTTCTGTTGAAAATGAAATAATTTGAAATTGAAATTGAAAAAATTCTGTCAAAGACAAAAAAAGTAAACTGGTCTTCAAAAAGAAAAAAATTAAAAACTTAGCTATCTGAAGGAGTACATACATGTATTTCTTCTTTATACTGTAAAAATTTCAAGTTGTAAAACTGATTAGAAAATACGTGTACATGTAAGATACACAAGTTTCTTTGACAAGTTTTTTGTGGACGGATTGGAAGTTACATTGAGATTGCACAGTGTGCACATCTCATTCTTGAGTAAACCCGAAATTCAATCATTGTTTTCTCCTTATCTTCTGAAGCTCTTGTTTTGTTTCTTCTGCATTCAATCAAGTATTTGAGTAGGTGATCAATTTGACAATTTATGTATCACTTCAAAGCAAATTAAGGATGTGCTTTTTCAAACTAATTGATTTTGGATTAGGATTTTGATACACAGTAAAAAAAATATAAAAAATAGCACGTTGTTTAAGCCTGTCACTTTAACAACAGGTTGTTTAAACCTTTTTTGTAATTATTTTTTAAACAACTTTTTAAACAACTTTAAACAACTTTTTAAATAACTTGTTTAAAAAGTTTAAACATTAGTTGTTAGAGTGACAGGCTTAAACAACATGCTTAAAATTTTAAACAGCATTTTTACAGTGTATACATGTACATGTACGAAGGTCTGATTTGGATTAAAGCAATACAGAACCGCATTTTGATGAATAGGCCCTACATGCATGTAGTAATCAACATTTCATGATCAACAATGTTTTGGCTATATTGTGAACCGTGATAAACACAATCATAAAACCATTATCAAGTATTCAGTATTATTTCAATATCATATTAATATCGAAATATCACCCAGCACTTTATGATAATAATAATACATGTAATATACATGAAGGTTTATTTACCCAGGGAAGACACTTCAGTTCTGAAAACCCAGCAGGCCCTGCTACTTTGGCTTTAGCTGGGCTGCCTAGGTGCTAAAAGCATTCAAGGAATTTATTCCTACTGGGTACCCATTCACCTCACCTGGGTTGAGTGTAGCAGTATGGATAAATTTCTTGCTAAAGGAAATTACGCCATGACTGGGATTCAAACCCACGACCCTCTGTTTCAAAGTCAGAAGACTAATCCACTGGGCCACAACGCTCCACTAATCACTGTATTTGAATGGCATACAATATGGAAGTTCTTGCAAACTATACAAGTTTTCATGATCAGGGAGGTGTGAAAGCCTCTATCTCTGGACTTGACAGCAACACACTGCCATCAAACCATTCAGTATGCAAACATGTATCATACAGACACTATGAAAAGATGAAAACATTGGTGTCATTAGGAGCACTTCAAACACGACCTTGTAACTATAATACAAAGATTGACTGATTGATGGTATACAGGAAAACCTCAAGCCAGGAATAAGTTCCTGGAAATAAGTTGAAATTTAATCAAATGATAAATTCCTCCAAATGAATGTATATTGTAGTGTACAATGTACAAACTCTGCACACACAAGTAAATGCACATGTACAGGTACTGTAAATGCACTGGGTTTAGACTCTTGCTGGATTGCTCAATTTAGAGTAGAGACTGGAGAAAGGGCATGATGATTTCAAGTCTGGTGTTGGTGTTGAGATTTGGATTGCTTCCCCTAGCTCCAAAACTCATTCAGAGTTTGTAAAACAGGTCCAGATCAAATTATTGACATCTCAACAACTAGGGAGTGACTTTTCTGGACCATCTTCATTAGGTGGTCTGTCTATGTCAGTCTATGACAGTACACGTATTATTTTTTAAACCAATATCAAGACATCATTCTTTTCATCCCCCCCCCTCGAAGATTTTTGTTTTAAGTACATACTATGTGTAGACTCTGGTCGTATTTATTTCTTCCAAGTGATTGTGTGTGTGTGTTTAAATGTTATGTGAGTATAAAAGATGTCACCTTATCATCATCCAGGAGACCCCATAGTAAACATCCAGAGGAGTCCAAATGTTCCACCCTTTGAGACGGTAAAAAAATTGTAATTTGAACAATTCCAGTGAAAAATAAGGCTAATGAAAATTTTTTAGCACGTGTGAAACCAAACTAGAATCACGAAGGCAAATCACAATCACAAATTCAAATTCTACTCCAGAGGTGAATTCCAGTAAATTTCACTCAAATTATGGTAAAAGGCTTGACCTCCATAACAACTTTTGGGGGCAGAGCTTACATATCAAGCATATTTCAAGCATTTCCATAGATAATACTGTTGTCATGCATTCATCACAGTTTGCATATTTGCCATGCAGTGCTTTGATTGGCAAGTAACCAAGGACACATACCGCCTTCGCTTGGGAATTCGAATTCAAATCACAGTTTTCAAGTGAGCGTGTGAAAGGTCCGATGATTAGAACTAAAGACAAATTGTAATCATCAATATCATGATGATTCAAGATTCATGTGTGAAAATGCACCAAGACAACTCCCAGATGACTGGTACCTTTAAAATTGAATGAGCTCCTGGCACTCTTCTTCAGTGAATAATAATGGAAAAAATAAGATGCCTCATGTAGTTCAGATGCTGAAAAAGTTTACACTACTTTCATTTGGTCTAATAATTGCCAATTTGTCCAATTGCTTACTCGTCTATAATTTGGTCTAACTCTAACATCAGTTCATCTATCCACATCCACTAATTGCCATTTCGTCCACTCACCATTTTGTTTTATAACCAGTTGTTCAATGACCAAATTAGTCCATATACATGTACAGTACCATATGGTCTAGTTGGGCTAAGTGTTAATTGGGCGAAATAAATGAAAATAAAATGGATATTAGACCAAATGGTTACGAGACGATCATAGATAAACTGATGATTAGATGGAGTGATGATTGGACCAAATGGTTATTGGGCCAAATGGTTGTCAGACAACACTATGTTGATGGACGGAATGGCATTAGACTATTTATGAAGAAAGACCATGTGGTGAGTGGACGAATTGGCAGTGGACAAATAGGCAATTTACATTTGAAAGTATAAGAGCACATCCCAAATTGGAAATTATCAGGTTATCAGGAAGCAAATATAATTCACTTTCAGACCCTTTCATTAATGATTTTCACAATCTTATCAAGATTAAATGTTGTAAACTAGCGAACACACAAGTAGGAGTCATAAAATTCGCTACAATTTCAGAGTCAACTATTAAATATGTTCAATAAAAATGCAATGGTCTAAATTTGACAAAAGCCCTATAGATGCAAATTTTCCTTCTTTGAAAATAGTCTTATCTTTCCGGCTAAAAATAAGGGCCCATACAGTGTGTACATGATTTCAACACAACTTGTTTGATGTACAGTATCTACACCATAGACTTCCATGTGAAACTTTCCCTTTCCTGACTTTTACAATATGTTTTGCATACAAGTATGTACTGTACATGATGTAGAGTACATGTAGGCCTACATGTTTATACATGTAGTTGTAACTTGTAAACCTGCATACATGTACATTTACTTTATTCATAAAATTGTGAGAAGATTTTACACGTGTTATTTCTAATGTGCCTTAAATAGTCCTCTTTCATACAAAGTTGACACTTGTACATTTGTACGTGTATGTAATCAGGCTGAAATGCTCAAATCTATCAAAATTTCTTTTAAAAATATGCATTGAATTATCATTTGCCAACAAAATACTGTACATGTGTACTCTGTAGTCTATACATACTCTATACAGTGAACATGAAAATTTCACCAGCTTGTCCAACATCATTAAAAAAAAAATCTCCACTTAGAATCGTTAATGTACTGCATATGAAATCAAAACCAAACTTTTAAAATCAATGACCCATGAATATTATAATAGGTCCCAAATCGTAAAAAATATCAGTAAGCCTATTAATAAATTGGATGGTATAAAAAAGAGTAGTACATGTACTTAAAGCACATACATGTACTACTTTAATTTCACACTGCATTTTTAAAGGAAGTTGGGATAATTCAAAACGAGCATGAATGAACAAGCCAAAACCATAGCATACTGTGCATGTAATGATACTCGACAAGTTAGTTCAGCTTCGTAACTGATTTCCTATAATATGTACAGTATTTATCATACACATCATGCACGTTTCTTTGGCAGAAAGCCAGTAGTATGTCAAATTTACTATTTGATTGAACCTGCAGCTTAACCAGTGTAACTTGATGCAAGTACATGTATGCGCTATGCGGCACAATCTACATTTTATTTCATTTAACATCAAATTTATTCTTATATTTTTATTCATTGAAGGTGCAGGTACTGTATGTGAAGTAAATGGTGCTTGTATTCAAGCATTATGACCTGTATTCTGAAGTCAGCTTAAACTTTATAGACCAAGGTCTAACTCCGTGCTAAAATTATGGAAAGCCAAAAATGTCAAAATTTTCCTTGCATTTGTATATTTCTTATGATTACTGTGCTCTTTCCTAACTCATGAATGGTGAAGAAAACTATCTTATTTATCCATCCGAAACAGTTAAGAATGATTTGAGAGAAAAATTAGCTAATGCATTTGAAATTAAAAATGTCAGAGATTTACACTGTATGCCACTAATGGCTATCCATACATGTAGTTAACCCACAACTTTGTGGGTGCGTGTGTATTTGAGATTTGTCAGACGTGTATCAATCAGATATGATTATTTATGTCTGGGACCAACCTTTAAAATCACCATCCGAAAGACGTGACCAGGGCTCGAACCTCAAACCTATGCATCAATTTGTAACTTCCCCACAGCTTGGATTACAGGCACACGCCACAATACCCAGTTCAACTTGAAACCAGAGTTTAATTTAAAGGGGAATCCAACCCAAATAAAAACTTGTTTTTATAAGAAAAAGAAAAATCAGACAAGTTGATAGGTGAAAATTTGAACAATATTGGACAAACAACAAGAAAGTTATGAATTTTTAAAAGTTGTAAATATTGGTAATCACTATATTCATGGAGACTTCAAATTGGCCGCATATGGGATGTAATTGTGATGTAAGGCAAGGACTACTCTTTCATGTACTCCACTACATATTATGGCTAAAATGTCATTTTTCCCCAAAGTTTTATTTCAAATAATATTTTTCTTTCATGAGGACATTAAACAATATACTACCTGGGTTATATTTAGATTACTGCCCCAGGGGAGTGGGTACTTAGGAGAAAACCACAAATCCCTGATAATAAAGTACATGGCCTATGGGAAAGTTGTCCTTGCCCCTTGTCATAATTTACTTACCCAGTTGCCAATTTGGAATCTACATACTATTAATGATCCCAATTTTTAAGCAGCTATAACTTTCTTATTGCTTGTCCGATTTCTCTCACATTTTCACCATTCTGTTTCATTTATTTTTCTCCTTCCCCACACAACATTTTATGGCCAAGGCTGGATTCCCCTTTAAACCCAACTTCAGAATACAGGCCTACATGTATGTCATCATGTTTATTGTAGTTGTAGATGGGGTAGCAGTACATTGTAGCACTATTACATGTAAGTATTAAACAGAACCAAATAGTAATAATAGTAGTAGTAGTAGTATTAGTATAAGTATTAGTAGTAGCAGCAGCAGCAGCACTTTAGTAGTAGTAGTAGTAGTAGTAGTAGTAGTAGTAGTAGTAGTAGTATAACTGTGATTTTTATTAACAAAAACACAAAAAATCTCAGTTTTGAGCTTAATTTTTGCAAGGCTCTCTACTGATTTTAACTACAAAAACTTCATTTGGCAGGGGAAATAAATTCTTAGTATCACTATCATATCAAACTATGCCCCATACAAGAGTTTTTTATCTTGACTGATTAGCAAGGAATTAAACTTGATCAACAGTAGTTGGAATTAGGAAATGTATTCCAATTTATTTCTTTTACCTTCAAGACAGCCTACCCTAGAAGTAGGCTGGCTTACAATTTTTTGTTAATCTTTTTTTCTTTGTGCAATTTTTTGGTCTGCAATCATAAGAGGCACATGAAAGTCTCATAGTAAATGCATAGACCGATTTCTGTCTCAAACGAAATGAGACAACATGTCAGAATAATTCAAAAGGTTTGATTTCAACTTTTAGAAACATAAATTTTGGTCTACATCACTTGTTCACTGCTACATTGTACATGTACCATCCTGCCTGTGGAGAATCTACAGGTACATGTAGGACTATGGCATGCCAATGCTGTATTGAGCACACACTTTAAAAAATCATTAAAATATCACTTTTGTGACCAAACTTACTAATTTCCATACAGTTACAATTTATTTTTCATTAGTAACTTGGGAATAATTTTTGTATTCACCAGAGCGCTCAAACACTTGAATTTTGGGCATAATTTGTGTACGCCCTCTATTGGTGGAAAATAATATGGCAAGAATATTTTCATTTTTTGATCTCTATTTTTAATTAGGAAAAAAATAATTTAAAGAATCAAATTTAAATAAGAGCCAAGTTGTATGAAGAATAGCTGTAATGGAAACTGTCGGTGTAAAAAAATCAAGCATTTGCCCCAAAGAAAAAGAGAAAATAAGCCAAACATTGCCACCCATACTTTGTCACACATGGAGATGTAACTGAGAACTGGGAGGCAGCGTAGCTCAGTCGGTTAGAGCGCATGTTTCGGATAAGATCGTAGATCGTGAGGGGTTCGAGTCCCACTCAAGCCGAAACGCGTCTAACAAAAAATCTGATGCTATAGCGTTGTGTGTTATAGTGCCTCACCACTGTATTCAGTGCTGGTGTGAATGCAGTTGGAAAACACTCCGTCCATCGGAAAGGACGCAAATGTTGGTCCCGTGTATAGGAGAGTCATAACCTATGCACGTTAAAACCAATACACTATTCGTCAAAGAGTAGGGTGTTCACCCGGTGTATTGCACCTGCCGGTCCCGGTAAAATTCAGGTCAAGTCATTCTTGACGTTCATATTCCATAATAATCAATATAATGATTGTGGGCATTAACGGAAAGACAAGACAAGAACAAGGTTATATCATAACCTTGTTCATAGAATGAGTGGTCTACATGTAGTTCTAAAGTAGTACACAACTTACCAGTATCTACACTGCAGTGTGTAGATCTACATACATGTACATGTACATGTATAAATCTTTCAATAACCAATCAGGGAGGCATTTTTTCATGTATTTATAACTTTTAGAATTCTAAATCTGTGGAGTTTCAGGTCCTGATCCTCAAGTGGATATTGATGACTGGTCAATAAATACGGTCGAGAGAGCTCGATATGCTAACCACTACATTTTATAGTCAAGACCTACCCATGCTACCCCTTTGCAATTGGCTGGAGGGACTATACTGTACTAATTTTTCTTTCTTGATGGTATCCCATTCCCAGTCTATTTTTTAATGTTTTAGGGGTCTTGGGGGAAAATGAAATTTTCCTTTAAAAAATGGCCTTTCTGGGTCTGAATTCAATACAGCCAATTCAATAAGATTTAGGTAATCGGAATCGCCCAAGTCCACTATTTAAGGCAAATACTTATTGCTTATGAAGCAAAAAAAGGCCCTTGTGTCCATCAGAAAACATATTTGGGCAGAACACAATCAACATTTTCCTTTTTATACATACAATGATGTAGGCCTAATGTTATGCATTACAGTGTTTTTTTAGAACTGTGTCTGTACTGTGTCTGTAGATCACTATTTTAAATTAACATTGATTAGACTAGGCCTAGATCTACATACATGTATACATTTATTCAACATTAATGTGAACCATAGCTTTGCCCTTGCCTTGGCTTTGCGTAAGTTGCTTTTGCTTCTTTTTGGTTTTGGTTTGTTTTTCACTGCGCCTACTATGCTGCATTTTTTTGTGCCTTGGCTTTGGGGCAATTCAAAGAATTTCATGAATTTGACATTAAAATACAGACTACAGTACAGAGCATAAATTCTGACCTTCTGCCATTCTTCTGGCATAAAAAGTTCACAACTTTATAATAAGAACTGTATTCAATACGGCCGCAATGAATATAAGAATTGTAATATCATAAGGCTATACAATTATATGCCCCTATTCAAAAACATACGTGTACTGGTATTACCTTTCGGCTTTGAATGAATGGTCCCGGTTTGTCACCGCGTAAGTTCAATGGGCTGCTTGTGAAAATCGGCGGTTTGTTGACTATTCAGCTGCAAAAAGTCCCCTCTCTCACTGTACAAAAGACTCGGTAGCTTTCAACTGCCTGCCACAGTTGTAGTCCCGTACGGTTACATGTCTGGCTCAAATATCTCAAGTTCGGTGGTACAAAAGACCACAAAACTCATGGGTCTAGTAAAAAATACAGGTTAAAATATCCTCACGAGATTTAACGGATTAATACCACTGCTAAATGCTAATAAACCACCAATTAGTGCACGAAGCCCGTCGCATTGTTAGTGACTGGAGATCGCCATTTCTGATGCGCACAACTGCTTAATTTGGGTATCACATTGAGGCGGTGATTTACATAATGATCCAACGGCGCCCTATAACAGATTTGATCCTTTCGACAGTGATGATAATTTGATCAAAATAATTAAATATATCCAAGGAAATGTTGGTGTAAAATCAACAGATTTGTTATATTGATCATGTTCCATTAATAGCAAAAATTTATTATTTATGTTTATATATTTTACTATATTTTGACTGGTTATCTAATTTAAGCATAAAATGAGTTGATATTCGCCAATAATTTTTTTAAATTAAATGGATCATTTCTATATCAAACATCTTTTAGACAGACGTTTAATATCGAGAGTTCCAGTAAAAAAAGTAATAATAATGATAATAATAACAATACTTGAAATTTATATAGCACATAATAGTCAAGACTCTCTATGCGCTTTACAAAATACATTCAATTACTAAATTACACATTAAATCTTATATCTGAATTATACAATAAACCTACATCTTACTCCTAAAATACTTAATACAAATTAGAACAAATTAAATCAATACATAAAAGTTACATCACTAATGAAATGTAAACAACATGATATATTGAACATTAGAGATATCATTTTGAAAATAAGTGAGTTTTGAGCATTGATTTAAATATGGGGAAGGTTGGTGCAGTTCTTTAATATTCAATGGTAGAGAATTCCAGAGTAGGCCTACAGCGGCAGATAAAGAAAGGGCTCTTTGAGCATATGTATTTTTATTTGTGGAGGGAACAGTGAGAAGATGTTGTGAGGAGGATCGAAGGTTAAAAGTTGGTTTATATGGTTATGAGGAGAATCATTACTGGCTGTACTGGTAATAATAATTTTAAAAAAAAGATCTAATGAAAATAAAATGATTTTATTATCAATTTTGTGTAGTTTTGTGTAATTTTGTTTCAAGTTTTTACTGATTGTATTTGTTTTGTCATTTGTACAGCGCTTTGTAATTTCTGAAAAAGTGCTTAATAAGAAGTAATCATGATTATTTATTATTATTGTCAGCAATGAGATCATTATTATTGTTATCATTATCATCTTATTATTATTATTATTATTATTGTTATTGTTATTGACTTTGAATTCAAATCATATACTGTCCGCTAAAATGAAAGGGACATATAGAAGCAGATGACTAATCCGACATATACATAAAAGCTGCTTAACCGACTGTCATAATTGACGCACATTTTGTGATAAAACTCCTGGGTCCTGTAACACAAAGGTTAGCGATTGATCGTACGCTTGCTTTTTACGAATGATTTAATCGTATATAAATGTTTTACGATCATTGCTAAGTTCTGTGTTACGGACCCCTGGTCCACTTAATACAAAATAATGTCATCCATCCAATGTTTAAACATGTTATAAATATACTCAGCCTGTTAGTTCTTTAATGAAGACAAATAGATTAATTTATGATTGCCTCGATGATAAGGGCACACACAAAAAATCAAAATAATTGATGATAACCATGCAGTGGGGCATGTACACGTTCGCGGTATTTAAGAGTGATTTATTCCTTGAGGGGTATAATGCATTTTATTTTTATGTTATTATTATGCAAACTTACACCTTTTTTTCTTGCCAAATATTGGCCTCTCCTTTAATGTAGCTTTTACATTAGTATGTCATTTTGTTCAAGTACCTTATTTACTATATGTATAAGAGAAAATGGAAAGTGTAATATCATGAATTATCTGAAAAAAAGCTATAAAAAAGTATTGAAAAGAAACATATCATTTCACACTTGACATGACCTCAAAGACGTAAAAGGAGGAATGCATACTGCCACCGGTCTTTGCTGCCACCTCCCCCCCCCCCCGGTCCTCATCGGAAAAATCGGGGGGGGGGGGCACTGAAAAAAAGAAAAGGGGAAAAGAAAGAAAGAAAGGAAAAGGAAAGAAAAAGCGGAAAAGGAGGAAAGAAAGAAAGAAATAAAGAAAGAAATAAATAAAGAAACAAAGACCATAGAGAAAACAAAGGTAAAACGGAAGGAACATGTGGGGAAAGAACAAATCATTCCGGAAAACTATAATAAGCGAGAAAAGGGATCATGAGATATCAAAATAAAAGTCCCGAGCGAGCGAAGCGAGTGATAAAAAACACATTTTCATGAGAATCTAATTTTGAGATTGATTTTTACATGGTAATTAGAAAATAACATCTTACATCTTCCTGTCCTTTTCTTTCATCTTTTCTTTTCTATTTTCGGTTGTAGAACTCTTTTTGGCGGGGGCAGCGCTATGCGGATCGGGCCCAGGGCAATGGCGGCACTATGATTTTTAACGTAGGGGAGGCAAAAGAACATGGGGGGGCAACACACAAATATTTAACCTATTTCACAAAATCGAGCGAGCCCTACGGACTTGAAACAGGATCTGTTGAGGACTAGCTGTTTACGTTGGTTCATGAAGATGATATCTCAACAAATAAATAATGCGAGCGCGAAGCGCGAGCTGAAAATTTCAGAAAAAAAATCCGAAAATTTCAGAAAAATTTTGATATCCTTGGGTCAATGATGGCTATCTAATTAAGCAATCGATGCGAGCGCGTAGCTCGCATCAATGGTGATCTTTTTTTTTTACTTATTATTATGCAGGATGTGTATCTCGCTAAATCGAACAATGAAAACTCTAATCGCGAGAAGCATAATGACTAGAACATTGGATTTTTAAGCCCCATGTGAACAAATAATTCACTTAGCTCAGTCAACATTTAATGCGAGAGCAATCTTTTATTTTTCAAAATTTCGGGGGAGGGGAGGGGGGGCAAGTGGGGGGCCGGGCCAACTCAGGGGACAATTTTATTGCCCGTGCTTCCCCCCCCCCCGGTGCCGTCACTGGTCTGGGGCGGAGCCCCCGGAACCTCGTGATATTTTTAAACATTGCAGATGGTTACTTTTTAATCAAATCGCGGGTACATACACAACACATATTAACTTCAACTGCAGTTGCGAATAATAAACGAAATATTTTCAGGCAGCACAGCATAGCAAGTGCAGTAAAATTTGTAAAGTCGCCAGCGAGCGAAGCGCGCCCGGAGAATTTGGCCTTGGTTTTGAAATTGAATTCTGATTAATTATATGATAGCAGCTTTGGAAATTTAGCCAAAGTAAGCATTATTATAAGGGGCTTTTTAGTGTAAATCTAGCCAGCGTAAAGCTTTACTTAGATTAGGACATAATAGGGGGCATGGGCGGATCCATTTTCCCAAGAAAAATTTTGACAAGCCTCCCACCAAAAAAAGTCTTCACTTTCGAAGGGGGGGGGCAAAACTTCTGTTTTAACGGGATTTTTACATTACAAATTCTTATTGCGCCTCTCAAGGGGGGGGGGGCACGGGCCGAATTTAAAAAAAATGTTGTGGTCCCGATTGCGACCATTATTACATAAAAAATTAACAAGCTTAGACTAAGTGTTTTTTTTTTTTATTCTTGTCCCTTTTCTTCATATTCTGATTTTCAAATTTAGCTTTTGGCACTACCAGCTTCAATTCCGGTTTCTTTTTGCCTCTTTCTCCCTTTTTCCCGCCATTCTTGCCCGTGCCATTGAGTCATATATCTTTTGATATCATATCCCTCTCTTAATCATGCTAATGTATTTAGTATTTCATGGTATTTTGTACTTTCTCACGGGTCGTGTTTGGCTTTCTTTCTTTCCTTCCTTTTTTCTCTTTTTCTTTCCATTTCTCTTTCTCCCTTTTCTTTTTTCCCGGTGAAATCCGCAAGGGGGCAGCCCCCCTTGTCTGTTACGCCACTGCATTAAAAGGTTATTTCTTTGTATTATGCGCCAAACTCAATTTTACATCAACAAGCAAGACGGAATGAATATTTTATGGAAATCGGCTGTAGATAAGATACCAACACTTTGAAACAATGAGCGTGTAAGAAAATGTTATAGAGGGAAGTATTCCCTGAATATACAAATAGATCTTAAAAACAGAAAAGAAAAACATTTTGATAAAGGATTGACGCAAATCAATTAAAAACAAGAGTGTCGGGGTCGCTAAGTCGAGCACATAAAACGCCCGTAACACGGAAAATTTAGTTAATGTTCAAGCAAAAAAGGTAGCGACTTCACCTTTGATCTTCTGACCTCAAAAATCAATAGAATTCCTGGTATCTGTGCTAGTGTCATACACACCAAACTATATGAGCATATATTAAGTCAAACTGAAGTTATCGCGTTTACAAAGATTGCAGAAGGGTAAGATTAAAACGTGTCACTGTGACCTTTTTACCTCAAAAATTATTGATAGGCTCCCTGGGATCCATGCTAGTACCATACACACCAACTTATATGTGCCTATAAACTGAAGTTATCGCGTTTACATGGAAAAGCTACATGCAGACGGACAGACGGACACCGAGCGTGATACCATAACACGTCCCGACCCGTCTCCGAGCGAGAGTATAAAAAATGATGTAACAGAGTCACAGAAATTTCGATTTGTGACGTCACACATCCAACAGTCCCCTATTATGTCATTAATTCAATATATCCCCATCTTAAATATGACTTGTCATGATGTGTCAAATATTGCCTTCACTATAGCCTATATACTCTAGGCGGAAGCTGCAGTTATTGTCTTTGCTGTTATGCTGAACGCAAGCGATGCGTCTGATGTGGCAAAGACTACGAATTGAAGATGCGACCAATGCGACGCATCCACATTTCGTAGTCTTTGCCACATCAGACGTATCGCTTGCGTTCAGCATAACAGCAAAGACAATCTAACTGCAGCTTCCGCATAATTATAGGCTATGCCCTCACAGGAACGTGAATGAAAATAATTCGAATGCGCAGGTATATAGAATTACTTTCGATTTTCCAAGAAAATTGCACTTTAGATTTTCACCACACTTCTACGGCTAACGTGTGAAGTCACTGAACAAAGAATAATTTCAGGGGAAAAAATGTGTTATATCATTGCTGCACGGGGTTTCACAACCCATATATGCCTTCTCTGGGAAGTCACCCTAGCTGAAGAAAGTCTTTTGTAAAAATAGCAGAAGAAAATACTAAAAAAAACATTAATTGGTGAAGGTTTGAGAAATATCCATTAAAAAAAGGGGTTATTTGAATTCTGAGTTTTGGATTTGTGACGTCATAAACGAGCAGCTGCCCCATATGTTATGTAATATAAAATGCATATATTTCAATTTGTTATGGTTTGTGATGACTTCTTATTTCTCTTTTTAGGAACGAGCGTGAAATTATTTGTCTATTAACACACTGAAGGTACCGTATAAACCATTTTAAATTTTCTGAGAAAATTACATTTCATTGATTTCTTTTTACCATACGATATGTAGGAAAGCTGCTCGCATAAACGGCGTCATGAAATAATTAAAATTCTAGGAACTTTTTTTTAATCCTTTGATTAATTTTTCTCAAACCTTCAACAATATTTCTCATTATTTTTCTGCTATTTTTACAATAAACTTAATGTGTCAGGCGAACTTCCCAATAAAGCCAACTTGATATGGTCAATGATTCCTTGACGAATTAGCCGGTTAATGGCGTAACTATTTCTGTCTCTTTTTTTTGGGGGGGGGGCAAATCTGTCATGCTGATGGGGACGGAGAATCATCCCCCACATGCAGCTTTTTAAAAATTAAAATTGATAAATTTTAACATCGTAACATCGCATAATATTGTGATAACATTTCATTGGAAAGAAAAGTTGGTTTTCATTTCTTAAATATTGAATCTGTAACAGAATGTACAAATTACATTTTAAAAAATGTTATTTCCTCCCTCACAGGTTTTCATGAATAAATTAACCATATTCAAAATTCACTGGCCCATTGAAGCACTGCGGAAAAAGAGAGAAAAAAAAAGAAAGAGAGAGAGAGAAACCGAGGGAGAAAAATAAAACTGAACATTTGAAATATCAATTTCCAACAAATAAAAATAATGTCGACGTGATCGCAATGTCAGAGCCTCGACAATAATTTTTTATTCGTCCAAAATTTTCTCCTGTTGTTTTTTCGGAGGGGGGGGGGCACTTTTTTCAAAATTCATAGGGGCCAGTCGGGTGACCGCCCTTTGCACTCTCTGCAACCCCACCTACGGTTGAAATTACAATCGAAGAGGGTGAAAACGGACCTGTTTTCTTGGACCAGAAAAATGAATATAAATCGTTATTTCAAATTGATATAGTAAGCTTACAAAAGAAAAGGCGAGTATATGACATAAGGAACGCTTCTATTGGTTAAACTGCCAATATAAAGCGCATTTTGATTGGTAATATCCTAAAAATGGGCGTGTTGAAGATAAGAAGGAGGCAGTCCTTACAGAGATAAGAACGCGTTAAGAAGATTTTCAGAATACCGATTTGCAATGATTTTAGCGTCTCCTTACCTCAATGAGATAAGATAAAAGATAAGAACAAAGAAAAGAACGTTTTCAGAATACCACCCCCGAGCCCGAAACACGAAGCTTGTCAATCATCGTAGAATATTTTTATTGTTACGATTGATTGTATTGAATACAATGTACAATCAATCGTAAAAAAAACCAAGCGTACTATTAAACGCTAAACCTTTGTGTGACGATGGCGATGCCCTAATCAGCTTATCGATATTATGCAGTTTGTCCTTCCTCGTTTCAGTATACCCTAATTATGGCGGATTGCATGATATGACTTTATTCTTGTTCATTTTATTCATTCATTTACAGCAATATACGAATTTATTCGTTTCCAACATAAAGTTATATGCAATCTTGTTGAGATGATAATGAAGTGAAATGAAATAAAGTAAATGAAATGGCTTGTTTTCTTTCATTTCATTTATTATAATCTTACTTGTGATCTAGTTTGGAATTTTATTCATTTTGTTAAGTTCACTTTCCTATTTGTTCATGGCGTGGACCTCTTTGTTGCGATTTTATAAAGAGGGATGTAAGAAAACGCAATGAAAGAGCATATAAATAAATGTATAATACACTGTAAAAAAAATTGCATTTCCTTCATTTAAAAACTGTCTTTTTTTTAGTGATTTATAACTTTGGCAATTTTAAGTAAAATATGCTTGTTTTCTTTGCAGCCGATGTTCATCGACTTAATTAACTTGAGTAAAAGAATCATTGCAATATATAAAAAACAATTGGGGATCCTTTCAAAGCTCGAAGTCAACTTCTCATTAGACATTCAATGGCATCGTTTCAACTTTTCAACATTTCATCATTTCCGAAGATTCACTGACACTTGGATCTCGACTTAGGAATTCTTAACTTGAATGTTTTACGGCAGTGGCGTAATGAGCCAAAAGAATTCGGGGGTGGATATCGTGTATTTCATAAAATTTGTCAAAAGTTGCGAGCGAGCAAAGCGAACAACCAAAAATATCGACATTTTTATTACAAAAATACAATTTTGTGATAGATTTTTACATATTCATATTTCACCATTCTCTCTTTCCTTTTCTTTACCTTTCCTTTTTTTTTGGTCGTGAAAGATTGGGGGTGGGGCAAGAGCCCCCAAGCCTCCCTGCATCTGTACGCACGTGTTTTATGGAAATATTTTCTTTGTTAAACTCGGCCTACTTAAAAAAAGAAGAAAGTGTCAGTTAGCATCGGATGAAATAAATAATGCAGTGGCGTTATGAACCAACAATATTGATAAACACAACAGGGTGTATGCGACAAAATTATGAAAAGTCGAGCGCTATCTTTTTCAGCGGAATTTTTATTTAGTGACAATTTTTTAAATAATTATTATAAAAACGTGAT